>NC_134696.1:50139577-50772493 GCF_050947455.1 Rhinoderma darwinii
TCGGGCTCCAAGGCTTCAAGGTTGAAAGGCGAGATCTCTGGAAAGGTCAGGTTTGCAAATAGGCATTCTGCCCTCAAGGGATCGAATGTGGGAGGGGAGGAATACAGTGTGGAGAGGAAGTTCTGAAATACAGATGTAATTTTGCTAGTGTCAGCAGTTATAGTACCCGTGGAAATTCTCAACTCAACCCTCTGTTGATGTGCCAGGAAACCACAGGGACTTAAACATTTCCATACATACCTCCAAGACTGTCTTAAAGTGGTTGTCCATGTTGGGGGCTGTTTTTTATACTGATGGACTATCTACAGGATAGGTCATCAGTATATGATCGGTGGGGTTTCCGACACCTGGACCCCGCACCAATCAGCTGTTCAAGTGGGTAGGAGCAGAGCTACAGTAACCCAATACGGCCACTATACTGTGACCTGAGCCTTCTGCTTCTGGCACGACCACTGCACAGCTTCCGGCACCGGAACAGCTGATCCGTGCGGTGTCCAGGTGTTGGAAACCCACCGATGACATTCTGACGACCTATCCTGGGGATTGATCATCAGTATAAAAAATAGCCCTAACCTGGACAACCCCTTTATGGTGGCCATATACATTAGATATATGTTGGCCGAACCCGACCACCTAATGTATATGGCCGCGACCCGACTCTCCTCCGACGGTAGATGTTAGACCGGCCGACCATCTAATGTGTATGAAAGTGTACCGACCCTCTGGATTGCAACATGCCAAAACCGTTTGTTTGCAAAGAGGTGAGTCGCTGCTAGACTCCTCTGGCAGCGGCTTTACATCTTCTCCCTATTGAACATGCATGCTCAGCCAAGCCGAGTGGGCATGTGTATGGGGGAGCCAGGAAGAATAGCTGTCAGCCAAACATTCTCTGACAGCTGTCTGAAATGTATGGCTAGCTTTAGTTGCGGAACTACAACTCACAGCAGGCCCTCACAGCAGTAGGGCTTCCCCTTTAGTCTTCTTGTGTCCCTGGAAAATAAATCTATTGCTTTACGTTACCCAATAGACTTCCTGTCTTTAATAATTTCTTGGATCTACCAAATATATATCTCCACAAATTGGCTCTCATGATAATTGGAGCGCTCGAGCTTGATGACTAGTGCTTAGTGCCAGGAACTTAGTATCCTGGAGACAATGAACCAATCTAAATGGTGGAGGCAACACCTCCTTGACCTAGATGTTCCATGGGCCTCCTACCAATTACAAATTCTCTGAGCATTATGCATCTTCCCGCTGCTGTTAGGCCAGGATCACACACAGTTATAATGCAGTTTTTGTGACCGTTTTGTGGCTCAGTTTTTTTAGCCAAAGTCAGAAGTGGATCCAAAAAGAAGGTACGGTACAAAGAAAAGACTGATGCATCTCCTTTCTTTTGTGTCTACTTCTGTGTTTGGCTCAAAAAACTGACACAAAGACTGCCACAAAAACGGCATCAAAACACTGTGTGTGATCCTGGCCTTAAATGGGTTATCCAACATTGGAAAAAGTTTGCTTTACTTTCCAGAAACAGTACTACATCTGTTTATAGGCAGGGCCAGTTTTAGACAAAGTGTGGCCTTGAGCAAAGTTAAAAGTGGGGCCACAAATGCTGAATTAGGGCCTGTTCACATCTGCGTCGTGGTTCCATTTGATGGCTTCCTTCAGACTTTTCCGTCAGGGCAACCCATGAACGCAAACCACACGAAAACCATAGCTTTGCGTTTGCATTACCATTGATTTCAATGGTAATGTTTCTGTTGCAAATTATTTCCGTTTGTCTCCGTTCCATAAGGTTTCAGTTTTTTGGGCGGATACAATAGCGCAGTCGACTGTGCTGTTGATTCCACCAAAAGAATGGAAACCTTACAGAATGGAGACAAACGGAAACCATTTGCAACGGAAGCATTACCATTGAAATCAATGGTAATGCAAATGGAAGGAATGGTTTCCATTTGCCTTCCCGTTGATAGGTTCCTCTGACGAAAAGGTCTGACGGACCCATCAACAGAAACCAAATGCTAATGTGAACACACCCTTACTGTATAATAATGCAGTCAACTCAGAAGGCGGTGTGCACAGAACTGCATTGCTGGGGGCAATATACTGTGTGTGGCACTTAGGGGGCATAATATTGTGTGGGCAAAATTAGAGGCGAAAATACTGTGTCCTTGAAGGGGTTATAATATATTATATTAATAAATATTAATATTATACTGTTTGGGGGTCACTAAAGGGGCATTATACTGTGTGGGGGCACTATATAGGGAATTATACTGTGGGGGGCATTATACTTTTTTTATGGGGCATTTTTTTATGATGGGGTGGGGCGCCAAAAGATAATTTTGCACGGGGCGCCATTTATCCTAAGGCCGGCCCTGGCTGCAGCGCCATCACAGGAGGCTGGGCTGCATGGAGAACAGAGGGACAGGGCGCTATGGCTACGCCAGTTAAGGTAAGTATTTGCTCTTTTTTATGCTCTGTTTTATGCAGCAGCAATTCCGGACGAAAATCGGCACAATAATTTGGTGCGGTTTTTCGGCTGTAATTCCCTGCAGGTTCTAGGTCTGATACGCTGCATACTTTTACACAACTTATCTGATCTGTGGGAACATACCCTTAGTACCCTCTCCACGAGGAAACTGTGCAGCTGGGTAAAAAAAATAGGACCTCTCTGCGGCACTGCCTCTCCGAGATACACTGGAAGTACACTTCTTTTGTAGAGATACATTTTCATTTGTAGTGCTTCAGGATAAAGCTTTTCAGGCACGGACTGATCCCTTCATCAGATACACACACTATAAGGGCATGCCCACACGTGGCGGATTTCCTCCGCAACTGTCCGCATCAATGCCGCACAGAATCTGCGTTGCAGATTCTGCGGCGGATCTGCCCAAAATGTGCAGTAAATTGATGCGGACTAGCTGCTGCAGACTGCAGTAAAAGTGCTTCCCTTCTCTCTATCAGTGCAGGATAGAGAGAAGGGACAGCACTTTCCCTAGTGAAAGTAAACGAATTTCATACTTACCGGCCGTTGTCTTTGTGACGCGTCCCTCTTTCGGCATCCAGCCCGACCTCCCTGGATGACGCGGCAGTCCATGTGACCGCTGCAGCCTGTGATTGGCTGCAGCCGTCACTTAGACTGAAACGTCATCCTGGGAAGGCGGACTGGAGACAGAAGCAGGGAGTTCTCGGTAAGTATGAACTTCTATTTTTTTTACAGGTTGCTGTATATTGGGATCGGTAGTCACTGTCCAGGGTGCAGAAACAGTTACTGCTGATCGCTTAACTCTTTCAGCACCCTTGACAGTGACTATTTACTGACGTCTCCTAGCAACGCTCCCGTAATTACGGGAGCCCCATTGACTGGAGAAACGGCTCCACTGCGGATTAACGCTGCGGAGTGTCCGCAGCGGAATTCAAGAGCAATTCCGCCACGTGTGGCTTTGCCCTAATAATGACAACCAAGGTTCAGCATTTTCAAAAAAAAGAACCTCCTATCCCATAAAGTTCAGAGTTCATGGGGTGGGATGCAGTTACTTAGCCCATTGGTATTGCCCAGTGACCGATATTCAGTATCTCTCACTGTTGGATACTATAAGGACGATCTATATAAAACTGTTTATCCCAGGATAACACAACATATCGATAGGTACATAAATAAATAGACTAATTAATTAATGAATGGTGAGAATAACTAGATAGTTATTCTCACTATTCATAATTTATGTCAGACATACTGTATACCGCCCCATGAACGTTGAACTTTAGGGGATTGGCGGTTCTTTTCATTTAAATTGCTGAACATTGGTTGTGATTAATATAGTGTGTCTATCTGATGAAGGGATGGGTCCAAGCTCGAAACGTGTTAGGCCTCATGTACACGACCGTAGTTTTCATCCGTAAATACAGATCCGTAATTACAGATGAAATTGTAGACCCATTCATTTCTATGGGCTACAGACACTTTTAAGTATATTTACGGATGGGTGTCCGCTCCATAGAAATGATCCGTCAAATATATAGAATATGTCCTATTCTTTTCCATAATTATGGCACGGGCTCCCCATAGAAGTCTATGGGCGCTTCCGTAATTATGGACGTCTACGGATGTGCACCCGTAGCTGTCCGTAATTACGGAAGCGTTGATATGCGACGCCACGGAATTACCAAAGATTCCTGCCTGGTTTTTTTGCGGACCTGTTAATACGGATGCACTACGGACCGTATTTGCGGACAGTAAAAATAATTACGGTCATGTGCATGAGACCTTATATGAAGCACCACAAGTAAAAATGTATCTCTACAAAAAGAAGCGTATTTCCAGGGTATCTTTGAGAGGCAACACCAGAGAGAGGTCATATTTTTCTACCCATCTACAGCAAACTATATTAGACATACATAAGTAATTTTTTATTTTTTTCCAACAAGTTCATATGGTAATAATGTGAAAATTCCATTACCCACGCTGGCTAAGCATTCCTTCTCCACATATGAGTGATTTCATTCATTAGAGCTGGATTGAGTGTTCCTCTACAATACAGGGACCGTGACATTCTCTATAAAAATGATGGGTTTTTATTAAGGCCTCCTTCACACAGGGTTTATGTCTGCCATTTTAAACTGCATGAAAAAACGCATGTAGGAATGCCAGTATTTATTACATGTAACATGTGTTTTACTTTGTATTATGGTGTATTTATATGAGTGTTTGGTGCCTTTTTTATTATGTGACATTTTGTATAAGTGTTTTTGAAATCCTATAGAGAAGCCTACGGAAAAAAGCGGCAGTAAAAACGTGATACCCAGAGCATGCTGCGTTTTTTTTTAAAAAAGCATCACAGAAATGCCACAATCCAAAACACTTTGTATGTAATGTTTTCTATATTTCACTATAGACTTTAAAGAAACATCTGTGAATACCGCCAACAAAAAGTCATGAGAAATGCAGCAAAGCGATGTTTGAATACAACCTAAATTTAATCGGGATGACTATTAGGCCTTATTTACACGAACGTGTGCGTTTTGCACGTTGCAGTTCCGTGTGTCATCAGTGTTGGGTGCGTGGCTGCGTGATTTTCGCGCATATGGCATCTTTATGACACGCGGTTTTGATGTTTAGAAAATGAAATGAAGGAGGTGGTTTTATTTTTTCCTTCATTTCTTGAACAGCTGTTGCACGAATAACGTGCAGCACATGTAAGTGCGTCCGTGTGCTGCGCGTGATTTTCACGTACCCATTGACTTCAATGGGTGCGTGATGCGCAAAAAACGCTCAAGTATAGGACACACGCTGCGTGAAAAACACGGAATGTCTGAATGGCCCCATTGACTTACATAGGTCCGAAAATCACGCGCGTATCACGGACGTGAAACACATTTGTGTAAATAAGCCCTTATCAGTGTGAATCTAAAAAAAAAACTCCTTTAGACATTTCTCTCCAACATCTGTTTTTTAAACAAGGTATTATTTTTTTTCATTCCACCGAAACAATTTGAACTATTTTGTCAGGTCCATTACATAAAATCACATTTAACAAAACAGGAAAAATTATTTTACAAGGCACTGTATAGTTTCCTATATTAAAATTCATCCATATCTTAAAAAGATAGTGCACATTAAAATGGTCTTATACCCAGAGATTGTAATTGAAACTCCTGGGCTCCAATGCAAAATCTGTAACAGGGCCCCATACCGGTTTGATACGAATGACATAAAAAAATAGCAGAAATTTCGTCTTCTTATATAAAGCTGAAACTGATGAAGCACCAGGGCAACTGTTGTATTCATAATCTCTTTTATCTCAACCACGGAAGTTTGTTATGGGTCTCTTGGTGGCCTCCCTCACCGGTGCCCACCAATCAGTTTTGGAGGATGACAGATTTATAGTTGTGCCATATATACGTTCCATATTACAGATAAAGATTTCTAGGTAGCTCACTGTAGCAATAGTATTCATCAGGCGACCCAAGACTAGACGACCATCGGATCCCTAAATATAAATAGATAGCAAAAAGGGAAGCGTTTAGAATACCGTTAAAGTAAATGGTTAGTTTAAAAAAATAAATATATACATATAGTATATACAATAAATCAAATAAACATAATATGCACAAAGTAAAATAATATACTGATATCATATAAAACATTTAATAATACATTATATGTAAAATTAGCACCTGAGGGCCCCTTGCAGATCAATGGAATACAATTAAAACGGCAATTTTTCCTGTCCAAGGTGCAACCGTGCAGGACACGTTATCACGCATCCGCCATAGACTAGAGTCTATGGAGCAATGCGTGAAGCTCAAAAAAATAGGACATGTCCTATTTTTTCACGGACCCATCACACACTCCATTGAAACAATGGTCGTGTGAATGGCCCCATTGAAGTATATGAGTCCGTGTGATAGCCGTTGTTTTAACGGCCGTCACACAGACTACATATACGCTCGTCTGAATGAGCCCTTAGAAAACTCATTGTCAAATGCCCTTTTAATACAAGGCTGCCCCTCATTCGGGACATCAATAGTGAAGAAAGTCTACAAAGATACCCTCTTGCACTGGAAGACCCAGCACATCCACACATTACATGGACAGACCATTGATTTCAATTGCCACTATGTAATACTTAATTTTCCTTTTTACCCTATTAGAACACTCTGAGGTACTAGAGAACCACCATCAATAATGTGTAGCAGAGAGTGGCTACAAAGAGTTTGAATTTCTGGAGTCCATGCATTACACAGACAGCCTACTGATTTCAGTGAGAACAGTGTAATACTTCATTTCCCCTGTGGTGGCACTACAGGGTAATTGAACAGTTACATCTGATTGCTGGGTGTCTCAGCAGCGGGAAATCCTTACTGAAGTTATTTATTTAACAGTTTACATAAGAAATATAAAAATAAGATAAAGTATAAGATATTTCCTTATAAGTATACAAATAATATCGATCTTTGACTAATCAATATTATTATCATGACTATTCCTGTTTGTTCATACCAACACTAACATTTAACCTGTTTTAGGTGGACTTTGGTGTAAAGTTGCAATAGCAGCAACTATAGGACAAAAGTGATCCATAGAACAAACAGTACGATAGATAAACAGAATCAAAATGTACGTGGTGAACAAACCCACAGTAATAATCCATTGTGAGTGGACCAGCTAAATGCCCGGGGGGGGGGGGGGGGATCAGGACATCCCTGTTATAGTTACACATACATCATATCCACAAATCTCATTTCTTACTCTGCCAGGAATCCTGAAAGTGGCAGTAGTCACAGGAATAACTCATTAGGGAGTCATAAGTACTGGAAGTAATATAATTAACCAGAACAGTGCCAGGAATGCTGAAGGAACTGATGAATGAATGTATCATACAATATGCAGACAACACAGACTACATTTACAAATACATCACCGATACTCATAACTTCTCACACATGGGCTTCCTAAAGAGAGGATTAAGGGTTATCATAGAAGAATAGGAAAATGATATGATCATAATACAGCAGGTCTAGAGTCTGAAGACAGGCAAGTAACAGATTATCATGACCCCAAGGAATTAAGAATATACCACATGGCCTCTGATCAATAGAGATGAAACCTAAGGCCTTGTTCACATGGCGCTCAAAAAAATCTGATGCGTAAACGTGTCAAAAGTGCTAGCATTTTTGTAAAGCGCTTTTATAATACAGGCGCTTTTGACACGGTTTTGTTGCGGTTTTTGATGCGTTTTTGCACGCGTTTTTTTCGGCATGTAATTAGGACTCCTACTGACTATGGGAATTAGGTGTGTTTTTGGAGCATCTTACGTGCCAAGAATTTAACTGGCGCTTCTTTTTTTACACAACGCGTTTTTTAAACACTTGCATAAAAAAATGCGTTGTGTGCACTACAATGTGCTTTCCCATTGATGTCAATAGGAAGCGTAAAGCATGCGGTTTATACACGTTTTTCACACGCAAAACACGGCAAAAACGCATCGCATACACGCCGTGTGATCAAGGCCTAAAATGCTGGCTCACCAGCAAAACACATGAATCAATAGGTCACCAAAGTGTATAATTGTAATAAAAACGTAATAAACCAATAGGCAACCAGAAACAGTCTTACAAGGAACTGGGCGATGCACCAAAGGGTGGCCAGGAATCGGATTGATAAGGGTTTATATATTTCCCTTGACAATGAATGCAGGATTATTTGGAAGTACTAGAAGCATAGAAACACCAACTGCACTGTGACACTATAAGCTATCAAGAACAGGAAAGCTTCCAACACCCCTGATCTATATTGAATAATCTTACTTCATACGCTACATTCCTATTTTTGCATTTAGAGGGGTGTCCAAACTTGCCTACTTTTAAGAATCAATCTCACAGCGATTTAAAGGGGTTCTCCGATTTCATCAAATTAATGTTATTTTCAGTTATACAATTTTCCAATACATTTTCTGTATTAATTCCTCAAGGTTGTCAAAGTCTCTGTTGGCTGTTATACTGTGCATGAGAAATTTGGCTGTACAAACAATTGTACGACTACACCTAAGTAAGAAGTAAAAAAAAGACTACAAAGTGATTTTGTTCTCGCCGTCATAATACATACAGCACTCCTGGCTGTCACTTCATCAAAAGGGTTGATAATGAAGGTCAGCAAAAAATATGCTCTTTACACCATTTTTAAGTCGTTTTTAGCGGGTCCATTGTGTTTAATAAAAATGCGATCTTTACATATGAATAGAAATGTATAAAGGCAGCTCTACTGTAAATGCACATTTCAGAATATATTACTCTGTAGTAATATATTCAGAAATGTGCGTTCACAGTAGTGCTGGTAAAGCGGCCTTTGTTTTCTTAGAAGATATTAAATATTCCAAATCCTGTTCGCCTTATTAATGTGTAGCGAATCTGCAATATTGATTGTGTTACCACAGAGGAAATTTATATTCATAAACTGTAATAGAGTTAGGTCAACCAGAGATGCAATCATAAAAATATAAGAATGACTAAAAAACATGGCTATTTTTTGTTTGTTTTTTAAGACATTGGTTTCACATTGAGCATTTTGCAGATAGTCGTTGAATTTATTTTATTCTAACCTTGGGGTCATTTGAGAAACCCAATACTACTGGCATAATCTTGTTATCTGTTGGGACGTGCATCCACTTTTTTGCACTTTTCATTAGTTATTGATGATATGTTGTTAGTTGTAAAGCAACCTTCAAAATAATTTTGTGGAGGGCCACATCAGCCTTATGGTTGCCTTCAAAGGGCTGATTGTAATTGTGAGATTTATAAATGTAACAGCTCGCTTAACGACTCTCCGCTCTGCCTGACGTGACTCACATTTAGCAGCAGGTCATGCGGCGGCGGCGTTCTGAGTGAGGTCGGTGCCGGCCTGGGAATAAACCATTCCAGTCACCTGACCTCACGTCACAGGTGACTCAGGTCAGGTGACTGGAGTGGTCCAATCGGCCGAAACAACAGATTTAGACAATTGTCATCCATTAATCGTCCATTTTTCGAGCCCCAAATTATCATATTCAAAGACCAACCCCCAAAATCTGTCAGTCAATGTCTGATGTATTTGATTTTTTTACAGTCGTTTGTCATGAATGGTATCGATTGTACAGAAATTTTCCTTTTGTACAACCGATGATATGGACATAGGAAGCGCCAACAAATTATGTCATGAAATGTGCCTTAGGTGAAATACCCACCGGAATGTATCTATGTGCACTTCCTGAATATATGAACGAACTTCCTCTTGGCGTGGCCAAGCTGACCTCATAAGTTAATTCAATCAATTTTCCAACCCACAAAGTATTTTACGCAGACGCTGATTTCATCTTTTGAGCGAGAAATCGTTACACGTCTGTTACAATACCGTTGCTTTGCCAATTGACACTGATCAACATGAACGAGGAGTCAGTGATCGTTCGGCTGTTTAAAATCACTACTGTATGGCCAGCTTAGGACTACTGCACCAGTGAGGTTGTGGATTTGTTCAAGGAGTAGCTGTTCACTAACAACCACACATAATTCTCCAACTTTGATAGATAAAATCCCCATTTTAAAGAGGATCTGACAGCTCTCTTGACATGTCTGTTTTAGCAAATACTTGTATTCCCCATAAAATAAAAATTCTGAAGCATCTTTTATTAGAACTCTACATTGTGACGTTCTTCTGTTATTTCTCCTGGAAATGTATGTATAAATTATAAGACCAGTATTATCTAATAACCTGGAATGTTTCTCATTTTCATCAGGGAATAGAAATAGAGCTATAATGCACTATTTGGACAGTCAAATACAATACCGTCATAAACTTATTGGCTTACGAGAAGATGTGGGAGAATTGAAAGAAAAATCTATATGAGAAAAAAGGTTGAAGCATTCCAGCAAATTCCAGTAAAAAAATGGTTATTTTATTTGCCCATGTTTAAAGCCAAGCGACGTTTCAGTTCCACCATGTGGAACTGAAATGTCGCTTGGCTTGGCTTTAAACATGCGGAAATAAAACTACAGATTTTTCACTGAACTATGCTTGAGTTGCAAACTTTTTTCTCACATGGTATTTTGAACTGTGGATTGAACTCTAGCTGCTTTGCACCCACCACTTTTTTACATGAGTGCTGTTTCAATTGAATATTTTTGGTACTGAAAGAAAAACCTAGGTATAAAAAGTCTCTTAGTCACCTCAGCAAACCAGTTGGTTGGGCTACAATGCCAAAATTCTATTAAATTAAAGAATTATATAATTTTGTTTTTAAAAGTGAAATGTTGTTTTACAGAAATAACAGAATAATTAGAAAGCTTGTGAAGCCTTTAGAATTTGGGATTTCACAAACTTGACCTTAAATATACTCGGATCTTCATTTACATAATAAAAAGAGATAACAGAAAACAATTTATAATAACACACAAAGAATGATCCAAGTGATCTAGTATTAATGGGGTTATCCGGGTTGCTAAAATGTTTTACTAATTGCTCTAAATGTCCTAAGATAAAAAAAAAAACAGTACTCATCTATCCTTTCCACAGGGATCCAGAGGGTCGCCGGAGCGTCAGCGCTGCATAGCCAGGGGAAAGGATAGGTGAGCCCCTAGTAAAAAATTTAACAACCCAGATAACCCATTTAAATATTTTTGTTGGAAAATGTATCTATGAAAAAGTAGTTCTACTTAAAAAACTGAAAAAAAACTCTGTCATCAATACTAAAGTTTAGGCTGGCCATACATATTAGATAGCTGTCAGCCAAATACTCCTTTTGTGAACAACTCTCTCCAACTCCTACATAAATATGTATGCATGTATCTGAGAAAGGATGATTATTTTAATAGGAAGATAAGCCTCATCCAGACACCTGGCTTATCTCCCAGGGGGACAAATACTTATGTAATTTGATGCCCAACATGCTTAATCCTTCTATCTCTTGCCAAGTGTCTGTGGGGAGCCTGCCATATGCATTAGATCATTGAGCAATGCAGCCAAAATTGGTGGGTTTCGGCATCTTTAAGGACTTTTGAAAAAGAGCTGCTAATACTTATCGGGCTGGAAAATTATACAAAGGACTTTCTAAAGACTTTAAACTTCGCCAGTCCAATATTAGGCAGATACTAAAAGTTCAAATATCACCATTGATCAGTGTTTCCCAATCGGGGTTCTCTGGAACCCTGAAGTTCATTGAAACTTAGTCAGGGGTACCTCAGAAGAAAGCAGCCGGAAGAGTCTATATTTTCACAGTAAGGCTGGGTTCACACGACCTATTTTCAGACGTAAACAAGGCGTATTATGCCTCGTTTTACGTCTGAAAATAGGGCTACAATACGTCGGCAAACATCTGCCCATTCATTTGAATGGGTTTGCCTACGTACTGTGCAGACGACCTGTAATTTACGCGTCGTCGTTTGACAGCTGTCAAACGACGACGCGTAAATTGACTGCCTCGGCAAAGAAGTGCAGGACACTTCTTTGCAACGTAATTTGAGCCGTTCTTCATTGAACTCAATGAAGAGCAGCTCAAGATATACGAGCGTCACAGACGCCTCGTATATTACGAGGAAGAGCATTTACGGCTGAAACGACGCAGCTGTTTTCTTCTGAAAACAGTCTGTCATTTCAGCCGTAAATGCCTGCTATCGTGTGAACATACCCTAAGGATGGACTGCTTTCATCCTGCACAAAGATCCTTGGCATTGAATATATAACGCTGAGCAAGAATTGCACAATGCCATACACCCCTACACCAAGCTTCTTTGAGGTAGGAATGGAAGTAGGGCTTTCCTGGGAATGCTAAAATATTTCAGGGGTTTCTCCATGGCAATAGGGTTGGGAATTGCTGGCTTCGATCATGATAGTTAATACTCACCTAATACCCAGGGTGAGCCCTGATGATCTGCATGCTTCTTTTGAACCGTCAAATGTTTCTACCATCAGGCCAACACTGACCAGTAATAGTGTGTATTGTGGATAGTAAGGAGGAAGCCTCTACTCCTCAATAAGAACGTTGGTGCCCATATAAAGTTTGTTGATGACCACATGTGCGGAATTTTTTTGGGGGCTGCAATAAGAAACCTTGTTATGTTTGTCAAAAATCAAAAATGCTTTCCAACATAAGTACCTTATCCCAACTGTGAAAGATCATTCTTGTGGTATCATAGATTGGAACTGTTTTACTGCAATGAAAACAGAATGGCTTGCCATCATTGTTGAAACAAGGCAATCTGTATAGTACAAGCAAATTCTACAGGGAATTGTTACTGTCTATCTATGAATTGAATCTCTACAGAAGGTGGTCAATTCAAGAAGACAAAAAGCCTAAACACACAAGTTAGTATAGTAAAGTATGACTAAAGCCAACATTTTTTCGGAATAAAATGTCAAAATCCAGATGTATAAATATTGTAGTAGTACCTGAAGTGAGTTTGCATGCACTGCAGCCCACCTATATCCATAAGATAAATTAGTACTGTAATAAGGAATATTCCAAAAGTCTCAGTTTTTGCTGACTATACAAAACTTAAAACTCAGTTTGATTGTAAATTATTACAGACCGATCTAGATAAGTTGGCAGCATGGGCAAAATCATAACAGATGAATATTGAAAGGGTTGTCCTTACTGTGACTGTTTTTTATACTGCAGTACTATCCACAGGATGGGTCATCAGTATATAATTCGTGGGGGTCCAATACCCGGACCCCACATTGATCACCTGTTCTGGCTGCAGATACGTCAGCAGTATAAAAAACAGTCCCCAAACTGGACAATGTTGATGTTGATAAATGTGGAGTAATGCACCTAGGATGCAATTAAAGTATTACTGCATATACATTAAATGGAATAAAACTGAGGATAACGGAACAAGAGAAGGACCAAGGTATTCTGGTTAGAAATAAGCTAAATAGCAATTCTCAATGTCAAGCAGCAGCAGCAAAAGCAAATACAATTTTAGGGTGTATAAAAAGGGATAAAAACCTAAAATTCAAATGTAATATTACCCCTCTAAAAATACTGTGTAAGGCCACATCTTGAATATGGCATTCAGCTTGGGGCTCCACATTGTAAAAAGGATATAGGAGAACTGGAGAGGCTTCTAAGGCGGTCGATTAGTTTATTAAATGGGATGGGAGGTCTATCTTACAATGAAAGGCTATAAAAATTGTGCTTTTTCAGCTTGGAAAAAAGACACCTTAGGGGTGATCTTATTAACATGTATAAGTATATGTGTGGTCAATACAAAGAACTAGCTCATGATATGATCTTTCCAAGGACTTTACACAGGACCAGGGGACATTCATTGTGTGTGGAAGAAAGGTGTCTTAGACATCAATGTAGGAAAGGGTTCTTTACAGTTAGTGTAGTCAAGCTATGGAATGCCCTACCCCAAGATGTAGTAATGGCAGCATTTAACCCCTTCGCGCTCAGTGACGTACTATTCCGTCATGGTAACCATAGCTTTCAAGCTCCATGATGGAATAGTACGTCATGGGAGGAACGGCCATTTCGGCCTTCTTCCCGACACATACAGGAGCTGTGTCTCGTACAGCAGTTGCCGCAGCTCCTTCAGCGGGGACCGATCGCGGTGTCCCCGCTGATTAACCCCTTAAAAGCTGGGTTCAATAGCGACTTCTTAGGGGTTAAACCACCATAAATGGCCTGCTACATGATAGCGGGCAGCGATGGTCGCTATGGTAACCGGACGCCTAACAATGGCGTCCGGCTATGCCGTCTATGGAAGGCAAAGTCAGGACCCACTATGCTTGCTGTCAGCGAGTAGCTGACAGCTCTAATACACTGCACTACGCATGTAGGCAGTGTATTAGAATAGCGATCAGGGCCTCCTGCCCTCAAGTCCCCTAGTGGGACAAAGTAATAAAGTAAAAAAAAGTTATGTAAAAATAAGAAAATAAAAGTTTTAAAAGTAATAAAAGTAAAAATCCCCCTTTTTCCCTTATCAGTCCTTTATTATTAATAAAAATATATAAACAAACAAATAAACTATACATAATTGATATTGCCATGTCTGTAACGGCCTGATCTACAAAATTATTTTGTTATTTATCCCACGCGGTGAACGCCATAAGGCTGGGTTCACACGACCTATTTTCAGACGTAAACGAGGCATATTATGCCTCGTTTTACGTCTGAAAATAGGGCTACAATACGTCGGCAAACATCTGCCCATTCATTTGAATGGGTTTGCCGACGTATTGTGCAGACTACCTGTAATTTACGCGTCGTCGTTTGACAGCTGTCAAATGACGACGCGTAAATTGACTGCCTCGGCAAAGAAGTGCAGGACACTTCTTTGCAACGTAATTTGAGCCGTTCTTCATTGAACTCAATGAAGAGCAGCTCAAGATATACGAGCGTCACAGACGCCTCGTATATGACGAGGAGGAGCATTTACGGCTGAAACGACGCAGCTATTTTCTTCTGAAAACAGGCTGTCATTTAAGCCGTAAAAGCCAGCTAGCGTGTGAAAATACCCTAAAAGAAAATAATAATAAACCATACCAAAATCACAATTGTTTGGTCACTTCACCTCCCAAAAAATGGAATAAAAAGAGATCAAAAAGTCGCTTGTAAAATGATACTGAACTAAACTACAGTTCGTTACGCAAAAAATAAGTCCTCGCACGGCTTTCTTGATAGAAAAATAAAAAAGTTATGGCTCTTAGAATAAGGTAACACAAAAAGTGAATGATTTTTTACAAAAAGTATATTATTGTGCAAACGCCATAAGACATAAAAAAAAACTATAAACATCTGGTATCACCGTAATCGTATCGCCCCGCAGAATAAAGTGAATATGTCATTTATAGCGCACGGTGAACGCTGTAAAAAAAATCAAATAATAATAATAGTAGAATTGCAGTTTTTTAGTCACCACTCCTCTTAAAAATAGAATAAAAAATTATCAAAAAGTCGCATGCACCCCATGAAAACTACAATTAATTACTCAAGGGGTCTAGTTTCCAAAATAGGGTAACTTTTGGGGGGTTTCCACTGTTTTGGCACCACAAGACCTCTTCAAACCGGACATGGTGCCTAATAAAAAAGGAGGCCTCAAAATCCTCTGGGTGCTCCTTTGCTACTGAGGCCGGTGCTTCGGTCCATTACCGCACTAGGGCCACATTTGGGATATTCCTCAAAACGGAAGAATCCGGGCAATAAGTATTGAGTTGCGTTTCTCTGGTAAAACCTTTGGTTTTACAGAAAAAAATGGAATAAAAAGGATTTTCTGACAAAAAAAAAGGTTAATAGACTTTCTATATGCTGTTGTGAATACTTTGAGGGGTCTAGTTTCTAAAATGGGTGTTTCATAGGGGTTCCTAATATATAGGCCCCTCAAAGCAACTTCAGAACTGAACTGGAACCTAAAAAAAATTAGGCAATACTTTGTTTCTTACATTAGACTGACAATGAGCAGTGCCCACACCAAGATGACCCCAGTTTTGACTGTTTCTATAAACGGAGACCCCTATCAGACTATTTCAGTGCCCGGTTTGCCCAAGCATACACCCCCGAGAAGCGTATTTCTATTAATGAGTCCTTGGTACATTTTAAAGGGAGGCTTCAATTCCGCCAGTACCTGCCGGGTAAGAGGGCAAGGTATGGTGTGAAGATGTATAAGCTGTGTGAGAGTGCATCAGGGCATACTTACAAATTTAGGATATATGAAGGGAAAGTTACCTGTATTCAGCCCCCAGAATGCCCCCCCCCCCTTACTGGGAGTTAATGAAAAAATTGTGTGGGATTTGGTTCACCCACTGCTTGGCCAGGGCTACCACCTCTACCTGGATACATTTTATACCAGCGTCCCACTCTTCAAGCGCCTCACTTCCAGAAGTCCTGCGGCATGTGGCACTGCTAGAAGAAATCTGAGAGGCCTCCCTAAGACTCTGCTTGGGCAAACACTAAGAAGGGGTGAGAGCAGGGCACAATCTAGCAGCAACATATTGTGTGTCAAGTACAGGTATAAGAGAGATGTCCTTGTATTGACAACAATACATGACCACACCAGTACCCATGTACCTGTACGAGGTACCAGTACAGAGACCCCCAAACCAGACTGCATCCTGGACTACAATATGTACATCAGAGGGGTGGACTTGTCAGATCAAATCCTGAAGCCCTACAGCGCCATGCGGTGTGGTATAAGAAACTGGCCGTGCATATCATACAGATGGCATTGTACAATGTGTACGTGCTACATCGATGTACAGGCCAGAGGGGAACTTTCCTGGAATTTCAAGAGGTGGTTATCAAGTACCTAATATTTAGGAACCAAAAAGGGGGATACCCAGTACTTCTGGAAGTGAGGCCACACGCATCGTACCAGTGCAACACTTTCCAGGAGAAGTTCCCCAAACTGGCAAGAAGGGAAAAAGTCAAAAGAGGTGCAAAGTCTTCTATAAGAGGGGGATAACGGAGGACACAATATATCAATGTGACATGTGTCCCGAAAAACCAGGGCTCTGTATGAAAGAGTGTTTTAAAATGTACCATACATCCCTTGATTTTTAATTTACCCCAGTTTTACTTACTCTGATGAACTCCGCACAGCTTATCCCCCTCATCTTTCCCCTCTGGGCCCTGCTGCGTGCCCAGGCAGCTGTTAACAGCCACATTGAGCATATTGCCATACCCGGGAGAACCCACATTACAGTTTAAGGGGTGTATGTCTCCGGTGAAAATGCTCACTACACCTCTAGATGAATGCCTTAAGGGGTGTAGTTTTTAAAACGGGGTCACTTCTCGGGGGTTTCAACTGTACTGGTACCTCAGGGGCTTCTGCATACATGATTTGGCACCAGAAAATCCCCAGTAGGCCAAATGGTGGTCTTTTCCTTCTGAGCCCTCCCATGGGCCCAAACAGCAGTTTATCACCACAAATGGGATATTGCCGCAATCAGGACAAATTGGGCAACAAAATGGGGTATTTTTTTCCTTGTGAAACTTTGAAATTTTGAGCCAAAACAACATCTCATTGGAAAAATGTTATTTTTTTTAAATTCACAGCCCAATTTTCCCTGTGAGCTTCCATTGCTCTGGGGCTCTGCAAATGCGACATGGCACCCGAAAACCAATCCAGAAAAATCTGGACTCCAAAGAACACATAGCGCTCCTTTCCTTCTGAGCCCTCCCATGGGCCCAAATGGCAGTTTAGCGCCACAAATGGGGTATTGCCTCACTCAGAACAAATTGGGCAACAAAATGAGGTTTTTTATTCCTTGTGAAAAAAAGAAATTTTGAGCCAAAACTACATCATATTGGAAAAAATTTCATTTATTTTAATTCACAGCCCAATTCAAATAAATTCTGTAAAAAAACTGTGGGGTCTAAATGGTCACAACACCCATAAATGAATTCCTTGAGGGGTGTCGTTTCCAAACTGGGGTCACTTCTGGTGGGTTTCTATTGCTTTGATACCTCTGAGGCTCTGCAAATGCGACATGGCACCCAAAAACCAATCCTGCAAAATCTGCACTCCAAAGAACACACAGTGCTCCTTCCCTTCCGAGGCCTCCCATGGGCCCAAACGACAATTTATCACCATAAATGGGGTATTGCTGCACTCAGGAGAAATTGGACAACAAAATGGGGTATTTTTTTCCCTGTGAAAATAAGAAATTTTGATGAAAAATGAAATCTTATTGGAAAAAAATGTCATATTTTTAATTTCACAGCCCAATTCAAATACATGCTGTGTAAAAACTGTGGGGTCAAAATGGTAACAACAACCATAAATGAATTCCTTGAGGGGTGAAGTTTCCAAAATGGGGTCACTTTTGGGGGATTGCTACTGTTTTGGCACCTCAATACCTCTTCAAACCTGGCATGTTGCCTAAAATATATTGTAATAAAAAAAAGATGCCCCAAAATGCACTAGGTGCTTCTTTGCTTCTGGGGCTTGTGTTTTAGTCCACGAGCGCACTAGAGCCACATGTGGGACATTCCTAAAATCTGCAGAATTTGGACAATACATATTTAGTAGTGTTTGTCTAGTAAAACCTTCTGTGTTACAGGAAAAAATGAAACAAAATTGAAATTCAGCAAGAAAAATGAAATTTGCAAATTTCACCTCCACTTTGCTTTAATTCCTGTGAAATGCATAAAGGGTTAAAAAAAACTTTCTAAATGCTGTTTTGAATACTTTGAGGGTTCTAGTTTTTAAAATGGGGTGTTTTATGGGGGTTTATAATACATAGGCCCCTCAAAGCCACTTCAGAACTGAACAGGCACCTTAAAAAAAAGGCTTTTGACATTTTCTTAAAAATATTAGAAATTGCTGTTTATGTTCTAAGCCTTGTAACGTCCAAGAAAAATAAAAGAATGTTCAAAAAACTATGCCAATCTAAAGTAGACATATGTGTAGAAATGTGAACTAGTAACTATTTTGGGTTCTATAACCATCTGTTTTACAAGCAGATGCATTTAAATTCAGAAAAATGCTATTTTTTCTAAATTTTCTCTAAAATTTGCAATTTTTCACAAATAAACACTGAATATATCGACCAAACTACCACTAACATAAAGCACAATGTCTCACGAGAAAACAATCTCAGAATCGCTTGGATAGGTTTAAGCATTCTGAAGTTATTACCACATAAAGTGAAATATGTCAGATTTGGCAAATGGGCTCTGAGCCTTAAAGGAAGGGTGTCGCGAAAAAAATAATTTTTATATTAATTTGCTTTTAGTGTTTTATTAAAAGAAATGTTATTTATTTGTGTGTTTGTGTTTTACTTTTTTTTTTTTCTAACTTTTTCTTCACTATGGGGGCTGCCATTTTTTTTTTCATCTCTGTATGTGTCGATTAACGACACATACAGAGATGGAATACGGCACATACATCCCCATAGAGAATGCGAACGGGAGCCGTTCCATTCGCTATGGTGTACGCCGTCAGTGTGGGAACGGCGCATGCGCCGCTCCCACACAGTCCAAATTGAAGGTCTTCGGCCGAGCGACATCCAGCGCCATATTCTTGTGGACCGGACATGTGATTAGAAGCAAGGACTGGGAGCGGAGGGAGCGGCGGCGGGAGCGGCGGCGGCGGCAGGAGCAGGTAAGTTATTTCTGTGTATGTATGTGTTTTAGTGTGTGATTACTACTGTATGTAAGCCTACTACATGGTGTGTTCGCTCAAAAAATGTCGGCACACAGTGTAGGAGGTTTGAACATTCAATCTTCTCCTTTCTCCTGGCACTAGCCAGGATAAAGGAGGAGGGATTGTTTGAGGACGCTAGAGCGAGTGTGTCTTCTCAAAGTTTGCAGCATAAAGCAATGTGGTTGCTTTACCACATGCCAATGCTGCAATTTTAGGAATTGCTCCCTCTAGTGACCAGCACAGGGAAATGTTATAAATTAGAATCTAATTTATAATATTTCCTGACTTGTGAATAATTTGTAAAAATTAGAACAATGTCTAATCATGTATATAATAACTGTTTAACTAAAAAAAAAAAATTCTAGCGACACATTCCCTTTAAGGCCCAAACTAGGCTACGTCCTTAAAGGGAATGTGTCGCTAGAATTATTTTTTTTTTTTTCAGTTAAACAGTTAGTATATAAATGATTACACATTGTTTTAATTTTTTAAATTTTTTCACAAGTCAGGAAATATTATAAATTCGATTCTAATTTATAACATTTACATGTGCTGGTCACTAGAGGGAGTAATTCCCAAAATTACAGCATTGGCAATGTGGTAAAGCAACCTCATTGCTTTATGCTGAAAATTTCGAGTAGACACACTCGCTCTAGTGTCCTCACACAATCCCGCGCCTTTATTCTGGCTAGTGCCAGGAGAAAGGAGGGGGGTGAATGTTCAAACCTCCTACACTGTGTGCCGCCATTTTCTGAGCGAATGCACAGTGTAGGAGGATTAGATACAGTGGTAATCAGACAGTATAACACTAACATACACAAACATAACTTACCTGCTCCTGCCGCCGCTGCCGCCTCCACTCCTAGTCCTTGCGTCTGTGCTGCCTTGAACCTATGGCCGGAAGCCGCGACCGGAAGTCATCATCTTACTATGCGGCTGCGGCTTCCGGTTCACATGGAAATGGCGCCAGATGTCGCTCTACCAAAGACCTTCCTTTTGGTCTGTGTGGGAGCAGTGCATGCACCATTCCCACACAGACGGCGTCTGCTATATTGAATGGAACGGCTCCCGTTCGCATTCTCTATGGGGATGTATGTGCCGTATTCCATCTCTGTATGTGTCGTTACTCGACACATACAGAGATGAAAAAAAAATGGCGGCCCCCCATAGAGAAGTAAAAGAAAGAAAAAAGTAAAAAGTACAACACAAAAACACAACTAAATAAAATTTATTTTAATGACATACAAAAAGCAATATAATATAAAAAAATAAAAAGTTGTGACACCTTCCCTTTAAGGGGTTAAAAAAAAGGCTTGATGATTATTTACTGATGAATGGCATTGAGGGTTATTATTAACCTTGCAATGATATAATTGATCGAGAAAGGTTGAACTTGATGGACCAGTGTCCTCTGTTTTTTTTCAGTTTTGTAACTATATAGCTATATGATGATTTAAAATCACCAGGAAAAAAAACAGAATGATAGTGCAAGCAAAACAGTCCCACAAAAAAAAACTTTCTTGTCTATACAAAAACTGTCTCCACATTTCAAAGATGGAAGGAGTAGGAAGCAGCATGCAACAATATGTTTACACTGTGAAATATTTTTACCCAACATGTTACAAGCGCAAAGTTTTTACTGCCAACGATGAGACTTTTTCAAGTAACTTGTTGGGTAGATACAGTTCACAGTAAATTGACTGTAGTCTGTCTGCTGCTTCCTACACAAAAAATTCATGTGACTTCTATTATTATTCAGTTAGATACCCATGTAAAACTTGCAAATCCTCAACATTTAGGCCGAGTTCACACGGGGCGGATACACTGCGTAAAAGAACGCAGCATATCTGCCCTGAGCGCCACTGTGGTGCAGTTTTTCACCCGGAATGTCTGCTGCGGGAAACTGACGTATCATCCCAGGAGACTGCTACAGCCTGTGATTGGCTGCGCGGCGGTCACATGGGATGAAGTGTCATCCCAGGATACCGCCCCTCTGACGTCATTCAGGCCGGCCTCCTGGTATGAATTTTATCCCATGTGATCGCTGCTACAACCTGTGATTGGCTGCAGCGGTCACATGGGATGAAACGTCATCCCAGGAGGCCTCGCTGGAGGGAGGAACACAGATTTCTGGGTAAGTATGAGGGTTTTTTTTTCCTGAGTTGCGTTCTTTGCGGCGGATTCGCTGCGAACCCTTCTTTAAAAATTGCAACAACGACTACTTGTTTTGGGATTTACTTCTCTATTGAATTTAATGGGGAAAACCCACAACAAATAAGCAGCGTTTACGCAAATACAATTGACATGCTGTGGAATAAATATCCGCACCTCAGGTCAATTTCTGAGAGTTTTTTTACTCTTTTTTTTGAATTTGTGGTCCGTCAATTTGCTCACAGTAGAGGTAATAAAGGTTATCTCACTTTTTATTGTTTTCAGGTAGTTGGGAAGTTAGAGCTTTACTTGCCTTCTGGCATTTAGTTAATAGTAATCCCACACAGTATAATGCCCCCTTTAGTGCCCCACCCACAGTATAATGTCCCCTAAGTGCCACACACAGTATATTGCCCCTGTAGTGCCCCTTCACCGTATAATGTCCCCTTAGTGGCCCCCACATAGTATAATGCCCCCTTAGTAGCCCCCATAGTATAATGTCCCCCCTCCCCTCCCCTGGAACCCCACACAGCCCTCTCTTTTAGATAGTGCCCCCTGTAGATTGTGCCAAACAGCCCCACTGTAGATTGTGCAATACAGCCCCCCTGTGGATTCTACCATACAACCCCACTGTAGATTCTGCCATACACCCCCACCTCCTCCTTGTAAACAGTACCCCCACCTCTCCTTTGTAGATGGTGCAATACAGCTCCCACCTCCCTTTTGTAGACAGTGCCCCCCCCCCCCAATAAAACAAAAAAATTGTACTCACCTTGGCCCTGTTCCCGTGACGAACGGAGCTGCTCCACAATGCCGATGGGATCCTTGCGTAGGCCGGCGTGATCCAGTGACGTCATCACGCAGGTCAGCGCTGGAATCCTGTCCCTGCGTCTGACAGGCTGCAGGTCAAACGGCTTGCGGCCTAGTGAATGACAGAGCAGGGAGATACCTCCTTGCTCTGTCATAGGATTCATTGGTATCTGCGTACTAAGGACGCAGATACTATTGAATGTAGCATCGCTACCACTGTAGCAGACAGACTGGGCATGGGGAGGGCCCATCCCGGCGGGCAGCATGGATGCTCTGATACCCGGTGGCGCCGCTAGCAGCCGCTATAGCTGCTAGTGTAGTAGTTATGCCACTGAGCAGAGAAAGAGTGCCCAGACGGAAAGACAGCCGGGCCTGGGCGCTTCACAAGCACGGGAGGGGAACCAGAGCAGAACCCCCTTCCACTTGCTGAAGTGATGCGCTCTGTGCGATGGCACAGGTCGCACACCCCAAAGGCCGGCCCTGGGCATTATAATGTGTGAGGACAGCTATAAGTGCATTATCCTGTGGGGGGGGGCAGTTATAAGGGCATTATACTGTGTGGGTGGCCCACTCAGATGTGCTTCGCCCCCACTGTGATAAACCCCTAGCTACACCTCTAATGGCCATTGATGGGCGAGTCGGGTCCATCAGCAGCCATAGTCAGGCCTCAGCGACGCACAGCAGAAGGAAACCATGAGCCCACCCCAGCCCGCAAAATGATCATAGTTTTCGATGTTGCAGGGATTTATTTTTCGAATGGAGATAGGTATCGGCTTCTAGCTACGAATGAGGTTGACATACGTCAGATAAAATGGGGCTAAGTACAATAGTGAGGGGTCCAAAAAAAAGTCTCGAACAAAAGTAGGCCCTGGCCTCAGAAAGTTTGAGAACCACCAACCTAATATATTGGTTAAAGTAAATTTAAAGGTAGAAATAAAACGGATTCAAATTCAGTTTGATATTTGTATTCCTTTACAATTAAACAGTTTAAGCTGTCACTTTGTGGGTGAAATGTTGGTATTAACGTCATGATTGCGGCGTGTCTTATTTATTGCTTACCTTTTTAGATCTTTAGTCAAGTTTGCCTTCATAGTTTCAAAAGAGCCTTGAAACGCCTGTATACATAAACAGGGTTTGTATGACGAAAGCAGAAGTAGATGCACATTAGTAACATACGGTAAATTGATTTTTTTTTTATTTTTTTTTTTAGAGTATCCTGGGAACTGTATTGCAATCTGTCAATTATTAGCACAGCTGTGTTATGCCTGAGTACACTTCATTCAAAACGTGACATCACTCACCGACAAATTCTGAGACAGTCAGGACGTTAAAATCGATGAATGAAAATAGCATCATATAGGGTTAAAAATATAATGCATTCAATGAAAAGAAATGATGCTGAATAAGGGAAAATGCTAACCACATTTGCCAAAACTGGCACGCAGCCACAAGAGCTGACAAAGGGGGTTATCTTGTGCTTGCATGAAATATGCAATAACTTTTCTTAAAGCGGATCTGTCACCTCAATAAACTAACCCGTATCACAGGAACAGGTCCGTTCTCCTATTAGCCAAAATGGCACAATGAAATATTGAGACATTGTCTAATAGGAGCATTCAAAAAATATACTAGACTCATAATTATTCATGAGGAGAGCGCTTCCTCCACCTCCGCCCACCCTCCTCGCAGTGATTGACAGCTGGCAGTTGTGTATCTGCATACACAGATTGTGATAACCGCCGCCAAGAGGGCCGCCAAGAGGGGAGCGCTTTCCTCATGAATACACTGAGTCTGGTGTAGTCTTTAAAATCTCCTATTAGCCAAACGGCACAATATTTTATTGTGCCATCTTGGCTACTGGGAAAACGGACACGTCCGTGTAATACACTGCCCTTACCACGGGCAGCATATTGAACTGACAGACCCGCTTTAAATGGAACAGAAACCCAAAAGCCCATCTTATCTCCATTTGCAGTGCAGTCTGTTCTTATCAGATATTTCACTAGTTTAACAGTAGTTTTCTCTAATGGGATCACTGACAGGAAATGCAAAAAAAGTCTAATCTTTATCTGGCATATCTGCAACACTGAGAGCCTCCAGAAACATGTACCTATATATATATATATATATATATATATATATATATATATATATATATATATACATATATATACTTGTGAGTTAGATTATCAGTTCGTTCTATGGGTGAATTTGCATTAAATGTAGAGAGTTCTTTTCATTATTATAACCAGGGCGACTATTATGTTTTTATTTTACTGATTTTACTGTTGCATTTGTCCTCTTTCCCAGTTGTTTGCTATATATCACCTAGTTCCAATAATTACGGTGTTAATAAGATTATGATATAATATATATATATATATATATATATATATATATATACATGCCTCGTGGTAGGGGGTGACTTCCTGTTATCATTTCAGCTTCTGTTTGTAATGACATTTGCACTGCAGGGAAAGAGAATAAAAAAAGGGATAGAGCATTACAAGTCCACCCCTTTACCAACATCACCCTCAGCACTTCCAGGAATACTCAGGGAGGGAGGGAGGGCTGAGTGGGACTTGGGGAGGAGGGACTCAATGAGGCATCAGCAAGCAAACAGAACCCAAACCTTACTCTGACGAATAGCACGACTGCAATGGAGAAAAAAAACACACACTCCATGAAAAAACAACCCCCTCCCCTTCAAAAAGTAAAGCTTTGAATGTGGCGAAGTGGAGTCTGACTCCAATGGGAAAATTGCATGAAGAATGCAGAACCAAGGAGACCTTTGCAGACAAGCACAGACCCCTGCCAGCATTATTTATGGATTAATATTTGCATTAACCTCCATTAATACCCTAAGAACCTGTCTTTCTATCCACGCTTTTGGCTGTACATAACTATGTGTTAGCCCATTATTTACCACCATGCATCATGTTACATCTGATTTTCCAGGTAGTCTGTGCAAGTTGTATGCAAGCAACATAGGAAGAAGTCTCTGCAACAAGGTAAAGTCCTATTATTTTATGTTTATATTGAACTATCTTTAACCCCTTTCCCTCCATCTGTTATATATGCACACAATAGTGAATCCCTTTTATCTCCAGGTATATTGTAAAAGTTAAGGCATCTATCTAGCTGGGATTTGCCTCTAGTGTAATGAGGTTTTCAGTATATCAGCTGACCCATACATATACGCAAATATTATTCTTGTTATCCATTATAAATGACACTTTTAATATTCCACATCCTCGCCTATTCCGGGAACAAACATTGTGACATTCTATAAATATTTATAATGTGATTCATGAATATTAAGTTCTGAAGAATAATATTGATTACAGCCCAGCAGCAAGTTCTACTATCACAAGGATCTGGTACTCAGAGGTATTATATAAACAGAATACGTTACTGCGTTTTACCGTAATTAAAACGCGGCGGCATAATCAAATCATAAATCAATTGCACTCAGTCTTTTATGTTTGTAAATGAATTGCATATCAGATGTACAATATGTTATGTTTGTAGGATAATGCAAAAATATGCATTTAATACAATAGCTATCCTCTCACAAACACATAGGAATCGTTTCATACTGCAACAAAAACTTGCAATCTACAGATGTAGCAGAGTTGAATTTTTCCTTGGAAAATTAATTTTGAGCACCGAGAGTTAGGATAATGTACAGCCTTATGGAAATCCACAGATAAGCTGTTGTTTAATACACACTGAGCTGCAAAATGACAAACTCCTTTGTCTACACTGACACACTCAGCTCTGCTCCATCTGCACTTGGGCGACACATACAGTCATATCAACATATACATAATACTTGATGAATAAATATATATATATATATATATATATTATTATTATTATTATTATTCTATTTAGTATAAATAGATCATTTTGCCACTCTTTGGTGACAGTTTGCCTGCAGAGCTAACAATCTAGTAGCTCCGAGTCTGAAAATGTATCTGCTTATGTCCTTATTGATATATAAGGCTGTTGAGGCTGCACACTATCATGTATTATGCAATTTGGTAATTGTAATGTTATGTGTTAGGACGCCCGTTATAAACTAGCAGAGGTAGCCTGGCATGTGTCCAGCCTGGCACAAGGTGGTAATTCTTTCTTGCTTTGTTGAGATGAATGGAAAGTTTGGGAATGAGTGCCGAGGATCAGACACCATCCTGCAAAATACTTACTGAAGCCTTAAAATAGATGCAAGAACTGGATTCCACACAATGTATCTGTGTCCTAAGAGACTTCCCACACTTTCCTTTTGTTACCAGTTCTACGATACATAAATACCAGAGCGCATATGAGGAGCCGATCACAATAAAATGGAAAATGTCACTGTGTATGCATAACAATAGGCAACAGTGAGGTATTCTCCGTAGAGGCAGAATGAGTCCATAGGGATCAATGTAGTTGTCACATCCATAGACGAGTACGGTAAACAGGACAGCCCTGCGGCCATGGTCCTTGAGAAATTGGAATTGGAAACTCAAAGTAACACTTTAATAATAAGTCACATGTTGAGTTTAAAGGGGTATAGCAACTGGGGACCCTGCTGATCCCAAGAATAAGGGGTCTGGATTCCTGTTCTCAGTTGAGAAGTGGCCGCACATGATTGCATCAATTTTCCATTGAAGTGAGTGGTAGTTAAAGTAACCTCAGAGTAAACGCACCCATACGTTTCTGTAACTCATTATTTTCAATGATGAGATGACTACTACGCATGTGTGGCCCATTCTATACAGAACACGGGCTGGGAGAGCGCTTATAGGTTTTCATAACTTCAATGGAAAGTTGCATATGCATGCCCACCTGAATATAAGAAATAGGTCCCATAAATTCTGTAGATCAATGGGGTCCAATATTTCAGACCCATAGTGATCTGATTACCTTGACCTGATGTCTGATTGATATAACATATTTTGATAAAAACCCCTTTAAGAAACAGATCAAGTTAACAACTGAACATTCCCTATTGATTATAAAACATACACATAAGTTGCCTGGCATCATTAAAGGGGTATTCCTATCTTGGGCATTTATGTGATATCCACAGGACTCGCCATAAATGCTAAATAGGTTTTACTCCCACCTCTGGGACACTCACCTATTCTGTAACCACCATTTGCCATTTCAAGGCAGCCATCACAGCAGCTACTTTTCCCATTAAAACCTGCTGCCTGCTTTATATAACTCAAACAGACTTCAATAGAGAGAGCCACGTGCAAGAGTGGCCAACTTTCCAATGGTCTTAATGAGAAAAGCTAGAACCCCATTCTCCTGATGGGTGAGGTCCCAGAAGTGGGAACCGCAATTATAAGACATTTATGACACATTCTATGGATATGCCATAAATGGTAAAAATGGCAATACCCCTTTGAGTGTTCTGTGATCTCTTAAAGGAATACAGTCCATTTTTATGCAAGAATACATACTGTATGTCACTTATGGTACAGTAATTGGCATGCCCTTACCTATAAGCAGCGCTAATAAATCCTGACATTACTTTACAAAGCCCACTATATGGACATAATATACTTGCAGGGGCAAACAAAGGATTTTTAAAGGGGAGGTTTCCAAATGTATACTTGTTAAACCAAGTTATTTTCGCCACAATTCAGCTACCTTCTGGTTTTTGCGTTATGGTTAGTGGTCTGCACATATCTGTTTTTTACTCTACGAGTAACGGTCTACCAATCTAGCCCTTTATATTACAAGCTCTCATATAAAGGGCCAGGCTAGGGGATATGTGCTGACCACTACTCTTTGTTGCAGGGGCGTGGCGAAAAAAAAGGGTGTTGAATAGTGGCCCTATATTATCCCTAGTCTAGTCCCTACAAGAAAGCAGGTTATTCGCCCAGAAAAGGGCGGCCCCACACAGAAACATGTCCTTGCAACTGTTAATTGTATACCCTATATAAGAGAGATATAACTTTAAGGCAATAATATGTCAGTAATACTGTCAGTCAGTATCTTAAAACAAACAAATACTAGCGGACAGTGAGCTTTCAATACACATGTAGCATGGCCTTTGCTGGAAAACCTCTACAATAAGGTTTCATTGTTGGATGTGCTACTGGGACCATGAGAAACAATCCTGGGTTCCACTGAATGTTTTAGTCTGGGGCTCCAGAGATAATGGCCGCCGCACACAACAACCCTGTGATGATTCCCTCTATTTCCCTACTCCAGCGTCCTCTCTCCAACCCTACATGCGGCGACGCTAGCTCCATGTGTTTTTTCTCATTGAAACATGTTACGTGGAGGCCTCATCCACCCCTTAGTGTGGAGGGCAGCTTCCATGGCATCCAGCATGCCATGGCAGTGGAGACACTCTTCACAGCCATGAGCTCACTGGTCTCCGCTACACCACGCCAACCTGCTCAGTTGCCCTGCACAGACATCAGCCGTCACTTGACCACAAGAAGAGGCAGGGGAGAGAGACGCAGGAGACATTAACGGAAGTCACAGGGGGTTCGCGGGGAAATGGAAAACAATCCTGTGTGCGTCCTTGACCTGTATATACATTTAATAATACCTCTTTACTAAAAACAAAAGCTACATAATGTCAAAGTATTAAAAGGCATGCAAAATAATAACTTTTTACCAATAACGTTTATTAAAACAGATTCTGTTGTAAAAAGAAAGACTGGTATAGGCTATTTGCAGTGGGCACTGGGAAAGAAAAGGTGGTGCCCCCATCATGGCCACTTTTTCTCTAAATTGGATACAAGTGATGAAATTGGCCCTTCAAATGCAATTATGTGGTAACCATGCTCTTGTGTGCAGTTTAGGATTGTGTGTAAACTCAATTTAACCAGGCTCCACCCCGAGCAAGAGGGAATGTGTCTAAAGAGAATGATGCCCACCATTCTGGTAAGAGGGTTGGGAATTCATGTTTAAATTCACCTTCACAGCTCAGGGGACACTGTGTTGCAAGTTTTGGGGCTATGCACGGTTCATTGGGATGAGAAGATTCTCTACAATGTTCAACATCTCACAAATGAGCTATAGCTCTTCATAAAGGTTAGTACACAGAAGGTTAAGGCAAGCTCCACCAAGATTTACAATAATGTCCTGTCTTAGACAAAGTTGCCTCAGGGAGAGAGAGAGAGTCTGAAGCTTGTCCTGGATGTTGGTATCTCCAACAAGAATGATAAAGAATGCTTATCCAACGGCGTACATTATTTTCTGTCATTAGACTCCTGACAGCCCCGGATACGGCATTGGAAGTCTACTACTACATGTTTTGTGTGACCATAACCTTATTTAATTACACATTGTATGTGACTGCTTGTAATAGTTGTTAACTTAATTAATTGACTTGGTTAATTGACCTATTAGATCGTCATTTGACTACATTATTTGGATCAAACTAGCAGATTACCAGTTCTGAAAGGATTAATGAACTTCCACATTCGAAAGGGCATAATGCATAATTTCCACCGTATCGTTTCCAAGTCATCTGCTCTTTCACTGTATGGAAAACATTGACATTTCTCAGTTATTTCCCAGTAAGAAGTCAGAAGGTTATACTTTAATCAGGTTTGGAAAATTCCCAACATCCTGGAAGCCAGCTCCCCTTAAATGTTTCTTTTTGTTCCTGAGTAGTTTTATGGCAGTACGTCTCTCTTTTTAGTTCCATTGACTGTGACAACATATAAAGTCATGTGGATTTATTGTCCATTTTTTGAAGATCATTCAAGGTCCATAAAAGTTCTATTTGTGCAAGTTACTTTTTTATAGGCTGGTTACTTATTTATATGTTTCTAAGGATGACCAAAATGCTCCTCTGTCCGATATGAGGAGACCAGTATAAATGATGAGTGATAGTTGACGGCTCTGTTACCGATTTTGAACTGGGGTTTAAGTGACTCCACTGTTTTGGTGGCTTCTAGTCTTGTAATAAAATTAGAGCTAAGCAAGTTTGTGGGTTCTCAATGGTCCACCAATTCGCAGACCTTCCATTTTCCTAATTCTTGTTATGGAACCATATTTCAACCATAAAAGAAATTGGGGGCTAAACTACACATTAGTAGATTAGCCCCTATTTTCTTAAATTTAGGAAATATAGTTCCCTAATAGGAAATTCATTGGTTGGCGAATCATTAAATCTCTGACTAGGATCCCCAAAATGTAGCTAGAAAAGTATCCAATATCACTATATCATGTATGAGAATAAACACTTTTATGATCAGTTTTTCGTTTTGTTCGGTAATTAATATTTGCTAATAATTTTACTACTTGGACTAAACGTAGGGACAAAAGGGAAGTCCAGTTGCTATGCCATTGGCATTGTACAATATTAAAGAATTGGTGTATGTTTAAGAGGGACCATTTTATGGAATACGGTAATCTAGATGAATAAACTTCCATCCATAAAAAGACTAATGGAAAAGCAAAGACTTGGGTGTAGCATGTGATTTCTTTAGAATAATGAGCAGCACAACAGGTTGCAGGCCGAGGGTTGTGCTGAGAGATGGCAATACAAGATCATTACATAGATGTCACTGTTGCAAATGGAGCATATCTATGTACTTTAATTTAACATGCACCTGTCCTTTTGATTTACTAATTCCAGATACAATTGGATATTAACACCTAACTATATCTCAATTCTACAGTTGCTATAACACAAGTTAAAGAAGTCCTGTTTCAGAAGTGGGGAACTCCTTGCAATGGGGATTAAAACAATACAACAATAAAACGTGAAAGTGTGTAGCGTTAATAAAAAAAAAGCCTTACATTTCTATTGCAATCTTTAGTTTAGTGGAGATGTTAAATTAAAGGAGTTGTGTGAAGTTAAAAAAAATGTCTTTCAAAAACAGCGCCACTCTTGTTCATTGGCTGTCTTTGGTATTGCAATACTACACATAGCTAATGGACAAAAGTGACGCTGTTTTCAGAAGACAGCAACCATATTTTTTTTAATCTTATAAAACCCTTCCAAAGTTGAGTTACTAATAAATAAAGAATAGGAGGAAGAAGTGAATAGCAAGGCTATAGCACTAGTTAGATACATAGGATACGTGACTTTTTATTTCTCAAAAAATGGAAAACTTTGGTAATTTGTCAGTCCTTTCGGGCAGTGAATACATATGCAAATTAGAAATAGATGTAATTATGTAATAAATTTACCAACAATCTAATGATTAGATTATTTCTACTCATTATTTCTACTCATTTCTACTTAATTTTTTTCCCAATAGGCCTGGCAGTCATCCTCTACTTCCACCAATATAGAGATTAATATGCAAGTCCGACTTCTATGTAAATGAGGAGGTCATTGTTAAGTGTAACCCTAGAAGTCCTCAAGATCTCATAGATGTTGCTAAAGAAGCATGAGCTGTGAATACTAAAACAGTGTTGTTCTTCTTGAGAAGATTTCCGAGTATGATTGAAAATGTCATCGTGTCATAACAAATATCCCTCTATGGGAAGTGGTCATTATCTCTCTCCTACACAAACCGATTGTCACTTAATCTTTAGGATGATGAATATTTATGACCAGTTGACAGTAACAAGGAAGTGTTGTTCTTCCATGGACTACACAATATTTACTTTAATTCCCATTTACTCTATAGTCAGAGATGTCCATAGCTGAAGTTTGTAATTAAACCTCAGCTATATTACAGCAGAACCAGGAACCAGTTCTTATAGAAGTATATAAAGACTTGGTTTCGATGGCTGCTTGAGATTCAGGAACCACTTGTGTTATTGGTAGACCTGGCATTGGTAGTTTTGATTTTTGTGTTCTCCTTTTCTATGAGGACCCAAGGCCACAGATAAAGCTCTAGAAACCTACAGATGGCTACTAGGGTATGGCTATCACAACGTGAAATCTTACTCTCTGACTTTGGCAGTTAGTTCCAGTTTGAGACCACAAAAAGAGTGGACCTTCAAAAAGGGAAGACAAGGTCAAAAGATTTCTTGAAGAGCAACGTGCCTTTTTTGCTACATCCTTAAATTATTGCAAGGTAAAAACTTGAATCAAAGCATGATGTAGAGCTGTTAGAACTATCTATAAACTTAGACATTCAATAGCTTTCCTGTCAGCTATTAATGGTATATTTAACCCCCCCCCCCCCTTTGCATACATAAAAGGGAAGAGAGAAACTTCCTAAAAAATGTTAATGAGTGTTTCAATAGGAACAGGATGTTTCGTCTCTGCAGTGCTATCAAAATGGGGAACTAGTCGCAAAAATGTAAAAAAGTTGGCTAAGAAACAATAAAAATGTACATGAGTTAGGTATGAGAGTAATAAAAAGAGGTAAAAACAAAGGGGATTTAATTAACTGGGAAAGTGAATTTAACCCTTTCAGGACCGAGTTCATTTTGGCCTTCAGGACCAGCCCCATTTTTTCAAATCTGACATGTATCAATTTATGTGGTAATAACTCTGGAATGCTTTTGCCTATCCAAGCGATTCTGAGACTGTTTTCTCGTGACATATTGTACTTTATGTTAGTGGCAAAAATTTGGTCAATAAATTCATTGCTTATTTGTGAAAAACACCAAAATTTAGAGAATTTTTGCAAAAATTATGATTTTTCTAATTTTAAATGTATTTGCTTGTAAAACAGATAGTAATACCACACAAAATACTTACTATTTCACATATTCCATATGTCTACTTTATATTTGCATTATTTTTTGAACATTATTTTATTTTTCTAGGACGTTACAAGGCTTAGAACTTTAGCAGCAATTTCTCACATTTTCAAGAAAATTTCAAAAGGCTATTTTTCAAGGACCAGTTCAGTTCTGAAGTGGCTTTGAGGGCCTTATGTAGACCCCATAAATCCCCCCATATTAAAAACTGCACCCCTCAAAGTATTCAAAACAGCATTCAGAAAGTTTCTTAACCCTTTAGGCGCTTCACAGGAATTAAAGCAAAGTAGAGGGGAAATGTACAAATGTATTTATTTTTTGCTGAAATTCATTTGTAATACATCTTTTTCTGTACAGAAGGTTTTACCAGAGAAGCGCAACTCAATATTTATTGCCCAGATTCTGCTGTTTTTAGAAATATCCCACATGTGGCTCTAGTGTGGTAATGGACTGAAACACAGGCCTCAGTAGCAAAGGAGCACCTAGTGGATTTTGGGGCCTCCTTTTTTTAGAATATATTTTAGGCACCATGTCAGGTTTGAAGAGGTGTTGTGGGGCCAAAACAGTGGAAATCCCCCAAAAGTGACACGGTTTTAGAAACTACACACCTCAAGGAATTTATCTAGGGGTATAGTTATCATATTGACACCACAGTTTTTTTGCAGCTCAGAAGGGAAGGAGCGCCATTTGGATTTTGGAGCGCAGATTTTGCTGGATTGGTTTTCAGTTGCGTTTGCAACACCCTGGAGGGACCAAAACAGTGGAAACCCCCCAAAAGTGACCCCATTTTGGAGACTACACCACTCAAGGAATTTTTCTAGGGGTATAGTTAGCATTTTGACCCCTGGCAATCTAACAATGAACACACCTTTTAATCTTGAAATCCCGGGTGACAGCAGGGTCGGCGTCAGCACCCGGCGAACCCAGGCAAGTGCCGGGGCCCACTACCCTTGGAGTGGCCCACTCGGCCACCGGGTCTTGACGCTGCCGTCATCACGGCATCACTGCCCATATATGGACAAGGATGTCAGGAGGAGAGAAGGAGTCCCAGGCAGAGCGCTAGTGGCTCTGTTCCCGGACTCTGTCTCTGGGGAAGCCTCTGACATCAATGTCCATATATACTACCTACAGGGAGGGGGGCTGTGTGCCACTACCAGGGAGGGTGGCTATGTGGCACTACCAGGGAGGGGGGCTGGGTGGCACTACCAGATTGGGGGCTATGTGGCACTACCTTGGAGGAGGGGGCTGTGTGACACTACCTGGGAGGAGGGGGCTGTGTGGCACTACCTGGGAGGTGGGGGCTGTGTGGCACTACCTGGGAGGTGGCTGTGCGGCACTATCGGGGAGGAGGGGGCTGTGTGGCACTACCTGGGAGAGGGCTGTGTGGCACTACCTGGGAGGGGGCAGTGTGGCACTACCTGGAGGAGGCTGTGTGGCACTACCTAAGAGGGGGTAGTGTGGCACTGCCTGGGAGGGGGCTGTGTGGCACTACCAGGGAGGAGGGCTGTGTCACACTACCAGGAAGGGGGGCTGTGTGGCCATACCTGGAGGGGGCTGTGTGGTACTACCTGGGAGGGGGCTGTGTGGCACTACCTGGGAGGGGGGGGCTGTGTGGCTCTATCTACAGAGGGCACTAAATTTATTGGGGTACAAATGGGCCTAACTTCTATATGGGGGCATAAACAAGGCCTAGTGTCTGTATGGGGGCACAAAGTGCTGTTTTCTGCTATTTTACTGCCGCCGTGAGTTCCCCTGCAAAGGGGCCTACTAAGTCTGTGTCGCCCAAGGGGCCACATAAACCTGAAGCCGGCCCTGGGTGGCAGTCTAAGCGGTCACTCCACCCATATCTGTTGAAAAAAATGCCTTAGTTGGCTTTCAAGAGGGGAGGATAAGCCTTTACTGCTCACCGATGCAAATGCCCTACCAGCTTGTGCCAATGCACAACCTCTTTTAAACACTTTTATGAGGCTCCAACCCCCTTACCCGAGACTACGTGGTCACGCTTGGCCTTTAAGAGGTTTTTGGACTAGAGGTGTTTATACCTCCCTCAAAACGGAGCCTGGGAATATCACTACTAGGGCCCAAAATACCTATGGTGCAGCATGTACCCTAGCAATGTAGACAGCCCTGGGCCTGGTGGGATCCCACCTAACTTTGATGACAGGCCCGTACCCGTTCTCTATCCCCATGTTCACACAATCATGGTATGTCAAGCCAGTTATCCTATCAGGGATTATCCTGCAAAAAAACTCTACCCCTAGGGTAGTCATCGTCACCTGTAAAAGGAGAACACACATACAATTAAAGGTACACAATTTAGCCCTGGTGGTTACCCCTCTAATAAAGGTTGCTATGGAGTTTTTTTCCCAAAATCAAACCCATACTCATCCATTTTAATGGGAGATTTATTGATTCGGTGTAAATTTGGCTTAATTAGTTGTGTAAGGTATACATGGACAATTTTAATTATTACAAGGGTATTGGCTTTAAAATGAAGTTCCGCATTACTGTGTATTCAGTCGAATCATGCCCTGCTCTATTCATCATTCTGAACAGACAAAAACTGAGTATTGAGAAGGAATTGTCCATTCTATGATTGCTGTCTTCCAGTACCAGACTTGCATACAGTACAAGAGAAGATGATTCTGAGATTCTAAGGAATCACCCTCTATCTTTACGCAGCGTGCGTATGTTCCTTTTTAATTTATACATATGTTCTGCTGGTATTAATGCACACACTGGCCATATTGCTAAGAAATAAATGGTTAGTTAAGAAATAACCCAAAAAGAATGATTAAATAACCCATTCATCTCTTAGCTTCAGAAGGGATTTCCACAGCTGAAACCTCAAGGACTCTATTATGGCTAGGCTCATTATTATGTCAAAGACTTTGGACCAACAGTGGATTTTCTGGTCTTTTGGTAAGCAAATCCAACTCTGCCTCCCTCCCACCCCCTCCCATCTGATAAAATTAATTAAGCTTAAATTGAATTGACTGCAGTCAGTTAAGAGTTATGTCACCAGGTTTATTGGGATTATCTGCTTTGCAAAACTCATTTTCAAATACCCCATTAGGGTATTCTGAGTTAAAAGTTCAGGACTCTCCTCTATTAGTCAGATCAGAGAATGGCTTCTCTCACTCTGGAGGGACCGACACGACCATGCATTACACGGACAGCTTACTAATTTCAATGGAAACTGTGTTATGTTTAATTTCCCCTGTGGTGGCGCTGCAGAGAAATTTACCATTTTCTGACAGATTTCCTCACAGATTACGGTTGATTGTTGAGGATCCCAGCAGTGGGTCACCCTTCGGATGAATGGCTGTCCATGTAATTTATGGATGGGTCGAGTTGGCCAGAGCGTGTGCTGTTTTGGCTCATAGAAGTAAGTCTTAAGCGGGACCCCCCTCTATGGCATCAATATGCCCTAATAAGCAACCCCAAAAAAGCTAACCCCCTTAAAATTAGTAAAGAAAATTGTTAATGTCTCCTGAAAAATCGAATTACGCATTAATAGACCAGATCTATTTATAATGTTAATGAGTTCTTGTGAGAATAAAATAATTTCCAGCACGTAGCTGGAACTAGAGGTTGGCAGTGTCACTGCCAACCGTGCTTCAGATGTAGTAATAACTCTCCTTTCTTTAGATGTTTGATCTCTGATTTATTTATTTTTTTCATTTACTAGATTTTGCTTTGTGGCTTTACTACAGTCAAAAGTAGCAGCAGCTGCTAAACAAATAGGATTTTAGGGTATATAAAAACAGAGCTAAAAACCATGATTCAAACGTAATATTACCCCTTTATAAATCCCTTGTAAGGCCACATATTGAATATGGGATGCAGTTTAGGGCTCCACATTCTAAACAGGATATAGGAGAGTTGGAAAGGGTTCAAATGCGGGCAACTAGATTATTAAATGGGATGGGAGGTGTTGCTTACAATGAAATGCTAGAGAAATTGGGCTTGTTCAACTTGGAAAAAAGACGCCTTAGAGGTGATCTTATTAACATGTATAAATATATGTGTGGCCAATACAGAGAACTAGCACATAATCTGTTCCTTGCAAGGACTCTACAAAGGACCAGGGGACACCCATTGTGTGTGGAATAAAGATGTTTCAGACGTCAATATAAGAAAGGGTTCTCTACAGTTAGAGTAGTCAAACCATGCAATGCCCTCCCCCAAGAGGTAGGGATGGCAGATAGTATGTCAGCCTAGATAAAGGTCTAGATGATTATTTACTGACAAATGGTATTGAGGGTTATAATTAATCTAGCAATGAAAGATGTGTAATTAATAGAGAAAGGTTGAACTTGATGGACCTGTGTCTTTTTCCAACCTTTGTAACTGTCACGATCTGTGGGTATGTGGATCCACTGGGACATACCGCCGAAGCGGGATAGCAGCTGGCCACACAGTGTACCAGGTAAAGTCTATAGTCCGTGTAAGGGTACCTGTGGTAGTTCAGACAGTAGCGATGGATAGGCTCGGATGGGACCTTGGCAGCAGACACCAGGCGTGGTGTAACACAGCCTGACGTGATCGGTGGCACAACACAACTCCAACTCTCTAAGGCACAGAAACAATGGTAGCACGGGATACAGGATACAGGTAGCAGGAAATGGAACACTGGGTACTGGAAAACACTAAGGGACCATTTGCAAGACTAACACGGGTAAACACAACAACGCTCAGGCAATGAGTGAAGAGGCAGGGCCCTTCTAATAGTCCAGGCTGATTTGACAATTTTAAACATGTGTCCCTTTAAGGCAGGGACTCAGCTTGTGCACACACCCTAATGGTCACTGCAGGCCAGGACTTTTTTTGGTGTCCAAGATCTCCTTAACCTTGAATGAATCTGATGAACCGCTGGGGCAACTGCAGGACTAGGAGTCTTGGTGTAGCGGTTCAGGGCCACAGGCTTCAGAAGGGAGACATGAAAGGAGTTGGGGATCTTAAGGTTGGGAGGCAGCCGAAGCTTATAGGAGACAGTGTTGATCAGCTGTAGGATCTCGAAGGGTCCAAGGAACCTGGGAGCAAACTTGTATGACGGCACCCTCAGCTGGATATTCCTAGAGGATAGCCAGATCATGGTAAGCGTAAGAAACTGAGGAGGCTCTTGTAATGACAGGGATAGGGAAACAGACAAGTGAGCCCTAATCTACCCGCCACTCAGTCCCTGCCTACTTGCAACGACCCGCCCTAGGCGACGGGGTACAACTGGGAGACGGTCCCTACACTCAGTAAGTGCACGACAGACAACCAGACAAGGAAACACAGAACAAAGGGAAACGGGGCAGTTGCCCACGGCAATACCGTGAGCAACAAGAGAGTAAACGAGCCGAGTCAAACCAGGAGAGTACGAGGTGCCAAACGCAGAGCAGGAGAGTAGTGAACAAGCCAAGTCAAACCAGGAGTGTACAAGGTACCAAACGCAGAGCAGAAGAGTAGTCAGTAAGCCAGGGTCAATACGAAGCAGGGACAAGTAGTTCAAGAAGCTGCAGCAGGGCCAGGAAACCAACAGAGAAGAATCACAAGCAAGGAGGAACAGGAAAGGCAGGTATAAATAGACAGAGGGCGGGAGCTAGCTCCGTCTGGCCAGGCTGTGATAGGCTCTCCCACTCCTAAGCCTGCCATCCTGAGTGGTGGAAGATGGAGTCAGTCTCACAGACATAGAAGCAGGTGCAGACTGATTACCTATGGGCGTGGATACAGAAGCTGTGCCTGGCAGATCCTTAACAGCTCTCTTCTCCTTGTGTCTGCCTTCCGTTTCATGCGGTCGACCGCTACCATCATGGTCTTGGGTTGACCAGTGGGGTCCATGGACTGAGCGTACTGTCATGATTTATGGGTATGTGGACCCACTGGGCCGTACCGCTGAAGCAGGATAGCAGCTGGCCACACAGTGTACCTGGTAAAGTCTATAGTCCGTGTAAGGGTATCTGTTGTAGTTCAGACAGTAGCGATGGTTAGGCTCGGATGGGACCTTGGCAGCAGACAACAGCTGTGGTGTAACACAGCAGACGTGATCAGTGGGACAACGACTCCAACTCACAAAGGCACAGAAACAATGTTAGCATGGGATACTGGATACAGGTAGCAGGAACGGGAACACTGGGAACGGGAAAACACTAAGGAACCATTTACAAGACCAACACGGGTAAACACAACAACGCTCAGGCAATGAGTGAAGGAACAGGGCCCTTCTAATAGTCCAGGCTGATTAGACAATTCTAAATATGGGTGCGCTGGCCCTTTAAGGCCAGGACTGAGATTTTGTTCACACCCTAGTAGTCATTGCAGGCCAGGACGGCCGAATGTGCTGGCATCTCCTGGAAGGAAGGTGTCGGCAGGATGAGAGGAGTTTGCGATCTGTGGCTGCGGACATTACAGTAACTATGTAATTTAGAGTCACATTTCAAACTGATGAGTGCAATACAAAACCTTATAATCCTACTAATACATTCAACTGTCCAGTCTACCAAGCTGATATCCATGTGGTGGATATGGAGTATAACCATGCCCAAACTGATGACCACTAAACTTAGTAGATCTATAGCCTAATTTAGTTCAGTATGCCTAATAACAAGGACTATATTTACCATGCAGGCTAACCAGGCATGTGCCCTTGTCAGTACTGTTAAGGTTGGCACTACAAGAAATTTATTTAGTATTTTTTTTTCCAATTATATGCTATATGCCAGAATAACATAGTTTGCACTATTGTTTGCAAAAACAAGACCTGATGGACCCATTATAAGCTAATCATTTTCCTCCCTTTAGGATCCACTCCCTTTAGAATCCATTTATGGAAAGCATGAAAAAAAAGGCATAGATTAATTTTATGGATTCGTTTTATTTGCAAATTTGCAGATTCTAAATTCTTTCTATTCTTAGAACTGGAAATCTATACATCTAATATAGAGTCTACATCTAAAATGTAAGGGTTCTGAGATACAAAGCTAGAAATCAAGATCCCGTTTTCCATCTTTAATTTGATCACAATAAATGTAAAAATATAATTTTTTTAAGTATTAATAATAACATTTTTAAAACTAAAATAGGATAATTAAAAAATGACCTGTCACATTCAAAACACTTGCCTTTAATGATTATCAGTGGTTTCTAAAAAGTCTTATTGACGTAAAGTGGCAATAAAGTAGCAGGGCATAAAAAATGTTAACAATCTCATGTATTTGGCGCCAATGTCTGAACCTGAGATAAGGTTACAAAAAAGAGGCAATTTCATATAAAAAAAAATACAAACCCACGCAATTTTTGCAAGAAATATCATTGCCAATAACCATGTTGGAAAATGATATGCCCAGAGTTGAACTTGCTAAATGGTAAAGTGGGTTTCCGACCTTTAACAATAATGGCCATTGTGCATCAAATGTCTAAAAATAACAAAATGTAATATGCTTAATGTTGGAATTTAAACCGTATATTATACATTATACAGTATATTACATGGAAACACCCTTAAGGCCAGAAAGTTCAACTCAAGTAATTTTCCCACATGGTTAAGGTTCGAAAGACATTTTTTAGTTCTAAAAATATATATTTGAAGGAAGAAAACACATCAGCTAATCAGCTGAAAAACCCCATGCCTATACGGTATGGTGGTGAAATTCAGCACTTTGAGACTACATCTCTTCACCTGGAACAAGAGATCGGGTCAACAGAAGATAACTAATACCTACAACTATCAAAATATTTGACACAGAACTTGCGGGACAGAAAGCTGAATATGAATTTTACCCTCTAACATGATAATTATGTTAAGCACATGCTGCAAGTCAAATGTCGAATGGTTTCAATGCAGTCTTGGAATGTCCCATTTCTTTTTTACATTAAAAAGTGGGATACAATTACAAAAAGACGTATAAACACTAACCAAATCCAGTGAAACCCCTCCAATAGACCACCTTTTTAAGAAGACCCCCCTTTACCTAAACAGATTATCATGTCTAGTATATTTTATCATTACTGCCCATCTCCTTTGAGTGGACCACCCCTCTAGGACCATTATGCACTGCACTGTAGCTGTTGTTAATTTAAATATAATTTCTGAAGAAGTCATTCAAGTATGTTGAGCCTCCATTCATATATGGTCAGAAGAGGTAGATTGAGGCCAATACCTCAAATCTCAGTTTATGTAAATTACCCAACTGGAAATGACTAATACAGGTTTCCTGGTTAGTTCAGGTCTGGAAGTCGTGAAAGTCAGGTGTCAATAAATCAAATTTAGGTGCCAATATATATTTTTTTCTCATTGACCTCAATAGAAATGATTCCCGAATGTCGGTTAGTTAATTTCTGTTCAGTAGAGCACAGGCTCTGTGCAGTTCTCATAACGTCCTCTCCAATGGAAAAACAGGGTATTCTGTGGTTAATAAATGGGATGCTTACATATTTTGTGCTTTAATTAACCCATTCCATTTTGGAACCTTGTAGGAAATAAGTCCCCCTTTAAAATTGGATAAAATAGGCCTCTTATGAGGCCGATGTCTATGATATAAAGTAAATCTTTGTTGTGTAGCAGTGTGTTTGCAGTGTAAATGTTTTGCACAGCACTGAAATAACGAGCTAGCTTGTGGTTTTGAAATCCGTCCTGTTACTGCCTCTCTTTCTCCTTTACACATTTGCCGTGACAGCAGTAGAACCCCCTGCCCGGGCATCCAACACTTTCTCCGGCTCTTTCTCCTCATCATTTCTCAGAAGTGAAGCACTCTAGTAACCTGTTACTGCTGATTGTGAACTCCAGATAAAGAGCTCTTTTTAACAACTTGCAAGAAGAGCAGGGATGAATGGAAACCATTAACCCTTTCACTAAATGCTATAAATGTGAAATGGGGGCTGGGTGGGGTGTTAACCCTTTGGCAACAGCTCTGTTCCTTTTATATGTCCAGTAAAAAACCTTCTTAGTTGATGTAATATATGCATTTCCCAAAAGCAATGAATGAGCGCTACTGTAGAGTGCTATTTAACGAGCATGTTGTAAGAGAAGCATGCAATTACTGTTTTACTGCTGTCTTGTAGTGGGTAGATGTAATGAAAGTCACCTGTCTTCCCAGTACACTCTGCACAGATAATGAGGCGTTTGTAAAATAGACATTGAAGTGTGAATATTGCTAATTGGACATCCTAAACTTCTCCAGATTTACAAAATCAAACTAGAGCTTGTAGTGGAAATACGTAGGGTAGTGACGTGCACACCACGGTCCTCTGTAAACTAAATAATCTGGAAAATGTAATGTCAAAGGCAGATTGTCAAGTAACATTTTGACTTAATTCAGGATATTAGAATGGAAATGCAGGCTAATTTGTTCTGGATTTCCAATAAAGGCAAGTACAGGTATGGACTCAGGAACCAGGGAAAGTACATGAGTTAGCTAGGGGAGAGGGACATGAATAAGTAAAACAGTGACTTTTTAAAGAAAAGAGTTATGCTGACCATACACATAAGATAGCTGTTGGCCATTAACGCCTTCCCGCCACAGCCACTTTTGGACCAAATGACAGAGCCTCATGTTTCACTTTATGTGGTAATAACTTTGGAATGCTTTTTACCGATCCAAGTAATTCTGAGTTTGTTTTCTTGTGACATATTGTACTTTATGTTACTGAAAAAATTTGGTCAATAAATTCAATTTGTAGAAAACACCAAAATTTTGAGAAAATTTGCAAACATTAGCATTTTTCGAAATTTAAATGAAGCTGCTTGTAAGACAGATAGTCATACCATACAAAATAGTTACTGGTTAATATTTCCCATATGTCTAATTTATGTTGGCATTGTTTTTTTAACATTCTTTTATTTTTCTAGGACATTGCAAGGCTTTTAAATTTAGCCGCAATTTCTCACATTTTCAAGAAAATTTCGAAAGCCTATTTTTTTTTAGGGACCAGTTCAGTTCTGAAGTGACGTAGGGACCTATATATTAAAAAGCACCACAAATCACTCCATTTTAAAAACTGCAACTCTTAAAGTATTCAAAACAACATTTAGAAAGTTTCTTAACCCTTTAGGCGTTTCACAGGAATTAGAGCAATGTAAGGGAAATTTGGTAATTCAATTTTTTTTGCAGAAATTCCATTTTAATTCATTTTTTTCTGTAATACTGAAGGTTTTACCAGAGAAACACAACTGAATATTCATTGCCCTGGTTCTGCAGTTTTTAGAAATATCCCACATCTAGCCCTAGTGTGCTACTGGACTGAAACACAGGCCTCAGGAGCAAAGGAGCACCTAGTGGATTTTAGGGCCTTCTTTTTTAAAATGATATTTTAGGCACCATGTCAGGTTAGAAGAGATCTTGTGGTGTCAAAACAAAGGAAACACTCCAAAAAAATACCCCATTTTGAAAACTACACCCAACAAGGAATAATCTAGAGGTGTAGTGAGCATTTTAACCCCACAGTTGTTTCATAGATGTTATTAGAATTGGGCAGTGAAAATTAAAAATGACACTATTGTAAAAGTTGTCCAGATATAAATTATATCCTTTGCCAAGCAAAGGATGAACAAGTTCCCATAAGATCATGCCACTAATTCCTAGGAAGGGGGGGCATTCTGGGGATCTATATGGGAGTCTTTTCCCTCATAAACTCTAAAAGAGTAGGTGTAACCGGTGGCACTTTTACATAGTTTATACATTTTAATGCTGTACCGGGCTCTTTTATCTGGTAGATACTATCTGAAATGCAGTCTACCTTTGAAGCTCACTAATGGCTCATCTACTGCAATGTTTTGTTGGGGGGTATAAACTTGGGAAAATCTTTGGGAGTAGTGAGCAATTAATGGTCTATCTTTATAGAGCCTATCAAAATTTGGGTCCTGTGGGGGTAGGCAGGGACTATTGTCATTATAGTGAAGGAACTTCAGGATAGCTTCAAATTGTGTCCTGCTCGTAATTGTGCGGTACAGGGGGGTTTTATATAAAATATCAGGGGACCAATAGTCAATAATACTTTACTTTGTGACAAGACCAAAGCCTAAACATAGGCCCCATAGTTTCCCTAATTCCACTGCGTTTGTGGGGGTCCAATTTTGGTCTCCTGGGAGATGAACTGACCTGCATATATGTTGATCTGCTGGACCATTAAATTTAAAAGGGTGTCAGAAAAGAAAAGTTTAAAATAATCTATGGGGCTGAACCCTGTAGTATCAACTTAAATGACTGAGGGGGCTGAAAATTCAGGCACTTCGGTGGTATAATTGTCCACAGCTACGCATGTCCGCTCGGACAGAGAAGAACGATCGCCTCTTCTGCGCCGACAGGGGGGGGTGCAGAATCGGAGTGACTTTATACGGATGAAGTTGACAGCTCGAACTGTGCTTCACCTTCACTCGCACTGTCCGTAACGGAGCATAACATTTGATATGCTTCCTCGGATGTGTAGACTCTTCTGGCCATATTGGGGGATATTAGAATAATATACTCAACGCTGCACCCACAGTGCAACTACTAACTAAAACAAATGGAAAAATATAAATTTAAACGTATTTTTTTAACCCGTTCCCATTGTAAATAACTTTCAGATTTTCATTTTCGTTTTTTTTCCTCCCCACCTTCCGAAAGCCATAACTTTTTAATTTTTCCGTGGATATAGTAATAAGACTTTTACGGATGCGGCAATACCAATTATGTTTATTTTATTTTTTTTTTACAATGCTCTAAGGGGGAAATGGGAAAAGGGTTGTTTTTTTGAACTTTTCCAATTTTTTATTTTTTTTACATAAAAAAACTTTATTTCACTGGTTTTTACTTTTTCATTAGTCGTTGGATCACTTGCACTATATACTGCAATGCTAATGTATTGCACTATATTGTCTTTCTGACAGGCTTACCAAAAAAAACACTGCTACTCCCAAGTGAGAAACGAGAACAGACCGGCGACCCTGCTGTATTTTATGAGTAAGGGTACCCTACCAACTAGGGGAAAATCTAAATGAGAGGTGTCATTGCTACCTAACAGGGAACTCGGGCAGTGGGCAATCTAGGGACACAGCAGGGCGATGGCGACCTGGTACTGCGACAGGTGATGGCTGGGCACAGATCACAGCACGGCAGAAGTGCACTGTGGGTGACTGAACTGAAGTATGTGATGAACAGTGGGCAACAAAGGTGGTGATCACTGGTCAGTGGACAGAAAAGGGGCAGATCACTGGGTTTTGCGGTATCTTCTTTTACTTTCTTCCACAATTATCATTGGTAACCGTCTCTGACAAGCTCTCTGACAGAAGTGTGCTTGTCAGAGCCAGAAATGCTGGAAAAAGCAACCACCTGTGCTGTGATTGGCCAGTCTGTACTGACTGGCCAATCACAGCGCTTGCCGGCACTGGACCATTTTGATAGGTCTTGTGCCGTGAGTCCTGTTCAGCAACTATCTCTGACAGTTGCGATCAGGACGCTGTCACCGTGTCACTTAACACAGTGACAGTTTAAAGCTTGGACGTGACAGTAGGTGATATTGTGGGAAAACACTTGCAATCTCAATGTACAATCACGTCCAATTGCGGGAAGGGGTTAAACATCTCTTTAGACTCTCCCATATATATGTACGCTCGGACTGGCTGAGCGTGCATGTTAATTTCAATCGGGAGAGGGTGAAAAGTGTCTGCCAGTCACTTTTGGCAGCACGTGTCTCCTGGGGGAACAAATAATCGGTCCTGTTGACATCTAACATGCCCGATGCTTCTTTCCTCCGACATGCTCAATAATTAAGTGTACACTGTAATAATGAACTCTAATAATTACTTGGATTTCTTAGACCGATTATCCTATTGGTATCTCATCTTTTCAGGACCATTTTAGTGGAGCAATAACCAACTAATTTTTGTAATCCATTATTGGTAAAATCCTGTTCATTGATTTGGGTCAATTTTATATAAATTATTGCAATTGAAATGATCTGTTCATGTAAACTCAATGAATGTTTTATTTGCTGCTTGATCTTCTCTATGTGTTTACCTCAAAGTCATCCGTGGTATATTTTTATATCTTGAAATATACTGTGTATGGCTGGAAACTAAAGTCTGCTGAGACAAAAGGATCATTGTCCAATGGCACAGTAGTTTCTACAAGGCTTGGAACACAACCGGTTATTCTCAGTTTATTAAAGACAAACTAGAAGTCCCTATAAATTCTAGTTTTGATGGTCAGGCAGGAGTTAGATGTGTAATGTCTGCTGGCTGTTTACTCCAAAGCCTCTGAATGAAATTGGCATAAACATATGTATTCAGGACAAGTCCTGGAATGCCATACAGTCATTTCTATTTGAATAGATTATAAGCAGAGTTGTGCCGGACTGAACAATGTCGCACCCTTTGTATAGCAGAATTACTATTGACATAATATGGAAACCACATGATTGGTATGGCCCATAATTACTATCATGATGTTCTATCACCATAGCTTTCATATACTATATGGACAAAAGTATTGGGACACCTACACATTACACCTACAAAAGCTTTTATGACAACCCATTCTAAATCCACAGGTATTAATATAGAGTTGGACCATCCTGTGCAGCTAGAATAGATTCCAATCTTCTGGAAAGAATTTCTACAAGATTTTGAAGTGTCTGTGGGAATTTTTCCAGATTTATCCAAAAAAGAATTTGTGAGGTCAAACACTGATGTTGGATGAGAGGGCCTGTCTCCAATTCCATCCTAGTTCATCCCAAAGGTGTTCAATGGGGTTGAGGTGAGGTTTCTCCCACCTCAAACTCACCCAACCATGTTGTAATGACAGGCTAGGGAGACAGACAGGTGAGCCTTAATCTACCCGCCACTCAGTCCCTGCCTACTTGCACAGCCCGTCCTAGGCGACGGCGTACAACTGGGCGACGGTCCCTACGCTCAATAAGTGCACCACAGACAAACAAGGGAAGGGAACACAAAAGCAAAGGAAAGTGGGGCAGTTGCCCACGGCAACACCGTGAGCAACAGAGTAGTGGACGAGCCGAGTCAAACCAGGAGAGTACGTGGTAACAAATGCAGAGCAGGAGAATAGTCAGTCAAGCCATGGTCAATAAGAAGCAGAGGTCAATAGTAACAGCAGGAACAGCAGAGCCAGGAAACAGAATCACAGGCAAAGGACAAGCAGCAAATTAAGGTATAAGTGGACCAAGGGCGGGAGCTAGAACCATCTGGCCAGGCTGCGATAGGCTCTCCCACTCCTCAGCCTACCAGCCTGAGTGGTAGCAGATCGAGTCACTCTAGCAGACCTAGGAACCAATGCAGGCTGATTAGCCACGGGCGTCGACACAGAAGCTGTGTCAGGCAAATCCTAGGGCCTAGGCCAACACCTGAAAAACAACCCCATAGCATTATCCCTCCTTGACCAAACTTTACAGTTGGCACAATACAGTCAGGCAGGTAAAGTTCTCATAGCATTCGCCAAACCCAGACTCGTCCATCAGACTGCCAGACAGAGAAGTGTAGTCCGTCACTCCACAGAACACATTTCCACTGCTCCGGAGTCCAGTGGCTGAGGCTTTACACCACTCCACCTGAACCTCGGCAGTGTGTGGGGATATAAGGCATGCATGCAGTTGCTCGGCCATGGAAACCCATGCCATGAAGCTCCCGGGGCACAGTTTTTGTGCAGATGTTAATACCAGAGAAGGTTTAGAACTCTGCAGTGTCCCAGCAGAGCGTTGGCAACTTGTATGCACTATGCACCTCAGCACTCGGCGACGTTCTGTAACTTTACGTGGTCTGACGTTTTCTGGCCCAGTTGCTGTGTCCGAAACACTTCCGCTTTGCATTAATTCCACTCACAGTTGATTGTGGAATATCTAGGAGAAAATAAATTTCAATAACTGAATTGTGGCAGTGGTGGTATCCTATTACAGTACAACACTGGTGTTCAGTGAGCTCTTAACAACAGCCCATTCTACCACAAATGTTTATGAAGGCGACTGGATGGCCAGGTGCTGGATTTTATACACCTGTGTCAATGGGATTGAATGAAACACCTGAATTCAATGATTAAGAGGCGTGACCCAATACTTTGGTGCATATAGTATATTTGTGATTCTCAATGAATGCCTACTTTACCCATTACAAGTTCTAAAGACAACCAGTTGAAGTTATTCAACTTCAAAAGTACATATCCTTGTGTTTATCCAATTTTGTCTGCCATACATTTTTACTTTTGAACAAAAGCATGAAAGTAATGAAAAGTGAGTCATATGAAAATATTTTTAAAGTCTAAATCCATTCTAAAGTTTAAAAATTCATATGTAGTTGCAGTTAACCTTAAATACCCACGGTCACTGGTGACCAGAGTGTTCCCTCCATGTGATAAGCAGACGGCTAGAGAAATCTTCACAGTGTAAGGATCCCACTAAACAACTCCTCATATCTCAGCTACCTGGACCCCTGTAAATGTGGCTTACTGGGAAATGGGTATTTGGGGTAAGTGCAATCACATTCGAATGTTGGAGGTTTTGAGTGGAGCTGTGCTTTGATTAGTTTGTCTGTCCTCTGACAAGTTAAATCATTGAAAAACAATTCTATTTTATCTGTATAAAAGTCACTAGAACATAGTACTGAAGAAAGAAAGAATTAAGACGTAACTAACTCCAAAATTACGTGAAAGCGGAAAACAAAATAGATAAGTTGACCATATGTCTAATAACATATTAGGTTGTAATGTATGGTGGTCAGTTTACCTGTATTAAAATATATCATACAGATCCAATCGTTCTTATATAACTGGTGTGGCCACAATGTCCACAGTAGACCTCTATCGGGTAGCCCCCGAACTTGCCAACTTTATGATAAACAGATGTTTAGAATTCAGTGAGATGGTACTAGAATTCCAGAATTGTCCCGAAATGACACATATCTGACCTGATGCAAGAGATCAATCATAAATGTCTGCTTGAGGGATTTGCCAGCGTTGATCATACTGAAGGGATTGGCACTGTAGAGATTTCTATGTGTAAATGGCTGCTGATTGGTTGATTGAGTTCCCGTTAGAAGAGTAGAGAACAGTGCATGGAGGAGACAATGTGTGGTAATATAGGGTCATTAGTCTGGCAAAACTACTCTATGGGCATTTCTAAGTGATTATATTATGGTCACCACTATAAGACTGACCCAATTTTAGGCATAGTTCTGTGCTTGGCACCCTGGTGTGGGCGATTCTGGGTGGATGATATTGCTGTACTGATACAACCATTTGGCCTACACTACTGTATTACACCATAGGGTAGAATATCTGCAAGGTGACACCACTTTAAAGGTACTTATTGGCCCTAGTGTGGTAATACTCTGCTGTAAGCACTACAATATAAAACAATTCAGTGGCATCGTTCACATTTCTAGGTTTAGGCACTAAGGAAACACAGTATTGTCTTGGTTTACATGGTTTTGGAGGTAGGGTCAGAATAATAAGGTGTAGGAAGGAGGGAGTCACATCTGGAAAATGTGCTTCCATGATTCCATTATTTTGGCTCCTGAATGGTCATCATTGGTTATTGGCTCCCACAAATCATTAAATCGACCACCCCTGTTATATAATCATATTAAGGGACTGGCAGTATGGTTTAGGTCAGGGGCATAACTATCGGTGGTGCAGAGATAGCAGTCGCACCTGAACCCTGGTGCCTAAGTGTCCCATAGGCTCCTCTCCCACATAAGAAGATGGCAGTATTATAAATGGCACATGGTAGGTGGGGGGCCCTGTTCCAGCTTTTGCATTGGTGAGCAGGTGCTTCAAGTTACACCTCTGATTTAGACTTCACCATATCTCTCAGGCTCCTATGTTACAAATGCAGAATGCCGAACATATAAAAAACTAGTATAGAAAACCCATTACACGGGTTTGCTAGCAAAGGGAATGATGATAAGTATTTGTAAAGCATGTTATAAAAAAATATAAGTGTATTTTAAAACCTAATAACCAAATTTGAAACCTAAGAAAAATGTGGAAGCGTTTGCTGAATAATAGATTATTCACCCAGGGTAAAGGACATGGCCCTCCTTCCGTTTGTTACCCTATATTTTAGTAGTACAGATAATGTAGTAGTGTTAACTGCAGTCCTATGTAACAACACAGATAACACAGTGATAACTCTCTGAGTACAGATGATGTAGTAGATGTCACCAGGTGTCCTATGTAACACCACATATAACACAGTGATAGCTCCCTGAGTACAGATAATGTAGTAGTGTTATCTGCAGTCCTATGTAACACCACATATAACACAGTGATAGCTCCCTGAGTACAGATAATGTAGTAGTGTTATCTGCAGTCCTATGTAACACCACAGATAACACAGTGATAACTCTCTGAGTACAGATAATGTAGATGATACCTGCAGTCCTATGTAACACCACAGATAACACACAGTGATAACTCTGAGTACAGATAATGTAGTAGATGCACACACAGAAATATATACACATACGGATACATATATAGGCACTTAGACACAAATATACACACACATAAAGACACACTTGCACTGTCCGTAACAGTGACACGCCCCCTTGCCGGTTCGGCAGACAATACAAGACTGATCTCTCGCAAGAGCTGAAGAGATGAGAGTGCACATGAGCGCGCTCCTCTCCACAGCTCTTACACTGTCCGTAGCAGTGACACGCCCCCTTGCCAGTTCGGGTGAAAAGACTGATCTTCAAAGCTGAAGAGTGAGAGAGCGTGTACTTTCTCTGCTCGCTCTTGGTGTGGCACTGTCCATATCTGATTGGCATGTAATAGTTATGAAGCCCTGTTAAAAATTACAAAATTACAACAGGCAGAGGTAAAGTAAGATATTCAGGGCCTTTTACATGAAGAACTGGCGCTGGAATTCAACATTACACAAAGAGATTTAGCACAGGGGGGACAAATCACATCTTAGAGGGCGCCAATCCAGTGGGCCCCTCACACAGTATAATGACAGTAGTGGATTAAGAGTACAATGTGCCCTGGACTGTTCACAAAACGTGTTCCACCGCCGCATCCATAGTCAGCAGTATAATTTTTTTGACGGGCTTATTCATACGTGGGATGAAATCACAGTTTATTGCCGTCATTACCACAAAATCACAGCAATTTGCAGCAGCTTTATGGAAACCACGGAAAAACAGAGTCATTTTCCTGAGGTTTCATGGTAATCGTAGCAGTAAAACACGATTTAACCGCACCATGTGAATATTGTGCAATATTTTGAAGGTGACCATGATTTATTAAAGGGGTTTTCCACCTTTGTAAATCTATGTTCCGAAACATTTATGAAAAATATGTAACAAAATATGTTTACAAAAATATGTATTAAGCTAACTTTCTAATATACTTACCGATGCAAAGCTGTTGACGTCTTCTAATAGCGAGTAGTGTCACGTGACATGTTCTTTACTTCTGTTTTCTCCACGAACGGCGCGTCATCAGTGGCATTCCCGTAGTGGGCTGTTCTGAAAGTTTATTTAGTAAAACAGCGTATGCGCGTTTAAAAAAAAAGTGTTTTTGAATCACGCATGCGCTCTAAATGAAGACAAGCAGTGCATGCTGGGAGCAGAATAACCGGAAGAGCGACGGAAGAAACACAAATAAACCTCTGAATGTAAACTTACAAGCGTAATGCTAAAAGAAGATTAAAAAATTGGAACAAAACATATTCAGGGGGCTTTAATATAGAAAATAATAATCAGTGCAAGGCTAAAAAAAAAATATTATGGGTATCGGAAGACCCCTTTAATTCTGTGCTGGGAGGGCAGTAGGGTAAGGAAAGCACCTATTAAAAATAACTACAGTGGTTCAAGGGAGGCACAGGCACGTCTGGCAGCCAAGCCAGGAAAGAGGCGGAGCAGCAGCTGCAAGCTGGCGGCTGTGGACCCGTAGTGATGACAAGCTGGCTTCTGGATATGCACTAAGCAGCTGCAGCAGCAAGTAATGGAGGACTGCATGTAAATGTCGCCTATCAGAAGAAAAAAAAGTAAAATAAAAAGAAGAAAAAAACAGTAAAATCTTAGACACATTTGTTATCCCCATAACCTTAAAGAGAACCTTTCACCAGCCGTTATATTTGGCGTCCGATATTTAAATAACCCCCTGGACTGTCAATGGGGCATGTAATGGCTACTATGGTTACTATGGCTGTGACACTGTCCAATCATCTACGGACAGTGTCACTGCAAGAGCTTGTTTAAAGGAGAGCGTGTGTGCGTGCGCGCTCGCAGGCGCGCAGTTCATGTCCGTGTCCGTGGCTGATTGGACAGTGTCACAGCAATTTTACATGACCCCTTGCCATTACACGCTCCATTGACAGTTCAGGAGGTCATTTAAATATCGGGCGCCAAATATAACGGCACCGATATCTAAATAACGAAGGTGGGTAGGGAAAAAATTTACATTGCCCCAGGGTTTGTGCAGCTCTGCCCATTACATGCTGCACTCAGCTGCACATGTATGGGCAGGTGAAAGGTTCTCTTTAAGAAAATAATATAGAGGTATACAGCTACTTCTACTTAACAAAATATTCTAAAGTTGAAGCAAAAAAATAAAAATAAACATTTTCTTCTGGCTCTTAACCCCTTAATGACCAGCCTATTTTAAACCTTAATGACCAAGCCATTTTTTACGCTTTTCCATCGTCGCATTCCAAGAGCTATAACGTTTTTATTTTTGCGTCGACATCGCTGTGTAAGGTCTTGTTTTTTGCGGGACAAGTTGTATTTTTTAATAGCACCATTTTGAGGTACATATTATGTATTGATTAACTTTTATTAACTTTTTTGGGGGGGGAATAGAAAGAAAACGGAAATTTCGCCACGCTTTTTCACGTCTTAAATCTACGCCGTTTACCGTGTGATATAAATAACACAATAACTTTATTCAGTGGGTTGTTACGATTGCAATGATACCAAATTTGTATCGTTTTTGTATGTTTTACTACTTTTACACAGTAAAAACGCTTTTTTTTCAAAATTATTTGTTTTTGTGTCTCCATATTTGAAGAGCCATAACTTTTTTATTGTTCCGCCGATGTAGTTGTATGAGAGCTCTTTTTTTGCGGGAAGACTTGTCGTTTTTATTGGTACCATTTTGGAGTAGATGCAACTTTTTGATCACTTTTTATCACATTTTTTTTAAGTCAGGGTTCACAGAAAACAGCAGCTTTTCCATAGTTTTTTATTAAAAAAATGTTACGGCGTTCACCGTGCAGGTTAAATAATGTAATAGATTTATAGTCGGGGTCGTTACGGATGCGGCGATACCAAATATGCGTTACTTTTTTACTTTATTTTGTTTTTTTAATAGTAAAGCATTTTGTAAGGGGAAAAAGTGGGTTTTTCATTTTTTTTCCACATTTTTTTTAAATTAACTTTATTAAACTTTTTTTTAACTTTTTTACTAGTCCCACTAGGGGACTTTAATATGCGATTCTCCGATCGCTATTATAATACACTGCAATACTTTTGTATTTCAGTGTATTACTGCCTGTCCATTTAAGGCTATGTTCACACGGAGTATTTTGACGAGTTTTTTGACGCGGAAAGCGCGTTACAAAACTCGTCAAAAACGGCCCGAAAATGCCTCCCATTGACTTCAATGGGAGGCAGAGAAAGCGTATTTCGCGGTGTTTTATGCCCGCGGCGCTCAATGGCCGCGGGCGAAAAACGTTGCGAAAAACTCAGCGAAAATCGGCGTGCAGGGTTAGGAAAATCTGCCTCAAACTTCCAAATGGAACTTTGAGGCAGATATTCCTCCTGCAAAATACTCCGTGTGAACATAGCCTAAAACGTCACAGGCAGACCTGGGGGCCTTTATTAGACCCCCGGCTGCCATTGCAGACACAGACACTCGGCGATCTTATCGCCGGGTGTCGGTGGGAGAGAGAGGGAACTCCTTCCCTCTCTCCAAAACCACTCAGATGCGGTGCACGCTATTGTGCACCGCATCTGAAGGGTTAAACGGGTGAGATCGATACTTATATCGATCTCACACGGCAGAGCAGGGACGCCCCCAGCCCTCAGCTACCTCTGGCAGCTGAGAGCAGGGAGATTTGACAGCTCCCTGCTCTGTTTACTTTATCCTGATGCAGTGCCGTAAAAAGGCATATGCATCAGAATAAAGCCCGTTAGTGGCCGCCGTTAAAAGGTGTATTGGCGGTCACTAACGGGTTAAAGGGGTTGTCCCATTAAGGCAATTCCTGTTCATATGTCCAATTAGCGCATATGGACATTATAGAGGGGGTTTCCTTGCTCAGGACCCCACTCAATTACCAAAGCGGAGAGCCACTGCAAAGAACGACTCTTGCACTGGAGTCTGAAAATGTATTTTATGCTTGTCTACGTTTCCCCTGCACTGGCTCAAGCAGGAGAAATTTGTGGCCACTCGCAGTGTTTCAGCTGCTGAAACTGCTAGCGGATCCTCATTTAGCTTGTTAACCCCGTTAAAGCAAAAATCGTCTGCAGCAGTATGATTATTATAAAAACAGACATTGTGAAATATAAAGCAGACTCAATTTCCCTGAAACAAAATAGCTTATGACTGGTTCAAAGTAAAACTCCACACTCAAATAACAATAAAGAGGATCTGTCACTAGTTTAGTAATGCCCTATCTCCTAGCTAATCTTATAGGCGCTGTCACACTAATGATGCTAGTGAAAATTGTGTCCCAAAAAGTTTATTAATTTAGAAGTTATTCGCTTTTTTCTGAATATGCAAATAAGGCTATACATGACAAGTGAGTGTCAACAGCAGCGATTCTCCTGAGGTGGAGCCTCCTCACAGCCTCTGACACTGTCCTATAAGCTGCTTCACACAGTGTGAGAGTCTGAGGCTGGAGAAAAAGGGGATCACTTCAAATAGCCATATCTCAGGCTGTGGACCACCTAAAACAGTTCTGGTGATGTACACCGTGTTTCAAATTATTATGCACATTGGATTTAAATGTCATAAACATTTAATTATTAGTTTTTCAATTAAACTCATGGATGGTATTGTGTCTTAGAGCTGTGTGGATCATTGTAATCAATCTCAGACACCTGTGATAATTAGTTTGCCAGGTGTGCCCAATCAAAGGAAAACTACTTAAGAAGGACGTTCCACATTATTAAGCAGGCCACAGGTTTCAAGCAATATGGGAAAGAAAAAGGATCTCTCTGCTGCCGAAAAGCGTGAAATAGTGCAATACCTAGGACAAGGTATGAAAACATTGGATATTTCAAGAAAACTTAAGCGTGATCACCGTACTGTGAAAAGATTTGTGGCTGATTTAGAGCACGGACGGGTTTGTTCAGATAAAGGCATAATGAGGAAGGTTTCTGCCAGACAAATTAATAGGATTAGGAGAGCAGCTGCTAAAATGCCATTGCAAAGCAGAAAACAGGTATTTGAAGCCGCTGATGCCTCTGGAGTCCCGCGAACCTCAAGGTGTAGGATCCTCCAAAGGTTTGCAAGTGTGCATAAAGCTATTATTCGCTCAGAAATACATGAAATACATGAAGACTAATTTTCAAACCGTGTTGTTTACTGATGAGTGCCGTGCACCCCTTGATGGTCCAGATGGATGGAGTAGTGGATGGTTGGTGAATGGCCACCATGTCCCAACAAGGCTGCGACGTCAGCAAGGAGGTGGTGGAGTTATGTTTTGGGCTGGAATCATGGGGAGAGAGCTGGTAGGCCCCTTTAGGGTCCCTGACAGTGTGAAAATGACCTCTGCAAAGTACGTAGAGTTTATGACTGACCACTTTCTTCCGTGGTACAAAAAGAACCATGCCTTCCATAGAAAAATTATCTTCATGCATGACAATGCACCATCTCATGCTGCAAAGAATACCTCTGTGTCATTGGCTGCTATGGGCATAAAAGGAGAGAAACTCATGGTGTTTCCCCCATGTTCCCCTGACCTCAACCCTATTGAGAACCTTTGGAGCATCCTCAAGCAAAATATCTATAAGGGTAGGAGGCAGTTCACATAAAAACAGAAGCTCTGGGAGGCTATTCTGACATCCTGCAAAGATATTCAAGCAGAAACTGTCCAAATACTAACAAATTCAATGGATGCAAGAATTGTGAAGGTGATATCAAAGAAGGGGTCCTATGTTAACATGTAACTTGGCCTGTTAAGTTTTTTTTTTATTGAAAGAGCTTTTGATTTCTGTAAATATGACCTCCTGATGCTGCAAATTCAACAAATTACCATTTTAGTTCTCTTTACAACCTTTAAAATGTTTTGATCTCTGTTGTGCATAATAATTTGAAACAGTGCATTTTGAGTTTTTTACTTCTAAAAAACCCCTGTTATCATTAGGAGATTTGTTCAATAAAATTTGCATTATACTCCAACGGTTGATGGCTTGAAGATTATACTGACTGTCATTTGCATCGACTATTTAGGAAAATCAGTGAAAAATAACATTTGCATAATAATTTGGAACGCGGTCTATGAAAGAGGAGATTCTCATCTTTCATATAACACCAGGATCGCAGTTCTAGCTGTGACACAACCGGAGATATCGCCAGTTGAAAACACAGTCGGGAATAGAAGCTCTATACTATATGATCACACTGTATGCTGATTGGACAGCGTCATACAGAAAACATTACACCGCCCTCTTTAAAGGAGTTGTCCAGGAATAAAAAAACATGACTATTGTCTTCCAAAAACAGTGCCACACCTGTCCACAAGTTGTATGTGGTACGGCAGCTCAGACCCATTCCCTTCAATATAGCGGAGGTGCAATACTAGATACAACCCATGGACAGGTGTGGCGCTGGTTCTGGAAGAAAGCAGCCATGTTTTTCTAATCCTGTACAACCCCTTTAACTACAGTATGTAGTCAGCAAATATAAAATATATCAAACAGGCAGGACAATTGATGTTGATGGATCTTATTATCTTTTGTGTACCATAGTACACTATACAGTTTATAAATATCTAATATCTTTACTATGTATTCCTGTGTTTAATGGGTTGTGTGGTTTATAAAACCCTTTTTCTAACACCAAATTAGAGCATTCTGTATAAATAAAGGGGGGCGGACTCTTGTTTGAGACCACCTTCAATTATCTGCGGTGGACTGTGGCTATAAAGTGTATTGTTCTCTAGAGCAATGGTTCCCAAACTTTCTGAGGCTGGGACCCACTTTTGTCTGAGACTTTATTCGTAGCTAGGTGCTAGTACTTAGCTCCGTTTGAAAAATAAGCAACATTGAAAATAATGATAATTGTGTGGGTGGAGGGAGGGTGGGCTCAAGGTATCCTGCCGCTGTGCTTCACTGAGGCTCGACTATGGCCACTGATGGTGTGTCATGTGATCTGACCCATCCATCAGAGGCATAGCTAGGGGTTTAGCACAGGGGTGGTGAAACACTTCTAAGAGCGACCCAACCCAGTTGGACCCCCATACAGTTTAATGACCCCTTAGTAGCCCCCACACAGTATAATGCCTTTAACTGCCCCATATAGGATAATGCCCCGATGCCTTAAGAGAAGTAGTTTCCAAAATAGGGGTCACTGCCCCCACGCAGTATAATGCCCCTAAAGTGCCTCCCAACACATTATAATGCCCCTAAAGCTGCCCCCACACAGTATAATGCCCCCATATCTGCCCCCACACTATGTAATGACACATTAGTGCCACCCACGTAGTGTAATGCCCCTATAGTGCCTCCCCACAGTATAATGCCCCCATAGCTGCCCCAACACAGGATAATGCCCCCACACAGGATAATGCCCCATAGCTGCCTCCACAAAGCGCAATGACCCTTTTGTGCCCCCACATAGTATAATGCCCCTAAAGCTGCCCCCACACAGTATAAGGCCCCATAGGTGCCCCCCACACCGTATAATGCCCCATAGCTGCCCCCACACATTGTAATGACCCTGTAATGACGGGGGTAGGGAAACGGACAAGTGAGCCCTAATCTACCCGCCACTCTGTCCCTGCCTACTTGCAACGACCCGCCCTAGGCGACGGGGTACAACTGGGCGGCGGTCCCTACGCTCAGTAAGTGCACGAGACAAACAGACAAGGGAACACCAAGCAAAGGGAAAGGGGCAGTTGCCCACGGAAACACCGTGAGCAACAAGAGTGGTGAACGAGCCGAGTCAAACCAGGAGTGCACGAGGTACCAAACGCAGAGCAGGAGAGTAGTCAGAAAGCCAGGGTCAGTATGGAGCAGGATCAAATAGATAGAAGCTGTAGCTGGGCCAGGAAACCACACGAGAAGAATCACAAGCAAAGGAGGAACAGGAAAGGCAGGTAAATAGACAGAGGGCGGGAGCTAGCTCCGTCTGGCCAGGCTGCGATAGGCTCTCCCACTCCTAAGCCTGCCATCCTGAGTGGTGGAAGATGGAGTCAGTCTCAGAGACATAGACTCAGGTGCAGACTGATTACCTATGGGAGTATCCACAGAAGTTGTGCCTGGCAGATCCTTTACAGACCCCTTAGTGCTCCCACATAGTATAATGCCCCAATAGTGCCTCCCCGCAGTATAATGCCCACATAGCTGCTCAAACACAGGATAATTCCCCCACACCGTGTAATGCCCCCCATAGCTGCCCCAACATAGGATAATGTCCCCACACAGAATAATGCCGACATATGCTGCCCCCACAAATTATAATGCCCCCACAAGGTATAATGCCCTCATAGCTGTCCCCACACAGTATAGCTGTCCCAATACAGTATAATGCCCCCATAGCTGCCAACACACAGTATAATGCCCCCATGGCTGCCCCACACAGTATAATGCCCCCATGGCAGCCCCCATGCAATATCGACCCCCCCATACCAAAGCCTGTCCATTAATTACACGTACAGACCACTGATTTCAACGTACACCATGTAATGTTTTATTCCCCCTGTGGTGGCACTGCAGGAAAATGTTAACACTTGCTGCTGGGATTCCCTGGAGATCACAGATGATTTCTGGTGGTCTCTGCAGCCAGAACCTGTGATCTGCTAATTTTTGAGAGGCCTTCTTACAAAATGGCCCTGTCCAAACCAGATGACTCCCTTGATGAGTCAGGCTGCATAGAATATTAAATCCGAATTGTTCCGTGTAACTAATAAAAAAATACCAAAAAGAGCTTCCTGAAAAGAAGCATGTTTATAGACTGAACGATGGTTTAGGCAATTAGATTGGTTTTCTGTAGCAGGACGTAACTATTACGTAGTGTTTATCAAGCCTAATATAGTGACCGTAGGCACAATATGTCATTACTTCAACAGGGGAATCCCATTTAATTATGTGCACTGGACAGACAGTAAGAAATATCTCTATTTTTTTGGAAGGTATAGTCATTTCCTTGCAAGCAATAAGCCCAGGCTGAATTGCTCGTAACATGCTGCTCTGGGGTTTCAGTGTTGGCCGGCACTCATTAAAGTGTTAGCAGCTATTAATCACCCGGAATATACAGTCACACCGTGAAGTTTACAGTCAGTATTAGAACCAATGAATAATGCACAACGGCAATCGCTTAGAACACAACGAGATGATAAACATGAATCAATGGAAAGGCTTTTTTCTATGTCACCAATATCATTAATATCTGGCATTTCTGCTCTTCCTGCTGTAAAAAAGGCTGTGTAGTTCAGGTATTTAAAAATGTAGATTGTTACATGCTAATTGAAGAGCACTTCCCAGTAAGACGGTAACAAATCAGAATAAAGATAAGTAATGTTACTTTCTGGGAATAAGCATCTCTAACTCTGCTTTAATGACACAATACATCATATAATGTCTGACTTAAGGCTGAAATTAGTTGTCTCTTATTCAATTACAGAATTCCTGCAATATCAGATTGACTTATTCATTCCTTTTGTAAGTGCTTCACATCTATTAGTTATTGCTAGGGGGTATTCGTGACCATATCTGGATCCTTCGTGAGGCCGGGAGCATCTAGATGATGGATGAAAATTACTTATTTTTTGGTACATTTCTGCTACTTCTCAGATTAGATTGTCTGTAATGAGGTTCAATAGCTGTAATATTCCTGGAATTGCAGAATAGTGGTTTCTTTGTTCTCTGGTCTCCCCGGGCTATTGGGTTGAACCCTGAAAGACTATTCAAAGTCATATGAAGCGTATGAAGGAACACGAGTGCATGGGAAGAATTCAATTATTTGAAACATTTCATGGGAAGCAAAATGCCCCTGTGAGCAACATAATAACTCAATAGGAAGTATGGTGGCACATTGGTTAGTGCTACTGTCTTGAAACCCTGGAGTCACAAAATCAGATAGTAGGGACGCTCAGTGGTTAGCACTAATGCCTTTTGGCACTGGGTCCAGGGTTTGAATCCAATACACCTCTGCATTAAGTTTCTATGTTCTCCCCATGCCTTAATGGATTTCCTCCAGTTCCTCATGTTTTGTCCTACACTCCAAAAACATACTGATAATATGGGCTTCTTGGATAGGTTGTCTCTCTCGGCTAAAGTTCTGGACCAGTGATTCTTAATCTTATTAGTGTAATTTATAGTACAGGTCTCAAACAGCGCAAATACTTTTTGACCTTCTATGGCTCCAGGACCCAGGTGTGGCTGAAATTTCTGAGGTTCCCAACACTGTAGACTGTAAGTCAACAATAATAAGATAAAGGCTGGTGACATGAACCCAGGTTTTAGTTACAGACTAAAATTATTCTTTGGCCCAGTTCACACAGAGTTTTTTTGCAGGCAGAAATAATCTGCCTCAAAAATCCTTCAGGAATTTTGATGCAGAATTTGACCAGCCTGCGCTTTTTTGCCACGGCTATTGAGGACCGCTGCAAAAAACGCCGGGAAAAACGCTTTTTTCAATGGGAGGTCAGAGGCAGAACCGTGCCAAGAAAGGACATGCTGCTTTTTCCCCACAAGCAGCTAAAAGCCACCGGGGGGGAGGGGGGAATGCCTCAGCCTATCATTGAAATGAATGAGAGGCGTTTTCGGATGTTTTTTGCCGCTAATTCCAATGCAGATTCCGTGTCAAAATCAGCGCCAAAAAACTCTGTGTGGACTGAGCCTTATTGTCTTCTCAATTTAACATTTTTGCATAGTCCCCAAAATTAGAAAATGAGAGGAAAAAGACATAGTTCTCTGTCTTTCAGAGAAATATCTCTATCCAAGTGGAGAACATAAACATAGGAAATTCATGTGGTTTTTATAACATTGAATAAACATGAATTTCCAAACTTTTGTGAAGGATTAATGAGAAGGAATATTAAAGAATGAATCACTGACCTAAAATATTTATTGTGCAATAGATATTAATGAGTCACCACCATAAACATATAACAGTATCAAATACTAGAAAGTGTGAATGAACTAACCCCATAAAGGGAAGCGGCAGCTCAGGCCTGTGATAAGAAGCCCACAATGCACATTCCTCTGCTACTGTTCACAAAGCACATTACCACATGAAGAATTGTGTGAGGGCTCAGTAGTGGCCTTGCTCATGCCTACAATATTTTCTAAATGCTATACGAAAAAATGCACTTCTACAACCCCAAATTCTTACATATGTGGTCTCTGCCGATCATGGGGCTCCACAGGTGCTTTCTGGCAGTAGAACTTGTCATGACTAACTAGGGAACCTGTTTAGGCTTAGATAAGGCCTAATTCACACAAGCTTATTTCACGTCCGTGTTAGGTCCCATGCACACGACCGTAAAAACTTAATTACGGGCCCATAGACTTCTATTGGCCACGGGTACCTCCCCGTATGCTTACAGGAAGGTGCCCGTGCCGTTGAAAAAGATAGAACATGTCCTATTTCAGGCCGTAATTACGGCACTGGCAGCCCATAGAAGTCTATGGGGCTCCCGTAATTACGGGTGACTACGTGTGTGCACCCGTAATTACGGGAGCGTTGCTAGGCGACGTCAGTAAATAGTCACTGTCCAGGGTGCTGAAAGAGTTAAACGATCGGCAGTAACTGTTTCAGCACCCTGGACAGTGGCTACCGATCACAATATAGATAAAGCTGTAAAAAAAAGACGTTCATACTTACCCAGAACTCCCTGCTTCTTCCTCCAGTCCGGCCTCCTGGGATGACGTTACAGCCCATGTGAACGCTGCAGCCAATCACAGGCCAATCACTGGCTGCAGCGGTCACATGGACTGCCGCATCATCCAGGGAGGTCGGGCTGGATGTCAAGAGAGGGACTCGTCACCAAGACAACGGCCGGGTAAGTATGAATTTCTTTTACTTTTATTACGGAGAGGGCTGTCCCTTCTCTCTATCCTGCACTGATAGAGAGAAGGGCTGCCGATTAGTGCAGTGCAATTTTGCAGCAAAAAACGTGCCCGTAAATACGGGTGGAATACTGGTGACACCGGACCCGTATTTACGGGCACGGGTCCGTAAATACTGGTGCAATACGGGTCGAATACGTGTGACCAAGGACCCGTATTTACGCCAGTATTTACGGGTGGACAAAAATACGGTCGTGTGCATGAGGCCTTACGCGCGTGACAATAATGCACGTCACACGGACCTATGCAAGTCAATGGGGCCATTTAGACATTCATTGTTTTTCACGCAGCGTGTGCCTGCTGCGTGAAACTCACTGCATGTCCTATACTTGTGTGTTTTTTGCGCATCACGCACCCATTGAAGTCAATGGGTGTGGGAAAATCACGGACAGCACACGGACGCACATCCGTGTGCTATGCATGATTCACGCAACAATTGCTAAAGAAATTATGAGAAAAAGAAAGCCACCTCCTTCAGTTTATTTTGCTGATGTAAAAAACCCATGACATACGCGCGTAGAAATGCTGACAAGCACCATGCAACGCAGGAAAAATGCTGCATTTTTTACACGTGCAAAACGGACACGTTCGTGTGAATAAGGCTTTACAGTAAGTTATTTCCTATGCAGGTTTCTAGGCAGGTCATGACAATGACTGACTGGGCAGGAGCAGTCTGCCAGTTGACACCCATAGTTTCCCGATCAGCAGGGACCACGTAGGCGAGAATTTGGGGGTCAGATGGATATCTCCACTCCATTCAAAAGCCACATGTCAGTTTAACCTTCTCTCATCTCTGAGGAGAATTTTAAGCTTCCCGTTTCCATTAGCTGACCTAATATAATTTATGCAAATAGTGTTGAATTATCCATGACAATCCATCCGTACCCCGCAATCACTTTGTGAGGAGGCCGATAGAGTGACAGAGGACCCCTCCCTGTCTAATGGATTAGATACCACAATTGCTATTGACCACGGTATCTAAGTGATTAAACACGATCAGAGATAATAAACCGCTGTCACGCGGTCTGTATGGAGCGGACTTAGCTCCTGAGCCCGCTCTATACATACGTTGGCAGTATCCACCGCACATGTAAAGCAGATGTCGCCAGGGGGTAAAATGTTACGCTCTTGGAATGCGCAACACAAAAACGAATCTTTTTTTTTTTTTTTTTAAAGTGTTTTTATTGTGCGAAAGTAGTAAAACATTTACGAACATATAAATTTGGTATTTCAGTAATCGTACTGATGCTGAGAATAAAGTTAACATGTCATTTATACCGCAGGGTGAACGCTGTAATAACAAAACCTAAAAATCATTGGCGGAATTACTGTTTTATCCACCCCCTCTCAAAAAAATGTTTCCTTTTTAAGTTATACAATACATTATAAGAAACACCAAACATAATCAAGCCGTAACAAATAAAAAAGTTACGGCTCATGAAATGCGATGATGAAAAAAGAAAATAGAAAAAATGCTTGGTTATTAGGGCCTAAAATAGGATGATCGCTAATGGGTTATCCTAGTATTAACTGCTGTATGGTTTTGACCCTTGTGCTACTGTAACCTCCCTGGTGTCACTTGGGCATAAAAGCATTTAGAGATGTCCCCAGCTAGAGATTCATAGCTACATGCAGTATATAACACTTGTTTCTGCTTTGACGAGTCTTTTCTCTAATTATAGATTTAAAGAGGCTCTGTCACCAAATTATAAGTGCCCTATCTTGTACATAATGTGATTGGCGTTCTAATGTAGGATACAGCAGTGTTTTTCATTTAGAAAAACGATCATTTTTGGCGAAGTTATGACCTATTTTAGCTTTATGCGAATGGGTTTCTTAATGGACAACTGGGCGTGTTTTACTTTTTGACCAAGTGGGCGTTGTGGAGAGAAGTATAAGACGCTGACCAATCAGTGACCAATCAGCGTCATACACTTCTCTCCATTCATTTACACAGCACTAGCGATATAGCTATATCACTATGTGCAGCCACATACACACACACTAACGTTACTCAAGTGTAATGACAGTGAATATACATTACCTCCAGCCAGGACGTGATGTCTTTACAGAATCCGGACACTTCTGTAACATTTCTGTGAGATTTACAGCAAGGCAAGCGTAATTTCGCAAGATTACGCTGTGAACTTTAAATGAGATTTAAAATGAGATTACGCTTGCCTTGATGTAAATCTCACACAAACGTTACCGAAGTGTCAGGATTCTGAATAGACATCACGTCCTGGCTGGAGGTAATGTATATTCACTGTCAGGACACTGCAGTAACGTTATAGTGTGTTTATGTGGCTGCACATAGCGATATAGCTATATCGCTATGTGCTGTGTAAATGAATGGGGAGAAGTGTATGACGCTGATTGGTCACTGATTGGTCAGCGTCACACACTCCTCTGTACAACGCCCACTTGGCCAAAAAGTAAAACACGCCCAGTTGTCTATTAAGAAAGTAATTAGCATAAAGCTAAAATAGGTCATAACTCCGTCAAAAATTATCGTTTTTCTAAATAAAAAACACTGCTGTAATCTACATTACAGCGCCGATCATGTACAAGATAGGGCACTTATAATGTACATGTACAAGATAGGGCACTTATAATGTGGTGACAGAGCCTCTTTAAAGAGGCTCTGTCACCACATTGTAAGTGCCCTATCTCCTATATAAGGAGATCGGCGCTGTAATATAGGTGACAGTAATGCTTTTTATTTCGAAAAACGATCTATTTTAAACCACTTTATGAGCGATTTTTAGCTGTATGCTAGTGAGTTTCTTAATGCCCAAGTGGGCGTGTTTTTACTTTAGACCAAGTGGGCATTGTACAGAGGAGTGTATGACGCTGACCAATCAGCGTCATACACTTCTCTCCATTCATTTACACTGCACTAGCGATATAGTTATATCTTTATGTGCAGCTACATACACAAACACTAACATTACTGTAGTGTCCTGATAATGAATATACATCACTACCAGCCTGGACGTGATGTTTATTCAGAATCCTGACATGCCTGTAGCGTCTCTGTTAGATTTACGGCAAGGCAAACGTAATCTCGCGAGATTACGATGTAACCTGTCATTTCAAACGAGATTACGCTTGCCTTGCTGGAATCTCACAGAAAAGATTCAGAAGTGTCAGGATTCTGAATAAACATCACGTCCTGGCTGGTAGTGATGTATATTCATTATCAGGACACTGCAGTAATGTTTGTGTATGTAGCTGCACATAACGATATAACTATATCGCTAGTGCAGTGTAAATGAATGGAAAGAAGTGTATGACGCTGATTGGTCAGCGTCATACACTCCTCTGTACAACGCCCACTTGGTCTAAAGTAAAACACGCCCACTTGGGCATTAAGAAACTCATTAGCATAAAGCTAAAAATCGCTCATAAAGTGGTTTAAAATAGATTGCTTTTCTAAATAAAAAGAATTACTGTCATCTACATTATAGCGCCGATCTCCTTATATAGGACATAGGGCACTTATAATGTGGTGACAGAGCCTCTTTAAGTTATCACAAGTTTACTTGATATAAAAGGAATAGCATTTCTCCACTGCTACTAAAAAAACTTAGATGCTTGAGAGGGACCATACTAGGATTGTTTAGCCATGACTAAAGTCATCATACAACACCATCTGCCTATCATCACCTAACTTTCTGTTTTTTGCCTTACAGATGAACTGGGAAGGTGGACACAGGTGAGCACTAAAAGTGGTGCAAACAGTTAAGCACAACCAGTCTGGGTCTTCCCTCTCAAAACGTGCAGCAGTCCATGTTCATTAGTTTGACGATGGTCACACTTCGCTGGAATTGCTTCCATCGCCGCTTCTGTCCATCATCCATCCTTGCAGCCATGAGCTCACAGGCTGCCCAACTGTCTTACCACTACAAATCTTTCTGTGGAGACTATGAAAGGGTGGAGACAGCACTTGAGAGGCTGGAGGCCACTGGCTACTACTGGAGTACCCTCTCCGGTACTGAAGCCAAAAAGCTCTTATCTGATCAGCCTGTTGGATCCTTTCTTATCCGTGACTCTTCAGACCATCACCACCTGTTTACCCTCAGCCTTCGCACATCTGCTGGCATTACCAATCTACGTATTAAACTAGAAGGTACTTCTTTCTACTTGGAAACAGTAGCGGGAGCAGAAAGTCCTCCAACATTTCCATGTGTGGTGAAGCTGGTTGAACATTATATGCGCTTGACAGCAGCAGGAGAGTCTGACTCTAATCTGTGCTACATTGAAGGTAAAGAGCATCCTGTCCCTCTTATGCTTACACAACCACTAAATTGTAAAGTGGTGTCTCTACAGTATTTATGCAAAAGGACAGTGGTGGCCAGCATGCCTGCAGAAGCTTCCGGTTCCGACGGGAACTTGGAAGAACTTCCTGTGTCTAAGATGCTCCGGAATGCCTTTCCAAACTAGATACATTGAGTTAAGCTGGAAAACACTTCAGGAGAGACTATGAAAGTAAACTCATGGCAGTCTCTTAAATAAAACTGCCTACAGGACTTTTGTTTCCATGTTTTCTTACTTCCAGTATGAGGTCATACAGAAAAGGAAAAATAAATGAACTTGTTCAAAAACCACAGAAAATATCGTACCAAGACAAAAAAATGACCCTGGTGCAGAGAACAGCAGATTTTTTTTCTTTATATATAGAAAGAGATGGCTTTTATCTAGAGGAAACACTTGACTGATATTTTATGTTTTTCACATTTATTTCCTTACTGTATTAATTTATCAGCATCTCGCAGACACAGTGAGATAAGGAGCATGACGTCTGTAATGGAACAGTATGTGACATTAGACAAAATAACAAGTTAAAAGGCAACAGAGAAAATTTCATTTTAAACTATACCCTTGATACTTTCAGATATTAAAGGTAATGACACACGAGACTGTTCTGTCTTGTCCATTGTTGTTCTTCATTGCGCTATATGTATATAATAAACATAACATATTCTGTGCTGTGTGCACACTGATCCCGTTGAATTAATGAATACTCCCTGACACATACCATCGACCATACCACTCCATAATCTTTGCATGCTAAAATCCTACCAGGACATTGCCCTGTAGTATGCTAGCCTCCGAAACGGTCATTCCCTTGTTCCAGTAGGCCTAATCACTTTTAACATCCCCTGGAAGATCTAGTTATAAACAATATGAACCTAAGCTTGATTTAATATACACAATTTCCTAACATCCAATGTAGGTGTAAAATTTGCTGTAGATAATAACTTTTTGCAGGGCTTCATAGCTGTCAGAAATATCCCCCCGATTCTAAACTGAAGTGTAATGATGGAAACAGCAACATAACTACTTGCTCAACATCAAGGGATGGATAACATTAACACAAAGACACAAAAAAGAACCTATATAGTAGCATTAGACTGTTGTGTTTTTCCCCATAGAAATGATTAGACTGTATTTGACTGTATAAGACTTGTGTTTTTCCCCATAGAAACACGTGGATGCCCATAGTGACGCGAGTGGGCCCTCTCTGCCTCTGGACCCATATCCACTTTTGTCAACTTAAAATGAATGACTTAATGTTGTCCTGGAAAGGTTGTTGGACAATCACCAGCCAAGCAATTCAGTTGTCGTCCCTTTTAGGGAGCTCTTTCTGTTTGTGCTTTGAACACTGAAAAAATGACTGAGAATCCAAAAAGCGTTGTATCACGTGCGCACACAGAACCAACAAGGTGTAATAGTCAGGAACATTAGAAATGAAATGAAAGTATTCCTGTTGTCTACAATCTACCATCACCAACTACAAAGGCGTAAGCTTCAAGGCCAAAATGCAAACTCTGCAATGATCACACGTTAATATATGGGGCAGAGGGCCCTTTTGGTTCCATCAGGCTCCAGGACTGTGTTTTACTGCATCCTCCGCACCCCCTATAGTTACACTATGGTACACACGCATGTCACCAATAAGAAGTCAACACTGAACAGTTGGCACCAAACTTTATATTCAGAACTATTAAGAAATTATCTGCCAACCATTTATTGGCTTATTCTCAGTTGTATGTCATAGTATCAGAGATTCTAGGTGACTTGGTTTCAGGCTCAATTGCTTCCTAGGACGCCGCCTGCGTTGCCCTGTCATGGCTGGACCAGTGTTTGAAGAGCAAAGACAAGTCAACAATTTGTAGACATTTACAAACCTCCAGTAGATGACTGCTCTCTAATATCCTGCTATCAAAAATCGACATCTCGAGTTTTTCATGTCTACAAGTAGATGGTAAAGAAAAGGTATGGCTCTATGGACATATCCCACATATCCTGTCCATAGAGCACCCTTTATGAACAAAACGTGCGCAAAACAAATAATTTCTTGCAGTGAATATAGAGATAAACAAGTTTACCGTGGTCCTGCTGTCAGTTTGGTTTCCAAATGACAGTCTAAGGGCTTATTCAGACGAACATATAATAGGTCCGTGCTACGCGCATGATTTTCACGCGTGCCGCACGGACCTATGTTAGTTAATGGGGCCGTTCAGACAGGCCGTGAATTTCACGCAGCACTGTGTAAAACTCACGACCTGTCCTATATTTCTGCGTTTTCCGCACATCACGCACCCATTCAAGTCAATGGGTGCGTGAAAATCACGCGCAGCACACAGAAGCACTTCCGGGTGCCGCATGTGATTCGCGCAACAGCAGTCAAAACTATGAATGAAAACAGAAAAGCACCACGTGCTTTTCTGTTTACATACATTAAAACAGAGTGTCATAATGATGGCGGCTGCGCGAAAATCACGCAGCCGCGCATCATATGGTGATGACACACAGAGCTTCTGCAGACCTTTTGCGCGCGCAAAACGCACACGCTCGTGTGAATCCGGCCTAAGTATGGGTTTAGCCATTATGATCAATAACAAGAGGTCAAGGCAATAAGACCATGTTCACATATCGTGCATTTGCTGTGGATTAGCGGTGCAGATTCTGCACATAAAAATCCACAGCTAAGTACAATACAAAGCATGTGAATGAGGTTTTACAACATTTGTGCGGATATGAGGGCATGCTTTTCCAGTCACGTTTTTTTCCTGGATTTGCCATGGATTTCTCTAATTTGAATGCAAATGGTGAAATCCGCAGCCAAACGCACAGTAACATTTCAGCCATTTCCACAGCCAAAATTTCCACTATATGTGCACATGCCCTAAATGTTATGCCTGGGGTGCTAATGGTATTGGTTCCAACCAAAGGTAATATGTTACATCAACTGGAAGATGTATCAGGCCTGCTTGGAGATCATTATTGTTTACTAGTCAATATTGATACATTTAGCAATAGTTTTATGGAGAATTTTCCATTTAAAGCAATGCAAATGTTAAATTAGAATTTTCTATTTTTCCTATTTTAAGTCATAGTTTTTTAACCCCTTCACGACTGCCATACGGCTATATGCGTTCCAACTTCCGATGCACCGTGCAGTTGTCACGTATATAGACGTTGACAGACTTGAACGGGTTTAATGAGTGTAGTGCTGCTTCAGTGTGAGCAGTTCTGCACTGTCATGTCGACCATGGCTTTGAGAGCACTGGAATGCATCCCCCACTGTAGATAGCACAACACACAGCCCCCTGAAGGGAAGCGCAAAACCCTCTGTAGATAGTGCCACCTAAGCTCCCTCCAGCATCGGAATCCCCGGCCAGCGCTCTGGCTGAGGATTCCCCTCCAAGCGAGATAGCAACCCCCCCCCCCCCCCGCTGTAGATAGCATCGAACCCCGCACTGTAGATAGTGCCACCTGAACTCCCTCTAGGAGGGGAATCCCCGGTGTCAGATCGCACTGGCCAGGGATTCAACTTCTAGAAAGAGCCCCTGACGTCACTGTCCATTTGGACACTGACGTTAGTGGTTCTCTCTTCCGCTACTGGAGAAGGCCCTTGTGTCACTATCCATATATGCTCTGGCAGGGGATTCCACTTTTAGTGTAAACCCCTGACGTCACTGTCCATATATGGACAGAGACAACAGGGGCTCCCTGTAGGAGCCGAATCCCCGGCCAGAGGGATTCCACTCCTACAGGCAGCTACAGTGTTGCTATTTACAGGAAGGGGGTGCCATTTATGGGGGGTTGGCGCTATCTGCAGGCGTATGTTGCTAAATACAGGGGGGATGTTGCTATCTACTGGGGGGGTGGCGCTATGTACAGGGGGGTGGCGCTATTTGCAGGGGGTGGCACTATATACAGCAGGTGTGCTATCTGGTGCTATAAACAGGGTGTGGGGCACTATCTACACCGGCACTGCGGCATTATATTGGCACTACCTACAGGGGACACTGGCGCTATTTACATGGGCACTGTGTGTGGCACTATGTGGGCACTGTGGCACTATTTACAGTGGACACTGTCTATGAGGGCACTGGCACTATCTATGTGGGCAATGTGGCACTATCTACAGTGGTATTGCGTCACTACATGGGCACTGTGGTGTTTTCAGGGGGTTGGGACAAAAAACCCTGAACTATTAAAATTCATTGCTACTGCCTGTATTGCCACAGGTACCCTTATTCGAACTATTGACTTTGCCTTGGTATCCTGTTTGGCCAGCTGCTGTCCCACTACGGCGGTAGGTCCCGTTGGATCCACACACCCACCGTGACAGCCCGTTTGTAATGGGCATCTTGTACATGTATATGCTATTTATTTGCTCACCGAGCATCTAGTTTTCAAAACACAGTCTCCTTTCGGCTCCCCCGTGCGGTCACGTGATCTCTAATCTAGCAGGCCGATTCACACCGCGTTTTATGTGAGGATCGGAAGCCAGTTTCCCTATGTCAGTCTATGAGACTTAGGATAAGATGCAGTGTGAATCGGCGAGCCAGATGAGAGATCACATGACCGCACAGGGGAGCCGAACGGAGCCGGTGTTTTAAAAACTAGACGCGTGGTGTGCAAATACATAGCATATACATGCACAAGATGCCCATTGGAAATGGGAAAAGCATAACAATTTTCATGCGAGTGCTTCTTTAAAGGTAAACTCTACTTTTCCTACAATACACTTACAGCACCCCATAGTTTAAATCTACATGAAATAGTCTTCATATAAACTGCATGCAGTTTCCAAGAGGGAACCAGCCGAATTTCAATTTTAGCTTTGGGCGTGGAAGGCGAAAAAAAACATTAACTAGTTCACAAAACATACAAGATATGCAAAATAAAGTATTTATAAACGCAATTATATGGAACTCTAAATTGTTGTTCAAGAGAGGGCTTCTTTTCACTAAAGTATATCCACAGACGCATTGCTATACTAAAAACAAGTCAATTGATCTCTCATGGTTTTCAGGCACATTTTATGCACTAGTATCTACAAGCTTCATAAATCCTGAACATTTAGGGTATGTTCACACGCAGTGTTTCCAGACGTAATTCGGGCGTTTTACGCCTCGAATTACGCCTGAAAAAATGCCCCTAATACGTCTACAAACATCTGCCCATTGCTTGCAATGGGTTTTACGGTGTTCTGTTCCCACGAGGTGTAATTTTATGCGTCGCTGTCAAAATACGGCACGTAAAAAGACACCCGCGAAAAAAAAGTGCATGTCACTTCTTGGGACGTTTTTGGAGCTGTGACTCCATTGACTCCATTGAAAAACAGCTCCAATAACGGCCGTAAAATACGCCGCGAAAAACGCGAGCACTTGCAAAAACTTCTGAAAATCAGGAGCTGATTTCGCCTGAAAACAGCTCCGTATTTTCAGACGTATTTTGCTAAGCCGTATGAACATACCCTTATGTTGTAGGAACCTTATGTATTTTGCTCACATAATAAACGATATTTAATCATACTGATGGTCTAAACTGGATAAAGACACATTAAAATCTGTACCAATAAATTGCAGCTTCTTAAATTTGTTCCTTAAAATTAAGGATGTCAGTTTGTCAATCTTCTACTATATATGTTTTATTATTTCTCAAGTGGAAAATTACAGAACATTTTCCTCTACAATCAAAAAACAGAACTCTCGCGTATGCGTCGCTTGCATTATACGTGGTGCATGCCCACTGTGGTGTAACATCCTCACAGGCCTACAGGGTATGCTCCACGAGAGATCAGAGAAGGGAACAACGACATTGCTATAAGGTGGCGCTGTCAATCATAAGCAAGGGCAAGGGACTAGGCAGGGTTACACGCCGAGACCAGGAGCACTTACCGGGATTCGGACTGCTCCAGTGGCACTTTCAACCTAATTTGCATAGTGAAATAAAGTGGATTATCTCTGCAAAGAAGATGATAGGAAGCCATACAAAGGTATGTGGGCACATGGTTTTAAAAGGCCTACCAAACTAGTACCAGCTTAATATAGCAGTGATGCAATGTGAAATAACCCATAAATTCAATGTTTGAGTGTATCTTAGTGCTTGCCGTCTCCTGCTTTATCCTGTAAACATGTAGTTTTTAGCGCACAGTGAACGTGGTAACAATGAAACCCAAAAATCAATGGAGGAATCCATTTTTTTTCAGTTCTTCCCCACAAATAATTTTATAATGAAAACTACAACTTATCCTGAAAAAAAACCAAGCTCTCATAAGTCAATGTCGACAGAAAAATAAAAAAGTTATGGCTTTTGGAAGGTGGTGAGAAAAAAACAAAAATGAAAAAACTAAAAATGGCTGCGGTGCCAAGGGACTTTAAGATTGCATATTTTTTTCATTAATAACATATACAATTAAGTAAAGAAAGAACATAAATATGCCATTAACTGTTCTATGTAATTTTTTACAGAAAGGAAGATCCACCCATAGAAGTGGCCATCTCTTTAAGGAGAACCTTTCACCTGCACTCAGCTGCACATGTATGGTCAGGTGAAAAGTTCTCCTTAATATCGTATCCATTTCTTGTTTTAGGCTGGATTCACACGAACGTTGCGTTTTTGCGCGCGTGAAAAACGCGCCGTTTTGGTTGCGTTGGAGTTGCGTGTGGCATCCGTTTGGGCAGCGTGATAGCGTATTTAACGCGCGTATGGCATGCGTTTTTTACGCGCGTCAAAACAACGGAGGGTAGAGTAATGGAGAGGGCAGCCTACAAAAAGACACCTTCTCCAACACCTGCTTGCTGTGAACACATGTTCGCATCAAGATTTCACGTTACCTCACACTTTGGCCCGTGTTTGTTGTTTTTGGGTGGTTTTACAGGTAAAAAAACTACTATTGCTGCAGATGTCAGTTTAAACTGTGCGCATGTGCTCAGAAAGTGAAAAGCCACTTCCTGGTTTGTAGTTGTTTTGTCTAGTCTGCTCAACTCATTTACATAGACTTAACAAGTGTTGCGTGAAAAACGCTGTGCGTACGGAGGTGCTTCCGTGTGCCCTGCGTTGTTTTCACGCACCCATTGACTTCAATGGGTGCGTGATGCGTTGAAAACGCTGAATCAACGGACATGTCGTGCCTTTTTGGCAACGGAGCAACGCTGCGCAAAAAACATGCACATGTCTGCACGGCCCCATAGACTAATATAGGTCCGGGCAACGCGCGTGAAAATCACGCCCGTTGCAAGCGCGTATTTTACGTTCGTCTGAATAAAGCCTTATTATGTAAAGAATACTATGTGTTTTGCTGAAAGCAGAATACCCCTTCAAGGCATCGGATGGCAACATTATTCAACAGAGGCATAATAATCCCCCAGAACAGAACGGTCTAAAATATTTCCCCTTAAAGGCTATGTAAACCTTTGGAGGGCTATTTATTTTTTTTTATAAAAAAGTTGGTCAGTGTGTTTAGTGCAACTTTCTAAATAGTTTTTATTAAAAATGTCTACTTTTTGAGATATAGCTGCTTTTTATTCTCCATACACAGCAGCTTTATCGTTTGCTATGACCTTAATCCGTAAGTCCCGCGGACCTGACGGGTTCAGTGACAGCAGGTCCTGCGTGTCTCTGACATGCAGGATCCACCTGTAATCTATCACATCTAGGGTATGAACTTAGATGTGATAGATTACAGGTGGATCCACTCAGGGCCTGCGTCAGCACCTGGCGAACCCAGGCAAGTGCCGGGACCCACAACCCTTGGGGTCCACTCGGCCGCCGGGTGCTGACACTGTCGTCAACACAGCATCATTGTCTATATATGGACAGTGATGTCAAGAGGAGAGGAGTCCCAGGCAGAGCGCTAGCGGGTCTGCTCTGGGACTCCGTCTCTGGGGAAGCCCCTGACTGGCAGGGGGACTGTGTGGCACTACCTGGGATGGGGGCTGTGTGGCACTACCTGGGAGGGGCTGTGTGGGACTACCAGGAAGGAGGGCTGTGTGGCACTACCTGGGAGAGGGGGACTGTGTGGCACTACCTAAGAGGGGGCTGTGCGGCACTACCTGGGAGGGGGCTGTGTGGCACTACCTGGGAGGGGCTTTGTGGCACTATCTACAGAGGGCACTAAATTTATGAGGGTACAAACTGGGGGCCTAACTTCTATATGAGGCCATAAACAGGGCCTGACGGCTAAATGGGGGCAAAAAGTGACGTTTTCTGCCATTTTACTGCTGCCGTGAGTTCCCCCACAAAGAGGCCTACTAAGTCTGTGTCACCCAAGGGCCCACATAAACCTGGAGCCAGCCCCGGATCCGCTATCACTGAACCCATCAGTCCCGCGGACTTGACGGGAGCAGGATTTAGCGCTAGATACGGCTGCCGAGTATAGAGAATACAAAGCAGCTGTGTCTCAAAAAGTAAAATGAATTTGTAATAAAAACTATTTAGAAAGTTGCACTAATCACACTGACTAACCTTTTTATAAAAATAAAAAAAAAATTGCCCTCCAAAGGTTTACATAGCCTTTAAATTAAAAAATCAGCTAAAAAATAAGCCCTTGGCTGCCCTTTTCTGCCAGGTTATCACAAATGCAAACCATAATTGCATTATAAGGGCTCAGATAAACTGTTAGAAATGTTTCCAATAACAACCAGCAGAATGGGGATTGCAGCTCTATTCTACAGGCTATAAATCAGGATCACTACAAGGTGTGATGTAATGTAATTTCAAAGTTATTCAACGTTGGATTAGGAGCATTTATTCTTAAATATACAGCTTCTATGGATCCAGAATACATAGAAGTTATTACTCAAAAAGGAAATTAAAAAAAACAATTACAAAGTTGGCTAAAATCTTCTAATACGTTGTTTTAAAAATAAAATAAAAAATTTGCTCAAAGGTTCACATAGCCTTTAAAACAGAACAGTTACAATTGAGAAGTTTCTGAATGCAGTAAAAAATACATTAGTCGTGCACCTGAAAGTTTATGTGGTACCAACATGACAATAATAGTCCCATGCCAGATACACAGAAAGTTAACAGATAGTCCAAGAGACCCCGGCAAACAGCTGATTAAGTTGGTGGAAGCCGCGACCGCTGCACAGAAAAAATAATGTATTATATGGCAACCATTTAGATGAATGGCAGTCCATTTAATACATGTACGGCTAGAATCCGCCAGAACGATAACCGTTGCATGTTAGTAGCTCTCCGCTCTTGATCACAGAGCCATGGACCCCCATATATGGCATCCATATGCCCTAATAGAACTTATGGACAGGGGTTGTTCTGATGAAACAACTCCTTTGACATCAGTGTATTTTAAGAAAATCTGTTGAGAATAGCATGGCATGACTGCTGCCATACTGCTCTGCCCTTTTGGACACTAATTAGTTGCCTGGAATACACTGCCTAATAGCAACATTCTTTTGAATGGATAGGATTGCTAGTCTGAACATCCCTAGCAATGTATCTGTCTGAGATTATTCAAACTACTCTTCTGCTCAAGGTCAAACTGGCACTAAGCTAAGGGTAGAGAAGGTATATGGGGTATATGCAACTAACTTTTCTGGGGACTTTTCAAAATAATCTGTAATATGTGTGTACATGAGGAATAACACTATTTCTGGCCATTATATGACTTCTCTGTGGCATTATTTAGCAGTTTTCCACTCTGCAGGCTCTATCCCTAATTCTCAGTTGTCTCTGAGCTAGTGGGTGGAGCCTAACTGCTATCATGTCTTCTACACACTGCACACATAGAAATAGGAGAGCAGGATTCTCCTCTTCTATCACATATATAGAAGCTGCAGCATCATGGAGGAGATTATACGGCAGCAATGTAGCTGAGAATCCAGCACTGGTGTGAGATTTACATTTTACCATCATGTTTGTGTGTTTCTCTGCTCCTACTTCCTCCCCCTGCTCACCCCTCCGCCCTGTATAGACTTACATGCAGCATGTGTTGGTGAGTCACACTCTGTCTCTGCTCCCTCCTCCTGTTCCCCCTCCACCTCCATAGACTTGTATAGGCATGTAGGGAAGACACACACCCCTCACTTCCTGCAGGTCGTCTCCTCTTCCCTGTAACATGGACAGACTTTGCTTGGCAACTTGCTTTGGAAAGCATATTACAGGAAGGGAGACACCTGGTGGCAGTAACTTCACACAGAATTTGCATGGATAAAACAACTGAATTTTAAGAGTAAGTAAATTACAAAGTTGTTTTATATCAGGTATACTATTAGATTAGCATAAATTATTTGAAAAACTAGTGTCCATTTAAACAACACGCACTTATTGTTAAATTTGTCCAATTTCTGCAAACTGGAGAATAGTATGCCTGAAATGTAGACAAGTAGGTAATAATCCTCTGTATATAGACATGGTTAATAGACGTAGTCCCAGGTAGAAGAGGGAAAGTGATTCTGAATATATCTACACTGGTAATATTGAAAGCACCTTCAACTATGAGGTGATCTAGAGTAGCTTAAAATATTCCCTAGGGACACATAACTGAAATGTTACATTTGTTTGGTATCTAGCCCAGCTGCCCTCTAACCTTGAGAAATATTGATGTTTAAATGGGTTCAAAGGGCACCAGGCAAACAGTGCAAGTTATTAGTTGCAATATATTGCTAAGCATCAATGAAGACGTTACATCCTCTAAATAGCTTGCGCTCCCCTTCCCCTCACATAATAAGAGCGACTAATCCAACGCACAGGAAGAGGAGACCATTGATCCAAGAACATGCAGAGTGGACTTAATGGTTGATGCTTCAGTCAGTCATTTTAAACTGATGGAATTGTACAATGCTCATTATTATTTTCACTATACCAAATACATTCAACGCATTCGGTTTTATTAGCTGTCCTATATCAAATGTTCATCCAAAAGATTCCATTTTGGCAAGAGGAGCCATTTTTTTTACATTTGCTAATGGATCTAAGGCATACACATTGAAAGGATCACAAGTGTAAATACAATGAGAATTGTCAGTGCATATTTCAGTTCTGTATTTCTGGTAATATTCACAATGAAAAAATAAATGGAAGCCAACACATGAATGCAGATTTCAGTGTAAGACAGTTAAATGTCACTTAGGCCCCATGCACACAACCGTAAAAACTCCCGTAATTACGGGTGGTAATTACGGGCCCATAGACTTCTATTGGCCACGGGTACCTCCCCGTATGCTTAAGGGAAGGTGCCCGTGCCGTTGAAAAAGATAGAACATGTCCTATTTCAGGCTGTAATTACGGCACGGGCAGCCCATAGAAGTCTATGGGGCTCCCATAATTACGGGTGACTACGTGTGTGCACCCCTAATTACGGGAGCGTTGCTAGGCGACATCAGTAAATAGTCACTGTCCAGGGTGCTGAAAGAGTTAAACGATCGGCAGTAACTGTTTCAGCACCCTGGACAGTGGCTACCGATCACAATATAGATAAAGCTGTAAAAAAAAAAAAGACGTTCATACTTACCCAGAACTCCCTGCTTCTTGCTCCAGTACGGCCTCCTGGGATGACGTTACAGCCCATGTGACTGCTGCAGCCAATCACAGGCCAATCACTGGCTGCAGCGGTCACATGGACTGCCGCTTCATCCAGGGAGGTCGGACTGGATGTCAAAAGAGGGACGCGTCACCAAGACAACGGCCGGGTAAGTATGAATTTCTTTTACTTTTATTACGGAAAGGGCTGTCCCTTCTCTTTATCCTGCACTGATAGAGAGAAGGGGCTGCCGATTAGTGCAGTGCAATTTTGCAGCCAAAAACTTGGCCATAAATACGGGTGGAATACGGGTGACACCGGACCCGTATTTACGGGCACGGGTCCGTAAATACTGGTGCAATATGGGTCGAATACGTGTGACCAAGGACCCGTATTTACGCCAGTATTTACGGGTGGACAAAAATACGGTCGTGTGCATAGGGCCTAAACCTGAGCTTCTCAAACTTTTTCTACTAGGGCCTCACCAGCCAGGACTTGAAGATGTCTGGGTTCTCTTCATCCCAAAATTAATAACATGACTTAATTTAACTTTAATTTGTCTCATAAGACCAGTATAACATTAACTTCACGGCGACATCTCACGTAACTGTACGTGACATCTACCAAGGGGGAGTATAAAGCAAGATCACGGGCTGAGCCTGCTCGATACTGAGCGGGTGTAACTTACAGCTGACACCTCACTGCAACTGCTGGAATCGGAGATAACTCCAATGCCGGCCATTTAAGGCCAGGATCACACTGTAATATCGGGGTAGGGAGACAGACAGGTGAGCCCTAATCTACCCGCCACTCAGTCCCTGCCTACTTGCAACGACCCGCCCTAGGCGACGGGGTACATCTGGGCGACGGTCCCTACACTCAATAGGTGCACGACAGACAAACAGACAAGGGTACAAAGAAGCCGGGGAAATGGGGAAGTTGCCCACGGGAACACCGTGAGCAACAAGCGAGGTGAACGAGCCGAGTCAAACCAGGAGATGAGTTAGGTACAAAAACGCAGAGCAGAAGAGTGGTCAGTAAAGCCAAGGTAAATAACAAACAGAGGGTCAGTATTTCAAGAAGCTGCAGCAGGGCCAGGAAACCAGCAGAGAAGAATCACAAGCAAAGGAGGAACAGGAAAGGCAGGTATAAATAGACAGAGGGCGGGAGCTAGCTCCGTCTGGCCAGGCTGTGATAGGCTCTCCCACTCCTAAGCCTGCCATCCTGAGTGGTGGAAGATGGAGTCAGTCTCACAGACATAGAAGCAGGTGCAGACTGATTACCTATGGGCGTTGACACAGAAGCTGTGTCTGGCAGATCCTTTACAGTACCCCCCCTTTTATGAGGGGCCACCGGACCCTTTCTAGGTGGACCTGGTTTATTGGGGAAACGAAGGTGGAACCTCCTGACCAATACCCCAGCGTGAACATCCCGGGCGGGTACCCAAGTCCTCTCCTCAGGCCCGTATCCTCTCCAATGGACCAGGTACTGGAAGGAGCCTTGGACCATCTTGCTGTCCACAATCTTGGCCACCTCGAATTCTACCCCCTCAGGTTTGAGAACAGGGACCGGAGGTTTCCTCGAGGGAGCCAAGGACGGGGAGCAGCGTTTAAGGAGGGAGGCATGAAACACGTTGTGTACTCGAAAAGACGGGGGCAACTCCAGTCGGAAGGAGACAGGGTTGAGGACTTCAATGACCTTGTACGGCCCTATAAACAGGGAAGCAAACTTCTTGGACGGGACTTTAAGGCGCAAATTTTTTGACGATAGCCCCACCAGATCCCCGACCACAAACAAGGGGTTAGCAGAACATCTTCTATCTGCCTGAGTCTTTTGTATGCTCTGGGACGCCTCTAGGTTCTTCTGAACCTGGGCCCAGACTGTGCACAGTTCCCGATGAACGACCTCTACCTCGGGATTGTTGGAACTACCAGGTGAAACGGAGGAGAACCGTGGATTAAACCCAAAATTACAGAAAAAGGGGGAGACCCCTGACGAGTTACTTACCCGGTTATTAAGGGAAAATTCGGCGAGGGGAATGAATGAGACCCAATCATATTGACAGTCAGAGATAAAACACCTTAAATATTGTTCTAGAGACTGATTAGTCCTCTTGGTTTGGCCATTAGTTTCAGGATGGAAGGCAGAGGAGAAGGACAGATCAATCTCCAACTTTTTACAGAAGGCTCTCCAAAGCAATAAAACAAATTGTACCCCTCTGTCAGAAACAATATTGACAGGGACCCCATGGAGACGCAGGATGTGTTTGACAAACAAGGTAGCTAACGTCTTAGCATTGGGTAGTTTCTTGAGGGGCTCAAAGTGGCACATCTTACTGAAGCGGTCTACTACAACCCACACCACCGACTTGCCTTGAGATGGAGGCAAATCGGTGATAAAATCCATGGAGATATGGGTCCAAGGTCTCTGGGGAATGGGCAAAGAACATAGTAAGCCTGCTGGTCGGAACCTGGGAGTCTTGGACCTAGCACAAACTTTACAAGCGGCGACGTAGGCCTTAACGTCTTTAGGCAACCCAGGCCACCAATAGTTTCTGGCAATGAGGTGCTTGGTACCCAGGATGCCTGGATGGTCAGATAGTGCGGAGTCATGATTTTCCCTAAGTACCCTTAGCCGGAATTGCAGGGGAACAAACAGCTTGTTCTCAGGAAGGTTCCCGGGAGCTGAACCTTGATCAGCCGCAATTTCAGAGACTAAATCAGAATCAATAGAGGAAATGATTATACCTGGAGGCAAAACACAAGCAGGATCTTCCTCCGAAGGAGGGCTGGCCATGAAGCTACGCGACAGTGCATCAGCCGTAATATTTTTAGACCCAGCCCTATAGGTGACCAAAAAGTTGAATCTGGTAAAAAATAACGCCCATCGAGCTTGTCTCGGACGGAGATAGGTGGGGGACCTGGTACCCTGGGACAAGACAGCCCCCACTCCCACCTTGGACGCGTCAACCTCCACGATAAATGGCTCCATTTGGTTGGGCTGAACCAGCACATGGGCCGAGATAAAGCACTTCTTAAGGACCTCAAAAGCCTGGACAGCCTCAGGAGGCCAGTGGAGGAGATCAGCACCTTTGCGAGTGAGATCCGTAAGAGGCTTAGCGATGACCGAGAAGTTAGCAATAAATCTCCTGTAATAATTAGCGAACCCCAGGAAGCACTGTAACGCCTTCAGGGAGGCAGGTTGGACCCATTCCGCCACAACCTGGACCTTGGCGTGGTCCATGCGGAATTCATGAGGAGTGAGGATTTGACCCAAAAATGGTATCTCCTGCACCCCAAACACACATTTTTCGGTCTTAGCAAACAGTTTGTTTTCCCGAAGGGCCTGGAGCACCTTCCTGACATGCTCAATGTGGGAGGACCAGTCCTTGGAAAACACAAGTATGTCATCAAGGTACACTACAAGAAATACCCCCAGGTAGTCTCTTAAAATCTCATTTATGAAATTCTGGAAGACCGCGGGAGCATTACACAACCCAAAGGGCATGACGAGGTAATCGAAATGACCTTCGGGCGTGTTAAACGCAGCCTTCCACTCATCCCCCTCTTTGATGCGGATAAGGTTATAAGCCCCCTGTAAATCAAACTTAGAGAACCATTGGGCCCCCTGAACCTGATTGAAGAGATCAGGAATCAAAGGAAGGGGATACTGGTTCCTTACAGTGACCTTATTCAAGTTTCGGTAGTCAATGCATGGCCTAAGACCACCATCCTTCTTCCCTACGAAGAAGAAGCCAGTACCTACTGGAGAAGTAGAGGGGCGAATGTAACCCTTGGCCAGGCATTCCTGGATATACTCTCTCATGGCTTCACGTTCGGGACGAGAGAGATTAAATATCCTACCCTTAGGGAGCTTAGCTCCTGGTACCAAATCAATTGCGCAATCGTTTTCTCTATGAGGAGGTAACACTTCGGAGGCCTCTTTAGAGAAAACATCAGCGAAGTCCTGAACAAACTCAGGTAGAGTGTTCACCTCCTCAGGGGGAGAAATAGAATTAACAGAAAAACATGACGTCATGCATTCATTACCCCATTTGGTAACATCCCCAGTATTCCAGTCAAACGTGGGATTATGCAACTGCAACCAGGGAAGGCCTAAAACCAAATCGGACGATAATCCGTGCATCATCAGTACAGAGCACTGCTCCAAATGCATGGAGCCAACAAGGAGTTCAAAAACAGGGGTATGCTGTGTAAAATAAACATTAGCAAGAGGAGTGGAGTCGATACCCACTACCGGGACAGGTTTAGGCAAATCAATCAATGGCATAGCTAGAGACATAGAAAATTCCACAGACATAATATTAGCAGAAGACCCTGAATCCACGAAGGCACTGCCGGTAGCAGACCTACCACCAAAAGAGACCTGAAAGGGAAGCAAGATTTTATTACGTTTCATATTTACGGGAAATACCTGTGCGCCCAAGTGACCTCCCCGATGGTCACTTAGGCGCGGAAGTTCCTCCGACTGCTTATTCTTACGCCTAGGACATTTGTTCACTTGATGCTTGTCATCCCCACAGTAGAAGCAGAGACCATTCTTCCTGTGGAACTCTCTTCGTTGTTGGGGGGACACGGAGGCCCCGAGTTGCATAGGTACCTCCGAGTCTTCCGTGGAAGAACGAAGCAACGGAACCTCGGGAGGCATCATGGGGGAGTCAGAGGAGAAAACACAAAAACGTTCAAGTCGTCGTTCCCTGAGACGTCGGTCAAGTCGTTCCGCTAAAGCCATAACCTGATCTAGGGAGTCAGAAGAGGGATAGTTAACTAGCAGGTCTTTCAGGGCGTTCGACAGACCCAATCTAAACTGGCACCTTAAGGCAGGGTCATTCCACCGAGAAGCTACACACCACTTCCTAAAGTCAGAACAATACTCCTCAACAGGTCTCTCACCCTGACTTAAGGTCACCAGCTGACTCTCGGCAAAGGCAGTCTTGTCAGTCTCGTCATAAATGAGCCCGAGAGCAGAAAAGAAAAGATCAACGGAGGAAAGTTCAGGGGCGTCAGGAGCCAAGGAGAAGGCCCATTCTTGGGGCCCGTCCTGGAGCCGGGACATAATTATACCCACCCGCTGGCTCTCAGAACCAGAGGAGTGGGGCTTTAAGCGAAAATAGAGCCTACAACTCTCCCGAAAGGAGAAAAAAGTCTTCCGGTCCCCTGAGAACCGGTCAGGCAACTTGAGGTGGGGTTCAAGAGGTGAGGTGAGGGGCACTACCAGGGTAGCATCAGGCTGGTTGTCCCTCTGAGCCAGGACCTGGACCTGTAGGGAGAGGCCCTGCATTTGCTGAGCCAGGGTCTCAAGGGGGTCCATAGTAGTGTCAGGGTCCAGGGTAGACTAGGTATATGGGCTTGTGATTATGTAATATCGGGGTAGCGAGACAGACAGGTGAGCCCTAATCTACCCGCCACTCAGTCCCTGCCTACGACCCGCCCTAGGCGACGGGGTACAACTGGGCGACGGTCCCTACACTCAATAGGTGCACGACAGACAAACAGACAAGGGTACAAAGAAGCTGGGTAAATGGGGAAGTTGCCCACGGGAACACCGTGAGCAACAAGCGAGGTGAACGAGCCGAGTAAAACCAGGAGATGAGCGAGGTACAAAAACGCAGAGCAGAAGAGTGGTCAGTAAAGTCAAGGTAAATAACAAACAGAGGGTCAGTATTTCAAGAAGCTGCAGCAGGGCCAGGAAACCAGCAGAGAAGAATCACAAGCAAAGGAGGAACAGGAAAGGCAGGTATAAATAGACAGAGGGCGGGAGCTAGCTCCGTCTGGCCAGGCTGTGATAGGCTCTCCCACTCCTAAGCCTGCCATCCTGAGTGGTGGAAGATGGAGTCAGTCTCACAGACATAGAAGCAGTGCAGACTGATTACCTATGGGCGTTGACACAGAAGCTGTGTCTGGCAGATCCTTTACACACACACACAGTTTTGGTGCAGTTTTTGTGGCAGTTTTTGGCTCATTTTTTTTACGCTAAACACAGAAGTGGACACAAAAAACAAGATGCATCAGTCTTTTATTTAAAGGGATCCTGTCATCAACATCTTACCTGTTAAACTCGCCTGACCCCTCAATGGCCGCAGCTGTCTAGAGTACGTTCCTGTTCTCTTCTTTCCTGAAGTCCTCCTCTGTCGGTAAATGTAGTCGTTTAAACTCTTCCCGCCTTTTATGGTAATTATTTTTCCCTCTGGGATGCAGCTTCTTAACCCCGCCCACCGCCGCCACCTGTCCGGCCCTGACTGGCTAAGGAGCTGTCAATCAAAAAGAAGGAGGTGGAGTCCACTCTGAGACGCTGGAGGAATGAAAATCTGACTCTTTTCAGATGAAGATTTGACTCTTTTCTGCTCATTTGCATACGGCGTGGGACCACTGAAAAACGGAATACTAAAGGTACAGAGCTTACTTAGAACATATTTATAGCTTAGATGACAATGATTTTTCACCCACTTTCACCAGGTATTGCTGGCTTTATAGCTAAAATGCTGGTGACAGGTTCCCTTTAAGACCAAAATTGCCACAAAAACTCCATCAAAACTGTGTGTGTGATCCTGGCCTAACTACTTAGATGCCACAGTCTATAGCGTTATAAAGTGTGGGCAGCCCCCTCAAACAGCCCACACTTCCCCCCCTCCCCCGTTGAGTTACGATGATGGTGATGGCATCCTGGGATCCTAATGAAGTCCCTCAGGTGTGTCATCTTTGTGCTCCTGTTAAGCACTGCAAGAGGAAGTGCTTAACAGGTGATGATAAAACAGTATATTGTGCAAGTAATCTAATGATCACTAGTTCAAGTCCCCTGGGGGTACTAATAAAATAAGTAAAAAACAGATACTTTTATTTTTAATGTACAAAAAAAAATATTACACGCTAAAAAACAAACCTTTACCTATTTTTACCCTATAGTAATGTAAAAACAAATATAAAAATGACCATAATTGGTAAAAATGTCAGAACTATTCGAATATAACATTATATAACCTGCATGGTGAGCGCTGTAAAACATTATTTAAAAAAAACAGAATTGCTGTTTTTTTTGTCACCTTAGCTCCCCCAAAAAATGGAATAAAAAGTGATCAAAAAGTTGCATGTACCCTATAATGATACTAATAAAAAACAGCAGCTCACCTTACAAAAAACAAGCTCTCATACTGCTCAATTGACGGAAAAATAAAAAAGTCATAGCTCTCAAAATATGGCCACAAAATCAACTTTTTAAAAAAAAAAATTTTCTTTGTCAAAGTGGTAAAACTTATCGCCATAATTGTATCAACCCGTAGAATAAAGTTAACTAGACGTTTTTACCGCACGGTAAAGGCCATAAAAACAAAACTCAAAAAACAATGCAGAAATCACAGGTTTTTATCTTATTTCATCCGACAAATAACTTTTTTCAGTTTTCCAGTACATTTTATGATACATTAAATGGTGCCATTAAAACAACAACACGTCCCACAAAAAACAAGCCCTCATACGGCTATGTAGATGGAAAAATAAAACAGTTATGGCTTTTGGAATGCGGGGAGGAAAAAATGGAAATGAAAACCGAAAATTGGCTGCTTCTCCAAGGGGTTAAAATAAGCACAAAACCAGAGATTGTTGTACCCAAAGAAAGGGCTGTGCAGTTTATTATAACTACTGTCAAAACTGCTTACCTAGTTGCGCCTCATCAACAATTTGGGGGCGCCCCACAGGTTGAGAAATACTGCACTAAACCATACTCAGAGTGGAGCTTGGTGGTTTATGTAGGGTTGGCAGAGTTCCTGTGACTTTGAATGAACATATTCAACGTGGGAAGTTATCAACTTGGTTGTTTGTCCATGTTGGCATTACAATGCTAACAAATCTTCTACATATTTGTAAAAATGTTGCACAGGAATTTAATTCAAAAATGTAATTGAGGGAAAGGTCTGGCCTATCATTCTGGCATGTCAACACTTTTTTAACACATATAACTAGCTGCAGTATTTCATGTTCACAATATCTGATATATCTGATATTTTAGTGATGGTACCATTATTAGCAGATCGCTCCTCCTTGTACAAATAATAATACAGATACTATATTTACTTTTTATACATTTCACTAATATACAGTAACTTGCAAAAGTTTTAGGCAGTTGTGGACAAAATACTGCAAAATAAGAATGCTTTCAAAAATAGGAGTATTTAATAGTTTTTTTTGTTATTAACAAAATGCAAAGTGAATAAACAGAAAGGAAATATAAATTAAATCAATATTTGGTGTGACCACCCTTTGCCTTCAAAACAGCATCAATTCTTCTAGGTGCACTTGCATGCAGTTTTTGAAGGAACTCGGCAGGGAGGTTGTTCCAAACATCTTGGAGAACTAACCACAGATCTTCTGTGGATGTCGCTTCCTCAAATCCTTCTGTCTCTTCATGTAATCCTAGACAGACTTGATATTGAGATCAGTGCTCTGTGATGGCCATATCATCACTTCCAGGGCTCCTTGTTCTTCTTTACTCTTAAGAGAGTTCTTAATGACATTGGCTGTATGTTTGGGGTAGTTGTCCTGCTGCAGAATAAATTTTGAGCCAATCAGACGCTTCCCTGGGGGTATTGCATGATGGATAATTATCTGCCTGTATTTCTCAGCTTTGAGGACAGCATTAATCCTGACAAAATCTCCAACTCCATTTGTTGAAATCCAGCCCCAAACTTGCAAGGAACCTACCCTAATAACAGTGGTATATAACGTAGTAGTGATTTTAATTGTTATTAAGATTTGTGGCAGTTATAAGTCGTGGCCAAAAGCACTTCTCCATATGTAGTGGTACTCACCCATTTCCTATTATGGCTCGGATTTTACAGTTTTCTGTTCCTTTTTATACAAAGTTTTTACAGTATATACAGGTAAGTTCTATTACTACACATATACTACACTACATATTGCAAAGCCCAGCCCTTTCTACTAGTATATACGTACTAGTAGTTTAAAATCCATCCTTGTATTAGATCACTTACTTAATCACTGTCATTCATTGCTACGTTAGCAAATGTCGAACTGATCATGATCGTATAGTGTTGGATTTCATGATCCATCCAACATTTTTATAAAAATTGCTTTGTACTTCCAACAAAATTAAAATTTAAGCTAGTAAGAATTCCAGTTGGACCATGCACCCTGCATACTGGAAGAAATAGCTAATAGGTTGTTAACAGCTGCCAACATCTATTCTTAAGGTGAAACTATGAGCAAAAATTTATTTTTTTACAAAGTGAACCCACTTGGATCAATAAGCAAGGGTATACATACCATTAAGACAGACCATGCTTTCGGGCCCCTGGGGAGGTGGCCCAGCCTAGGTTGGCCTCATTCCTTATTTTAATGGGTGGTGGGAACCTGTGCACGGATCATCTCTTTACAGTACATATAACATTAATAAATAGAAGTATGGGGAATAACCCCAGAGAACAAGGAAAGGAGATAGAGGTCAAAGAAGGACAAAGTCCTCTTGTCTCAGGTGGTTAGGGGTGTGGTGGTGTCAACCAGCACCAAGAGATAGCCTCATTTTAGGCCCCATGCACACGACCGTAGATTTCATCCGCAATTACGGACCCAGTCATTTCTATAGCTGAAGGAACACCATCCAGTATATTTATGGGAAGGTGTCCGGGCCGCAGAAAGCTTCCGTAAAAAATAGGATATGTCCTATTTTTTTTATTTTACGGCCCGTGCTCCCATACTTTATAATGGGAGCACGGCCCGCAAATGCGAACAACTGTCCATGGCCGGCCGTAGTTGTAATCACCGACCAGGATTACGGCTACGGTCGTGTGCATGGGGCCTTAATCTTTGCTTTGGGGCCTCTTTCCTTTTTGTACTCCCCGTCAATAAGCAAACCTTGGTCCTCTATTGTTATGTTATCTTTCCCTAAATGTGGATTTTCTAGGGGTATAAGGTCTGTAACACTCCATAACTGAATGGGAAAAGCACCCGCTGCTGCACAGTTTGGATTGCCTATCTTCAATTTTTTGCCTAGAGTTTGTGAAAAAAGTATGCCGGTTTTCATATAAATGTGTAGTAAACAAGATTCAATTTGAATAGATCACTATGGTGTAGTATTGTAGTATTTGGTCTTTTCTCTCTGTATTAATCTCATGTATTTACTGTTTCCTACAACACAGCTATGATAACAGCAGATTTTTATCTGGTATTTTCTCTTATTTGATAGTTGATAGTTTTATATTTATATATATTTATTGTAAAATCGTAGCAAATAAAATTCTATTCAGTAAAGATGTTTATGCTACATGTTATATGACTCAAAACAACATTTAGAACAGACACTATATCGTATATATTAGTAGCTTTTGGATTTCTGCCATTCTGTATGTATGTGAAGGGCCTCAGATCCACATACCATATTCATACCAGATCTCCCAGTGGGACGTCAGTGCTGGATACAAAACTAGAGGGTTCATTTAGTTTTAAACTCATTAAGTCTCCATACAACAAAAACATTCAAACATATTTACTGAAATATAATGTAAATTCCTCTCCCAGAATTAGAGTTCACGGGCGTTGCTATAGTGGGGTGTGGAGACAGCAGTTGCACCTCGGCCCTGGGGCATGTAAGGAGACACCAGAATTATAAATAGTACATGGTAGGGCCCTGGTACCAATTTTACATTGTGGGCTAGAAGCTTCAAGTTACACCTCTGGACGAGTTTTACAAACTTTTGATCCACTAAATCTACAACCTCCTGAATCTGCCGTCCCCATCCATATCATATTCCACATCCACTAAAGCGCATTCACCCAAGGTTTCTTACACATGACTTTATATCTATGTAGAAGACGTCCTGTTTGGTCCAAAACTTGTAATCCTAAAGGATAGGATCCAATTCTGCTCTTAGCACCAAATATACAGCTAATGCACAGAGCTTTAATATGACTATGACCCTAATTTTGTGACTCTACAGAGTCTAACTGGTTCAGAATTGGTCCCAAACGCCTACGGCCCTTTAGCATGGGGCAATTATTAGGCAAACGAGCGTTCACAGAACGCTCATTCCCGATCATTGCCCTGTGTAAACAGGGTAACGATCAGCCGATACACGAGAAAACAATCTTTATCGCTGTTGGCAGCACATCCCCATGTGTAAACAGGGAGACCTGTTGCCGACATTATAGAAATGTATAGGGACGAGCGATCGTAGTAACAAGCGCTCGTCCCCATACTGGCTCCTTGTGAAAGAAGCAAACGAATACCGATCAACAAGCTGTCTCGTTAATTGGCTCTCGTTGTTACGGTCAAAATGGGCCAGTGTAAAAGGACCTTTACTCTCCCACCTGGAACCATCGCAGACATTGGGTTTTGCACTGATAATCTATCTGTTATACAGTAATCCACCACTAATGATGACCAATGGAGAGATAAACAGATAGGCTAAGTCATGTTCCTAAATCTGTACGGTTTGGGCCTACATAAAGCAACTCAGATTCATGAGTTTATATGCAGTACAAATTCTATTCCTATCTACACGCCTTACACACTCGTTACACTCTTTTATTTATTTATAGGCAATGATCGCATTGTCTATGTGTTTCCAAGCCATTGATGTAACTAGTAAAATACAACCATCCTGCCAGGCTAATGCAGATGGCATAGTGGTGTTACTGAAGCTCATACGCCATCTGGCTATGCAGCTCAGTGTGTTCTATTTTGAGTTCCATTTGCAAATAACACACGTTTGATGTCATGAATCAGCTTTCCTATTTTCTTCTTCTGGGAAGTATGAGTGAAGCAGAGGTATTAAAATAGATAGGGGACTTTGTTGTAGCAACTCGGTTCAGAAAGTTTTTATTAATTTTACCATTTTTCATCATATATTTACATCTAATGTAGTACTTAAAATTAAATGCAAATGATCTTGAGCTGTAAATTGCTCATATAAACAGTCCTTATATCAAAACCTATTCATAGAGCTAAACAATAATTGACTCCTGGGCCCTCTCACTCTATATGTGTTCCTGCTAGTTTCAGTGTATCAGTAGTAAATCCAACACGTTGTTCCTAATCACTGAAAAAGAAAAAACAACCCAAAAATTAGTATCTGGCTCCTGATGGTTCAGTGGAAAAATCAATTCCCAATCCCAGGGGGTCCAGCAGGAAAATCAGAGCTTGATCCCAGGTGGTACAGCCAGAAGCACACACAAAATATTTAAACTGTTGCCCATACAAGATACCTTGACTAAGAACTCTGAGTTACTGAATATAAGCAATAATAGATGGAAATGTATATAAGAATATTAGAAGTCATCAAGGAGTACTGTGTCCATATGAAAGGACCAAGGCCATAGGCCACGTGTCATTTATATAGTTCACGGAACTTCAAGGTGACTTCTAAGGGTAAGTTCACACTCCCTATTTACGGACGTAATGCAGGCGTTTTACGCCCGAAAATACGGCTCCAAAGCGTCTGCAAACATCTGTCCATTGAATTCAATGGGTCTTATGGTGTTCTGTGCAGACGGGCTTTTTTTTTTACGCGCCGCTGTCAAAATACGGCGCGTAAAAAGACGCCCGCCTCAAAGAAGTGCATGTCACTTCTTGGGACGTAATGGGAGCCGTTTTTCATTGACTCCAATGAAAACCAGCTCCAATTACGTTCGTAAAAGACGCCGTGAAAAACGCGTGCACTTGTCAAAACTTCTGAAATTTAGGAGCTGTTTTCGCCCGAAAACAGCTCCGTAATTTCAGACGTAATTGGCGTTGCCGTGTGAACATACCCTAATACTTTTTATAATTCACAATAGAGACTACATTGATCTTTATCCCCTTCCTGACATTCTCGAGAGAGGGGAGTATGTAGCGGGGTCATGGGCTGACAAAGCTGGTGTCAGCTGTATGTTACAGCTGACATCTCACTTTTTAGGCCGGGTTCACACATAGCGTAAATACTGCAGATTTTCCACAAGGTATTTCTTTGGGGAAAATCCGCAGCATAATACTGTAGCAGCAGAGCAGATGAGGTTTGAACAAATCTCATGCACACACTGCGTAAAAAATCTGACGGAAAAATGTTCATAAATTCCGCCGCATAAATTGCAACTGAGAAAAAAAATAAAATAATATACTTACCCAGTACTCTCTGCTTCTGTGTCCATCCCGGCCTCCAGGGATGATGTTTCACATGGGATAAAATGTCATCCCAGGAGGCCGGGCTGCAGGACATCATAAACATCAACATCAGCCTGAAACAAGCCCCCAAGACGTTTAGTGCTGAAAGACACCAACTCACTTAACAGGATAGCACAAAAAATGCCAAGCAAAATAGCTGAACCTTATAAGAAGAACGGCAAACCGACCCCACCAACCCACCTAACTGCAGAAACAAACTAAAAGAAACATTGCGCAGGCGATACTGACAAACCCAACCCCTGCGAAAACCCTTCAAAGCCTGCCCTACGAGAAAATTATTTGTGACATTCCGCCACCCCTGGAGCTTGAAGCCAAAGGTGAGGTCGGCCACAAAACGATTAACGCGGGACACAGACCAACCCGTCTCACCCCCATGCCCCAAGACAAACAGTAAAGCCACCAACCTATCCTCATCTGAGGTAACATCTCCTAGCGACCTTACCCATTCCTCCCACCGCCGCCAACAAGCTGAATACGCCGCCAAGAACTGACGAATCACGTCTCCCGCAACTCGTACACCAGATCCCACAGATGAACGGGGCATTGCAAACTCCCCACATCCGCGTCAGGTACCAGCTGCCAGAACAGATCCCACAGTGAACGAGAGAGAGCTTCCGCAATAGTATTAGACATAACAGGCACATGAACAGCCACCACACAAACATTCAGCGACAAACAAACCAAAACCAGGTGACGCAGCAAACAAACAACCAGGGAAGAGGAAACAGAGACATTGGTGGCCATCACCACACCCAAATTATCACAGTGGAACTTCACCTTCTTGTCCCTGAGCCTGTCACACCTCAACTGGTTACTGCGACCACAATAGTAAACAGCTCGAGAAGGGCAAAATTCAGAGTGAAGCCCAACTCCACCCACCGATCAGGCCATGACCCAAAACACCATTGTCCATTGAAAAAAGGCCTCGAACCCGCCAGAGCCCGCAGCATCGGTGAATAGGTCACAATCTGCAATAGCAATCGCCGGAGACATTCATAACGAACAGCCATATATTTAAATAGGTATTACCCTTTTATATATAATATGTTGGAGTAATTCACACTAGGTGTACACCACCAATTGTCGATACATGAATAGAGGAACGGGAGTAGGAAAAGTAGTGTGTTTCATCAATGTAAAAAATAAAAAATGCTTTATTATTGAATTATTATTAAAAACAATTTTAGATGAAAATGACGTTGTGCCAAAGTCCCCTGAATTGGCACACTTGGACAAATTATGTCTGGATTGAAATGCTCCGATTTATTAAAGATGTATGTGTCTGGCCTCCACCATTGCTCTTGGGGAAAATGGGAAAAGGTTTTTTGTTTTTTAACTTTTAATATATATATATATTTTTTACACTCCTGAAAATTTGTTTTACTTTTATTAGTCCCCCTAGGGAACTTGAACCAGCAATCGTTAGATTGCTGGTACAATACACTGCAATACAAATGTATTGCAGTTTAGTGTCATTTTTACAGGCTTCTGCTAAGCATTGCCCGAGGCATAGCTTAGCATAGGCAGACAGAAGGCAGACCTGGGGGCCTTCATTAGGCCCCTGGCCTGCCATGACATCTATCGGTGCTACCCGATCGCATTGTGGGGGGTCAGTTGGGCTGTCGGAGGGGGTCGCTCCTACTTCTAACGGTTTAAATGCCGCGGTCGCTATTGACCGCGGCATTTATCTAGTTAAATGGCCAGGAACAGCGCGATCGCTGTTCCTGGCCATTAGAGCAGCGTGTCAGTTGTGAAACAGCGTGAGTCCGCTCCAAACATCACCCACCCCGCTCCATGACGTGCCTGCACATCATGGCTCTGGAAGGGTTAAGAAATAGTAGTTATTTTATAAATATTTCATGTACAATTTATTATGGGATTTTTTAATCTAAAATACACCACCATAATATATTCAATAATGACATGCTTTTTATAAAATTTTGTATAATTCTTTTTTACGAAAAACATAATTTGCTATTTAAAACGAAATGATAACACACACACATATATATATATATATATATATATATATATATACATATATATAAATATTCGTGATGACTACATTTATTCAAGTCCTTGGAGTGCTGCTATCTTTCCTTCTGCTATGTAACCTGGGACCTCTCATCAAGGTCGGATACGCTGGCACCCACACTTCATTAACATATCACAATATGGTACCATTAATGTAACCTTTAATGGATAAACACTAAAAAAAAGTTGGTAGAAAAAACAATATATTAAAAAATCCATATCCATAATCCAAAATATCAAAGGTCCGCACAACCATTCAATATAGTAATGGAAAGAACATAGTGAGTGGAGCATAGGAGATATTCATTGCTAGAAGGACAGGTGCATAGGTGTCCGGACAGTGGAGCTAACAAGTCCCCTGCTTATTCTATCTATCCTAAAATTACACGGAACACCCACCCCGAAAAGGGGCGACCTGCCCTCTATCCCTAGTACTCCCTCACAAATTCCCTAAACTAGGGTTCTCATGCGTTTCCCCGGTCAACCGGGGTACATCAGGTGAAAAAACTAGAGTAGGAAAAATATTATATAGTGCAAAAAGTAAGAAATAGTAATAGAGGATAAGGGGGCCAGATAGTATGATGCAGCAACAACAATGCCCACGCCACCACTATCTACAAAGTGATGAAGGGGGCAATCACCATGTCCACATGGAGACACTCACTCAATACCATGTGCCGATGGTCTGGTGTGTTCATTGCTTTACGAGGGTGCTGCTCTCCTCCAATGATGGAGATAGATAGATAGATAGATAGATAGATAGATAGATAGATAGATAGATAGATAGATAGATAGATAGATAGATAGATAGATAGATAGATAGATAGATAGATTTTTTTTCTGTAACTTTTCATATATATTTGTGAATTTTATACGCGGCTTTATGTAATGTGACTTGTGTGTTAATGTTGGTGACAGGAGTCGTTTTGCAGACACATTGTTTCAGCAAGAGGTAATAATAACTCTTTTTCTATTACAGGCCAGAGTCCATGCTCTGCCAACAGCGGTCCTTATGGAATGTTGGACAGGAGTTTATAGACATCACACATATAAAATCCTGTCAGATGAAGTGTCTGGTAGGTGGGTGGGCAACACTTTTATAGCGAACGCAAGTGTGATTTTAAGTGACTTGTTTTACTGTTGGTAGTAAAAGATGTAATGTCTTCTACAGGTTTGTTTTTTATTAATATCAATAAGACTTTGTTCTTTGTTTTTTTCCAGATACATATTTGCATTTGGGTGCATTTAGATGGGCTGTAGTGAGATCATTACCTCAATTTAAGAAAAACAAAACTGAAGTAATAAAATTTGTTGGATTGTGTCCTCCCTGTGATGAATTTCAGAGTGATTTGCTCCATGCTATTCTGTAGACACAGGTATGTATACAACTTTATTCTTGATGAAAACAATATAAATATGTTTAAAAAAAATAGCTGCAGATATTGGACAGTAAAAAAACAAAACAACACAGCACAGAAGTGGCAGCATAAAGGCACCAACAGCACATAACACCAACTAAAACGTTAAAATGTTTTTCACTCGCACTTTTACTATATACTAGCTGGCTCGGCTATTCCTGTAAGGGCTTATTCAGACGAACGTTGCGTTTTTGCGCGCGCAAAAAACGCGGCGTTTTGTGCGTGCAAAAACCACTTGACAGCTGCGTGTGTCATCCGTGTATGATGCGCGGCTGCGTGGTTTTCACGCAGCCGCCATCATAGAGATGAGTCTAGTCGACGTCAGTCACTGTCCAGGGTGCTGAAAGAGTTAACTGATCGGCAGTTAACTCTTTCAGCACCCTCGACAGTGAATGCCGATCACAATATCGAGAAACCTGTTAAAAAAAAGAAAAAGTTCGTACTTACCGAGAACTTCCCTCCCGGCCATTGCCTTGGTGACACGTCCTTGGTGACGCGCCTCTCTTGACATCGGGCCCCACCTCCCTGGATGACGCGGCAGTCCATGTGACCTCTGCAGCCTGTGCTTGGCCTGTGATTGGCTGGGGCTGTCACTTGGACTGAATTGTCATCCCGGGAGGTCAGACTGAAGGAAGAAGCCGGGAGTTATCGGTAAGTCAGAACTTTTTTTTTACACGTTCATGTATATTGGGATCGGAAGTCACTGTCCAGGGTGCTGAAACAGTTTAACTCTTTCAGCACCCTGGACAGTGACTATCTCCTGACGTCGCGTACCGGAAATTTTTTTGCCGGGTTCGGCCAAAACGAGTTCGGCCGAACCCGGTGAAGTTCGGTTCGGTTGTCCGGGTTCGCTCATCTCAAAGACACTCCATTTGGATGTTTATAAACAGAAAAGCACGTGGTGCTTTTCTGTTTACATTCATTCTTTTGACAGCTGGTGCGCGAAACAGGCAGTTCGCACGGAAGTGCTTCCATGCGACCTGCGTGGTTTTCACGCACCCATTGACTTCAATGGGTGCGTGATGCGCGAAATACGCGGAGATATTGAACATGTCGCGCTTTTTGCGCAGCGGAGAAACGCTGCGCAAAAAGCACGGACTGTCTGTACTGCCCCATAGACTTGTATTGGTCTGTGAGTGGCGCGTGAAAACCACACGGCCCGCACGGACCCAATACACGTTCGTGTGAATCCCCCCTAACTCCCACAGACGTGAGTGAGAGTCATGCACATCTCCATTCATTCAATGCCTGTATTTTGTTTGAATCCAACAAGAATAAAATGAATGACTCGCTTCGAGCATCGCCATACAGGCTCCTTATACACGGCTCTGCCATCTGCACAAGCCCTTAGGGTGTGTTTTCTCACACGCTGAATGGCACCAGTAGTGTGTGGCCAAAAAACATGTATGCAGTTTTTGTCCGCATGGTAATAACAGGTGAACCAAGTTTTCAAAGTTATTCTCCCCTAATTACAATCCGGACAAAAAAGGCATTAGCAGAGATATATGAAAGCTGGTGCAAAGGAAAAATGGAGTAGTTGCCCATGGCAACCAATCAGGCTACTGCTTTCATTTTCCAAAAGGCCTCTGAAAAAAGGAGAGGTGGAATGTGATTGGTTGCCATGGGCAACTGCTCCACTTTTTGTTTGCACCATCTCTTATATATCTCCTCCATTGTGTGTTCATTCAAGGTGTTTTAAGTGATAATAGTATAAATACATGTGTATCTAGAAGGTCCAACGCTCATCCTCTATCTATTGTCCTGCTGCTAGGATAGAAGATTGAGGACCCAAGATAAAGATTTAAATGAGGTAGAAATAAGTTATTTGGTCTCATGAGACCAACATTTTTATTTTGACCATCATTTTTGGCATCAACCACAACCACAAAAGCACACTATTGTCAAAATAAAGCATGGTGGGGGCCCTGGAAACTTGTTAAGATAGTTTGTTAAACAAACAGCAAAATACATGGAAATCTTAGAGGAAACCTTCCTGCAGTCTGCAAGAGGACTATAAGCAGTGGTAATATATAATGAGCTAAATAAATTACAAAACATAAAACCAAAGCTGCATTAAAAGGGTTGTCTGCCTATGAAATCCTTTTTTTATACAAAGTTCAGGGAATGTTAACTACAACTCCCCCCCCCCCCCCCCCCTCGGCCCCATGTCCAATGTGACTGGCAATGGACCAATAGCAGTGGTCCATTGCCGGCGATTGCTGTGATTGGTGGGTCTGTTCAGACCCACTAATCACAGTGCGTTTTCACACAGGGCGTGTGAAAAATAACAGGCTCTGATCTCTTAGTAGGTGAAGAGAAGTTGAAGAGATCAGCGCCTGTGCCGTGTTGTTTGCCCCTCACAGAGTTAAAATAAGAATTAACGCCTTCTACGCCTCACATCTCTAGTGGAAAGTTCCCAGTGTGTGACCCCACCCCCTTCCAGTGTATATGGGAGAATAATTTATTTGTTTATTTTTTCATAATTCACTAAAAATAATAATTAGATTTAGTTCTTAGGTAGTTATCTAGCTTCTCTACGTCAATTTGTCACGTCAGTTGTTACTCTGCGTCAATCTGTTGCATCAGTTCATCAGAGTCATTCTGTTGTGTCAGTTGTCAGTGTCAATCCGTAGCGACTGTGCCAGTCCGTCACGTCACTTGTCAGTCCATCAGTGTCAATCCATCACTGTCAATTAGTCGTCTCACTTGTCAGTTAGGGCCTGTTCACATCACCGTTCATTTCCGTTCCAGGGTTCCGTTGGAGGTTTCCGTCAGGTGAACCCCGCAACGGAAAGTGAAAGTGAAAGCACAGCTTCCGTTTCAGTCACCATTGATCTCAATGGTGACGGAAACATCGCTAATGGTTTCTGTTCGTCACCATTCCGTCAGGTTTCCGGTTTTCAGACGGAATCAATAGCGTAGTCGACTCCGCTAGTCGAAACCCAGACTCTGCATGAAAGATTGCTTCCGTATCTACCTCTTTTGCCAACTATTACAGAAGTTGGGTTCGTATGCCCTTTAACCCCTTAAAGATGCAGCCTAGATTGGGCCTTAAGGCTCAGAGCCCATTTTTCAAATCTGCAATGTGTCACTTTATGTGGTAATAACTCTGGAATGCGTATACCTATCCAAGCGATTCTGAGACTCTTTTCTCGAGATACATTGGACTTTATGTTAGTAGTAAAATTTGGTCGATATAATCAGTGTTTATATTTGAAAAATAGCAAAATTTAGAGAAAATGTGGAAACAAATATAATTTTTCTGAATTTAAATGTATCTGCTTGTAAGACAGATAGTAATACCACACAAAATAGTTACTAGTTCACATTTCCCATATGTCTAATTTATGTTTGCATAATTTTTTGAACATTCTTTTATTTTTCGAGGACGTTACGAGGCTTAGAACATAAGCAGCAATTTCTCATATTTTGAAGAAAATATCAAAAGCCTCTTTTTTTTAGTTACAAGTTCAGTTCTGAAGTGGCTTTGAGCGCCTTCTATACTAGAAACCCCTATAAAACACCCCATTTTAAAAACTAGACCCCTCAAAGTATTTAAAACAGCATTTAGAAAGTTTATTAACCCTTTAGGTGTTTCAGAGGAATTTAAAGCAAAGTAGAGGTGAAATTTACAAATTATTTTTTTTTGTCAGAAAATCCTTTTTATTACTTTTTTGTATGTTTTACGAAAGAAATGCAACTCAATACTTATTGCCCAGATTCTTCAGTTTTTAGAAATATCCCACATGTGTCCCTAGTGTGGTAATGGACTGAAGCACAGGTCTCAGAAGCAAAGGTGCACCTAGTGGATTTTGAGTCTTCCTTTTTATTAGGCACCACATCTGGTATGAAGAGGTCTTGTGGTGCCAAAACTGTGGAAACCCCCCAAAAGTGACCCTATTTGGCAAACTACACCCCTCAAGGAACTTATCGAGGGGTAAAGTGAGCATTTAGACCCCACAGGTTTTTTGCTGCTTTTTGTGGAATTAGGCTGTGCAATTGAAAATCACATTTTTCAGATAAAAGATACAAATTTTTAATTTTTACAAGAAATAAAGGAGAAAAAATACCCCAACATTTGAAAAGCAGTTTCTCCCAATTACAGCAATACCCCATATGTGGTCATAAACTGCTGGTTGGACACACGGCGGGGCTCAGAAAGGTAGGAGCGCTATTTGGCATATCAATTTTGCTGGATTGGTTTCTGTCGCATTTGCAGAGCTTCTGAGGGACCAGTACAGGGCAAACTTGCTTAAAAGTGACCCCATTTTGCAGGGGCGTAGCTAGGGGGGGCAGGCGGGGCATGTGCCCCGGGCGCAACCCGGAGGATAAGGAAGGGGGGCGCCGAAGAGCAGCTGATCGCTGCTGATAGGCGCCCCGTATGTGGGACACCTGCAGCAGCTTAAGAAGAGCCAGGACATTACGGCGTTCTGACTGGGGTCTGTGACGGCCAGGGAGTGGACCAGTCCAGTCACCTGACCTCACGTCAGTGACATGAGGTCAGATGACTCAGGTCAGGGGACAGGTCCACTCCCGTGCGGCAGCCTCCCTGCATCTGCCTCTACTCTGTGCTCTGTGCTCTGCCGAGAAGCAGAGAGGAAGCTCCGCCCACAGCCCGTCCTGACCTGTCAGTAAGGAGACATGGTGAGTGTCTGTGTGTGTAGTGCGCAATGTGTGTCTCTGTGTTTGTATGTGTATATGTTACAGTGTGTGTGTGTGTGTGTGTGTGTGTGTGTGTGTGTGTGTGTGTGTGTGTGTGTGTGTGTGTGTGTGTGTCTCTGTCTGTGTCTCTGCATGTGTTTGTCTCTTACATCTACTACATTATCTGTACTCTGAGAGTAATCTCTGTGTTATCTGTGGTGTTACATATTACTGTGGATAACACTACTACATTATCTGTACTCAGAGAGATATACCTGTGTTATCTGTGGTGTTACATAGGACTGCAGGGAACATCTACTACATTATCTGTACTGTGTGCTAAATTACAATCTCAGCTCTGCTACACAGTACAGATAATGTAGTAGATGTTATCTGCAGTCCTATGTAACACCACAGATAACACAGTGATATCTCTCTGAGTACAGATAATTTAGTAGTTTTACCTGCAGTCCTATGTAACACCACAGATAACACAGTGATAACTCTCACTGTGTTATCTGTGTTATTACATAGGACTGCAGGTAACATCTACTACATTATCTGTGCTGTGCACATATGTGCCTGTGTGCGTATATATGGGTCTGTTTGTGAATGTGTCTTTGTGCTTGTATATTTGTGCCTTTTATGTATTTGTATATGTTCCTGTCTGTGTATTTATCTGCCGGTGTGTGTGCGTATATGTGTCTGTACGTCTATATATTTACCTGTATGTATAAATTCCAGATATGTGTATGTATATTTGCCTGTACGTTTAAATATCTGTCTTTATGTATGTACAGTATATATGTTCCAGCGTGTCCATATATGTGGTTCATTTTTGGTTTGTGTAGGGGGCGGCAATAGAGAGTCCCGCACAGAGCGCCATCCAACCTAAGGCCGGCCCTGGCTGTCACCAACCCCAGTCAGAAGAAACTCTGCCGCTGCCTGCGCCGAATGACCTCCTCGGCTCCTCCGGTAAGTCACACCAGGCAGAGCGGTGAGTGGTAGCGGTAGGCTACTGCTCACCGGTCTGTTCACAGTGTGGCGCTAAGTACAAGGGGTGGGAGTGTGGCGCTATTTAAAAGGGGTGTGGAGTGTGGCACTATTTACAAAGGGGGGGAGTGTGGCACTATCTACAAGGGGGGCTGTGTGGCACTATTTACAAGGGGGGCTGTGTGTGGCACTATTTACAAGGGGGGCTGTGTGTGGCACTATCTACTGGGGGCTGTGTGTGGCACTATCTACAGGGGGCTGTGTGTGGCACTATCTACAAGAGAGGGGCTGTGTGGCGCTATCTACAGGGGTCTGTGTGTGGCCTCTTTAATTTATTTTATTTTAATTTATTTTTATGTTAATTACATTATAGAACTATATCGCTTGTAAAATGTAGAAATGCTTTTATACTCAAGTTACATAAAAAAAAAATTGTGAACAAAAAATTACATCTCATTGATTGGTAGGGAAAAAAAAACATGGCGGGGGGAAGGAGATGTCGGGAAATAAGTTGGGGGGGGGCGCCAATCTGAATCTTTGCCCCGGGTGCAGGAGAACCTAGCTACGCCTCTGCATTTTGTAAACTAGACCCCTTGAGGAATTCATTTTAGATTTCATGGGGTGCATGCGACTTTTTGATCAGTTTTTATTCTATTTTTTAAGAGGCGTGGTGACTAAAAAACAGCAATTCTACTATCGTTTTTTTATTCCTTTTTTTTACATTGTTCGCAATGCGCTATAAATGACATATTTCCTTTATTCTGTGGGGGCGATACGATTACGGCGATACCACATGATTATAGTTTTTTATGTTTTGTGGCGTTTGCACAATAAAAAACTTTTTATAAAAAATTAATTACTTTTTGTGTTGCCTAATTCCAAAATCCATAACTTTTTTCGCTTTCCGTTAAGAAAGCCGTGTGGAGGCTTGTTGTTTGCATAACAAGCTGTATTTTCGATCAATACCATTGTTGGGTACATGCGACTTTTTGATCTCTTTTCATAAAAATTTTTGGAAGGTGAAGTGACCAAAAAATTTTGACTGTGGTATGGTTTATTATTATCTTCTTTTATGGCGTTCACCGCGCGGGATAAATAATGAAATACTTTTGTAGTTCAGGTCGTTACAGACGCGGCGATACATATTATGTATAGTTTATTTATTTATGTGTTTTTTAATAATAAAGGACTGCTAAGGGAAAAAGGGCGATTTTTACTTTTATTACTTTCAAACCTTTTTTTTTTCTATTCTTATACAACTTTTTTATTTTGTCCCACTAGGGGACGTGAAGGCAGGAGGCCCTGAGCACTATTCCAATACACTGCACTACATGCGTAATGCAGTGTATTAGAGCTGTCAGCTACTCACTGACAGCAAGCATAGTGGATCCTGACTTTGTCAGGACACACTAGGCTTCCGTAGATGGCATAGCCGGACACCATTGTTAGGTGTCCGATTGCCATAGCAACCATTGCGCCCGCGATCATGTATCGGTACGTCTATGGTAGTTTAATCTGATTGCTATTGAACGCTGCTTCTAAGGGGTTAAATAGCGGGTACCACCGCGATCAGTCCCCGCTGAAGGAGCTGCGGCAACTGCTGTATGAGTCAGCAGTTGTCACAGCTCCTGTATGTGCCGGGAGGACGGCCGGAATGGCAGTTCCTCCCGTGACGTACTATTCCGTCATGGAATGCGAACGCATCGCTCATCATGATGTAATAGTACGTCAAGGAGCGGGAAGGGGTTAAAGAGAGACTCAAACATAAATTAATTATAGTTTATTAAATTCAATATTAAGCAATAATATTCTTTGGTGAAATAATGTCCATCAAATGGGAAGCCCCCTCGGTGCTGATCAGAGAACTCAAGCGGGAAATTCCCCACTGCATAGAGGCGTCCCTCAGAGTTGCAGGTACAAGAGCGTCTAATCAGCATTGTGAAAGACCCCAATATGCAACATGGCAATGGCCAGTGCTTGTGCACTTTAAATCAGCGGATGTGTTGTTTATTTGATCCCCCAATAACCTGAAGTGGCCACCCCCAGACCTTGAGAGAATCAGGTTATACAATAATACAGCAACAGTAGCATTATATAACAGTGACAATGAACATTCATAGCCAAACAATAGATCAGTCTTAATAATTCAGAAATTGCTTTCCAAATGTTGGGGTGCTTTGTCTCCTTTATTTCTTGTAAAAATATCTACGTTTTTTTTCCTGAAAAAATGTAGATTTTAATTTTCACAGATAAATTGCAATACATTTATCAAAAAACCTGTGGGGTCAAAATGCTAACTATACCCCTAGATAAAATTCTTGCAGAAGTGCAGTTTCCAAAATGGGGTCACTTCTTAGGGGTTTCCACTGTACTGGTGCCGCAGGAGCTCTGCAAACGCGTCATGGCACCCGAGACACAGTCAAGCAAAATCTTTGCTCCAAATGGTGCTCCTTCTCTTCTTAGCCCTGCCATGGGTCCAAACAGCAGTTTATTACCTCATATGGGGTATTGCCGTAATCAGTAGAAATTGCTTTAGATTTTAATGTTCACAGATTAATTCCAATAAACTCAGGAAAAAAACCTATGGGGTGAAAATGCTAACTATACTCCTAGAAAAATCTCTTGAGGGGATTTAGTTTACAAAACATGGAAAATTTTGAGGAGTTTCCACTGTTTTAATCCCTCTAGGGCGTTGCAAACGTGACATGGAACCGAAAACCATTACAGCAAAATCTGCGCTCCAAATTCCAAATGGCGCTCCTTCCCTTCTGAGCCCTGCTGTGGGTCCAAATAGCAGTTTATTACCACATATGGGGTATTGCCATAATCGGGAGAAATTGCTTTACAAATGTTGGGGGTGCTTTTTCTCCTTTATTCCTTGTAAAAATGTAAAACTTATACTTTATTTTCAGAAAAGTCGATTTTCATTTTCACAGGCTAATTCCAATAAATTTATCAAAAAATCTGTGGGTTCAAAATGCTAGCTATAACGCATTTGCGGGCCGTACTCCCATATAAAGTATGGGAGAAGGGTAAGTAAAAAGCAAAAAATCAGACATGTCCTATCCTTTGCGGAGCCTTTGTACGGCACGGTTCCCTCCCCGTAAATATACGGGAAGGTATCCATTGGCCATAGAAGTAAATGAGTCCGTAATTACGGTCCATAATTACGGACGAAATCTACGGTTGTGTGCATGGGGCCTAAGAGGAAACTGGAGGCACCAGGATCACTTTCTAATTTTGGAAACATTTTCTGTATGGGTACCAGGCTCTGAAGTCAGACTATGGCCCAACACCAGGATGCCTAACAACAATCCAGCCAGTTTAAACCTTATCATTATTGGGCATAATGCTAATTTTGGCATCCACATGGTCAGAATGCTGCTACTAAGAAAAATCCTGAAATATTACAGTTTTCTCACTGGCCATACTGTAATACACAGTGATACACAGTAATACACAGATGAAACCAACAGCGTATGGAGCGGCTCAGCACGTGAGCCCGCTCCATACATCACCACCCGCACCATGACATGCTGTTATGTCATGGTGCGCAAAGGGGTTAATGGGCAGTGGATGATACAAAGTGAAAATTGCAATTTTCCACTGATAAGCCATTTTAGTGCATAATATGTTGTGCCCAGTTTGTGTCACTGATTTAATGTTAAGCGGGTTCTCCCGGATATGGAGATGCCATATATGTGGACGTAAACCACTGTTTGGGCACACTGTAGGGTTCAGAAGGGAGGGAGCGCCATTTAGCTTTTGAAGAGCAGATTTTGCTTGGTAATAGTTCTGTTTGGGGTTTTACTGGTATTTCAGTTTATAATGTGGGGGCATATGTAATCTGTGTGGAGTACATCAGAGCATAATAAGAGGGTATAATAATGCGGTAAATAAATAATAATCCACAGATGTGTGGCCGGTGTCGCACTGATAAATGGTGCCTAATCTTATCTGCTTTTGGAACACTCTGCACATTTTGCATCGCCATATTCTGGGAGCCAAAACGTTTAAATTTTTTCTCCGCCAGAGCTGTGTGAGGGCTTATTTGTTGCGGGACAATATGTCATTTTCATTAGCACCATTTTGGGGTACATGAGATTTTGATCACTTTTTATTCCATTTTCTTGGCAAGCAAAAACCATCAATTCTGACAATGTTTCTTATTCTTTTTTTTATTTTTTTAAGTGTTCACCGTAAGCTATAAATGAAAATTTTACTTTATTCTGCGGGTCGATACGTTTACGACGATAACATACGTATATAGCTTTTTTATGTTTTGCAGCATTTGCACAATAAAATCACTTTTTTTTTTAAAAAAACAAATAATTTTTTGTGTTACATCATCGGATAGCCATAACTTTTTTATTTTTTTAGTCAAAAAAGCTGCGTAAGGACGTTTTTTTGCGGGACGGATTGTAGTTTTTATTGGTACTATTTTGGGGTACATGCGAATTTTTGATCACTTTTTTCTATATTTTGGGAGGGGTGGTGACCAAAAAAATGCGATTCTGGCATTGTTTTTTATTTTATGGTTTTGCGTTGTTCACCGTGCGAGAAAAATAGCATTAGTTTTATAGTTTGGCTCATTACGAATGCGGTGATACTAAATATGTGAACTTTTCTTAACGTTTTCATTCTTTTCCTGAACTAAAAGTCTTTTATTTTTTCACTTTTATAAACCATTTTTATTAACTTTTTGTAACTTTTTATGTCCCACTAGGGGACTTGAAGACTTGCAGCACTGATCGCTGCTATAATACATTACACTACCTGCATCGTGTAATGTATTATAACTGTCATTGTGATGCTGACAGTCACCAGAGGCTGGTCCTGATAGGCTTCTATACATGGCAGACCCAGAGGCCATTGTCTGGCCTCCGGTTGCCATGACAACTATCGGCAACCCCCATGATCGGGTTGATTGTCTAAATTAGCGGTGATGGATGCTGGCCGGCAACTGACAGTGAGAACTCAGTAACTGTACGTACTAAGGGCAAAGCCCCACGTGGCGGAATTGCTCTTGAATTCCGCTGCGGACACTCCGCAGCGTTAATCCGCAGCGGAGCCGTTTCTCCATTGCCTTCCACTTCTTTTTAGTAGGCTTCGTTTAGACGTGGCTGAAAATTCCGCTGCGGAGCATAGGCTGCGGTGCGGAATTTGGTGTCCGCCGCATACAATGGATGTTGCGGACCAGTGGCGGACTGGTTGCGGACTCATTGCGGAAGTTCTCCATTGACTTCAATGGAGATTCTAAATTCCGCAATGAAGTCCGCAGCTGTCATGCACATGTTATGTGTGCTGCGGTTACGTCTTGCTTTTTTGACATGACATTTCTTCATTCTGGCTGGACCTATGTATTTCTAGGTCTACAGCCAGACTGAGGAAGTCAATGGGGCTCCCGTAATTACGGGAGCGCTGCTAGGAGACGTCAGTAAATAGTCACTGTCCAGGGTGCTGAAAGAGTTAAGCGATCGGCAGTAACTGTTTCTGCACCCTGGACAGTGACTACCGATCCCAATATACAGCAACCTGTAAAAAAAATAGAAGTTCATACTTACCGAGAACTCCCTGCTTCTGTCTCCAGTCCGGCTTCCCAGGATGACGTTTCAGTCTAAGTGACGGCTGCAGTCAATCACAGGCTGCAGCGGTCACATGGACTCCGCGTCATCCAGGGAGGTCGGGCTGGATGCCGAAAGAGGGACGCGTCACCAAGACAACGGCCGGTAAGTATGAAATTCTTTTACTTTCACTAGGGAAAGTGCTGTCCCTTCTCTCTATCCTGCACTGATAGAGAGAAGGGAAGCACTTTTACCGCAGTACGCAGCAGCTAGTCCGCATCAATTTACTGCACATTTTGGGCAGATCCGCCGCAGAATCTGCAACGCAGATTCTGTGCGGCATTGATGCGGACAGCTGCGGAAGAAATACGCCACGTGGGGCCATGCCCTAAGAGTTGCTTTGCAGAAATGTTAGGCTTCCGTACACATTGGTGTCATGGCTTCTTTTCTTACAGGATTCATGGAGGATATAATGGATCCGTCATGATTTCTTAAGATCTGTTTTTATGTATCCTATTGACTTGTAATGGTTTATAATGAAAATGTCAAGTTTAAAGTTTATGTACACCATATTTTTTATTTTATTTTTTTTGAAAAAAATTGTGTATCAGTGTGTTTGGTGCAACTTTCTAATTACTTTTTATTAAAAATTATTTTTACTTTTTAAGATACAGCTGCTTGGTATCCTGTATACAGAGCAGCAGTATCGTGCGCTGAGACCTGAATACATAGTTACATAGTTACATAGTTAGCGCGGCTGAAAAAAGACACATGTCTATCAAGTTCAACCAAGGAACAGGAAAAGGGAAGGTAAAAATTTCTACACATAGGAGCTAATATTTTTTTTTTTCTAGGAAATTATCTAACCCTTTTATAAAGCCATCTACTGTCCCTGCTTTGACAGCTCCTGCGGTAGACTATTCCATAAATTCACCGTTCTCACAGTAAAGAAGACTTGTCGCCTCTGCAGGTTGAACCATTTTTTCTCCAGACGGAGGGAGTGTCCCCTTGTTTTTTGAGTGGGTTTTACATGGAACAGGATTTCACCATATTTTTTGTATGTGCCATTAATATATTTATATAAGTTAATCATGTACATAGCCTTTAAATAACTTTAATTAAAATCGATTAATTATATGAGTATTTTGACTTAATTATTTTCATCTACTTATATGTCTGAAGGTACAATATATTATTCATTATTGAGTAGGTCCTGATTAGAGATGAGCGAACTTATCAAAAGTTTGGTTCGGCTAGTTCGCCGAATTTCACAAAAAAGTTCGATTCGGATCGAACTAGTTCGGACCGAACCTGTCACTTCCGTGCGCCGAGCATGCTACTGTCCAGGGTGCTGATAGAGTTAATGGGCTGCACTAACTCTTTCAGCAACCTTGACAGTACATGCTCGGCGCGCGGAAAATACAATTTTTATGTAATAAAAAAAATAATAATAATATGTTCGTACTTACTTTCCTCCTGTCCGGCCTCCAGCGATGACGTTTCATCCCTTTCGCCGCTGCAGCCAATCACACACAGTTCACAGCAGCACAGAGTATTTCAGGAGATGAGCGTGCGGATCTTGTGCGGGGTGGTGACTTGCCAATCATGTGAAGGTGTTATTGAGGACAGGAGTGGAGGAGAGGTAACAGACTGAGCTACGTAATGGTAAGAGCAGAGTTCACAGCAGCACAAAATCTGCACGCTCCTCTCCTGAAATACTCTGTGCTGCTGTGAACTCTGCTCTTACCATTCCGAACTTTTCCGGAAGTTCGGACCGAAACCGGGTTCGGTTGTCCCGGTTCGCTCATCTCTAGTCCTGATCAAGGCCTTTGGGGCGACACTTTTCCATTTTTATGCTGCATTGTCCCCTAATACTGTTACACAGTACCTAAATTATGGCACAGTTGACACCATTACGTAGATTTCCTACAAGCACCCAGGGAGTAACTTTACAGCACGCCCTAAATGTTGGTCACAGGTAAATTTCCACTTTTGCCTATGTTATCATTCCGCCATGATAGATAGCAGTACATTGTGGGAGCTCAGATGACGTTTCATAGTTAGGTCACATGTCTTGCAGCAGAGTGTAGATAAACTGCTGTCTGTTTCCAAGGACAACCAGAAATTTGGCAGCAGCTTTGCATGTGAACAGGAAAACAGAAGTGAAGTAATTCAGTCCAAAAGCCATAAAACAAAGTATTAGCAATTTACTCAACTTTAATTAACATGCAGGTAGAGGCAAAGGGCTGAGTCCAGCGATAAGAAGATAAAATGGAAACTAATTCCAAGTTTACTAAGGTTTCAAATATAAAAAGGTCCATGATTAAGGACGTGCTCAGCGTCTGAAACGCGTAGGCCTCAAGACTGGACCGTCATATTCCTTCTACTTTTGCACACCTAGGACTCCTAACTATTGGACCTTTTTATATTTGAAACCTTAGTAAACTTGGAATTAGTTTCCATTTTATCTTCTTATCGCTGGACTCAGCCCTTTGCCTCTACCTGCCTATACCCAACGTGTGCCGACACGAGAGCCCGTGCGATGACCACGACACACACATCAAGTGTCAGGTGAGCTGGAGGACCTCTTCCATACACTTTCTCTTTAATTAACATGAATGATATATACTGTAGGACAAATAAGAAGTCATGTGACTTACATGAAAATTAGGTTAACATTTCTGACTAAAGACTGCGCTATTCTTGCCATGAAAAATATCTGATAGGGTGATAGAAACCTTGACGGAGGTTCTGAACTGTAGTGTGAGCAGAGCCTAATCCTGGACATCACCTTTAGCATTGCTCGTACTCTTTTATTTTGTATAGCTTAGGCTTCGTCTACATCTGCGCTAGGGCTACATTCCGACGTTCCGTCTGAGCTTTCCGTCGAAACGGAGCCCTGACAGACACAAACTGAAACCATAGGTTTCCGTTTCCATCACCATTGATTTCAATGGTGACAGAGCCGGTGCAAATTTTTTTTGTTAGTCTCAGTTGTGCAAGGGTTCCGTCGTTTTGACGGAAGCAATAGCGTAGTCGACTACAACTGACACAAACGGAAACCATTTGCACTGGATCCGTCAACATTGAGATAAATAGTGATGGAAACGGAAACCTATGGTTTCCATTTGTGTCTGTCAGGGCTCTGTTCCGACGGAAAGCTCAGATGGAACGTCGGAACGGAGCCCTAGCGCAGATGTGAACGAAGCCTTACAGCTACACAATTTACCTCTGCACTGTCGAACCAGACTTAGAAGGGTCACAATATTTTAGCTACATACTCTATTACAATCCTTTTTCTTTTCTTAAATGATATCACAAATATGAAATAAGAATTTATTTTTTACATTTTACTATTTTCTTTTAAACATTTTTCTTAGTAATTAATGAAATTTTTCAAATGTAAATCATATGATTATATCATTATGCTTCCACACTGTCGTGTTCTCTTATATAGCATCAAGGGCCATAAGAAGTAGCAGCCGGTCGCTAGGAATCAATTATCACTACATGTATGGGCTTTTTAGTTATACTAACTTTTTAGTTACTGTTCATCTTAGGGCTCATTCAGACGAGCGTGTTTCTTGTCCGTGTGCTGTCCATTGAAATAACTGACAGCACACGGAGCTATGCATTCCAATAGGGCTATTCAGACATGCGTGAGTTTTCACGCAGCGAGTGTCCGTTGCGTGAAACTCACTGAATGTCCTATATTGCTGCGTTTTACGGACGTTGTCACCCAAGTCTATGGGCGCGTGAAAAACACGGCCAACACAGGGACGAAGTGTGCTGTCCGTGTTTCACGCATCAGTTCGTAAAGAAATGCAGAGAATTAAAAAAAAAAAAAAAAAGGAGGTGCTTGCAGACGGTAACCACGGCCGTGAAAAATGGATGCCACACACAAAGCACACTGATGGCACACGGACATGAAATACAGGAAATACGGTCCGATTTTTACTCACGCAAATCAGACACGCTTGTGTGAATTTAGCCTTATAGTGAATGTCCCCCTTTACATGTAGTTTTTAGGTTCAACAATCTGTGCTGATTAATTTCATGATAGATCTCCACCGGTCGAAGTTTTATTTTCCTGATACAAAGCTCCAAATTCTCTGCAATGCCATAGAATTACATGATAAAATTCTAGCTGCCTAGTGGGAGCAAGGGAGCTTACTGCATACTGTCTCATATATATATATATATAGACATTTTAAGCCACGCCCCCTAACCACGCCTAATATCCCGCATAAACACATCAAATCACGGCCCTTCTGCAAATCACTGCGGATCTCTAGACTGTCTGGATATTACAGATATTATGGATCCGGTTATATCGTCTTTATGTTACTTTTCCTATCTTAGGTATAACATTTGCTCATCACGGCGGCGGCAGCTGCAGGACAAGCCAAAAGGCTGAGAACAATGAAAGTCAAGAGGGAGACCCTGTAGTGGATGACTTTTCAATTGACAGGTAGCAGAGTTACATAATGGGAAATATTTTTTTCCACTTGTGTAACTCTGCTACTGGTCAATGGAAAAATCATCCACCAGAGGGGAAAATGTTTCCCCATGGCGGGGTACCACAAAGAAACACCAGGGAATCAGACATGATGGGGAAACATTTTTCCCTGTGGTGGATGACTTTTCAGCTGACAGGTAGCAGAGTTACATGAAGGGGAATTATTTTTCATTGATGTCTAGTTCCTATTGCAGCGCAGGGAAGACAGAAGTCGCTGGAGGTGAGAAGTTTTTTTATTCTTCATATTACTAACTTTATTTTTTTGTTTTGCAGGTTCCGCTGGACTGTTTGGACTACGTCGTAGATTCGTTTGACTACTACAACTGTCATTACCATTTTTTTCTTCTTAATAAACAGATCAGTCAGTGTGTTTGGTGTAACTTTTTAATTAGTCTTTATTAAAAATTTGTTTTACTTTTTTTAGATACAGCTGCTCTGGATTCTCTATCTATCGTTCGCTATGACCTGAATCTGTCAGTCCCGCGGACCTGACGGGTTCAGTGTCAGCGTGTCCTGCATGTCTCTGACATGCAGGATCCACCTGTAATCTGTTACATCTAAGTTATGAACTTAGATGTGATGCATAACAGGTGGTTCACGCAAGACCAGCTGTCACTGAACTCATCAGTCCCACTGACCTGACGGGTACATGACCTGCCTAGGTAGAGTCGTGTGTTAACCTTAAACCATACTATCCCCCACCCCCATTTAGTAACGACACATGACACCGAGGTTGGATGTGAAATGGCCACAGCAGCCGTTTATTAATTTCACAGTTTTATAAAAACAATTTAAATCCGAAACATTCGGATAACTAGTTAGGAATCCACCAGAGAATTCCTCCTAATAATTCACATGACCCAACATGGGTCAGAATCATAAATAACAATTAAACGTTAACATTAACCCGAGCAGAGGAAGTCCTTGAAGCCCCTTCAGATGTTCCTTTCAAGAACACACCGAATTAGCCATCTGCAAACCACTAATTACCTCCAGCCGTAAACCAGCTCGGAAGCACCGTTCACCTCTGCAGATGGCTCCAACCACTAGAAGTCCACTTCAAGGGGATAACACCCGATGAAGCCCTCAAGTGATATACCGACCACTAGAAGTCCACTTCAAAGGGATAACACCCGATGAAGCCTTCAAGTGACATACCTTCTACCAGAAGACCACTTCAAAGGGATAACACCCGATGAAGTCTTCAACCATGTACCTTTTTTGGGGGACGCATACCCCCGATGCGACCCCCCCACCATTTTGTACTGACTGGCCTCAAGGACTCCCCCCGCCAGCTGCCATGACAACAGAACCTACTCCGGAAAAAAGAAAAACATGTTAAATAAGCACACAAAATAAAACACAACGCTCATAGACAGACGTACATAAGACCTAAGGAGTAACAAAACAAGGGTGGGAGGGTGGGAGCTTTGCTTACTGTGTGTTACTCCTCCCGCTGCTTCCGGCTCAATGCCGAGAAACAGCGGGAAGCGCAGTAACGGCCCCCCCCGCCCCCCTTAACTCCTCCCCGTCCCTCCTTCAGCTCCTTCAACTTTCCCTCACCTCGTAACATTAACCCTTTCCCTACCAGGACGGTCATGTCGGCTTCCCTTAAGCCTGCAGCTGCGTCCAGCCTCTTCTTGACCTGCCTAGGTAGAGTCGTGTGTTAACCTTAAACCATACTATCCCCCACCCCCATTTAGTAACGACACATGACACCGAGGTTGGATGTGAAATGGCCACAGCAGCCGTTTATTAATTTCACAGTTTTATAAAAACAATTTAAATCCGAAACATTCGGATAACTAGTTAGGAATCCACCAGAGAATTCCTCCTAATAATTCACATGACCCAACATGGGTCAGAATCATAAATAACAATTAAACGTTAACATTAACCCGAGCAGAGGAAGTCCTTGAAGCCCCTTCAGATGTTCCTTTCAAGAACACACCGAATTAGCCATCTGCAAACCACTAATTACCTCCAGCCGTAAACCAGCTCGGAAGCACCGTTCACCTCTGCAGATGGCTCCAACCACTAGAAGTCCACTTCAAGGGGATAACACCCGATGAAGCCCTCAAGTGATATACCGACCACTAGAAGTCCACTTCAAAGGGATAACACCCGATGAAGCCTTCAAGTGACATACCTTCTACCAGAAGACCACTTCAAAGGGATAACACCCGATGAAGTCTTCAACCATGTACCTTTTTTGGGGGACGCATACCCCCGATGCGACCCCCCCACCATTTTGTACTGACTGGCCTCAAGGACTCCCCCCGCCACCGCGAAACAGGCCTTGACCACCTTAAGCCTGTGAGTTCCTCCACACCACCACCGCCCTTTCTATGCCTTCTGCTATAGCCAAGCTCCAAATATCAATGCCAACCTCGGTCAGATGAACCCCGTCACTCCTCCAGAAATTCCCCAATCCTGACTCCAAATCCCTATGCCTCACGCAAATGCCCCCGTTCTTCGCCACAAAACGGGACACCGCCCGGTTAACTTTTATCCGAGCCTTATTGACTCTCTCCACCGATCTAGCTAACCGCCAATGCTTCCTTGGGACTATGTCCGACCACACTACCACCAACTTGGGATAAGATACCCACAAACACAACAAATCATGTTTGATATCCCGCACCAACTCACGAAAAGGGCGGACTCCTAAGTCATTCCCACCCACGTGCAACACTAAAACCTCCGGAACCCTATCAAGCCGCACATATGTCTGGAATTCCGCCAACACCCTGTTCCACGACATACCTCTAAACCCCAGCCAATGCACAACCGCATCCTGTCGCGGAATGCGCAACTGGCGACCATCCGGGCGGACGTCCGCCCTCAAAGCCCCCCAGTGCACGTACGAATGACCCATCAACCACACCAGACAAGGAGGCGAATCTGAAACGGAAAACACAGTTAGGCACCACCATATAACATTTGCAAGCATAAACAACAAAATTACAACATATGGGGGCGGACATAGGACTTAAACCTTTTAGACTCCCAACGACCAATACGCCTCACCCCCTCATCATCCAACCCCCAGCGCCCTGCTTCCGTTGCTGCGCCAATCCGGAAGGAATGAGATGAATATGAGCCTGCCGCAACCCCAACCGCCGTCAAACATTTTTTAAAAACAGCTCCAAACTGAAACCTGGACAAGAACGACCCGTCCACATGACGTAACAAAGGCAAATCTGGAGACCCCCTGTTTTTTGTAAAACCCCGCATGCACTCTACTGGGCACATGACCGACCCCGGGAGAGCGAACAAAACTATCAGTTTTCCCTTCCCTAATTGGTCAGTTTTTGATCTACGCAACCATACCTCCAACCGATCTGCAAAAAGGCTCACCTCCCCAGATCTCAGCCCCCCTGCCTGTTTAGTACTTGGCGACACCAACTCACCTATTCTAAATGCTCCGAAGAACGCCAACGAGAAAGCCAACCGAAACAAATCCATTTCATCTGAAGAACGACATACCGATGCCAATGAACCGCCCAACAAGCCCAGCAAAGCAAACGACACCGGCCTTCTACTATCCGCCTCCACCCTACCTCTGCGCAACCCCTTCAAAGCCTGCGATACCAGAAATTCCTTCGATACATCCCGCAAGCCCCGCAACTTAAGCCCAAACGCCACCGCGGATATAAACCGGTTCACCTTCGCTACTGAAAACCCCCCCTCCCAGGCATCCCCTAACCAATACAAAAGTGCCACCAACCTGTCTCTATCCGTATTGACATCACCCAACTCTCTTACCCACTCCTCCCACTGCCTCCAACAAGCAGCATAAGCCCTCCACGTCGTGCGCGCCAAAGACCTTTGTAACAGCTGCTCTACGGGACCGATACCAGATCCCATAGATGATCCGGACAAGCCAAACCGAGACGTTCCGCTCCCGGGGCCAATTGCCGAAACCGGTCCCACTGCGAGCGAGAAAGAGCATCAGCAACACAATTCCGTCACCACCCACGCGTTCAACGACAAACACACCAACACTAAATGTCGCAACAATTGAACTACCGGAGGAGAGGACGCCGTGATGTTATTAATGGCAAGCACCACCCCCATGTTGTCGCAGTAAAAACGGACCTTCTTATCCCTGAGCCTGTCCCCCCAAATGGTAGCCGCCACCACGAAGGGAAACAGCTCGAGCAGGGCCAGATTCCGCGTCAATCCACTGGACACCCAGCCATTGACCTGCGCACCACGGACCTCCCCCGTAAGCTCCAAAGCCACCCGCCCCAGCCGCATCCGTGAAAATATTCAGATCACTCGTATCCTGCGCTGGGGCCATCCATAGCGAGCGACCATTGTACTGGCCCAAGAAGTCATCCCAAACCTGAAGATCAGCTCGGTGCTCCTCCTTGAGCCTCACAAAATGATGCGGCGCCCGCACTCCCGCCGTTGCCGCCGCCAACCTTCTACCAAACACCCTCCCCATCGGCATAATCCGGCAGGCGAAATTCAACTTCCCCAGCAGCGACTGAAGCTCCCTCAGCGACATTTTCTTCCTTCTACAAGCCCGTCGCACCTCCAGCCTCAAAGCACCCAACTTATCCGCCGGGAGCCGACACTCCATTGCCACCGAGTCAATTTCGATTCCCAAGAAACAAATCGTCGCTACCGGGCCCTCCGTTTTTTCCGGCGCCAAAGGGATCCCAAAATCCCTCGCCACCTTCTGCAGGGCATGAAGCAAGTTACCGCAAACCGGCGAACCCCCCGGGCCAACGCACAAAAAATCATCTAAGTAATGGATCAACGAATCGACCCCGGATACTCCCCTCGTTACCCCCTCCACGAAGCTACTAAACGCCTCGAAGTATGCACAAGAAAGAGAACACCCCATCGGAAGGCACCGATCCACGTAAAAGGCCCCATTCCAAAAACAACCCAACAGCCGTTGGCTTTCTGGATGCACCGGCAACAACCTGAACGCCGCCTCGATGTCGGTTTTTGCTAGCAGCGCCCCCGGACCCGCAGCCCGCACTAACCCCACCGCCTTATCGAATGAGGTATAAACTACGGAACACAACTCGTGATCAATCCCGTCATTTACCGACGAACCTTTGGGATACGATAAATGTTGAATCAAACGAAACTTTCCGGGCTCGCGTTTAGGGACAATACCCAAAGGGGACACAACTAAATCTTTCACCGGCGACTCCACAAATGGCCCCGACATGCGCCCCAACGAAACTTCTTTTAACAACTTTTCCGACACGACTTCCGCATGCAAGTAAGCCGATTTTAAATTTCTCCGCGTAACCGGAACCTCATAAGGAGGCGGAGGAATAACAAAACCAACACTAAACCCTTCATAAAGCAACTTAGCTGCCGCCCTATCCGGATACTCATTTAGATAAGGGGCCATCCTTTCCACCCTCACCGGCGACACCCCCTTGACCAGCCCCCTGCTGGTTCCCGGACCTCTTTTTTCGCAGACATTTTGCCGCCCCGTGTGATGCACCATTACACTCGGAGCACACGTGCTTGAACTTGCACGTGGCCCCAAACTTGCACTGGCCTTCATTGAATTGCCAGCAAAACCCCGCCTTTCCCCCGCCGCTTGGTCCACTCTGACTAGACTGGCCTCCCTGGCCACCGCTCCCGGGAAAGGGCTGCCTAACCGGAGCCGTAACCCGTAACCAGAGAGCAATATCCTTCTGGTCCCCCCGAATCGCCGGCCGAACCGCCTTCCGCTGACGGAATTGCTCATCATATCGCAGCCACGCCTGACCCCCATACGCCCTATGAGCCTCCCCAATAGCATCAAAATAACAAAATAACGCCGAACAATTTTCCGGCGCCTTTTCCCCTATCACACTAGCCAATATGGCGAACGCCTGCGACCAATTAACGAACGTCTGCGGGATAAGCCTATACCGCCGCCGTTCCTCCTCGTCCTTTTTACTCTCATCCCGCTTGCTCTTATCCAAATTGAATTTAGCCAGCGGCAAGAGAGAAAAAATTTCAACATATTCATCTTTCCAGATCCGATCACGCACCTCCTGCTTTAAATGCGCCCCCAACGGACCCTCAAAACAAACATACACCTTCCCCCGAGCACGATCGTCCATGCGCACTCGATCGCCGTCCTTCTGTGCCTCAGTCTGCACCGACACCGCGACCGCCTCTCTAACCGCCACCACAGGACGTGCCTGCAACGATCCCACGTCCCTGGGGCCTTCCCAAACTACCGCAGGGGACACTTCCGTTACTACCGGCGCCGCGGCCCTATCCAGGCGCCCCACCAGCTCCCGTAAGCAACCCACTAACTCTGCCATACCCGCTCCGTCGCGTCCGCCCGCGCCACTACCGGCCCCCGATGCTATGCTAGCAGCCCCCCCGCCGACACCCGACATAAAAATCGCTGGATAAGACAATAATGGAGTTATACACTCACCGGGCTGCACAGGCGCTGTGTTCCCGTCAGCCGGACCATCCTGACCTCGACGATAGACGTCCAGTTCACCTTCCTCCAGTTCTTCTCTCGCCGACGACTGTCCCTCCCAACGACATCTTCGAAAAGGGGATGAGGACGCGCTGACCGATGGGCCGGCAACCTGCCGCCCGACCGCCGGGACCCAGACTTCCGACCGGACCTGTTGCCTCGACGTCGCTGCAGATCTAGTCGTCCGTCTAGACGATCCTGACGAAGCCTGCCCCCTGGCCGGAACATCACCATGCGGGGCGGCCGTACCTTGCTCTCGACATCTTCCATCTGATGGGGGAGGGGTGACAGGGAGCCCAGCCTGCGACTCCCTGCTTACCGCCGGACCCCGTCGCGGCCTGGGATTCCTGCCAGGACGCAGGGCCTGGGAAGGGGCGGTCCTCCCAGCTGCCTGGCCTGCAGCGTCCGGGATCGGGCTCCCTCTGCGACGCCGTGTCCGCGGGACTACCTCCGGACTAAGGCGCTCTGGAGGTCGGGACCGCCGAGAGGGACGGGTCGACACAGCCTGCATCGCCGTCACCCCTGCCACCGCTCTCTGCCTGCCCAGCGCAGGAGCGGTTGTTGCCGACTCCCCCCCGCCGCCATAGCCATGCTCGTAGGGGGGCCGGGGGAGGGGAGCCTGTCCCTTGCAACAGACCCCGAACGCCGTGCCCGACGTGGCGAAACGGCGTCCGGGATCCGCGTTAATGCAGCCACGGTCTCCTCCAGCCATCCGGGACCGTGGTGCACAGCAGCGGCGCGCAGCCGCTCTAAAATCAGGGCCTCTGCCATCACTAAAAAACCGGGCAACGGGGAGCTTTGCTTACTGTGTGTTACTCCTCCCGCTGCTTCCGGCTCAATGCCGAGAAACAGCGGGAAGCGCAGTAACGGCCCCCCCCCGCCCCCCTTAACTCCTCCCCGTCCCTCCTTCAGCTCCTTCAACTTTCCCTCACCTCGTAACATTAACCCTTTCCCTACCAGGACGGTCATGTCGGCTTCCCTTAAGCCTGCAGCTGCGTCCAGCCTCTTCTGGATTCAGCGCAAGATACAGCTGCTCTGTATACAGAATACAGAGCGACTGTATCTAAAAAAGTAAAACTAATTTCTAATAAAGACTAATTAAAAAGTTGCACTAATCACACTGACTGACCTGTTTATTAAAAAAGAAAATGCCCATCAAAGTTTTATATAGCCTTTAACTTATGGCAATGCAGAGGATTTGGAGCTCTGTGTAAAAAAAAAAATTATAATAAAATGTGCAAATAAATACATAAAGCTGTTTACCGCTGCCTGCCAAGTCCAGACTACACCACAGTCAGAAGTCTGGGATCTCAATTAATTTTAGGTCTGGGGTCTGAATGCATTTTGGGGTCTGAAATCTGAAGTCTGAGCTAATTTTGGGGATCTTATGATTCAATGGCATGACATGGGGAGGCGTGGTCTATATCAAGGGGCATGGCAAATGTCCATACAAATTTGGAGCCATCTGTGATTTTTGGTTCAGTTGTTGAGAAATAGAAAGAAAAGCTTGGCTGATCTTATGCTTACATTGATTTTGGGAGTTGTGTGTCATCAATCATGGTTTATGAAAATGTAACCTTGTAAATGTGCCATTATTTTATAAGTTACGGTAGGTGATCATTCGGTGCCACTCCACCTGTGGTGGAACAGGCTGAACATGCTGAGAGTTGTAGTTCCAGGAAAGTTACGGAGAAAAAAGTTTCTTATGGCTGTTTACATGTCCTTATTTTTAGTTATTTAGTCCCTTCTATTTGTAAACATGCTGTTCATGTACTTTTACAAGGCCACTAAACTTGGCAACTGAGTAAAGGGTTTACAACTCCGACAGACAGCTGCCAGCATATCCCATGGCACTCCATACACATATTAATATTCTCTGCAACCATGTTTACTGTGAGAAGCGAACACTAATGTGCTTGACCATGAGATACAGGGATCGGGAGGGGGGAGTTATTCACATGCCAAGCACTGGTGGGGAATTGCGAGAAATGGTGTAGGCTGCACTGTGAAGCCGCTCTTATTTTACCCGAAGAAAAAGAGGCACTTTGAGAGAAATAAGTTACATATGAAGTAGTGTTAGGCAGTGTCGGCACACAGAGGGTTAAGTCCTGAACTGACCTGCTGGGAAGTCAGACAACTGCTGGGAACTCTTGAATTGTTGCCAAACCTTTTGTACTTGATGTTGAAGGGGGTGGGGAAAAGGGCCCGGCCTTCACTGATACAACATCTGTCTTATTTGCAAGTGGCAGAGTTGGGCAGGAAGGCTTCAAAGGGGTTATTTCCTTTGGCTCTCGTAGATATACAATAAATGCACAGGAAACCCTAAAGTTACAACTCACTAATACTCACAAATTCCAGCAGTTCATCTGCTGCAAAAAAAATGCAATCATATAAAGGACTGTATAAAGAGCAAAACAGAGGCCAACTTTTTACTCCAAGTATTTAATTATAAATCACTCCCAAACATTGCACATTTTCTGGGAATATTTCCTCTGGGGCCATCAATTAAGTTGTGTTTTGAAAGTCAAATGCTATAATTGTGGAATAATATAAAAAAAAAAAATAAAGAAAAGGAAAAAAAGAGCCATTCAGCTAAAGGTTGAGTTTACGTATTAAAAAAATGGCAGGAGGTTTCTCTGGATGATCATTGATTTCGAGAGCATATGAAGTGTCTACACACAAATTCTATAGGAAAAACCTCAGCTATAATAAAACTACAACTCCTAGCATGTCAGGTATGCTAGAAATGTTACTTTCACAACATCTCAAGAGCCACAGGTAGCCACAGGTAGCAGTAGGGGCGTAGCTAGGGGGGGCAGGCAGGGCATGTGCCCCGGGCGCAACTAGGTGGTAGGGAAGGGGGCGCCACAGAGTGGCTGATCACTGCTGATAGGTGCCCTGTATGTCGGAGACCTGCAGCAGCGATCAGCATTAGAAAGAGACAGGAGTTCATTCGGTGACGTTCTGACAGGGGTCTATGATGGCCCGGGAGTGGACCAGTCCAGTCACCTGACCTCATGTTAGTGACATGAGGTCAGATGACTCAGGTCAGGTGACTGGACTGGTCCACTCCCGGGCTGTCACCGACCCTAGTCAGAAGGAACTTCGCCGCTGCCTGCGTGGCATGACCTCCTCGGCTCCTCCGGTGAATCACGTCAGGCAGAGCAGAGAGTGGTAGCGGTAGGCTACCGCTCTTAGCTCTGTTTACAGTGTGCCGCTAAGTACAAGGTGGGGCAGTGTGGTGCTATTTACAAGGGGTGGAGTGTGGCGCTATTTACAAGGGGGGCAGCAGGCTGTGTGTGGCACTATCTACAAGTGGGGAGTGTGGCGCTATTTACAAGGGGGGGAGTGTGACGCTATCTACAAGGGGGCAGCGGGCTGTGTGGCACTATCTACAAGGGGGGCTGTGCAACACTATCTAGAAGGGGGCTGTGTGGAGCTATATACAAGGGGAGCTGTGCGGCGCTATCTACAAGTGGGGCTGTGTGGCGCTATCTACAAGGGGGGCTGTGCGGCGCTATCTTCAAGGGCTTTGTGGAACTATCTACAAGTGGGTACTGTGTAAAGCTATCTACAATTGGGGCTGTGCGGAGCTATCTACAAGGGGGGCTGTGTGGCGCTGTTTACAAGGGGGACTGTGTGGAGCTATCTATAAGGGGGGCTGTGTGGCACTATTTACAAGGGGGGGTGTGGAGCTATCTACAAGGGGGGCTACGTGTGGCGCTATCTACAACAGGGGGCTGTGTGTGGCACTATCTACAAGGATAACTTTGTGTGGAGCTATTTGCAAGGGGAGATGTGTGTGGCGCTATCAACAAGGGGGGCTGTGTGGAGTTATCTACAAGGGGGGCTGTGTGTGAAGCTATCTACAGGGGGCTGTGTGTGGCCTCTTTCAATTATTTTCTTTTAATTTATTTTTATGTTAACTTCCTTATATAAGAATATTGCTTGTAAAATGTAGAAATGGTTTTATGCTCGAGTTACATTAAAAAGGTGTGAAGAAAAATTACACCTAATTGTTGGGAGAGAAAGTAAAACATGGCAAGCGGGAAGAAGATATCAAGAAATAAGTTGGGAGGCGCCAATCCAAATATTTGCCCCGGGTGCAGGAGAACCTAGCTACGCCTCTGGGTAGCAGAATATTTGATACACACCGGTGCACAGTTATAGTACAGTTATCTCTGTCTTGAAACAAGCAGATCAATGACCAGGATTGAATTTTATCCCCTGGGAGTAAAGTCCCTATTCAGTGAATACAAGCAGAGACCTTGAAAACCACGAGAAACTGATACAGAATGTACATCAGAATTTTTTTTATAACTTTTCAGTATACAAAGAACAAACTTTATTTTCTGAGACTAGAATACCCCTAAGGGGCTTTCCCACAAACATATGTATCCCCTATCCACAGGATAGCAGATACAAGTGTGATTGCTGGGTGGCTGATCACAGTGACCCGAGCGATGAGAAGTACGGGAGACCGAAAGTCCCCCAAAGAGCTTCATGAGAATGGGGCGCTGGTGTGCATGCTCGACCAGCACTCTATTAATTTCTATGTAGCAGCCGGAGACATCGGTCGCAGAAGTCCCATTGAAATGAATGGAGCGCTGGCTGAGCAATGCGCACCAGCACTCCATGCTCATGGAGCATTATGGGGAATTTTCGATCCACCATTTTCCTCATCGCTGGGGGTCCCAGTGGTTGGACCCTCAGCGATCACACGTGTATCCCCTATCCTATCGATAGGGGATACATGTGTCTTGTGGGGAAACCCCTTTTAAGTTTTGATTTCATCACACCTAGCTTTGTTGTTTGTTTAATTATTTTAATGATTTGAATTTCCATTTCAGATTCATTAACCCCACCAGGATCGAGCCTATTTAGGTCCTCAGGACCAGAGGATTTTTTTTTTGTTTTTGCGGGATAAGATGTATTTTTCAATGGCATTTTGGTGTACATATGACTCATCGATTAACTTTTATAAACTCTTCACTGCCAGGAACTGTAGAAAAACAGCAATTTAGTCCTTTTTTTGGCGTTAAAACTTTTGCGCTGTTCACGATAAAGTAACATTACCTTTATTATATGGGTTGGTACGATTAAGGTGATACCAACTATGTATAATATTTTTTATGTTATCCCACCTTTTTATGGGGAAAAAAATGTTTTGTCGCCGCATTCCCAAGATCCATAACTTTTTTATTTTGCTGTCAATGTAGCCATATGTGGGCTTTTTTTTTGCTGGACGAGTCATATTTTTTTAATAGAACATTTTGGGGTATGTATAAATTATTGATTAACTTTTAAAATTATACTTTGGGGAAGATTAGAAAAAAAGCAACTCCGCTGTTGTTTTTTGCTGTTTTTTTCCTACGCTGGTCACAAATTATTATTTTTTTCTAACACTGTTTTCTCGTGACACATTGGACTTTATGTTAGTGGTAAAATTTGGTCGATACAGTCAGTATTTAATTGTGAAAAACACCAAAAAGTTTAGCATTTTTCGAAATTTAAATGTATCTGCTTGTAAGGGCGGATTTACACGAGTGTGTGCGTTTTGCGCACACAAAAAATGCAGCGTTTTGCGTGCGCAAAAGGCACTTAACAGCTCCGTGTGTCACGATCATAAGATGCTCGGCTGCGTGATTTTCGCGCAGCCGCCATCATTATGACACTCTGTTTGTATGTTTCTAAACAGAAAAGCACGTGGTGCTTTTCTGTTTGCAATCATAGTTTGCCTGCTGTTGCGCGAATCACGCACGTCCCACGGAGGTGCCTCCGTGTAGAATGCGTGATGCGTGAAAAACGCAGAAATATAGGACCTGTCGTGAGTTTTACGCAGCGGACTCACGCTGCGCAAAAATCACTTTCAGTCTGCACTGCCCCATAGACTAGCATAGGTCCGTGCGACGCGCGTGAAAAGCACGCGCGTTGCACGGACATATTACACGTTAGTGTAAATCCGCCCTAAGACAGATGTGTGGTACCAAAACTTGTGGTACCAAAACGAAGGAAACACCCAAAAAAATACTGAATTTTGGAAACTACACCCCACAAGGAATTTATCTAGTTGTGTTGTGAGCATTTAGACCCCACAGATGTTTCATAGATTTTATTAGAATTGGGCTGTGAAAATTAAAAATTAAATTCTTTCCAATAAAACGTAGAATTTTTTAATTTCCGCAAGGACTAAAGGAGAAAAAGCACACCTACACTTGTAAAACAATTTCTGCCGAGTACAGCAATACCCCAAATGTGGTCATAAACGGTTGTATGGACACACGACAGGGCTCAGAAAAGAAGGGGCGCCATTTGGCTTTTGGAGCTCATATTTAGAAGGAATGGATTGTGGAGGCCATGTCACATTTGCAAAGCCCCTGAGAGGCCAAAACACTGGAAACGCCCCACAAGTGACCCCATTGGGAAACTACACACCTCAAGGAAATTATGTAGGGGTATAGTGAGCATTTTTACCCCACAGGTTTTTTTGCAGAAAGTATTGGAAGTAGGCCTTCAAATTGAAAATCTACATTTTTTCCAATAAAATGTAGGTTTAACAAAAAAAAAATAATTTCCACAATAACTAAAGGAGAAAAAGTACCCTAACATTTGTAAAGCAATTTCTCCCGAGTACGGTAATACCCCATATGCAGTCCTAAACTGCTGTTTGGACACACAGTAGGGCTCAAAATGGTAGGAGCAGCATTTGGCTTTTGGAATGGTTTCTGGGCGCCATGTCACATTTGCTGAGCCCCTGTAGTACTAGTACAGTGGAAACACCCCAAAAGTGACTCCATTTTGGAAACTACACCCCTTGAGGAATCATCTAGGGTATAGTGAGAATTTTGACCCAAAACTTTTTTGCTGTGTAGTAGTTTTGTAATGTGGGGGCATATGAAATCTGTGCGGAGTACATGAGGGCATAATAAGAGGGTATAATAATTGCAGTAAATAATACATTTATCTATAGATGTGTGGTACGCTGTGAAGCGATCTGTTATGCGCAGGCCGGTGTCACACTGATAAATGATATTCTTTCTTGTCCCCCTTTTGTAACACTCTGCACCTTTTGGGGACTTTTCCCCCTTTGTAGTTTGGGAAATTTTGCTGGGAAAGTGTTACACTGGTATAATCCAGCAGATATGCTATGTCCCTTCCATTCCTAGTTCCTAAATACTATGGCCCTGAAACTGAAGGAATGTTCCCCTCTAGCCTGCACATAAGGATGTTTTTTTCATCACCGCATTACTAGTGCCATAACTTTTTTGTTTTTCAGTTGATGTTGCGGTGTGTGGACTTGTTTTCTGTGAGACAAGCTGTAGATTTTATTGGTAGCATTTTGGGACACATCCAACTTTTTGATCACTTTTATTAAATTTTTTGGAAGAGTAGATGACCAAAAACAAGCAATTCTGGAATTGTTTTTTATTTGGGGGTTTTTCGGCATTCACCGTGCGCCTTAAATTACATGTTAACTTTATTCTGTGGGTCGATACGATTACGGCGATACCAAATTTATATAGTTTTTTTCATGTATTGCAGCTTTTGCACAATAAAATCACTTTTTTTTTTTAAATTGTTTTCTGTGTCGCCATATTCTAAGATCCATAACTTTTTTATTTTTGCGTGGACATAGCTGTGTTGGGGATTTTTTTTTGCGGAACGGGCTGTAATTTTTATTGGTAGTATTTTGTGGTAATTGCGAGGTTTTTTTATTACTTTTTATTCCCTTTCTTGGAAGGAGATGGGACCTAAAAACAGCGATTCTGGCGTTGTTGCTTTTTTTTTTTTTTACGCCGCTTACCGTGCAGAATAAATTCCATAATAGTTTTATAGTTTGGGTCGTTGCGAACACGGCGATACCAATTGTATAGTTTTGGGGTTTTTTCCGTTTTTTTCCACTAATAAAAAACTTATTATGGGGGAAAAAGCTAAATTTGGGTTTTTGAACTTGAAACTTATTTTTTTTACAACATCTTTATTAACTTTTTTTTTTTTTATTCCACGGGGACTTGAAGGCCTGTAATACTGATCGCTATTCTAATACACTGCACTACATACCTAGTGCAGTGTATTAGAGCTGTCAGTTATACACTGACAACAAGCCTATGTGGACCTGCAGGAGGTGGGTCCTTATAGGCTTCCATACAAGGCAGACACGGTGGCCATTGTTAAGCCTCCGGATGCCATACCAACCATCGGCATCCCAGCGATCGCATTGCTGGGGTGCCGGTGGCTAAAAACCCCTCAGATGGATTGGGGTTTGGGGTATGTTTTGTACTGTTTGTACTTTAATACGAAATCACAATAAAAATCTATTGAAATTAAAAACAAAACCCTCAGATGCTGCAATCTCTATTGAGCGCAGTATCTGAGGGGTTAATAGCCTAGATAGGAGACTAGCTCCGGTACTGGCCATTACAGAAGGGGGTCAGCTGTAACATACAGCTGACACCCAGCGGTGATGGTGCAGGCTCAGCTTCTGGGCCCGCACTGTACCGCGGTTTGCGGGAACCCCTTCTCGACAGTGCCATATATATATATATATATATATATATACGGTGCATGTCGGGAAGGAGTTAACTTTATTTAATTTATATTTTAGTCCCACTAGGGGATTTCACACTGCGATCCTTGGATCGCTTATATGTTTTGGTATACTTCGTATATCAAAGAATTATCACCTGTCTGTTACAAACTAAAGAACCATGCACAGCCTAATAGGCATACTGTTATAGCAGGCCTGGGGGCCATAGCTAGACCCCTGGCTGCCGTAGCAACCCTTCAGTGCCACGAGTTCACGTAGCACCGATGGATGACAAAGAGAGTCCCCTCCCTCAGTCTAACCACCTAGATGCATTAAAAGTGTGGTCTCCTTTTTTAATTTAAGCCAGGCCGGAAGTCAGCTGATCGCCGATAGTCCAGCTGCTGAAACCCATTCAGCTGTTTTCACCGAGAGAGGTTGCGGCCCGTCACATATTTTCCCTGCAGTGAGTCCCCCCTCTGATGTTCAATATTCCATGAAAGGTTATGTGGAAAGGGGTTTTCCAAGAGAGACAACCACCTTAACATTTGTAGCCAAATACATTTTCCAAATCGACCTAAATATATAGTCTTGTATATGTTTTTTGAAACTTTTCCAGTGCTTTGGAGTGCGTTGCTTAAGAGGACCTCTTCTTATGTGCCCTATTGGTGCATGGTTAGCTTATATAAGATCTCCCCATATTATCTTAAGCTGAGAGTCATGTCCAGAGTGATTCTCTGGACTGGATCGATGTCCTATCATCTCAATAAGAACCCTGCAGGCACTACAGCTCATTGCCATACGATAGCATGTGGGCTTCCAGCAACAGAAACCCCTTCTATTTTAGTAGAAGTGATAGAACAAAGTTATAGTGTTCTATATCAAAATGGAAGACATTCGTTAGGTTAAATTATTTTAAAAATAAAAATGTATTTTCTATCCTTCCACCCTCTGCTTTGTATATTAGGGCGTTGGAAGACATGAGATCTGTGCCCGTCAGTATTTTTTTGGGCAAACAGGTGAAAGATTATAATCAGAAGTTAACATTTTGAAAGACCAATTAGACAGGAGCTAAGTATTCAGTGAAGAAATGAGCATTGTCATATATACATCAGGGCAACCAGTCTCAATGCAAACATATTGATGTCCTGCTGATATAAGAGTAGTCCTGGGTTTATTGGTCCATTCATTAGAGCTCCATGTACTTACAGCAATAACCACTAGCTCCATACTAACTTTGCATTGTGTCATATGTATGGTGTATAGTTTTACAAACCCACCCCCTGTAGCATAGATTATTTAAAAGGCATTTTAAGGGGTACATCAGTTCCATGTATTAAAACTGTCCAAAGAAAACGGTGGCCATGTTGCCCATAATAACCAGTATCCAAATGAAAAAAACAACAAAATGTAACTATTATTGTCCACTATGGGGAACAAAACCGCTTTATAAATAAGTCCTCTCAGCCAGGCACTCATATGTGTTCCTCTATGGGGTGGAGAAGTACATACAGTATGTGTGGCCTCAACATTTTTGACTAGTTGGGAAATTTCAGTGAGAGGCAATGAGATGAGAGACTTTAGGGTACGTTAACGTATATCAGTTGCATTAGCATCCGTTTTTTTATCTCTCAAGTGTTTAAAACTGATGCAAAAACTGACGCAAAAATGTATCAGTTGCCATCAGGCTTTTTCACGATTTTTTTTTTACAAAAACATCAGTTGCCATCAGTTTTTACCATCCGTTTTTACCATCAGTTTTTACCACAATGGTCCACCAAAAAGGCAGTCTAGGGTCTGAAAATGTGCCAATTTCATCAGGGTGGTGCATAGCTTTTGATAGATTGGATACATGATAGATTAGATACTTGCTGTGTACCATGTCAGGGCTCTCCTTCTCTGCTACGGCCTCAGCGCTACACTGAAGTCTGACACACACATTGTAATGTCAAGTATGTTATATTCAGTGCAGTGCCAAGGCCGGCGCCAAGAGGGAGCCCAGAAGGCAGCTGCTGTTCACTGACCTCAGATCAGATCTTCGAAGCAGCCATGGGAGCCTGAAAAGATGCCAAACACTAGCCCTAACTTCAGGGAGTAGCCAATTTTTGGCGTCTTAACAGCTACCCAATCCCGCCCCACATCTCCAAGCCACCCCACACCACGCAGGGATTGCTGTTGTTTCTATTCACACAACAGGGCTCGGGTGTCAGCCGTTAAAAACGACTGTCTAGGTCCGTTTTTGTTGGCCGTTTTGTATCTGTTTTGTATCTGTTCTGTGTTTTCCGTTTTTGACACCTTTTGAAGAACAGATGAATTTCATGTGTAGATAATGCCGCAGTATATAATGCGCTCTGTATATAATGCTACTATACCCCCTTTAGATAATGTCACACATCAACTCGGTAGATAGTGCCACACAGCACCCCCTGTAGATTGTTCCGCACAGCGCCCCCTCTAGATAGCGCTACCCCCCTTCCCCTGTAGATAGTGCCACCCACGCCTGCCTTGTAGATATTGCCACTTACGGCTGCCTTGTAGATTGTGCCACCCATGCCTGTCCTGTATATTGTGCCACGCCTGCCTTGTAGATAGTGCCACATACGCATGCCCTGTAGATAGTGCCGTTGACACCTGCCCTGTAGATAGTGCCACCCACGCCTGCCCTGTAGATAGTACCATCCACCCCCCCCCCCCCCCCCCGAACTGCAATCCCCGGCCAGAGTGTTGCTGATAGCCTGGGATTCCGCTCCTGCAGAAGCCACTGATGTCAAATATTCATATATGGATAGTGACTTCAGCAGGGGCTTCTTCAGGAGAGGAATCCCTGGTCACGTCGGCAAGGCAGTGCCCGGGGATTGCGGTCCAGAAGTGTCGGCAACGCAGGCCCAGGAGAAGGCAGCTAACCTCAGATCTTCACTGCAAGGCGCCGAACACTAGCCTGACTTCAGGAAGGAGCTAGTGTACAGCTACTCACAATGCACCACGACAAGATTTCTATTCCCCCACACCGTGTGCTGCCGGAAGATGGATGTCGCAGCACCCGGCGTTTATACAGCTACAATGTACTAAGATAGGATAAGGCACTGAAGGTAACGTTTTTGGATCCAGCTCCCAGGGAGGTCCGGTGTCACAACTGATGTCCCCTGTGCCAGAACAGATCCCATAGAAAGCTATGGGACCTGTTCCAGCATCAGTTTGCCTCCGGCTGTTCTGCAACACGCTGGAGGTAAACTGAAGCGAACAGCGGACATATGTGAACGGCCCCTAAGCCAGCACTGGATTTTTACTTTGACTATTCAGATGACTGTGCAACCATTAGCTCCCCTTCATTAAGACATCTTGTAGATTAAAGGTGTCAGTCGTAGGAGCCGACGTCCTTTGACCCTTTCGAGGCTAGCGGGTTTTGAGTATTTTGAATCTTTGGTAGCCAGGACAATTTTCACACTTTGTACGCATGTACAAATAAAACCTAAATTAGGAAAAAAAAATCATACTAAACCCCCCTACCTACACCTGGCACATTGTCAAAATGCCATTTAACGTGTTTTTTTTCTTTCCATCTCCTTTTCTCCAGGGTGGTGGATAGGAATGGGTGATTAGGGAGGGAAGTTTTGTTTGATTGTCTATTTGTATGATTACTTTTGATATTGAAACAAAGAGAAAAATAAAAAAGATATAGAAAAATTTAAAAATCCATTTAACACTTACAGTACACATAGACATAGGCACCATCTTGCAATTTTGTGTCAAAGTGCAATTAAAAAAAAAAACTGTTTCAAAATTTATATTTGTGGCTTAAAGTGTGAACCAAGCAGAATATTAGATGCACCACACATCCTAAAAAAGTTCAATATGTGCAGAGTTTATGCGTACCATTTAGGCCAAAAATCTGGTTTTAAAGTGGGAATTTAAAAAAAGTAACAACCTATAAAATACAAGGATTGCACAGCTTAAAAAGTGAGTGCACCCCCAAACCGATATATATCCTGAAAGAAGACAGCCTGATGATATTCTTTTCATTGACGTGCTGTTGGCAGCCATGTCCACCTTCATGTAACTTTGTGACAAACAGGAATTATTTATTTTTTTAAACTGAATGGGAAGAGGACTTGGGGAAGGAGCAGTCGTTGCAGGACTGGCAGAATATGGCAGAGGCGGCTTCCAAATTATGAATACATTTTTTATTCATGGAGGCAGATATAAGGTATTGATGCGCTGGTATTTAACTCCCCAGAGACTCTCCCATCTGTTCCTGGGAGTCTCAAGTATGTGCTTTAGGGTCGGCAGTGGTAAAGGGATCATCCCTACACATATGGTGGAAGTGTCCAAGACTTAGATGCTTTTGAGTTTGGGTATATTCACTAATTTACTCGATCACAAACGTCAACCTGTGCAAAAATTCCATGGGAGACTCTTCTGGGAAGCAAATTCTGAATATCCTAAAGACTAATCACAGATGTGTTTCCATGCTGCCTAGATTGCTATAGCACGCTTCTGGGAGAGACCTTCCATTAGTATTGATTTGGAAAAACTGAAACTCTCCTGGATATTGGTCAAAGAAAAATGTTCCTTTATTCTTCAAGACAGTGTAGAATTCTTGATTAACGCATGGTCCTCCTGGTATCAATACGCCTTCACCATAAGATTGCCGAACCCTAACTTCATTACAGGGGGCACAGAGGATCAGAACTGTTAATTTAGGTAAAACCTTTACTCTCTTTGAGGAGCGTTTGTGTGGCCAGTCCATTCTTTTCCCCCAAATTACCTTTGCTTCTTTCCATGTCTTGTAATGTCTGTCTTTGTCTCATGTACTGTCTTTCTCATGAGTTTTAGTTTCTAAACTTTAGTGGGGAACCTATTATTTTCCTCTGCACTTTACTATCATATAAGGGGAATGTACGGTTTTATACTGGTTAATATGTGTTTACTTCTTCCAGCACCCATTTTAAGTGGTGCTGTCACCATTACAAATATGCTGCATTCTTACTGTGTTTTGCTTAACCCCTTCCCGCTCCTTGACGTACTATTACGTCATGGCAGCTGTATCGTTCGCGCTCCATGACGTAATAGTACGTCACGGGAGTAACGGCCGTTTCGGCCGTCCTCCCGACACATACAGGAGCTGTGACGCTGCTGTCTTGTTCAGCAGCTGTCACAGCTCCTACAGCGGGGACCGATCGCTGTGTCCCCGCTGATAACCCCTTAAAAGCCGCGTTCTATAGAGATCGCGGCTTTTTAGGGGTTAAGCTGCCATCGCCGGCCTGCTACGCGATAGCGGCCGGCGATGGTGACTATGGCAACCGGACACCAAACAATGGCGTCCGGCTATGCCATAGACGGAAGCCTAGTGGGTCCTGACAACGTCAGGACCCACTATGCTTGCTGTCAGTGAGTAGCTGACAGTTCTAATACACTGCACTACGCATGTAGTGCAGTGTATTAGAATAGCGATCAGGGCCTCCTGCCCTCAAGTCCCCTAGTGGGACAAAGTAATACAGTAAAAAAAAAGTTAAAAAAAGATGTGTAAAAATAAGAAAATAAAAGATTTAAAAGTATTAAAAGTAAAAATCCCCCCTTTTTCCCTTATCAGTCCTTTATTATTAATAAAAATATATAAACAAACAAATAAACTATACATAATTGGTATCACCGCGTCCGTAACGGCCTGAACTACAAAATTATTTCATTATTTATCCCGCACGGTGAACGCCGTAAAATAAAATAATAATAAACCGAACCAGAATCACAATTGTTTGTTCACTTCACCTCCCAAAAAATGGAATAAAAAGAGATCAAAAAGTCGCATGTACCGAAAAATGGTACTGATCGAAACTACAGTGCGTTACGCAAAAAATAAGTCCTCGCACGGCTTTATTGATTGAAAAATAAAACGTTCTGGCTCTTAGAATAAGGTAACACAAAAAGTGAATGATTGTTTACAAAACGTATTTTATTGTGCAAACGCCATAAGACATAAAAAAAAACTATAAACATCTGGTATCGCCGTAATCGTATCGCCCCGCAGAATAAAGTGAATGTGTCATTTATAGCACATGGTGAACGCTGTAAAAAAAACAAAAAAAAAAAACAAATCGTACAATTGCTGTTTTTTAGTCACCACGCCACCTAAAAATAGAATAAAAACCTGATCAAAAAGTCACATGCACCCCAAGAAAACTACAATGGATTCCTCAAGGTGTCTAGTTTCCAAATTGGGGTCACTTTTGGGGGGTTCCCAATGTTTTGGCACCACAAGACCTCTTCAAACCGGACATGGTGCCTAATAAAAAAGAGGCTTCAAAATCCACTAAGTGCTCCTTTGCTTCGGAGGCCGGCGCTTCAGTCCATTACCGCACTAGGGCCACATGTGGGATATTTCTCAAAACTGCAGAATCTGGGCAATACGTATTAATTTGCGTTTCACTGATAAATCCTTTTGTGTTATAAAAAAAATGGTATAAAGAGGATTTTCTGACAAAAAAAAAAATGTAAATTTCACCTCTACTTTGCTCGAAATTTTTGTGAAACACCTAAAGGGTTCCTAAACTTTCTAAATGCTGTTGTGAATACTTTGAGGGGTCTAGTTTCTAAAATGAGGTATTTGATCGGTGTTTCTAATATATGGGCCCCTCAAAGCAACTTCAGAACTGAACTGGAACCTAAAAAAATAAATAAATGAGGCAATACTTCGCTTCTTACATTATACTGATAATGAGCCGTGCCCACCCCGAGATGACCCCAGTTTTGACCGTTTGTATAAACGGAGACCCCTATTAGACCGTTCCAGTGCCCGGTTTTCCCAAGCATACACCCCCGAGAAGTGTATTTCTATTGATGAGTCCCTGGTACATTTTAAAGGGAGGGTTCAATTCCGCCAGTACCTGCCGGGTAAGAGGGCAAGGTATGGCGTGAAGATGTATAAGCTGTGAGAGTGCATCAGGGTATACCTACAGGTTTAGGATATATGAAGGAAAGGCCACCCCCAAATCAGACTGCATCCTGGACTACAATAGGTACATGGGAGGGGTGGACTTGTCAAATCAAGTCCTGAAGCCCTACAGCGCCATGCGGTGTGGTATAATAAGCTGGCCGGGCACATCATACAGATGGCATTGTACAATGCGTACATGCTACGTCGATGTGCAGGCCAGACGGGAACTTTCCTGGAATTTCAAGAGGTGATTATCAAGAACCTAATCTTTAGGGACCAAGAAGGGGGGCACCCAGTACTTCTGGAAGCGAGCCCACACGCATCGTACCAGGGCAACACTTTCCAGGAGAAGTTCCCCAAACTGGCAAGAAGGGAAAAAGTCAAAAGAGGTGCAAAGTCTGCTATAAGAGGGCGATAATGGATGACACAATATATCAATGTGACACGTGTCCCGAATAACCAGAGCTCTGTATGAAAGTGTTTTAAAATTTATCATACATCCCTTGGTTTATAATTTACCCCAATTTTACTTACCCTGATGCACTCCACACAGCTTATCCCCCCTCGTCTTTCCCCTCTGGGTCTTCTGTGTGTCCAGGCAGCTGATAACAGCCACATGTAGGGTATTGCCATACCCGGGAGAACCCACATTACAGTTTATGGGGTGTAGGTCTCCGGTCAAAATGCTCACTACACCTCTAGATGAATGCCTTAAGGGTGTAGTTTTTAAAACGGGGTCACTTCTTGCGGGTTTCAACTGTACTGGTACCTCAGGGGCTTCTGCATACATGACTTTGCACTAGAAAATCCCCAGTAGGCCAAATGGTGGTCCTTTCCTTCTGAGCCCTCCCATGGGCCCAAACGGCAGTTTATCACAACAAATGGGGTATTGTGGCACTCAGAACAAATTGCGCAACAGAATGGGGTATTTTGTTTCTTGTGAAAATAAGAAATTTTCAGCCAAAACTACATATTATTTGAAAAAAATAATTTTGTTTTCATTCCCAGCCCAATTCAAATAAGTTCTGTGAAAAAACTATAGGGTCAAAATGGTCACAACACCCATAAATGAATTCCTTGAGGGGTGTAGTTTCCAAAATGGGGTCATTTGTGGTGGGTTTCTATTGCTTTGATACCTCTGGGGCTCTGCAAATGCGACATGGCACCCGAAAACCAATCCAGCAAAATCTGTACTCCAAAGAACACACAGCGCTCCTTTCCTTCTGAGCCCTCCCATGGGCCCAAACGGCAGTTTATCACCACAAATGGGGTATTGCCGCACTCAGGACAAATTGGGCAACAAAATGGAGTATTTTATTTCTTGTGAAAATAAGAATTTTTGAGCTAAAATTACATATTATTGGAAAAAATATATATTTTTTTAATTCCCAGCCCAATTCAAATAAGTTCTGTGAAGAAACTATGGAGTCTAAATGGTCACATTACCCATAAATGAATTCCTTGAGGGGTGTAGTTTCCAAAATGGGGTCACTTCTGGTGGGTTTCCATTGCTTTGATACCTCTGGGGCTCTGCAAATGCGACATGGCACCCGAAAACCAAACCAGCAAAATCTGTACTCCAAAGAACACACAGCGCTCCTTCCCTTCTGAGGCCTCCCATGGGCCCAAACGGCAGTTTATTGCCACAAATGGGGTATTGATGCACTCAGGAGAAATTGGGCAACAAAATTGAGTATTTTGTTCCCTGTGAAAATAAGAAATTTTGGTAAAAAATTACATCTTATTGGAAAAAATGTCATTTTTTTAATGTCACAGCCCAATTGAAATAGGTGCTGTGAAAAAACAGTGTGGTCAAAATGCTAACAACAACCATAAATGAATTCCTTGAGGGGTGTAGTTTCCAAAATGGGGTCACTTTTGGTGGGTTTCCATTGCTTTGATACCTCTGAGGCTGTGCAAATGCGACATGGCACCCGAAAACCAATCCAACAAAATCTGGACTCCAACAAACATATAGCGCTCCTTTCCTTCTGAGCCCTCCCATGGGCCCAAACGGCAGTTTATCACCACAAATGGGGTATTGCCACACTAAGGACAAATTGGGCAACAAAATGGGGTATTTTGTTCCTTGTGAAAATAAGAAATTTTGATCACAAATGAAATTTTATTTGAAAGAATGAAATTTTTTTCATTTCAGAGCCCAATTCAAATACGTGCTGTGAAAAATCTGTGCGGTCAAAATGGTAACAACAACCCTAAATGAATTCCTTGAGGGGTGTAGTTTCCAAAATGGGGTCACTATTGGGGGATTCCTACTGTTTTGACACCTCAACACCTCTTCAAACCTGGCATGCTGCCTAAAATATCTTCTAATAAAAAAGAGGACTCAAAATGCACTAGGTGCTTCTTTGCTTCTAGGGCTTGTGTTTTAGTCCACGAGCGCAGTAGAGCCACATGTGGGACATTTCTAAAAACTGCAGAATCTGGACAATACATATTTAGTAGTGTTTCTCTGGTAAAACCTTCTGTGTTACAGAAAAAAAAATGAATAAAATTGAAATTCAGCAAGAAAAATGAAATTTGCAAATTTCACCTCCACTTTGCTTTAATTCCTGTGAAATGCCTGAAGGGTTAAAAAACTTTCTAACTGCTGTTTTGAATACTTTGAGGGGTCTAGTTTTTAAAATGGGGTGTTTTATCAGGGTTTCTAATACATAGGCCCCACAAAGCCACTTCAGAACTCAAGAGGTACCTTAAAAAAAAGGCTTTTGAAATTTTCTTAAAAATATGAGAAATTGCTGTTTATGTTCTAAGCCTTGTAACGTCCAAGAAAAATAAAAGAATGTTCAAAAAATTATGCCAATCTAAAGTAGACATATGGGAAATGTGAACTAGTAACTATTTTGGGTGGTATAACCGTCTGTTTTACAAGCAGATGCATTTAAATTCTGAAAAATGCAATTTTTTCAACATTTTCTCTACATTTTGCAATTTTTCACCAATAAACACTGAATATATCGACCAAATTTTACCACGAACATGAAGCCCAATGTGTCACGAGAAAACAATCTCAGAATCGCTTGGGTAGGTTTAAGCATTCCGACGTTATTACCACATAAATTGAAATATGTCAGATTTGAAAAATGGGCTCTGAGCCTTAAGGCCAAAACTAGGCTGCGTCCTTAAGGGGTTTTAAAGTCTATGTTAAAGTTTTTAAAGTGCTTCTTTTTTTTTTTTTTAAATGTGTATTAGTGTTTGTTAATAAACTTTGTAAATACATTTTATTAAAAATTATTTTTTACTTTTTAAGATACAGCTGCTCTGTATTCTCTATATTGAGCAGTTGTATCTAGCACTATTCACTGAATCCGTCAGTCCGACGGACCTGGCGGGTTCGGTGACAGAGGGTCCTGCGTGTCTCTGACATGTAGGATCCACCTGTAAACTATCACATCTAAGTTCATAATAAGGTCCACTGGACGGACAGATTCAGTGAATAGTGCTAGATACAGCTGCTCTGTATAGAGAATACAGAGCAGCTGTATCTTAAAAAGTAAAAAAGATACAGGGACATTGTAAAATGTACAAACTTTATTTATGTTTGTGTGTGGTGCAAGTGCTTGGTGCAGATGATTTGATGCCACGATCCTGGCACTGTTAAACATCTAGGTCGTAAAATCAATAAACGGCCGAATAAGGGGGAGTAGGGTGATTAGACGAGGGACTGCTTATCCTCTCACTCCTTTTCTAACCCCCCCCCCCATATGGAACAATCAGAAAGTATAGAGAGTATACATACTTTCTCTTTAATTGTCACATTTGTAGGGTCTTTTTTTAAAAAAAACAAATAAACAAAGGAGTCAGCAGATGAGCAGTAGCTCATCTAAACACCCCTCTACACCTTATTAGGCAGGACTGGGGAGTGATAATATGAAAAAAAGTTAATGTTACTCCGCCTCCTGGGATCATCTGCAGCCATTCAAGAACAGAAGTAGGATCACAGATTCTCCTCCTCTCCCTGCACGTCTCCTGCTGGCCCCCCTCTCTTCCTTCTGATAGGCGGAAGTGCAAGCTGCAAATTTATGCAGCTCCCATATCAACCTTCTCTTACTCAGGCTGTGTACCAGATTCTTAGCTTTCAGACAAGACCTAGATCGAAGCACTTGCGGCAACATAGCCTGAGTCAGTTATCCTGGGACTATGTTCTTCGATACCCGTAATGTGACATACAAAATTAAGCAGCTCTTATGCTCGGAAGAAATGATGAGTGTCCTAACTGCTCAGACACGTCTATTTCCTGAAAAGGTTTTTGTGGAGAAAAATTAGGAAATTGACAATGGACTTGGTAACAGAGTATAAAGAAATTGTGTCTATAAACCAGCTATTGAGCAAGACGTAAGAAAACTGATTCTTGGCACATATTCCTGTTGTGGAAGAAGGAAGTTGAAAATCAGTGGCGAATACACCAGAAGATTTTTAGTTCTTCATTTTGTGTCTGTTCTAGATGTGAATTTAAGAATTTAAGACTGCTTATAAGATGCCAAACAGTCTTTAGGGAGGCACTTACCTAATTATTATAATACAGCAATTGCTTAATAAATTACATAAGATTTAAATACAAATATTGACTTTTCATACATAAAATATCCAATTTGACAAAAATAGGAAGATATACACTAAGGCCGCATGCACACGACCGTGCCCGCAATCACGGCCCGCGATTGCGGGCACGGCCGGCCGCCGACTGACAGCCGCATTTTCGGCCCGTGCTCCCATACAAAGTTTGGGAGCACGGCCCGCAAAATGCAAAAGAACGGACATGTTCCATAATTCCCGGAACATTTCCACGGCACGGACACCCTTCCGTAGTGCTACGGAAAGGTGTCAGTGTTCAATGAAAGTGAATGGCTCCGTTTTTGCGGACCGCAATTGCGGTCCACAAAAACTGAGGTTTTTTACGGTCGTGTGCATGGGGCCTTAAAGGGTGACTAAACGTTCAACAAACTTCTGACATGTCATAGTGACATGTCAGAAGTTTTCATCGTTGGGGTTCAAGCACTGAGACCCCCACCAATCGCTAAAACGAAGTGGCAGAAGCGCTCATGTGAGCGCTCAGCCGCTTCGTTTCTGTTTGTTTTTTTCCAGAAAGCTTTCGTAGCGGAGTACGGGCTCATAGACTTTCTATTGAGCCCGTACACCACTACATCGATTTCCGGAAAAAGTCGAACAGCACTCGCACGATAGCTTCTGCCGCTTTGTTTGAGCGATTGGTGGGGGTCTCAGTGAGGCTCAGGGGGTCTCAGTGCTCGGACCGCAACCAATCAAAACTTCTGACATGACACTATGACGTGTAAAAAGTTTGTTGAACGTTTAGTTACCCTTTAACATTCCATATTTTTATATACATATACATTTTACATTAGTTGCTCCACATTCTAATGAATTGAAGAAGTGTGTTTAGCACCTTTCTTGTATAAACATATAACTGTCTTGTGATCCAAAGAGGAGGCAATTTGCCTCAAAACTCGTTATTGAAGAGACTGAATAAAAGTTTACTAACGGAGGACTAGAAATCAGTTTCTTTTGTATGTTTTGCCTAGTGTTCACTTCTTTCTACAACATTGTTCTGTATGCTGACCCAGAGAGGTCCACAGAGAAATGGCCCAGGCAAGCCGCAGTTGCAGCTATTACACTTGCTCAAAGCAAATCATTTTAGGTACAATAGTAAGAAGCTATCACAAAAGCAAATTTGGCAGTTCATAGAAATATTGCACTAGGAGGCGCTGGCGCTTTTTTTCCCTTAAGAGCATGTTCCTGGCTTTGGTTGCATAATATATTATACCAGTACACTAATAATTACTATACACTACTCTCCCAATTCCAGTTATCCTATAACAAAATTCTCCAAAATCATGTGGTATCATCAAAGTATGAATCCACATTTGGTGACCCTATGAGAATCTATTAGGGTATTGTTTGAGTAGTCAATCTCTAATATTGTGTTTTTATAAGAATCATCCTCTTAAACAACTAGAAACTTCCAGTGCTACACAGTTGCCCAGGAAAATGGGATTTGGTAATAATTCTGCTTTTGCTTTGCATATAGAGCATAATGCTCCACATTAAGGGTGCTGTTAGGGTATAAAAAGATCAGTGGCGCGACGAAGACAATTTAGCTATAATACAAATTGTAGAACACATGATAGGCTTAGATACACCAATTCTGCAGGTAAAGCGGTTTGTGCAAGATTTTTGAAATTTTGCAAGACGGCAGGGGGAGGGTATAAAATAATAATCTTACAGGCTCTCAACCTTTCAAACCCGTCACGTTTTTCACCTCCGAGTGTCCCCACGCTCATGTGAATCTAGCCTTAGAGATAATACACTCTAACTTGTCATATAATAAGCTGCACTTTTACTCCGAGTCTTCCGGGCCTTTTCATGAAAGAAATAACAGCAGTGACATCTACAGGTTAAACAAAAAATTGTATTCACATAAAATATGAATTAAACCAATTCTCGCTTTTAAAATCATTTAAATCAAATATTAGTGGGTTATGTATCAATAATGTCTATATAAAATAATCACTTTATGCTTCCAAAAATGTAGTAATTGTGACTAATGCATTCTTAAGTACATTGCAATAAAAATCAAAAAGGCCGATTACTCTTACCAGTAATCATTTCTTCACAAACCCATGACAGCACCCCTAGAGAGGAATTGCCATTCGCTGATAGGAAACCTGAGAAGATAAAAGTGGACACACCTCGCCACATATCTAGTCTTTTGCAAGAACTCAGCATGATCAAAGCAACAAGTTAAATATTTGTATTAATTTTATTTATTTTTTAAATGATATAATACAGATAGATAGACCCAGTGGCGTAACTACCACGGTAGCTGCCGTAGAGGTTACTACGGGACCCGCGACTTGACATATATACGTCATTGCGGCACTTCCGTGCTTGAAAGGCGCTGATTGACGGGACAAGTCATTCTGCCCTGTCAATCAGTGCCTATTAACAACGCGCTGCTTGGTCATTCAGCTCCAGCAGACCTGCTCAGAAGAGAGCAGATCTGCATTGCCACCGGACAGCGCGGGAACGGGATCAGGGTGAGTATGTAATTTTTAATTAATTTTCTACAGAAACTGAGTGCCATTATCTACAGTTGGGGCTCTGTCTACAGGGGGGTCTATATATGGGAATGTGGGCCACTATATACAGGGGCGGTCTATATGTGGGGATGTGGGCCACTATATACAGGGGGTCTATATGTGGAGATGTGGGCCACTGTATACAGGGGGGTCTATGTGGGGATGTGGGGCACTGTCTACAGGGGGGTCTATATGTGGGGCCCTATATACAGGGGGTCTATATGTGGAGATGTGGGGCACTATTTACAGGGGGGTCTATATGTGGGGATGTGGGACACTATATACAGGGGGGGTCTATATGTGGGGATGTGGGGCACTATATACACAGGGAGCTATATGTGGGGCACTAACTACAGGGGAGCTATATGTAGGGCATGGTCTACAGGGGTGGGCTATATGTGGGACAATATATACAGGGGGAGCTATATGTGAGGTACTATCTACAGCGGTGGGCTATATGTGGACCACTATCTATAGGGGAAGCTATATGTACAGCAGCACGGTGGCTCAGTGGTTAGCACTATTGCCTTGCAGCTCTGGAGTCTATATGTGGCCACTATATACAGAGGGCTGTATGTAGGGCACTATCTAAAGGGGCTTCTATGTAGGGCATTATCTACAGAGGCTCTATGGGGGGTCACTATCTACAGGGGGCTATGGGGGCACTATCTACAGGGGGCACGGTGTGTGTGTGTGTGTGTGTGTGTGTGTGTGTGTGTGTGTGTGTGTGTGTGTGTGTGTGTGGGACACAGTGTATGGTACTATTGTAATCAGGGTCACAGTGTATGGCTCTATTATAGTTAGTGGTGCAGTGTATGGCGCTTTATTATATTTAGAGTTGTTGAGAATTTTAACTTTGTTTATAGGTGAAGAAATGTTTTAAAAGTGAGAAGCTGAAGACATCTGAGCAGAAAACTGCAGAAGTGTGGAGCACTCATGACTTCCTATGAGAGTCTTACCAACCTCTTATATAGGTTTAAAACTTCGTGTCAGGCGCCCTTACCGTTAAAAACTATTGCGAATGCCTGGAAGAAGGCACAACTCTTACTAAAAGATACTACGGATTCTTCTGTTTCCCCCAGGACTCCGTTATGGAATAATCCATGGCTGCCTCACCTGGTGTCCCTGCCGGGAGCGATGATGTGGGCTGGGATAGGGGTTCGATTTTTAGGCCAAATATACTCTGTAGACAGCGAGTTTGTCTCCTTTTCTGAGCTAGAGGAGAGATTTGGGGTCCCGAGAAAGGTTTTTTATCATTATCTCCAGTTGAGACATGCCTGCTTGGCTCAGTTTGGTTCTGTTATGCCAGCTTTGGGGTTTTCCGGATTGGAGGACCTACTCGGCACCCCAGACCTTCCTAAGACCCTCACTCAGACGTATGCCCTGTTGCTGTCCTCTGTAAAACGTCCATTTGATAGGGCATACCTGGGGTGGAAGAGAGATATCCCTGATCTGTCGGAGGAGGAGTGGAGGGAGGTGGAGCTTTCCTTTTTTGATTCCGTAGTTAGTGCTCGAGATTTTTTAATACAATCACGGTTTCTACACAGAATTTACTATACTCCGTTTAGACTTCAGAGAATTGGGGCCTCCGGGTCGGACAGCTGTTTTAGGTGTCAGTCGGATATTGGCACGTACCTCCACTGTGTCTGGTCCTGCCCTAGGATTTCACTATTTTGGTCAAGGGTTGTAGAGTTTCTGCATGACAACTTTGAGTTTCCCAGGGTTCTCTCCCCTCAGGTGTGCCTCTTGGGCATTATGAATGAGTTAGTACAAGGCTATTATGACAAAATCTTTTTCCGATTTCTTTTGTTCTGTGCACGGAAGGTTATAATTATGGAATGGAAGGCCACGGTGTGTCCTAGTATAGAACATTGGTTACAACTGGTAAATAAGTATATACCATTATATCAGAAATTATACATTAGCAGAGGGTGTCCTGACAAATTCGGGAAGATATGGGCTAGATGGATGGAGATTTCGGACACTGTTGTCTGATAGGTAGGAGTGAGTGACGTGTGACTGGTTGTCTGTTTTTGGTAATAATGGCGGTCAAATGTTGATCCTATTTTCTTCATAATACACTTATATGCACCTGTAATCCGTTAAGTTTTCATGTGGGCTTTTGCACTGTAATTGTATTTTTCTATATGAGGATTGTCATTGCCAACTAGTGCGGTTGGTCAGTATGTTATGAATGTTTTTGTGCGCAATTTTGCGCTTTTGTACATTTGTATTTTGAGAAAAAGTTAATAAAGAAAACCTTTTAAAAAAAAGAAAACTGCAGAAGTGGGTCGTGGCCAGGAGAAATCCATCATAGAGGTCTTGGCCGGAGGGAGAAGAAAAGAACAACTAGAATCTGAGACGTCACTGGTGAGTCACTTAATGTAAATGTTTATTCTGCCTCTAATCTGTACTGTAGTCACTGTATGATCTGCATTGAGATGATGGGTGGTATGATTTTTTTTTTTGTGAAACAGCATCTCCCAACCATTGTTCGGGCCATGCTGGGAGCTGTAGTTTTACTCTGTACAAACCTATATGGCAGGGGTTGCACTAAATTGAGTTGTATTTGTTCTGGTGTTGTATGTATGTACTGAGCTTGGTTCTGGGGCTTTATATATGTACTGATCTTAGTTCTGATGCTGTATTTAAGTACTGAGCTTTGTTCTAGTGCTGTATATATGTACTGAGGTTTGTTCTGGTGCTGTATATATATTGAGCTTGGTTCTGGTGCTGTATTTATGTACTGAGCTTTGTTCTGTTGCTGTATATATACTGAGCTTGGTTCTAGTGCTGTGTTTATGTACTGAGCTTGGTTGTGGTACTGTTTATATGTATGAGCTTGGTTCTGGAGCTGTAATTATATAGGATATATTTATAATAACAAAATGGACAGATGGAATTGTTCTCAATTAATTGTATATTTCATGGGAACCTGTCTGGTAGATTTAACCCCTTAAACCGCTACCAAAATCTTTAAAATCCACTTTTAAAACGGCGCACACTATATGCTAATTACTCATTAAAGGGTCATAGGGCGGTGCCTTTCCATGTTTGATTGACATCCCCCTGGCTGATACAACTTTCTCGGATGCGCCTGTGTGGCACTATATACAGGGGGGCTGTGTGGCACTGTACACAAGGGGGAGCTGTGTGGCACTATACACATGGGGGAGCTGTGTGGCACTATATACAAGGGGCAGTGTGGCACTACTGAGGAGGGGGCTGTGTGGCACTATCTACTAGGGGCTGTATGGCACTATTTACAAGGGGAGGGCTGTGGCTCTATCTACAGGAGACTGTGTGTGGCGCAATCTACAGGGGTCTGTGTGTGGCACTATCTACTATGGGGGGCTGTGCAGCACTTTCTACTAACGGGGGCTGTGTGGCACTATATACAAGGGAGGGGGGCTGTGTGGCACTATATACAGTGGGAGCTGTATAGCGCTATACACAGGGGGTCTTTATGGCGATATTTACAGGGGGCTGTATGGCATTATCTACAAGGGCACTATCTACTATCTACAAGTATGGCACTATTTTATAAGGGGAGGGCTGTGGCTCTATCTAAGGGGACTGTGTGTGGCTCTATCTACAGGGGTCTGTGTGTGGCACTATCAACTAAGGGGGCTGTGTGGCACTATATACAAGGGAGGGGGATGTGGCACTATATACAATGGGAGCTGTATAGCGATATATACAGTGGGGCTTTATTGCGATATTTACAGAGGGCTGTATGGCACTGTCTACAAGGGGAGGTGGGGGCGCTATATACAAGTTGGGTGTGACATGGTCTATAGGTGGGGCTATATAGCACTGTCTACAGGGGGCTTTATGGCCTATTCTACAGGGGGCACTATCTATAAGGGGGGCTGCTTGTGTCACCGGGGGGGGCCCAGTCATGAGTTGGCTATGGGGCCCAGTCTTTTCTAGTTACACCCCTGGATAGACCTCTATTTTATAGTATAGCTCTTTCAATCTTCAAGCTGTTAGATCAAGACTGTGTACCTGAGGGTGCATTTCTGGGCCTTGGGATAGGATATCTAGTCTGACTGGGAGGATCCATGCTTACATAGTTAGTATGATTGAAAAAAAGACACATGTCCATCAAGTTCAACCAAGGGAAGGGAAAAAAGGAAAGTGATGAAACAAAAATTTGACACATTGACATCGGAGCTGATATTTTTTTCGTTCTAGGAAATTATCTCTGCCTTTTTTAAAGCCATCTACTGTTTCTGTTGTAACCAGCTCCTGTGGTAACTATGCGATTGCGGGGCCGATTGTTGCAATGGCAACCTGGAAGCCTAATAAAGGCTTCCGGTCTGCCATCTATGGAAGGCGATTAGTACTGCCAGAGGCAGGACCTAATATGCCCACTGTCAGTGTGAAACTGACAGGTATAATACCCTGCAATACATAAGTATTGCAGGGTATTATAACAACGATCCAACAATTGGATCTTCAAGTCCCTAGTGGGACTAAAAAAAAAAAAGGAAAACAAAGTTCCAAAAAAATGTACAAAAGTAATATTTCAAAATAATAAAATTTTAAAAATCGCCCTTTTTCCCTTATAAAGTCCTTTATTATTGGAAAAAAAGAAAAAAATAATAAACTATGCATAATTGTTATCGCCACGTCCGTAACGACCTGAACTATAAAAATATATTGTACTTTATCCCGCACGGTGACCGCCATAAAAATAATAATAAAAAAACTATACCAGAATCGCTATTTTTTGGCACTTTAGCTCCCAAAAAATGGAATAAATAGGGATCAAAAAGTCGCATGTACTCAAAAATGGTACCAATAAAAGCTACAGTTTGTTCCACAAAAAACAAGCCCTCACACAGCTTTCTTAATGGAAAAATAAGAAAGTTGTGGCTCTTAAAATATGGCAACACAAAAACAAAATAATTTTTTTAAAACCATGATTTTATTGTGCAAACACCGTAAAATATAAAAAACCTATATACATATGGTATCACCGTAATCGGATCGACCCGCAGAAAAAATTAAATATGTCGATAGGGGCGTGGCTTGGCAGCCGAGAGATATGGCTACTTGATTCCCGAGCTCCGGCAACACTAACGCTGATTTCAAAGCAAGGCTTTTCTAATATACAATCTGTGCTTCGGCAGAAGCGGACCTACCTGCTCATGATGACGAGAGGCAAGAGAAGCCTTAACCCCTTCCCGCCGGATCACGTATATAAACGTCATTAAAATCGGTGGCTTACCGCCTTTTCACGTAAATGTACGTCATGGAGATGAAGCTGGCTCAGGAGCTGAGCCAGCGACATCACCACCGGGTGACAGCTGTATGTTACAGCTGGCACCCTGAGGTATCGGCCAGGACCGGAGCTAGCCTCCGATCCGACCGATTAACCCCTCACATGCTGCGTTCAATAGAGATCGCAGCATGTGAGGAGTTTATAGCCACCGGCACCCCAGCAATGTGATCGCTGGGTTGCCGGTGGCTGCAAAGGCGATCGGAGGGCTAATGCTTACCTCCCGATCAGCCTGTAACGGAATCCTCCTATGCCCCGTCGTCGGCGGGGCCCAGGAGGCTTCCGGTAACATCGGCAAGATGGCGCCGGCTCAGCTTCAGGCTCAGAAGCTGAGCCGGCGTCATCAGCAGTGGGTGTCCGCTGTATGTTACAGCGGACACCCCGATCTATCGCCAGGAACCGGAGCTAGCTCCGATTCCTGGCATTAACCCCTTCGATGGAGCGATCCATTGTGATCGCTGCATCCTAGAGGTTTGTAGAAAATCGGCAGCCTTGCCATGCGATGGCAAGGCTGGCGACTGCTACCATGGCAACAGGAGCCCTAACAATGGACTCCTGTCTGCCATTACGTAAGCTGATTAGGCCCCGCCCAGAGGCGGAGCCTGATCGGCTTGCTGTCAGTGAACAACTGACAGTTCCAATACATTGCACTACATAGGTAGTGCAATGTATTAGAACATCAAACAAACAGTTGGACATTCAAGTCCCCTAGTGAGACTAAAGAAAAGTGTAAAAAAAAGTGTAAAAAAAGTAAAAATAAAAGTTGGAAAACATACAATAAAAGTTTCAAATAATAACACAAAACACAATCGCCCTTTTCCCCTTATCAAGTCATTTATTATTGAAAAAAATAATAAAGCCATACATATTTGGTATCGCAGCGACTGTAACGACCTGAACTATAAAAATATTATGTTATTTATCTAGCGCAGTGAACGCCGTAAAAAAAAACCTCAAAAACACTGCCATAATTACTGTTTTTTTTGGTCACTGTCTTCCAAAAATTGAAATAAAAAGTGATCAAAAAGTCGCATGTATCCAAAAATGGTACCGATAAAATCTATACCTCGTCTCGCAAAAAAACAAGCCCTCACACAGCTCCATCGATGAAAAAATGTAAAAGTTATGGCTCTCACAACTTGGCGACAGAAAAAATACATTCTCTTTCCAAAAGTAATTTTATTGTGCAAAAAGTTATAAAAAAGTTCTATAAATTTGGTATCGCCGGAATCGTACTGACCCGCAGAATAAAGGTAACATGTAGTTTATAATGTACGGTGAATGGTGTATATAAAAAAAAAAGTGGCACAAGCTGGTCATGACATATTTGACACTGAATTGGCATATCTAGGGAAACATTTTAATTTGTACCTTCCGCAGCGCAATCATTTATGGAAAAGACCTGTGGGGTGAAAATTCTCACTACACCTCTTAATAAATGCCTTGAGGGGTGCAGTTTCCAAAATGGGGTCACTTCCCAGGGGTTTATTTTATTATTTCACATCAAAGCCTCTGCAATTGTGAACCAATACTTTATAAGTCGCCAAATTAGGCCTCAATTTTACATGGTACTCTTTCACTCCTGAGCCCTGTCGAATGTCCAGGCAAAAGATTAGGGCCACATGTAGGGTGATTCTAAAACAGGGAAACACCGCATAATAATTGAGAGCTGTCTTGTTATGGTGGCACAAGCCGGGCACCACATATTGGCGTATCTAAGGAAAAATTCCCATTTTCATTCTCCCACATCGTGTGCACACGAATTTCTGCAAAACACCTGTGGGGTTAACATGCTCACTACACCCCTAGGTGAATACCTTGAGGGTGTTGTTTCCAAAATGGGGTCACTTCTGGGGGGGATCCACTGTTTTGGTCCCACAGGGACTTTGCAAATGCAACATAGCGACCAGATACCAAATGCAGCAAAATCTGTACACCAAAAGCAAATGGCGCTCCTTCCCTTCTGAGCCCTGCCGTGTGCCCAAACAGCATTTTACTACCACGTGTGGGGTATTGCCGTACTCCAGAGAAGTTGCTTTACAAGTGTTGGGGTTCTTTCTTTCCTTTATTTGTTGAGAAAATTAAAAATTTGGAGCTAAAGCTACGTCTTATTGAAGAAAAAGGATTTTTTTTATTTTCACTGCCCAATTCTAATAAAATCTATGAAACACCTGTGGGGGCAAAATGCTCACTACACCCCTAGATGGATTCCTCAAGAGGTGTAGTTTTCTCAATGGAGTCACTTTTTTGGCGTTTTCACTGTTTTGGTACCTCAGGGGCTTTGCAAATGCGACATGGCCTGCGCAAACCATTCCTGCTAAATTTGAGCTCCAAAAGCCAAATGGCGCTCTTTCCCTTCTAAGCTCCGCCGTGTGTCCAAACATCCGTTTATAACCACATGTGGGGTATTGTTTTACTCGGGAGAAATTGCTTTACAAATGTTGTGGTGCTTTTTCTCCTTTAGTCCTCGTGGAAATTAGAAAAAATTAGCTAAACCTACATAATCTTTGAAAGAATGACGATTTTTATTTTCACGGCCTACTTCCAATAATTTCTGCAAAAAACCTGCGGGGTCAAAATGCTCACTATACCCCTAGATAATTTCCTCAAGGGGTGTAGTTTCCAAAATGGGGTCAATTTTGGTGGATTTCCACTGTTTTGGCACCGAAAGAGCCCTTGAAACCTGACATAGTGCATAAAATATTTTCTAATAAAAAGGAGGCCCAAAATCCACTATGTGCTCCTTTGCTTCTGAGGCCGGTGCTTCAGTCCATTAACACACTAGGGCCACATGTGGGATATTTCTAAAAACTGCAGAATCTGGGCAATAAATATTGAGTTGCGTTTCTCTGGTAAAAACTTCTGTGTTACAAAAAAAATAGAATAAAAATGAATTTCTGCAAAAAAAAAATGAAATTTGAAAATTTCACCTCTACGTTGCTTTAATTCCTGTGAAACGTTTAAAGGGTTAAGAAACTTTCTAAATGCTGTTTTGAATACTTTGAGGGGTGAAGATTTTAAAATGGGGTGACTTTTTGGCGGTTTCTAATATATAAGGTCCTAAAAGCCGCTTCACAACTGAACTGGCCCCTGTTAAAATAGCCTTTTGAAATTTTCTTGAAAATGTGAGAAATTGCTGCTAAAGTTCTAAGCCTTGTAACGTACTAGAAAAATAAAAGGATGTTCAAAAAACGATGCCAATCTAAAGTAGACATATGGGGGATGTTAATTAGCAACAATTTTGTGTGGTATAACTGCCTGTCTTACAAGCAGATACATTTACATTTAGAAAAATGCTAATTTTTGCAATTTTTCACCAAATTTTGGTGTTTTTCACTGGTAAATATTGAATTTATCGACCACATTTTTCCACTATCATAAAGTCCAATGTGTCATGAGAAAACAATCTCAGAATCGCTTTGATAGGTAAAAGCGTTCCGGAGTTATTACCACATAAAGTGAAATATGTCACATTTGAAAAAATGGGTCTGGTCCTGAAGGCCAAAATGAGCTTGGTCCTGAAGGGGTTAAACAACAAGGCAAGTTGGACTTCTACTTTGATAACGACTGGGATGTAGAAGAGGGAGCTTCTGGCCTCGCTTCCCGCTCACACACATCTAGCCTGCGGAAACCGGCTTCACCACTTTCTTCATGCTCTTCCCAAGAAGGTAAACGTTCTCCACTTACCTCAAAGGACCCACGGAGATCTTCAATTATTCCGGGTTCCCGCTATAGCCCCCTGGCTGTGGAGTCATCTGAGGATTTCGGCGCCAAAAACGGCATGCGGTCGACGCCATCTTCCCCTTCACTCAGCCCTGAGACACGGCGCCTCAAGCTGCACATGCAGAATCGTTAGAATGTGGAAGTAGGCAACGGTGCTTCTCTTCCCCATGTGTCGCTCTCAGTAGCAACTGCATTCATAGACATTCCTACAACTGATTGTCCTGCATCAGGGACTTTGATGAAAGAGATGCTGACGGCGTTCAGCATCTCCATCCATACAGAATTCACGGCTTTATTAGCCCCCATTAATGCTACAATGCAGGGATTGGGTCAGCGGATACATCATATAGAGAACAAAATGGGATACTTCGCTACCTCACACAACAATCTTGTGGATTCACACTCTGATTTATCGGCAGAAATTGAAAGTTTAAAAGCTAAGGTCATACACCTTGAAGACCGCTCCAGGCGGGAACAATGTGAAGATCAGGGGCATTTCGGAAGACATTCAACCAAAGGATCTCACCAAATACGTACAAGAGATTATGTTGGCTATAATGTCGGCAAGTTCCGCTACCGACATAATAATAGACAGGGCACATAGAGTACCTCGTCCGAAACACCTTCCGGACACTTTACCAAGAGATGTACTCATCCGAATTCATTACTACCATGTGAAAGACGCATTGATGGCCTCTATTCGGCAACTTGGAGACCTGCCGTCGCCATATCAACATATTAAGTTATTTGCTGATTTATCATTGGCTACACTCCACCTTTGGAAAAAATTATCTCCGATTACTGCTGTACTAAGAGATCAGAAAATCGCCTACAGATGGAGCTTCCCTGTGAAAATTCTGATACGTCATATTGGATCATTACATGTTATCTCCACCTTGCTTGAGGGACGGAAGTTCCTGCAAACGTGGAATTTTCCACTTCCTGATCTTGCAGAAGATGGTGCAATCTCGTCCAACAGCTTGGAAAGGGAATGGCAAGTGGTGCCACTTCGGAAGTCAATTCCTCGTTGAAGAGTTAATATTAACTCGTGACACACCTGCCGATTGGAGTTCGGCCATGTCTCTGGGATTCGAGCCCTGAGCGACCGTCCCACTAGTTTTCAGCTGGTATAGCTGTATATGTGTTTATTGTGTTTATTTAATCTGTATGACTCTACTTTTTGGGTTTCAAGTTACCTCTATGTTTTCTTTTGTCTAAGATTTTTCCCAGCTAGATATGTGATATATTGTACTGCTCAGATGCTGGACTCACTTATACTTATATGGTATAATGATTTATTCTTACCGAATGTGATTAGTTCTTTTGAAATCCACTCTCATATGGATACCTACAAGATGATAGACAGTGTTCATGTGTATTACCGGATTTTTCATTTTTACAATATAGCGCTCTCTAATATATTAGGATGATTAAGTTTGTTTCCCTAAATGTGAAGGGTTTGAATAGTCCCTATAAAAGATAGTTTATGTGGAAAGAGGCTCTTTCTTTGAGGTGTGACATGTTGTGTGCACAAGAGACTCATATAATAGAACAGGATGCCCATAGAATAAAACACCCTCAATTTTCTAAAGTTATTCTTTCTCACCATAGCAAAAAACAAAGGGGGGTACTCCTCGCCGGGTATTCCTCGCCATAAGGAATACAGTCGCGTTTACTCCAATTTCATCTTTAGTGGATCCTTGTGGGAGGTATATCATTCAAATTGGAGAACTTAACAATGTGTTATTTACGATAGTAGTTGTATATGTTCCAAACACGCATCAAGTCTGCTTCCTTAATAAATTATTCTGTAAGATTAATAAGGTTAAACAAGGCGAATTGGTGGTTTGTGGTTACATGATCCTATGATGGACTCCACAAGTGTACATAGATCCTACTCCAAATCCTTAGCCGGTGTCCTCCTTAGAGAAGACATTTATGATGTATGGCGCATTCAACATGATTCGGAAAGGGATTACTCCTTTTTCTCACTGGTACACCGATCTTATTCTCGCATAGATCTATTTCTTGTTAGTAGATCTTTATTACAAAAAGTGGAGAAATCTACTATTGAGATAATTAAGTGGTCGGACTATGCAGCCATTACTATATGTGTTAATGAAGCTCATTCCTCTTCACCACATTTCTTATGGAGAAATAATACCTACTTAATGTCCCACCCTAAGCAGAAAGAAGAACTGCGTAAGGGCCTTGATGAATATTTCTTGTTAAATGTTAATTCTGTACGAGATCCATTTGTTCTCTGGAATGCCCATAAGGCATACATGAGAGGTCTTTTTATAAAGTGGGGGCATAGAGCAAAGAAAGAAAGGGAGCATCAATTTGATGACATACTAGCGCAAACACGTCCCTTAGAATCCTTAAATAAATCAGATATAACTTTGGCTAATTTTGAGAAGTTACGGACTCTTCGTATTAAATTGCGAGATTGTTTAATGTATAAATATGAAAAGAACCTGCAATCTATTAAACCACAATATTATTCTCAGGACAATAAAGCTAGCAAACTTTTGGCACATAGATTGAAGACAAGGGCTGTTAAGAGTAAGAAACCATTTCTCATCGATCCTCTTAGATCCACTAAAACCTATTCCCCTGGGGATATAGCACAGAAATTGATGGAATATTATAATTCCCTATATAACTTACATCCCTCTCCTGCAAACCCTCAGTCTGCTGAAAAAGGCGTTAAAGATTTTTTAAATACCCTGAACCTCCCACGTCTATCACCCGGCCAACTGAACGATATGAATCTCCATTTAACGGAATTGGAAATCTCTAAAATCATTCGATCTCTCCCGACGCATAAAGCCCCTGGCCCCGATGGCTTATGCGGTATATACTATAAAACTTTTGAAGAATCCCTTCTGCCTCATTTGTTTGACACTTTGCAACATGCCATTAGTCAGGGCTCCTTTCCTAAGGAGATGCTGAGTGCAGTGATAGTGACACTTCCAAAGCCAGGAAAAGCAAAAGATTCACCACAAAATTTTCGTCCCATATCCCTCCTTAACTCTGACTTAAAAATGTATGCTAAAGTTCTTGCGAACCGTCTAGCCTCTAAGATTCCCTTTCTGGTTAATAGGAATCAAGTCGGTTTTGTCAAAGATAGGCAGGCTCCGGAAAATACTAGGAGGGTTCTCAATATTTTCTATCATTTGAATGGATTGGGGACTCAGGCTGTTATGGTAACTCTGGACGCCAAAAAGGCGTTTGACAGAGTTAATTGGTCGTTCGTTTTCTCGGTGATGGATAAAATGGGATTTGGGGGATTCATAGTAAACGCAATTAAAGCTCTTTACACCTCCCCATCGGCGAGAGTCTTTGTTAATGGAACTCTTTCTGAAGAGCTTTTGATAACAAACGGGACTAGGCAGGGATGCCCATTGTCACCTTTGATTTTCGTTCTTTCCATAGAGCCATTAGCTCAGGCTATTAGACGACACTCTGACATTCATGGGGTACAGATAGGAGATCGCTCTCATTGCATTTCTCTATACGCGGATGACATAATCTTGACCCTGGAGAAATCGGAAACATCTTTATCTGCCGCCTTTAAGATTATACAGGACTTTGGTGATTTAGCCTTTTATAAGGTTAATATGGAAAAATCACAGGCTATGCCTTTAAATTGCTCACGGTTGGATCTCAGCTCCCTACAGGCTAAGTTTTCATTAGATTGGCAACATAACCAAATTAAATATTTGGGGATAAACATTACTTCTAAAGTTTCTTAGTTTTATCAGGCCAATTATTTTTCTATGCTATTACAAATTGAACTTGATTTGAGGCAGTTGGCAACACATGAAGTCTCATGGATAGGCAGAATTGCTGCATTTAAAATACTGGTGCTTCCGAAGTTACTATATCTTTTTCGGACGTTACCGATAGAAATGCCCTTATCTTCTTTCAATAAGGCACATAGAATGCTTACCTCATATATCTGGAAGGGGAGTAAGCCGCGTATAGCGGCTAGGTTATTGAGCAAAGGGAAAAAGAATGGAGGCTTGAGTTTGCCCAATATTCACCATTATTACCTAGCTACTCAGATATTTCAACTGAAGCAATGGTGGGAGACTTTTCTCAACATTGGTTTCACATTGAAACCTCATTGGCACCTATACACAATTTAAAAGCTCTTTTAATTGTGAGATTAAATCCTCATGCGCCTACTGTCTCCTTACCATATTTTCTATCCACATCTATACAGAATTGGCTGAAATTCCATTCACTGTGTAGCAAGTCCTCTTTTTCTCTACTTTCTTGTTCGCCCATAGAGGCTCTCGAGCTCCTTCTCTCAGACTTGGATCTCCGTTCCTGGAAGATTGGAGGTTTGACACATATGATATCTCATATGGAAAATAATCAATTGCTACAATTTACCTCCCTACATGATAGGTTCGGTATCTCAAACTCTGATTTCTACAAATTTCTTAGAATTAAGCACCTCTTGCAATCGGAATGTCCATTTACGGTTACAGCTAATGCTGATATATTCCAGCTAAGATCTCAACCTGTGACACATCTTAAAGGTTTGCGTCCTTTATATGATCTCTTAGGATCCAATGCTAAATTTGAAAAATCTTCCCCTTTCTTGGCTTGGGAGAAGGAGCTCGTACAAGTTTATCCCACACCTGCATGGACATATGCTCTCACTTTTGTAGCAAAACATCTGAAATGTACTTTACCCTAGGAGTCAGTGATGAAGACTATGCTCCGATTGTAAAGGATCTGCCAGACACAGCTTCTGTGTCGACGCCCGTGGTTAATCAGTCTGCATCTGCTCCTAGGTCTGATAGAGTGACTCGATCTGCTACCACTCAGGCTGGTAGGCTGAGGAGTGGCAGAACCTATCACAGCCTGGCCAGACGGAGCTAGCTCCCGCCCTCGGTCTACTTATACCTTCATTTCCTGCTCTTCCTTTGCCTGTGATTCTGTCTGGTTTCCTGGCTCTGCTGTTCCTGCTAGTACTATTGACCTCTGCTTCAAATTGACCCTGGCTTTACTGACTACGCTCCTGCTCTGCGTTTGGTACCTCGTCCACTCCTGGTTTGACTCGGCTCGTTCACTACTCTTGTTGCTCACGGTGTTGCCGTGGGACACTGTCCCATTTCCCTTAGCTTCTGTGTACACTTGTCTGTTTGTCTGTCGTGCACTTATTGAGCGTAGGGACCGTCGCAGAGTTGTACACCGTCGCCTAGGACGGGCCATGCAAGTAGGCAGGGACTGAGTGGCGGGTAGATTAGGGCTCACCTGTCTGTCTCCCTACCCCAACATTACATAATCACAGGCCCATATACCTTTTCTACCCTGGTTCCTACACAACTATGGACCCCCTTGAGACCCTGGCTCAGCAAATGCAGGGTCTCTCCCTACAGGTCCAAGCCCTGGCTCAGAGGTGCCCTTTGCCGAGAGCCAGCTGGTGACCTTACGTCAGGGTAAGCGACCCGTTGAGGAGTACTGTTCTGACTTTAGGAAGTGGTGCGTAGCTTCTCGGTGGAATGACCTTGCCTTGAGGTGCCAGTTTAGATTGGGTCTGTCGAACGCCCTGAAAGACCTATTAGTTAGCTATTCCTCTTCTGACTCTCTAGATCAGGTTATGGCTTTAGCGGTACGTCTTGACCGACGTCTCAGGGAACGATGACTTGAAGGTTTTTGTGCCTTCTTCTGTGGCTCCCCCATGATGGCTCCCGAGGTTCTGTTGCTTCGTTCTTCCATGGGAATCTCGGCTCAACCAATGAAACTCGGGGCCTCCATGTCTCCACAACAACGTAGAGAGCTCCGCAGGAAGAATGGTCTCTGCTTCTACTGTGGGGATGACAAGCATCAAGTGAACAACTGTCCAAGGCGTAAGAATAAGCAGCCGGAAAACTTCTGCGCCTTAGTGACCATCGGGGAGGTCGCTTGGGCGCACAGGTATTTCCCGTAAATATGAAACCTAATAAGATCTTGCTTCCTTTCCGGTCTCTTTTGAGGGTAGGTCTGCCACCGGCAGTGCCTTCATGGATTCAGGGCCTTCTGCTAATATTATGTCTGTGGAATTTGCTATGTCTCTAGCTATGCCATTGATTGATTTGCCTAAACCTGTCCCGGTAGTAGGTAACGACTCCACTCCACTTGCTAATGGTTATTTTACGCAGCATACCCCTGTTTTTTAACTCATTGTTGGCTCTATTCATTTGGAGCAGTGCTCTGTACTGGTGATGCAGGGATTATCGTCCGATTTGGTTTTAGGCCTTCCCTGGTTGCAGATGCATAATCCCACGTTTAACTGGAATACTGGGGAACTTACCAAATGGGGTAATGAATGTTTTACGTCATGTTTTTCTGTTAATTCTATTTCTCCCCCTGAGGAGGCGAACACGCTACCCGAGTTTGTTCAGGACTTCGCTGATGTTTTCTCTAAGGAGGCCTCCGAAGTGTTACCTCCTCATAGAGAATACGATTGCGCTATCGAATTGGTACCAGGAGCTAAGCTTCCTAAGGGTAGGATTTTTAATCTCTCTTGTCCCGAACATGAGGCCGTGAGAGAATATATCCAGGAAAGCCTGGCCAAGGGTTACATTCGCCCCTCTACTTCTCCGGTAGGTGCTGGCTTCTTCTTCGTAGGGAAGAAGGATGGTGGTCTTAGGCCGTGCATTGATTACCGAAACTTGAATAAGGTCACTGTAAGGAACCAGTATCCCCTTCCTTTGATTCCTGATCTCTTCATACAGGTTCAGGGGGCCCAATGGTTCTCTAAGTTTGATCTTCGGGGGGCTTATAACCTTATCCGAATCAGAGAAGGGGATGAGTGGAAGTCTGCGTTTAACACGCCCGAAGGTCATTTCGAATACCTCGTCATGCCCTTTGGGTTGTGTAATGCTCCCGCAGTCTTCCAGAATTTCATAAATGAGATTTTAAGAGACTACCTGGGGGTATTTCTTGTAGTGTACCTTGATGACATACTTGTGTTTTCCAAAGACTGGTCCTCCCACATTGAGCATGTCAGGAAGGTGCTCAAGGCCCTTCGGGAAAACAAACTCTTTGCTAAATCCGAAAAATGTGAGTTTGGGGTGCAGGAGATACCATTTTTGGGTCAATTCATCACTCCTAATGAATTCCGCATGGACCCTGCCAAGGTTCAGGCTGTGGCTGAATGGGTCCAAAGTGCCTCCCTGAAGGCATTACAGTGCTTCCTGGGGTTTGCTAATTATTACAGGAGATTTATTGCTAACTTCTCGGTCATCGTTAAGCCTCTTACTGTAAACGATCTGCCTGACACAGCTTCTGAGTCGACGCCCGTGGTTACTCACTCTGCACCTGCTCGTAAGTCTGGTCGAGTGACCCCTTCTTCCACCAATCAGCCTGGGAGGCTGAGGAGTGGGAGAGCCTATCACAGCCTGGCCAGATGGAGCTAGCTCCCGCCCTCTGTCTATTTATACCTTCACTTCCTGCTCCTCCTTTGCCTGTGAGTCTTTCAGTCTGTTTCCTGGCTCTGCTGCTGCTACTTACTACTTGTCTTCTGCTTCATATTGACCCTCGCTTGACTGACTATTCTCCTGCTCTGCGTTTTGTACCTCGTCCCCTCCTGGTTTGACTCGGCTCGTTCACTATTCTCCTGCTCTGCGTTTTGTACCTCGTCCACTCCTGGTTTGACTCGGCTCGTTCACTATTCTTGTTGCTCGCGGGGTTGCCGTGGGCAACAGCCCCATTTACCTTAGCTTCTATGTACCCTTGTCTGTTTGTCTGTCGTGCACTTACTGAGCATAGGGACCGTCGCCCAGTTGTACGCCGTCGCTTAGGACGGGCCGTTGCAAGTAGGCAGGGACTGAGTGGCGGGTAGATTAGTGCTCACCTGTCTATCTCCCTACCCCGCCATTACATAATCACAGGCCCATATACCTTTTCTACCCTGGTCCCTGTCACAACTATGGACCCCCTTGAGACCCTGGCTCAGCAAATGCAGGGCCTCTCCCTACAGGTCCAAGCCCTGGCTCAGAGCGGCAACCAGCAAGATGCTACCCTGGTAGTGCCCCCCACCTCACCTCTTGAACCCCACCTCAAGTTGCCTGACCAGTTCTCAGGGGACCGGAAGACTTTTTTCTCCTTTCGGGAGAGTTGTAGGCTCTATTTCCGTCTAAAGCCCCACACCTCAGGTTCCGAGAGCCAGCGAGAGGGTATAATTATGTCCCGGCTCCAGGACGGGCACCAAGAATGGGCCTTCTCCTTGGCTCCCGACGCCCCTGAACTTTCCTCTGTTGACCTTTTTTTTTCTGCTCTCGGGCTCATATATGACGAGACTGACAAGACTGCCTTTGCCGAGACTCAGCTGGTGGGTGACCTTACGTCAGGGTAAGAGACCCGTTGAGGAGTACTGTTCGGACTTTAGGAAGTGGTGTGTAGCTTCTCGGTGGAATGACCCTGCCTTGAGGTGCCAGTTTAGATTGGGTCTGTCGAATGCCCTGAAGGACCTGTTAGTTAGCTACCCCTCTTCTGACTCTCTAGATCAGGTTATGGCTTTAGCGGTACGACTTGACCGACGTCTCAGGGAACGACGACTTGAACGTTTTTGTGCCTTCTCCTCTGGCTCCCCCATGATGGCTCCCGAAGTTCCGTTGCTTCGTTCTTCCACGGAAAACTCGGAAGAACCAATGCAACTCGGGGCGTCCGTGTCTCCCCAACAACGTAGAGACTTCCGCAGGAAGAATGGTCTCTGCTTCTACTGTGGGGAGGACAAGCATCAAGTGAACAACTGTCCTAGGCATAAGAATAAGCAGCCGGAAGAACTTCCGCGCCTAAGTGATCATCTGGGAGGTCACTTGGGCGCACAGGTATTTCCCATAAATATGAAACCTAATAAGATCTTGCTTCCCTTTCAGGTCTCTTTTGGTGGTAGGTCTGCTACCGGCAGTGCCTTCGTGGATTCAGGGTCTTCTGCTAACATTATGTCTGTGGAATTTGCTATGTCTCTAGCTATGCCATTGATTGATTTGCCTAAACCTGTTCCGGTAGTGGGTATTGACTCCGCTCCTCTTGCTATTGGTTATTTTACGCAGCATACCCCTGTTTTTGAACTCCTTGTTGGCTCCATGCATTTAGAGCAGTGCTCTGTACTGGTTATGCAGGGATTATCGTCCGATTTGGTTTTAGGCCTTCCCTGGTTGCAGTTGCATAATCCCACGTTTAACTGGAATACTGGGGATCTTACCAAATGGGGTAATGAATGCATGACATCATGTTTTTCTGTTAATTTTATTTCTCTCCCTGAGGAGGTGAACACTCTACATGAGTTTATTCAGGACTTCGCTGATGTTTTTTCTAAAAAGGCCTCTGAAGCGTTACCTCCTCATAGAGAATACGATTGCGCAATCGATTTGGTACCAGGAGCTAAGCTCGCTAAGGGTAGGATATTTAATCTCTCTTGTCCCGAACGTGAAGCCATGAGAGAGTATATCCAGGAATGCCTGGCCAAGGGTTACATTCGCCCCTCTACTTCTCCGGTAGGTGCTGGCTTCTTCTTCGTAGGGAAGAAGGATGGTGGTCTTAGGCTATGCATTGACTACCGTAACCTGAATAAGGTCACTGTAAGGAACCAGTATCCCCTGCCTTTGATTCCTGATCTCTTTAATCAGGTTCAGGGGGCCCAATGGTTCTCTAAGTTTGATCTACGGGGGGCGTATAACCTTATCCGCATCAAAGAGGGGGATGAGTGGAAGACTGCGTTTAACACTCCCGAAGGTCATTTCGAATACCTCGTCATGCCCTTTGGGTTGTGTAATGCTCCCGCGGTCTTCCAGAATTTCATAAATGGGATTTTAAGAGACTACCTGGGGGTATTTCTTGTAGTGTACCTTGATGACATCCTAGTGTTTTCCAAGGACTGGTCCTCCCACATTGAGCATGTCAGGAAGGTGCTCAAGGCCCTTCGGGAAAACAAACTGTTTGCTAATACCGAAAAATTTGTGTTTGGGGTGCAGGAGATAGCATTTTTGGGTGAAATCCTCACTCCTCATGAATTCCGCATGGACCCTGCCAAGGTTCAGGCTGTGGCGGAATAGGTCCAACCTGCCTCCCTGAAGGCGTTACAGTGATCCTGGGGTTTGCTAATTATTACAGGAGATTTATTGCTAACTTCTCGGTCATCGCTAAGCCTCTTACGGATCTCACTCGCAACGGTGCTGATCTCCTCCATTGGCCTCCAGAGGCTGTCCAGGCTTTTGAGAACCTTAAGAAGTGCTTTATCTCGGCCCCAGTGCTGATTCAGCCTAACCGAATGGAGCCATTTATCGTGGAGGTTGACGCCTCCGAGGTGGGAGTGGGTGCTGTCTTGTCCCAGGGTACCAGGTCCCTCACCCATCTCCGTCCCTGTGCCTACTTCTCCAGGAAGTTCTCACCCACTGAGAGTAACTACGACATTGGCAACCGCGAACTCTTAGCCATTAAATGGGCATTTGAAGAGTGGCGCCACTTCCTGGAGGGGGCTAGGCACCAGGTTACGGTCCTTACCGACCACAAGAATCTGGTTTTCCTAGAATCTGCCCGGAGGCTAAACCCGAGACAAGCTCGATGGGCGTTATTTTTTACTAAATTCAACTTTTTGGTCACCTATAGGGCTGGGTCTAAAAATATTAAGGCTGATGCACTGTCGCGTAGCTTCATGGTCAGCCCTCCTTCAGAGGAAGATCCTGCTTGTGTTTTGCCCCCAGGTATAATCATTTCCTCTGTTGATTCTGACTTAGTCTCCGAAATTGGGGTTGATCAAGGTTCAGCTCCCGGGAACCTTCCTGAGAACAAGCTGTTTATTCCCCTGCAATTCCGGCTAAGGGTACTCAGGGAAAATCATGACTCTGTACTATCTGGCTATCCAGGCATCCTGGGTACCAAGCACCTCATTGCCAGAGACTATTGGTGGCCTGGGTTGCTTAAAGACATTAAGGCCTACCTCGCCGCTTGTGAAATTTGTGCTAGGTCCAAGACTCCCAGGTCCCGACCAGCGGGCTTACTATGTTCTTTGCCCATTCCCCAGAGACCTTGGACCCATATCTTCATGGATTTTATCACCGATCTGCCTCCATCTCAAGGCAAGTCGGTGGTATGGGTGGTAGTGGACCGCTTCAGTAAGATGTGCCACTTTGTGCCCCTCAAGAAACTACCCAATGCTAAGACGTTAGCTACCTTGTTTATCAAACACATCCTGCATCTCCATGGGGTTCCTGTCAATATTGTTTCTGACAGAGGGGTACAATTTGTTTCATTGTTTTGGAGAGCCTTCTGTAAAAAGTTTTGTCCTTCTCCTCGAGCTTCCATCCTGAAACTAATGGCCAAACTGAGAGGACTAATCAGTCTCTAGAACAATATTTAAGTTGTTTTATCTCTGACTGTCAATATGATTGGGTCTCCTTCATTTCCCTCACTGAATTTTCCCTTAATAACCGGGTCAGTAACTTGTCAGGGGTCTCCCCCTTTTTCTGTAATTTTGGTTTCAATCCACGGTTCTCCTCTGTTTCACCTGGTGGTTCCAACAATCCCGAGGTAGATGTCGTTCATCGGGAACTGTGCACAGTCTGGGCCCAGGTTCAGAAGAACCTAGAGGTGTCCCAGAGCATACAAAAGACTCAGGCAGATAGAAGACGTTCTGCTAACCCCTTGTTTGCGGTCGGGGATCTGGTGTGGCTGTCTTCAAGAAATTTGCGCCTTAAGGTCCCGTCCAAAAAATTTGCTCCCAGGTATATAGGGCCGTACAAGGTCATTGAAGTCCTTAACCCTGTCTCCTTCCGACTGGAGTTACCCCCATCTTTTCGAATACACAACGTGTTTCATGCCTCCCTCCTGAAACGCTGCTCCCCGTCCTTGGCTCCCTCGAGGAAACCTCCGGTCCCTGTTCTCACCCCTGAAGGGGTAGAATTCGAGGTGGCCAAGATTGTGGACAGCAGGATGGTCCAAGGCTCTCTCCAGTACCTGGTCCATTGGAGAGGATACGGGCCTGAGGAGAGGACTTGGGTACCCGCCCGGGATGTTCACGCTGGGGTATTGCTCAGGAGGTTCCTTCTTCGGTTCCCCAATAAGCCAGGTCCACCTAGGAAGGGTCCAGTGGCCCCTCATAAAAGGGGGGGTACTGTAAAGGATCTGCCAGACACCGCTTCTGTGTCGACGCCCGTGGTTAATCAGTCTGCATCTGCTCCTAGGTCTGATAGAGTGACTCGATCTGCTACCACTCAGGCTGGTAGGCTGAGGAGTGGGAGAACCTATCACACCCTGGCCAGTCGGAGCTAGCTCCCGCCCTCGGTCTATTTATACCTTAATTTCCTGCTCTTCCTTTGCCTGTGATTCTGTCTGGTTTCCTGGCTCTGCTGTTCCTGCTAGTACTATTGACCTCTGCTTCAAATTGACCCTGGCTTTACTGACTACTCTCCTGCTCTGCATTTGGTACCTCGTACACTGGTACCTCGTACAACTGGTTTGACTCGGCTCGTTCACTACTCTTGTTGCTCACGGTGTTGCCGTGGGACACTGTCCCATTTCCCTTAGCTTCTGTGTATCCTTGTGTAACGACGGGGGTAGGGAAACGAACAAGTGAGCCCTAATCTACCCGCCACTCTGTCCCTGCCTACTTGCAACGACCCGCCCTAGGCGACGGGGTACAACTGGGCGGCGGTCCCTACGCTCAGTAAGTGCACGAGACAAACATACAAGGGAATACAAAGCAAAGGGAAAGGGGCAGTTGCCCACGGCAACACCGTGAGCAACCAGAGTGGTGAACGAGCCAAGTCAAACCAGGAGAGCACGAGGTACCAAACGCAGAGCAGGAGAGTAGTCAGTAAGCCAGGGTCAGTATGGAGCAGGATCAAAATAGTAGGAGCTGTAGCTGGGCCAGGAAACCACACGGAAAAAATCACAAGCAAGGAGGAACAGGAAAGGCAGGCATAAATAGACAGAGGGCGGGAGCTAGCTGAGTCTGGCCAGGCTGCGATAGGTTCTCCCACTCCTAAGCCTGCCAGCCTGAGTGGTGGAAGCTGAAGTCAGTCTCAGAGACATAGACTCAGGTGAAGACTGATTATCTATGGGCGTAAACCCCAAAGCTGTGCCTGGCAGATCCTTTACAGTACCCCCCCTTTTATGAGGGGCCACCGGACCCTTTCTAAGTGGACCTGGTTTATTGGGGAAACGAAGGTGGAACTTCCTGACCAATACCCCAGCGTGAACATCCCGGGCGGGTACCCAAGTCCTCTCCTCAGGCCCGTATCCTCTCCAATGGACCAGGTACTGGAGGGAGCCTTGGACCATCTTGCTGTCCACAATCTTGGCCACCTCGAATTTTACCCCCTCAGGGGTGAGAACGGGAACAGGAGGTTTCCTCGAGGGAGCCAAGGACGGGGAGCAGCGTTTAAGGAGGGAGGCATGAAACATGTCGTGTATACGAAAAGATGGGGGTAACTCCAAACGGAAGGAGACAGGATTGAGGACTTCAATGACCTTATACGGCCCAATAAACCGGGGAGCAAACTTCTTGGACGGGACCTTAAGACGCAAGTTCCTAGACGATAACCACACCAGATCCCCGACCATAAACAAGGGGTTAGCAGAACGTTTTCTATCAGCCTGAGTTTTTTGTACACTCTGGGACGCCTCTAGGTTCTTCTGAACCTGGGCCCAGACTGTGCAAAGTTCCCGATGAACGACCTCTACCTCGGGATTGTTGGAACTACCAGGTGAAACGGAGGAGAACCGTGGATTAAACCCAAAATTACAGACAAAGGGGGAGACCCCTGACGAGTTACTGACCCGGTTATTAAGGGAAAATTCAGCGAGGGGAATGAATGAGACCCAATCATATTGACAGTCAGAGATAAAACACCTTAAAGGAACAGTGTCATCACAAATTTATTTTTCATATGTTAAAGATGTTAGTGCTTTATTAAAAACGTTTATATTTATTTGTGTGTTTGTGTTTTACTTTTTCTTATTTTTACACTTTTTCTTCCCTATGGGGGCTGCCATTTTTTGTTCCATTTCTGTATGTGTCGATTAACGACGCATACAGACATGGAATACGGCAGCCACAGTCCCATAGGGACTGCGAACGGCTCCCGTCCCATCCACTTCTGTGTACGCCGTCTGTGTGGGAACTGCGCATGCGCCGCTCCCACACAGTCCAATTTGAAATTGGCGCCGTCCGGCGCCATTTTCCTGTGGACCGGAAGTCGCGGCCGGACAGTAAGATTACTACTTCCGGTCGCGGCTTCCGGACTTGTGCACTTGGACCAGCGGCAGCAGACAGAGCAGACGGGCCGGAGGGAGCCGCGGCGGCAGGAGCAGGTAAGAGATTTCAATGTATGTTCGTGTTTGTGTACGTTTACTATTGTATGTTAACCTTCTACACTGTGTGTTAGCTCAAAAAATGGCGACACACAGTGTAGGAGGTTAGACCGTTCAAACCCCTCGTTTATCCCGGCACTAGTCAGGATAAAGGAGGGGGGGATGCTGAGAGCTCACTAGAGCGAGGGCTTTTTACCCAATTTTGCAATGCTGCAATTTTGGGAATAGCTCCATCTAGTGACCAGCAATGGGAAATATTATAAATTAGAATCTAATTTATAATATTTCCTGACTCGTGAAAAAACTAAAAAAAATTTGAACAATGTTTAATCACCTACACACTAAATGTTTAATTAAAAAAAAAAAACATGTTTTTCTGGCAACACATTCCCTTTAAATATTGTTCTAGAGATTGATTAGTCCTCTCCGTTTGGCCATTGGTTTCAGGATGGAAGGCAGAGGAAAAGGACAGATCAATCTCCAACTTTTTACAGAAGGCTCTCCAAAACAAAGAAACAAATTGTACCCCTCTGTCCGAAACAATATTAACAGGGACCCCATGGAGACGCAGGATGTGTTTGACAAACAAGGTAGCTAACGTCTTGGCGTTGGGTAGTTTCTTGAGGGGCACAAAGTGGCACATCTTACTGAAGCGGTCTACTACCACCCACACCACCGACTTGCCTTGGGATGGAGGCAAATCGGTGATAAAATCCATGGAGATATGTGTCCAGGGTCTCTGGGGAATGGGCAACGAACGTAGTAAGCCCGCTGGACCTGGGAGTTTTGGACCTAGAACAAACCTCACAAGCGGCGACGTAGGCCTTAACGTCTTTAGGCAACCAAGGCCACCAATAGTTTCTGGCAATGAGGTGTTTGGTGCCCAGGATGCCTGGATGACCAGATAGTGCGGAGTCATGATTTTCCCTAAGTACCCTTAGCCGGTATTGCAGGGGAACAAACAGCTTGTCCTCAGGAAGGTTCCCGGGAGCTGAACCTCGATCAGCTGCAATTTCAGAGACTAAATCAGAATCAATAGAAGAAATGATTATACCGGGAGGCAAAATACAAGCGGGATCTTCCTCCGAAGGAGGGCTGGCCATGAAGCTACGCGACAGTGCATCGGCCTTAATATTTTTAGACCCAGCCCTATAGGTAACCAAAAAGTTGAATCTGATAAAAAATAGCGCCCATCGAGCTTGTCTCGGGTTTAGCCTCCGGGCAGATTCTAGGAAAACCAGATTCTTGTGGTCGGTAAGGACCGTTACCTGGTGCCTAGCCCCCTCCAAGAAGTGGCGCCACTCTTCAAATGCCCATTTAATGGCTAAGAGTTTGCGGTTGCCAATATCATAGTTACTCTCAGTGGGCGAAAACTTCCTGGAGAAGTAGGCACAGGGGCAGAGATGGGTGAGGGACCTGGTACCCTGGGACAAGACAGCCCCCACTCCCACCTCGGATGCGTCAACTTCCACGATAAATGGCTCCATTTAGTTGGGCTGAACCAGCACCGGGGCCGAGATAAAGCACTTCTTAAGGACCTCAAAAGCCTGGACAGCCTCAGGAGGCCAGTGGAGGAGATCAGCACCTTTGCGAGTGAGGTCCGTAAGAGGCTTAGCGATGACTGAGAAGTTAGCAATAAATCTCCTGTAATAATTAGCGAACCCCAAAAAACACTGTAACGCCTTCAGGGAGGCAGGTTGGACCCATTCCGCCACAGCCTGAACCTTGGCGGGGTCCATGCGGAATTCATGAGGAGTGAGGATTTGACCCAAAAATGGTATCTCCTGTACCCCAAACACACATTTTTAGGTTTTTGCAAACAGTTTGTTTTCCCGAAGGACCTGGAGCACCTTCCTGACATGCTCAATGTGGGAGGACCAGTCCTTGGAAAACACCAGTATTTCATCAAGGTACACTACAAGAAATATCCCCAGGTAATCTCTCAAAATCTCATTTATGAAATTCTGGAAGACCGCCGGAGCATTACACAACCCAAAGGGCATGACGAGGTATTCGAAATGACCTTCGGGAGTGTTAAACGCAGTCTTCCACTCATCCCCCTCTTTGATGCGGATAAGGTTATACGCCCCCCGTAGATCAAACTTAGAGAACCATTGGGCCCCCTGAACCTGATTAAAGAGATCAGGAATCAAAGGCAGGGGATACTGGTTCCTTACAGTGACCTTATTCAGGTTACGGTAGTCAATGCATAGCCTAAGACCACCATCCTTCTTCCCTACGAAGAAGAAGCCAGCACCTACCGGAGAAGTAGAGGGGCGAATGTAACCCTTGGCCAGGCATTCCTGGATATACTCTCTCATGGCTTCACGTTCGGGACAAGAAAGATTAAATATCCTACCCTTAGGAAGCTTAGCTCCTGGTACCAATTAGATAGCGCAATCGTATTCTCTATGAGGAGGTAACACTTCGGAGGCCTCCTTAGAGAAAACATCAGCGTAGTCCTGAACAAACTCAGGTAGCGTGTTCACCTCCTCAGGGGGAGAAATAGAATTAACAGAAAAGGATGACGTCAAACATTCATTACCCCATTTGGTAAGCTCCCAAGTATTCCAGTCAAACGTGGGATTATGCAACTGCAACCAGGGAAGGCCTAAAACCAAATCGGACGATAATCCCTGCATCAACAGTACAGAGCACTGCTCCAAATGCATGGAGCCAACAAGGAGTTCAAGAACAGGGGTATGCTGTATAAAATAACCATTAGCAAGAGGAGTGGAGTCGATACCCACTACCGGGACAGGTTTAAGCAAATCAATCAAAGGCATAGCAAGAGACCTAGCAAATTCCACAGACATGATATTAGCAGAGGACCCTGAATCCACGAAGACACTGCCGGTAGCAGACCTACCACCAAAAGAGACCTGAAAGGGAAGCAAGATCTTATTACGTTTCATATTTACGGGAAATACCTGTGCGCCCAAGTGACCTCCCCGATGATCACTTAGGCGCGGAAGTTCTCCGGCTGCATTCTTACGCTTAGGACAGTTGTTCACTTGATGCTTGTCATCCCCAACGTAGAAGCAGAGACCATTCTTCCTGCGGAAATCTCTACGTTGTTGGGGGGACACGGAGGCCCCGAGTTGCATAGGTACCTCTGAGTCTTCCGGGGAGGAACGAAGCAACGGAACCTCGGAAGGCATCATGGGGGAGTCGGGGGAGAAAACACATAAACGTTCACGTTGTCGTTCCCTGAGACGTCGGTCAAGTCGTACCGCTAAAGCCATAACCTGGACTAGGGAGTCAGAAGAGGGATAGCTAACTAGCAGGTCTTTCAGGGCATTCGACAGACCCAACCTAAACTGGCACCTCAAGGCAGGGTCATTCCACCGAGAAGCTACGCACCACTTCCTAAAGTCAGAACAATACTCCTCAACAGGTCTCTTACCCTGACGTAAGGTCACCAGCTGACTCTCGACAAAGGCAGTCCTGTCGGTCTCGTCATAAATGAGTCCGAGAGCAGAAAAGAAACGATCAACGGAGGAAAGTTCAGGGGCGTCAGGAGCCAAGGAGAAGGCCCACTCTTTTGGCCCTTCCTGGAGCCGGGACATAATTATACCCACCCGCTGGTTCTCAGAACCTGAGGAATGAGGCTTTAAGCGAAAGTAAAGCCTACAACTCTCCCGAAAGGAGAGAAAAGCCCCCCGGTCCCCTGAGAACCGGTCGGGCAACTTGAGGTGGGGTTCAAGAGGTGAGGTGAGGGGGACTACCATGGTAGCATCAGGCTGGTTGACCCTCTGAGCCAGGGCCTGGACCTGTAGGGAGAGACCCTGCATTTGCTGAGCCAGGTTTCTCAAGGGGGTCCATAGTAGTGACAGGGACCAGGGTAGACTAGGTATGGGCTTGTGATTATGTAACGACGGGGGTAGGGAAACGAACAATTGAGCCCTAATCTACCCGCCACTCTGTCCCTGCCTACTTGCAACGACCCGCCCTAGGCGACGGGGTACAACTGGGCGGCGGTCCCTACGCTCAATAAGTGCACGAGACAAACATACAAGGGAATACAAAGCAAAGGGAAAGGGGCAGTTGCCCACGGCAACACCGTGAGCAACCAGAGTGGTGAACGAGCCAAGTCAAACCAGGAGGGCACGAGGTAAAAAACGCAGAGCAGGAGAGTAGTCAGTAAGCCAGGGTCAGTATGGAGCAGGATCAAAATAGTAGGAGCTGTAGCTGGGCCAGGAAACCACATGGAAAGAATCACAAGCAAGGAGGAACAGGAAAGGCAGGTATAAATAGACAGAGGGCGGAAGCTAGCTGAGTCTGGCCAGGCTGCGATAGGTTCTCCCACTCCTAAGCCTGCCAGCCTGAGTGGTGGAAGCTGGAGTCAGTCTCAGAGACATAGTGTAATGGCAGGGGGTAGGGAGACGGACAAGTGAGCCCTAATCTACCCGCCACTCTGACCCTGCCTACTTGCAACGACCCGCCCTAGGCGACGGGGTACAACTGGGCGGCGGTCCCTGCGCTTAGTAAGTGCACGACAAACACGACAAACATACAAAGGAACACAAGCAAGGAAAAGGGGCCGTTGCCCACGGCAACACCGTGAGCAACCAGAGTGGTGAACGAGCCGAGTCAAGCCAGGAGTGTGCGAGGTACAAAACGAAAAGCAGAAGAGTAGTCGGTAAGCCAGGGTCTGTATGGAGCAGGATCAAAAATAGCAGGAGCTGTAGCTGGGCCAGGAAACCACAAGGAGGGAAACACAAGCAATAACAAGCACCGAGGGACAGGAAGTGCAGGCTTAAATAGACCGAGGGCGGGAGCTAGCTGAGTCTGGCCAGGTTACGATAGGCTCTCCCACTCCTAAGCCTGCCAGCCTGAATGGTGGAAGCAGGAGTCAGTCTCAGGGATGTATTCTCAGGTGCTGACTGATTAGTTCTGGGAGTTAACCCCGAAGCTGTGCCTGGCAGATCCTTTACAGTACCCCCCTTTTTATGAGGGGCCACCGGACCCTTTCTAAGTGGACCTGGCTTACTGGGGAAACGCAGGTGGAACCTCCTGACCAATACCCCAGCGTGAACATCCCGGGCGGGTACCCAAGTCCTCTCCTCGGGCCCGTATCCTCTCCAATGGACCAGGTACTGGAGGGAGCCTTGGACCATCTTGCTGTCCACAATCCTGGCCACCTCGAATTCCACCCCCTCCGGGGTGAGGATGGGAACAGGAGGTCTCCTCGAGGGAGCCAAGGACGGGGAGCAGCGTTTGAGGAGGGAGGCATGAAACACGTCGTGTATCCGAAAAGACGGGGGTAACTCCAGCCGGAAGGAGACAGGATTGAGGACCTCAATGACCTTATATGGCCCAATAAACCGGGGAGCAAACTTCTTGGACGGAATCTTGAGACGCAAGTTCCTAGACGACAACCACACCAGATCCCCGACCATAAACAGGGGGTTAGCAGAACGTTTTTTATCAGCCTGAGTTTTTTGTACGCTCTGGGACACCTCTAGGTTTTTCTGAACCTGGGCCCAGACTGTGCACAGTTCCCGATGAACGACCTCTACCTCGGGATTGTTGGAACTACCAGGTGAAACGGAGGAGAACCGTGGATTAAACCAAAAATTACAAAAAAAAAGGAGAGACCCCTGACGAGTTACTGACCCGGTTATTAAGGGAAAATTCGGCGAGGGGAATGAAAGAGACCCAATCAAATTGACAGTCAGAGACAAAACACCTTAAGTATTGTTCTAGAGATTGATTAGTCCTCTCCGTTTGGCCATTGGTTTCAGGATGGAAGGCAGAGGAGAAGGACAGATCAATCACCAACTTCATACAGAAGGCTCTGTAAAACAATGAAACAAATTGTACCCCTCTGTCCGAAACAATATTGACAGGGACCCCATGGAGACGCAGGATGTGTTTGACAAACAAGGTAGCCAACGTTTTGGCGTTGGGTAGTTTCTTGAGGGGCACAAAGTGGCACATCTTACTGAAGCGGTCCACCACCACCCACACCACCGACTTGCCTTGGGATGGAGGCAAATCGGTGATAAAATCCATGGAGATATGTGTCCAAGGTCTCTGGGGAATGGGCAACGAACGCAGTAAGCCCGCTGGTCGGGACCTGGGAGTCTTGGACCTAGCACAAACCTCACAAGCGGCGACGTAGGCCTTAACGTCTTTAGGCAACCCAGGCCACCAATAATTTCTGGTAATGAGGTGTTTGGTGCCCAGGATGCCTGGATGACCAGATAGTGCGGAGTCATGATTTTCCCTAAGTACCCTTAGCCGGAATTGCAGGGGAACAAACAGCTTGTTCTCAGGAAGGTTCCAGGGAGCTGCACCTTGATCAGCAGCAATATCAGAGACTAAATCAGAATCGATCGAGGAAATGATTATACCTGGAGGCAAAATACAAGCAGGATCTTCCTCCGAAGGAGGGCTGGCCATGAAGCTACGCGACAGTGCATCAGCCTTAATATTTTTAGACCCAGCCCTATAGGTAACCAAAAAATTGAATCTGGTAAAAAATAACGCCCATCGAGCTTGTCTCGGGTTTAGCCTCCGGGCAGATTCTAGGAAAACCAGATTCTTGTGGTCGGTAAGGACCGTTACCTGGTGCCTAGCCCCCACCAGGAAGTGGCGCCACTCTTCAAATGCCCATTTAATGGCTAAGAGTTCGCGGTTGCCAATATCATAGTTACTTTCAGTTGGCGAAAACTTCCTGGAGAAGTAGGCACAGGGGCGGAGATGGGTGAGGGACCTGGTACCCTGGGACAAGACAGCCCCCACTCCCACCTCAGATGCGTCAACTTCCACGATAAATGGCTCCATTTGGTTGGGCTGAACCAGCACCGGGGCCGAGACAAAGCACTTCTTAAGGACCTCAAAAGCCTGGACAGCCTCAGGAGGCCAGTGGAGGAGATCAGCACCTTTGCGAGTGAGGTCCGTAAGGGGCTTAGCGATGACCGAGAAGTTAGCAATAAATCTCCTGTAATAATTAGCGAACCCCAAAAAACACTGTAACGCCTTCAGGGAGGCAGGTTGGACCCATTCCGCCACAGCCTGAACCTTGGCGGGGTCCATGCGAAATTCATGAGGAGTGAGGATTTGACCCAAAAATGGAATCTCCTGTACCCCAAACACAAATTTTTCGGTTTTGGCAAACAGTTTATTTTCCCGAAGGACCTGGAGCACCTTCCTGACATGCTCAATGTGGGAGGACCAGTCCTTGGAAAACACCAGTATGTCATCAAGGTACACTACCAGAAAAATCCCCAGGTAATTTCTCAAAATCTCATTTATGAAATTCTGGAAGACCGCAGGGGCATTACACAACCCAAAGGGCATGACGAGGTATTCGAAATGGCCTTCGGGCGTGTTAAACGCAGTCTTCCACTCATCCCCCTCTTTGATGCGAATAAGGTTATACGCCCCCCGTAGATCCAATTTAGAAAACCATTGGGCCCCCTGAACCTGATTAAAGAGATCAGGAATCAAAGGAAGGGGATACTGGTTCCTTACCGTGACCTTATTCAGGCTACGGTAGTCAATGCATGGCCTAAGACCACCATCCTTCTTCCCCACGAAGAAGAAGCCAGCACCTACCGGAGAAGAAGAGGGACGAATGTAACCCTTGGCCAGGGATTCCTGGATATACACTCTCATAGCTTCACGTTCGGGACAAGAAAGATTAAATATCCTACCCTTAGGAAGCTTAGCTCCTGGTACCAATTCGATAGCGCAATCGTATTCTCTATGAGGAGGTAACACTTCGGAGGCCTCCCTAGAGAAAACATCAGCGAAGTCCTGAACAAACTCTGGTAGCGTATTCGCCTCCTTAGGGGGAGAAATAGAATTAACAGAAAAACATGACGTACAACATTCATTACCCCATTTGGTTAGCTCCCCAGTATTCCAGTCAAACGTAGGATTATGCAACTGCAACCAGGGAAGACCTAGAACCAAATCGTACGATAATCCCTGCATCAACAGTACAGAGCATTGCTCCAAATGCATGGAGCCAACAAGGAGTTCAAAAACAGGGGTATGCTGTGTAAAATAACCATTAGCAAGAGGAGTGGAGTCGATACCCACTACCGGGACAGTTTTAGGCAAATCAATCAGAGGCATAGCAAGGGACATAGCAAATTCCACAGACATGATATTAGTAGAGGACCCTGAATCCACGAAGGCACTGCCGGTAGCAGACCTACCACCAAAAGAGACCTGAAAGGGAAGCAAGATCTTAGTACGTTTCATATTTACGGGAAATACCTGTGCGCCCAAGTGACCTCCCCGATGATCACTTAGACGCGGAAGTTCTCTGGCTGCAATCTTACGCTTAGGACAGTTGTTCACTTGATGCTTGTCGTCCCCACAGTAGAAGCAGAGACCATTCTTCCTGCGGAATTCTCTACGTTGTTGGGGGGACACGGAGGCCCCGAGTTGCATAGGTATCTCTGAATCTTTCGGGGAGGAACGAAGCAACGGAGCTTCGGGAGGCATCATGGGGGAGTCGGAGGAGAAAACACATAAACGTTCACGTTGTCGTTCCCTGAGACGTCGGTCAAGTCGTATCGCTAAATCCATAACCTGGTCTAGGGAGTCAGAAGAGGGATAGCTAACTAGCAGGTCTTTCAGGGCATTCGACAGACCCAACCTAAACTGGCACCTTAAGGCAGGGTCATTCCACCGAGAAGCTACGCACCATTTCCGAAAGTCAGAGCAATACTCCTCAACAGGTCTCTTACCCTGACTTAAGGTCACCAGCTGACTCTCGGCAAAGGCAGTCCTGTCAGTCTCTTTATAAATAAGTCCGAGAGCAGAAAAGAAACAATCAACGGAGGAAAGTTCAGGGGCGTCAGGAGCCAAGGAGAAGGCCCACTCTTGGGGCCCTTCCTGGAGCCGGGACATAATTATACCCACCCGCTGGCTCTCAGAACCTGAGGAATGAGGCTTTAAACGAAAGTAAAACCTACAACTCTCCCGAAAGGAGAGAAAAGCCCTCCGGTCCCCTGAGAACCGGTCGGGCAACTTGAGGTGGGGTTCAAGAGGTGCGGTGAGGGGAACTACCAGGGTAGCATCAGGCTGGTTGACCCTCTGAGCCAGGGCCTGGACCTGTAGGGAGAGACCCTGCATTTGCTGAGCCAGGGTCTCACGGGGATCCATAGTGGTGTCAGGGACCAGGGGTAGACTAGGTATGGGCTTGTTATTATGTAATGGCAGGGGGTAGGGAGACGGACAAGTGAGCCCTAATCTACCCGCCACTCTGACCCTGCCTACTTGCAACGACCCGCCCTAGGCGACGGGGTACAACTGGGCGGCGGTCCCTGCGCTCAGTAAGTGCACGACAAACACGACAAACATACAAAGGAACACAAGCAAGGAAAAGGGGCCGTTGCCCACGGCAACACCGTGAGCAACCAGAGTGGTGAACGAGCCGAGTCAAGCCAGGAGTGTGCGAGGTACAAAACGAAAAGCAGAAGAGTAGTCGGTAAGCCAGGGTCTGTATGGAGCAGGATCAAAAATAGCAGGAGCTGTAGCTGGGCCAGGAAACCACAAGGAGGGAAACACAAGCAATAACAAGCACCGAGGGACAGGAAGTGCAGGCTTAAATAGACCGAGGGCGGGAGCTAGCTGAGTCTGGCCAGGTTACGATAGGCTCTCCCACTCCTAAGCCTGCCAGCTTGAATGGTGGAAGCAGGAGTCAGTCTCAGGGATGTATTCTCAGGTGCTGACTGATTAGTTCTGGGAGTTAACCCCGAAGCTGTGCCTGGCAGATCCTTTACACATAGACTCAGGTGAAGACTGATTATCTCTGGGCGTTAACCCCGAAGCTGTGCCTGGCAGATCCTTTACACCTTGTCTGTTTGTCTGTCGTGCACTTATTGAGCGTAGGGACCGTCGACCAGTTGTACGCCGTTGCCTAGGACGGGCCGTGCAAGTAGGCAGGGACTGAGTGGCGGGTAGATTAGGGCTCACCTGTCTGTCTCCCTACCCCAACATTACACCGATGATATTACACTCCTGATAGACTTCAACGCATGTATCCTAATGAGAAATTGTGGGGGTAAATGGACTCTATTACATATTTTATGGACATGTCCTTTGCTCAAAACTCTTTGGGATTCTTCGTTCCTTTTGTTGTCAGGACTCACAGGGATTACAATTGCTCCTTCCCCATCGCTAGCACTGCTTTTTCTAAACATTAAAGGTATACCGGCAGAATTCAGAGTTATCTCAGCACATGTATTTATTGCGACCAAACTAGCGATAACTCGATATTGGAAGCGTTCCACAATTCCTCCTTTCCAAGAAATCATTGCACATGTTAACAGTACTTGTTCACATGAGAAAATGATGGCATTTAAAGACCACTCATTTCCTAAATATGAGAAATTGTGGGGCCCTTGGTTGCGAAGTGCTCATAATTGTGTTCCATAGGGGAGGGTTGCCTACTAGTCTTCCTACATCAATATTTTTCATTTTAGCTGATATCTAATTTGAGATCTTACATAATTTATTTTGTATTGTGTTTTTGATTTGTTACTTTCTGTACTATAAATCCAGTATATTCTAGATCTGGAAATGGCTCGCAGACAGGGTTTTCAAGCTCATCCTTTAATGGAACTCTTATAATTTGACAAAGATATTGGACTTTTATTTTACAGTTAACTCATTTCAATGTGATCCATGTGATTGATGATTTGCCGTGTCTTGCGAGTATGTTGTCTTATCAAACTGTATTCGTTGGACTGCAAAGTCTGTTGTTATTCCTTTTGAAAAATTTCAATAAAAATGTATTGAGTTAAAAAATTAAATATGTCATTTATAGCGCACGGTGAACGCCGTAAAAAAAAAAAAGAATAAAAAACAATAGACGTTTTCACAGCCTAATTCCACTAAATTCAGCAAAAAAACCTATGGGATCAAAATGATTACTATACCCCTAGATAAATTCTTTTTAGGACTGTAGTTTCCCAAATGGGGTCACTTCTGGGGGATGTCCAATGATTTGGTCCCACAGGGGCTTTGCAAATGCGACATGACACCCAAAAACCAATCGAGGAAACTTGTGCTCCAAAAGCCAAATAGCGCTCCTTCCCTTCTGAGCCCTGCCGTGTGTCCAAACAACAGTTTATTACCACATATGAGGTAATGCCGTAATCAGGAGAAATTGCTTTACAAATCTTGGGGTGCTTTTTCATTGATCATTTCTACGTTTTATTGGGGAAAAAAATGATTTTCATTTTTACGGACGAATTCCACTAAATTCAGCAAAAACCCTGTGGGGTCAAAATGCTCACTATACCCCTTGATAAATTCCTTGAGAGGTGTAGTTTGCCAAATGGTGTCTTCTTGGGAGTGTTTCCCCTATTTTGGCCCCACAAGACCTCTTCAAACCTGACATGGTGCCTAATAAATATTCTAATAAAAAGGAGGCCCCAAAATCCACTAAGTACTCCTTTGCTTCTGAGGCCTGTGCTTCAGTCCATTAGCACACTAGGGCCACATGTGGGATATTTCTAAACACTGCAGAATCTGGGCAATAAATATTGAGTTGTGTTTCTCTGGTAAAACCTTTTGTGTTCCAGAAAATGTGCGAAATTGCTGCTAAAGTTCTAAGTCTTGTAATATCCTAGAAAAAAAAAAAGGATGTTCAAAAAACTATGCTAACATAAAGTAGACATAGGAAATGTTAATTAGTAACTATTTGTGGTATTTAAATTTAGAAAAATGCTAATTTTTCCAAATTTTCTCGAAATACTGAACTTATTGATCACATTTTTCCACTAACATAAAGTACAATATGTCATGTGAAAACAATCTCAGAATCGCTTGGATAGGTAAAAGCATTCCCAAGTCATTACCACATAAGGTGACATGTCAGATTTGAAAAAATCAGCTGCATCCACAAGGCCAAAACAGGCTCAGTCCTGATGGATTAAGGAAATTATTTGTTCTCTTGACGTCTTATTTCTGATATGTAGTTCCAATTGGGAGATCCATATTCTGAGAGATCGGTCAGCACAGATGGCAGCTATGCCAAGTTTAAAGGCTACTGCGGAGGCCTCACAGGTTCTTTTAAAGTAATAGTCTGCCTTTCTGTCCATGGGATCAGATTAGGAGCCTAGGTATTCAAAGGGAAGGGAACTCTTTCTAGACATCTTTGCCACTGGAGCATCTAGTCTGGGGGCTTAATCCCAATCTTTGGAAGCATCTTCCTCAAATGGATATTTGTGTTTAAAGATCTTGGGAACTTAAACATTTCTTTCAGCACCGAACCACCTGCGGTTGGCGCTTGAAGCCCCTGAATGCTACCCAATCCCTTTAGATGGACTTTTGTGTATTCTGCTCTCACAGAAGTCTTTTGTTACTAATCCCATTTTGAAAAACTCCTTACGAATCTGGGAGTCCGTGAAATACTCAGTTAAATTGATTTCGCCCTTTTTACCGCTGGCTCTACTTTTTCGCAATACACTTTTTCCCCCAGGACTTGAATCCCCCTATCTTGATTCATGCTTGGACTGTTTCTGGACTCACAAAAGTTCATCAGTTCCTGACGATAGCAGGCATCATACCTTTCTCCGTGTTACAAGAAGAGTTTTCGAGTTTTCCCTTTCTAGTACAGAGCTTTTCCTCTACCTACAGACAAAGCACTTTGTTTCTTCTTTAACACAGAATGGCCCTACTTCCCTAACACTTATCCATTTTGAACAGTGCTGCCATCAGAAACCATACTCCTCTGGCACCATCTCTCTTATAGACTTGCCTATCCCAATCTAGTCATTACCTGCCATATGTACGTAGGTGGGAGGCCAACCTAGGCATCCGACCCTGATTGGGAGCAAATCTGGTCTAATAGCTACAGAGGTCTTTTGAATACTCTGATGCTCGAAACCAATATCAAAGTCCTAACGAGATTGTATTTGACCCCCTCCCGTATTGCTTAGGCTGTCTCGGGATAACCACCCTTTAGTTTTATGGGTTGTCAAGAGCCTGGTTATGTTACATATATGGTGGTGCTTCCCTAGAGTACGAAGGCTTTGGGTGGGGGCATACTTTTAGATCCTAACCCTCATTGGGCATAACTTGGACAAAAACCCTTGGGAAGCCCTACTCAATAAAAGAATTCCAAATGAACCCCTCCATGCTCGGACTCTAATCGCTTCTGTCTTTTTAGCAGTCAAACAAACCATAGCAATGTCCTGGAAGCCCTTTGTAGAGGTTAAGAGACAGTTGTCCTGGTACATGATCAACGAGAAATTTACAGCTATACTTCTAGATAAAGTGGACAAGTTTCAGGCTATTTGGTCCCCCTGGGCTGACTAGGTTGGCAACACCCTGTTTGCGCGACCTGTTTAACCATTCCATATATGATAGGGTTGATTTTTTCACTTGTTATCGGTTTGGGCTTGTCGTGAGAAGGTTCTCAGTCCTTCCCCTCCTTCTCCCTCTCTGGTGCTCTTTGGCACATTTGCTCAGTGATCTCTTATGCCCTACTTATAACAGTTTTATTGTGCCCAGGTTGCTACTTTCATATTAAACCACTATTATTTCAATGTTATCCATTCTATCCCTTCCCTATTGTTGCAATACATACGGTTCTTGGCTAAACTTTGACGCTAATAGTTTTAGCTTGTGACTAACTGCAATTAGTCTCTTGTTGTGACTTATTGTCCTGCCTTCTTATCCAATTGTCTCTTGACATCGTTAAACCACTTGTATTGTTTATGCCTTTCACGCTTTGGACTTTAGGCCCTATTACACCGGCAGATAAGTGGCCGATACAGCGAACGCCGATCAACGAGACATCATTGATCGGCGCTCGTTTGCTCCTGTCACACGGAGCTATGGATGGGGATGAGCGCTCATTACTCCGATCGCTCGTCCCCATCCATTATTATCATGTCGGCAGCGCGTCTCCCTGTTTACAAAGGGAGAAGTGCTGCCGACAACGATGATATTTAACTTTTTTAAAACTATATGACCAGCAGATGATCGAGCGTTTGCACGTCAACGTCAAAGGGCATTTATCGTCAACGAGCGTTGTAAACAGTTAATTCTTTTTAACAAAACTTTCTACCCTTTTGTAAGGTAACCAACCGTTGCCTCTGTTATTCCCTTGTTCTCTTCTCTTCCTCTGATGGAGAAGAAACACACCGACACACGTGTGAACATAGCCTAACTTTGTTCTTTTAAAAATGTTTACAAGTAAACAGGTTTAACCGGTTAGTGACCGGCCGATCGTCTTTTTACGTCGGTCACTAACGGGCCTTATTCCGATGAGATAGACTTTTTACGTTGCGGCATCGGAATAAGTAAACAGAGCAGGGAGCTGTCAAATCTCCCTGCTCTTAGCTGCCAGAGGTAGCTGAGGGCTGGGGGTGTCCCTGCTCTGCCGGGTGAGATCGATATAAGTATTGATCTCACCCGTTTAACCCCTCAGATGCGGTGCTCAATAGCGAGCACCGCATCTGAGTGGTTTTGGAGAGAGGGAGGGAGCTCGCTCTCATCCCATCGACACCCGGCGATAAGATCGCCGAGTGTCTGTGTCTGCGATGGCAGCCGGGGGCCTAATAAAGACCCCCAGGTCTGCCTGTGGTGAATGCCTGCTAGGTCATGCCGCAGGCATGACCTAGCAGATGCCTGTCCGTTTTAAACGGACAGGCAGTAATACACTGCAATACAGAAGTATTGCAGTGTATTATAATAGCGATCGAAAAATCGCTTATTAAAGTCCCCTAGTGGGACTAGTAAAAAAGTTTAAAAAAAAGTTTAATAAAGTTAATAAAAAAAAAATGTGAAAAAAAAATGAAAAACCCACTTTTTCCCCTTACAAACTGCTTTACTATTAAAAAACCAAAATAAAGTTAAAAAGTTACACATATTTGGTATCGCCGCGTCCGTAACGACTATAAAGCTATTACATTACTTAACCCGCACGGTGAACGCCGTAAAAAATTAAATTAAAAACGACGGAAAAATTGCTGTATTCTGTGAATCCTGACTTTAAAAAAATGTGATTAAAAAGTGATCAAAAAGTCGCATCTACTCCAAAATGGTACCAATAAAAACTACAAGTCTTCCCGCAAAAAAAAAGCCCTCATACAACTACATCAGCAAAAAAATAAAAACTTTAAAGGCTACTGCGGAGGCCTCACAGGTTCTTTTAAAGTAATAGTCTGCCTTTCTGTCCATGGGATCAGATTAGGAGCCTAGGTATTCAAAGGGAAGGGAACTCTTTCTAGACATCTTTGCCACTGGAGCATCTAGTCTGGGGGCTTAATCCCAATCTTTGGAAGCATCTTCCTCAAATGGATATTTGCGTTTAAAGATCTTGGGAACTTAAACATTTCTTTCAGCACCGAACCACCTGTGGTTGGCGCTTGAAGCCCCTGAATGCTACCCAATCCCTTTAGATGGACTTTTGTGTATTCTGCTCTCACAGAAGTCTTTTGTTACTAATCTCATTTTGAAAAACTCCTTACGAATCTGGGAGTCCCTGAAATACTCAGTTAAATTGATTTCACCCTTTTTACCGCTGGCTTAATGCCCACTTGGGCATTAAGAAAGCTCATTAGCATAAACTTAAATTGCTCCTAACTTTTTGAAAAAAGATCGTTTTTTTTAATAAAAAGCATTACTATCACCTACATTACAGCGCCCATCTCCTTATGTAGGAGACAGGGCACTTATAATGTGGTGACAGAGTCTCTTTAAGCATGGCTGGCATAAGGACTTAGTGTAAGATGTAGCCAACTTTTTTTTTACACATTGCACATTCTCTATTATGAGTCTTAGCCACCGCTTTCCCAAGCCCTTCTCTAACGCCCTGTAAATACATATAACAATCAGTTAATAAAAAACGTCCTACCATTTGAAGAGGAAGAGTGCCTTCTAAAAGATGTCCTGGCCTGGAGAATCGGGTGGACTCCGAAAGGTCCATGCGCTCTGCTGCATCAGCTGCTGGATCCGACATTGTAGTATTCCTGTACCAGGATCCATCTTGAATTCCACCCTAAATAGGCTGAGGACTGGCCGGGTAGGCCTCAGGCATTGGCGCTCAATAAGTCTCTCCTCCCTGCAAGGGTCACTAGGTTAGATGCTGGAAGTAACGAAACACGTGGAACGGAAGTGCATTAGGAACTCCTTTCCTCGTATGCCGCACCAAATGTTCTGACCAAGAAATCTGCTTTGCAGGTGCAATAGCCATGGCACAAGAGGAATGTCCAAGATGTCAGAGCACAGCTTGACCTGCCATCTCTTTCGAGAGAAACAACGCCACGGAGAGAAGGGTAGCCTGCCCTAAATGCTCCTCTCAAAAGAGACTTACACAGAGAGGCCCCAGTAAAATATCTTCATGGGGGTCTGAAACCCTAAGTGTGTCCTTAGTTGCTGGAACTTAAAATGGTTTTCAAGCTATCCCATCCGGAGGACAGAACACCTAAACTTGGTGTGTAGAGAGGTGTGTCCACTTTTATCCTCTCAGGCTTTCTGTCCATCAAATGGGAAGTCCTCTACAGGGGGGTGAGGTTATAGGTCAGGGTTAAAAATGGCACATATTACAGATCTCCATAATTTCTGACACTCATTCCTAATGCACATGATCGTGTGCGCCGCCTGAGTCCCGTCAGTGACTGGAGGAAAGATAGAACATGTCCTATCTCAACGGCCATGTGCACGAGGGGTTAGGGTATGTTGACACATTGCATAATTGCGGCATATTTTCCGTCTGAATTTGTGGTAAAAAATCTGCAGCATATGACAGTAGCAGCAGAGTGGATGAGATTTTAACAAATATCTACACCCTGAGGAAAATTTTCCATGCAGATCTTAAAATCCACAACATGTCAATTTCTGTTGCAGATTTTTACTCATTTCAATGAGGCGGTGAAATCCGCAACAAAATCTGCATGTGCTACTATAGGAAGTTGTCTCTTCAATTACCAGAGTAGTTGAGATAGCAATCGTTGTGCAGTTGGTGTGCAGCTTATAGACTGGCCATAGAGTAGGTAGTGAGGAGACAGAACGCCAACATTGGATTAATGTTTACCATGGACGCAGTGGGGCAGATTTATTATGATCTTTGTTCCTCGGATCTGGCGTTTTGTGCACCTTTTTTCTTGCCACATATATTGATGGCCAAATTTATTAATGCATTTGCCAAAAAGAACCTAGATTAGCAATCGGTTTGCATAATTCGAATATAGCCATGGATTTGTCGAGTTGTGAAATAACTGGTCTACTACCCAATAGGTGGTATGAAGGGAAAGGAGTCTACCATGCACCAAAAATTATCAAACAGTGTAGACATCAATGAAAATTTTAAACATCTTCAGCCTGAGGCCCAATACTCACGCCCATGCCTGTAATCACAGTCAGTTATTGCGGGCACAGCCGGCCACCCACATTTGCGGCCCATGCTCCCATATAAAGTAAGGAAGCACACCACGTAAAAACAAAAAAAACAGGACATGTCCCATCTTTTGCGGAGCCTTTCTACAGCCAGGATACCTTCCTGTATAATTACAGGAAGCCAGTCGGCCTTAGAACTGAATGGTTCTGTAATTACGGACTAAATCTACGGTCAACTACATCAACGATAAATGATCTCCAGCTAAACCCACAATTGCAGAGTTTTAAAAACATCCCTTTTAACAACTTTTCCGAGTAACTCAGAAGTGGCAATTGCAAAGGTTAACTGAACGTACCAGAAATTATTTAATCCAGGATCTGTATCGCCAACTATGTCCAAGGATATTTGCTGTCCGTGACTCACGCACCAGTTGTTAAAGTAATGTTGAGGGAAAAACCAAAAAATAAAAATGTGCACCAACACAAACGGCATTAACCCCTTCCCGCTATTGCTAGGCTTCTTGGTTGCCTAGGTACGGAAGCCTATTAGGTCCTGCACGAGGCAGGACCTAATACTCTAACTGTCAGATGAAGAATGACAATTACAATACACTGCACTACATTAGTAGTGCAGTGTATTGTATCGGGGATCAGAAGACCAGATCTTCAAGTCCCCAGGTCAGTGTAAAAAAAAAAAGTGAAATAGGTAAAAAAAAATGTTCAAGAAAAATAAATAAATACAAGTTTTAACTAATAAAAACAATAAATCGCCCTCTTTCCCTGATCAACTCCTTTATTATTTTTATTATTAGAACAAAAATGAAAACATGAAAAAAAAACTATACATAATAGGTATCGCCGCGTTCGGAACGGCCTGATCTATAAAAATATCACATTGAACACCGTAAAAAAATAAATTATAAAAAACAATGACAGCATTTTATTTTTTGGTCATCTTGTCTCAAAAAAAATTTTTATAAAAAGTGATCAAAAAGTTGCAAGTAACGCAAAATGGTACCAATAGAAAGTACGCTTCGTCGCGCATAAAACAAGTCCTCCCGCAGCAATATCAACTAAAAAATAAAAAAGTTATGGCTGTCAGAAAATGGCAACACTAAAACATTTTTTTTTTTTAGAAAAGAGTATTTTTATTGTGGGAACGTAGTGAAACGTAAAAAAATGATATAAATTTGGTGTCACTGTAATCGTATCGACCCGCAGAATGAAGTTAACATGTTGTTTATACTGCACAGTGAACACTGTAAAAAATAAAAAGAACAAAACCGTGCTAGCATTGCTGTTTTTTGGTTTCCTCATCTCCCAAAAAATGTAATAAACAGTGATAAAAAAAATTGCATGTACCCCAAAATTGAACCCATAAAAATTACAGCTCATTCCACAAAAAACAAGCCCTCGCACAGCTCCTTCACCGTAAAAATAACACGTTATGACTCTCAAAACGCAATGATGCAAAATAACGGCCCAGACTAATTTTTAAGGTCCAGTAGAATTTCACTAAATAACATTTGCTGGACCCTGTAGACGCAGCAGAGATGAGGAAACTTTAGGGCCTTGTGCTGCCTATAGGGCTAGTGAAGAAGTCAAAGATTAGGCAATACTGGAGCGCAGATGTTTTGTATAATAGCCAATAAACCGGGCCTGTGTATAAAGGATTGGTTCAAAGCGTACCACACCAATAAATGGATTATTCATTCACCCCATTTATTACATCATCCTAATATGCCCTGATGTACTCCGCCCAGTTTACATATAGCCTGATGTACTCCGCACAGCTTACATATACCCTGATGTACTCCGCCCAGTTTACATATACCCTGATGTACTCCGCCCAGCATACATATACCCTGATGTACTCCGCAGTTTACATATACCCTGATGTACTCCGCCCAGCATACATATACCCTGATGTACGCCGCACAGCTTACATATACCCTAATGTACTCTGCACAGCTTACATATACCCTAATGTACTCCGCCCAGCATACATATACCCTGATGTACTCCGCCCAGCATACATATACCCTGATGTACTCCGCCCAGCATACATATACACTGATGTACTCCGCCCAGCATACATATACCCCGATGTACTCCTCAGTTTACATATACCCTGATGTACTCCACACATCTTACATATACCCCGATGTACTCCTCAGTTTACATATACCCCGATGTACTCCTCAGTTTACATATACCCTGATGTACTCCGCCCAGCATACATATACCCTGATGTACTCCGCCCAGCATACATATACCCTGATGTACTCCGCCCAGCATACATATACCCTGATGTACTCCGCCCAGCTGACATATACACTGATGTACTCCGCCCAGCATACATATACCCTAATGTACTCCGCACAGCTTACATATACCCTGATGTACTCCACCCAGCATACATATACCCTGATGTACTCCACCCAGCATACATATGCCCCCACATTATAAGCTGAAATACTAGAGAAACATCAAGCAAAATCTGCGCATCAAAAACTAAATGGTGGTCCAACTGAGCCTGACAGTGTGCCCAAACGGCAATTTAGGACCACATATGGGGTATTACTGTATTCTGGAGAACCCACTTAACCATTTATGTGGTGTGTGTCTACGGTGGTAGAAGCTGGGCACAACAATGGCATATCTGTGGAAAACGGAAATTTTCAATCGGCAACATCTATTGTGTACTCATTTTTGCAAAACACTGTGGGGTCAAAATGCTCACTACACCCCTAGATAAATTCTTTGCGGGATCTCGTTTCCAAAATGGGGTAATTTTTTAGGGGTTCCACTGTACTGGTACTATAGCTCAATGCAACATGGTGTCAAAACGAATCTTGTAAAATCTCCACTCCAAATACTAAATGGCGCTCCTTCCCTTTAGAGCCTTGCTGCGTGTCCAAATATCAGTTTATGACCACATGTGTGGTATTGCCTTACTCTGGACAGAATGCTTATGAACATTGAGGTGCTTTTCTCCTATAGTCCTTCTGAAAATGCAAAATTTAGGGCTAGAACTACAAAAAAAAGAATTTTCTTTTATTTTCACATCCCAATGTGAATAATTTCAGCAAAAACCTGTGTGGTCAAAATGCTCACTACACCCCTAGATGAATTCCTCAAGGGGTGTCGTTTAGCAAATGGAGTCACATTTCAGGGGTTCTTACTGTACTGGTACCTCCGGAGCTTTGTAAACGCAACATAGCACCCAGGAATCAATCCTGCAAAATCTGCGTTCCAACTGCCAAATGGTGCTCCTTCCCTTGAGCCCTGCAATGTATACAAACAGCAGTTTATAACCACATGTGGTGTATTTTCCTACTCTGAAGAAGTTGCTTTACAAATATTAGGGTGCTTATTCTCCTTTGTTGCGAAAATGAATAAATGTTAACTAATGCTACATTTTATAGGAAAATAACGTAATTTTTCACAAAATCTGAGACACCTGTGGGGTCAAAATGCTCACTACACCCCTAGATGAATTCCTCAATGGGTGTAGTTGGCCAAATGGAGTTACTTTTGAGGAGTTTCCACTGTATTGGTACCGAAGGGGCTTTGCAAAAGCGAAACGGTGCAGAAAATCCAATCCAGCAAAATCTGCTCCCACAGAGCCAAATGGCACTCCTTCCCTTCTGAGCCCTGATGTGTATACAGTAGTTTACTACCACATATGGGATATTTCTGTACTCGAGACGTTGCTTTACAAATGTTGGGGTACTTTTTCTCCTTTTTTTGATGAGAAAAAAAAATTAATTTTTCATTTTCTGTCCGATTCTAATGAAATCTATGAAACACATGTGGGGTCAAAATGCTCACTACACTCCTAAATTCCTCTAGGGGTGTAGTATCCAAAATGGTCACTTTAGGGGGGTTTGCACTGTACTGGTAGCTTAGGAGCTTTTATAAATGACATGGTGCCAAGAAACTAATCCAAAAGCTAAATAGCGCTCCTTCCCTTCTGAGTCCTGTCCCTTGGCAAAACAGTTTATGACCACATGTTGGGTATTTCCATACTCGAGAAGTTGCTTTACAAATGTTGGGGTGCTTTTCCTCATTTGTTGAAAATAAATAATTAAAAATTCTAAGGTAAAGCTACATCTTATTGGAAAATAATGTAGTTTTTCATTTTCACTGCCCAATTCTAATACCTGGGTAGTCAAAATGCTCATGAATTCCTCTAGGGGTGTAGTTTCCCAAATGGAGTCACTTTTGTGGGTTTTCCCTTTGTTTTTGCACCACAAGACCTCTTCTAACCAGACATGGTGCCCGAAATATAAATTTAATGAACAGAAGGCCCAAAAATCCTCTAGGTGCTCCTTTGCTTCTGGGGCTTTTGTTTCAGTCCAGTAGCACACTAGGGCCACATGTGGGATATTTCTAAAAACGTCAGAAACAGGGCAATAAATATTCAGTTGTGTTTCTCTGGTGAAAGCTTTCAGTATTACAGGAAAATGAATTAAAATGGAGTTTCTGCAAAAAATAAATGAAATTTGCAAATTTCCCTTCTAATTCCTGTGAAACGCATAAAAGGGTAAAGAAACTTTCTAAATGCTGTTTTGAATACTTTAAAGGGTGCAGTATTTAAAATTGGGTAATGTGGGGGTTCCTAATATATAAAGGCACTCAAAGCCACTTCAGATCTAAACGGTTCCCTAACAGGCTTTTCAAATTCTCTTTAAAATGTGAGAAATTGCTGCTAAACTTAAAGCCTTGTAACGTCCTAGAAAATTAAATGTTCAAAAAAAATTATGGAAAATGGGAAAAAGGGGGTTTGAGATTTAAATCTTAGTAACAGTTGTTTTTTTTACTTGTCCCCCTAGGGGACTTTAACCAGCGATTGTTAGAATGCTTGCGCGATATACTGAAATACTACTGTATTGCATGCAGTATATCGCAATTCTGACAGTCTCCTATGAAGCCTTGCTGGAATACAAATATGGTGGACCTGGGGGTCTTAGTTTAGGCCCCCAGGCAGCCGTGCCAAACTGCTCCCCCGATCTCACAGGGGGGGGCAGTTGGAACATTACAGGGGGTCACCCCGTTCTTAGTCATTTAAATGCCGCGATAGCTATTGAATGCGGTATTCAATGGGTTAAACAAGCGGGATCGCGAACGTGATCCCGCTCGTTACCCGAAAGGGTCGGCTGTAACACAGCCGACACTCGCTCTATGGAGCGGTCTCCGCCCGCTCCATATTCCCCCACCCGCCGTATATATACGGCGGATGTCGGGAAGAGGTTGTCTGGGCATGGGATGGTTTTCCATAGTTTACCTATCCACAGGATAGGTCAGTGATTGATTGTGGGGGGGGGGGGGGGTCCAACCCCTGTAGCCCCACACTGATCTGTTCTGGATGTTATGCAGTGACCATGTCAGAAGCAGATGGCTCCAGTCACATCTGGTGCCCCAGGGCAGCAGATCGGTGTGGGGTCTGGGTGTTGGACCCCCACCAGTCACTGATAACCCATCCTGTGGATAGGTCAGTATGAAAACAGTCCAGTCAACCTAAAAGCGAACCAAAAAAAAGGGACATGACCCTTAAAGAAATCGTATACTGATGATAGACAAGAGTACACAAATCTTTATTAAATATATTACACAATGACATAACAGGATAAAAGAGGAACCATACACAGAAGTACAGCAGGGTCAGATCGAACAGACCATGGACAAACAGTCAACCATCCAAGGATGACTAAAAACACATACTAAAATAACCCACAGGAAGGAGAGTAAACGTGGGGACTAAATAGCCAAACCCACATGTAATCAAAAAGCTGCCTAACTAGTTAGAAGTAATATCTAAATAGACTGGAAGAGCCCTATTAAAACATGAAGGCAAAAATGGCCAAGAGACTCAAACTAACCCTAGCTGATAGTAATGCATAAATTATGTAAGGACGGGCCAGCACATACCCTGGGACATGGAGAGCGGTGCAAAAGTTCCGAAATGGATGGATGGGTGAACGCCTCAACGCGCGTTTCGCCCTGTAGACCGGCTTAGTCAGGAGTTGAAAACAGTCCAGTGCCCAGAAAGCCCCTTTAAGCGGTGCCCATGACCGTACACTTTCTATATTACCATATACATGCACAGCAGTATTACTGCACTTCACATGACCAAGCTAGTGAAGAATGAACACAAGCCAGTTATGTTAAACAAAGTTTATTTTACAACTCATTACACTTCCCAGATGGTATTAGGAAGCTTCGTTTACAGTTTAATCTTCCTCCTCATCATCTCCAGCCCCGGCACCAGCTTGTCCCTTCTTGGCATTCTTTCTCTTGACACGGCCAGGACGTCCACCACCGTATGGTGAGCGCAGAGAGAAGTCAATGTGCTTTTGGGAATCCAAGCGCACAATGAATGATGGGATGTTAACCACTTGCTTGCGGACACTGTAGGAGAAACATTCGTTACTTAACCATATCAAGCATCTATTGTCCTGTCAAACCATCTTACCCCTTAATTTGCTGTGCAGTAATTGAGCCAGTGAAATTAACACCTCACCATGGTATCTGTTCTTCAGCAAGTGCAAAAATAAGCTTACAGCTTCTAGTCCATTTACGACTAGATTATGCATTCAGCATAAAGGTCAGATTTAGGGTTTACTTGCACAAATGAAAACTTTCCACCTTTCTTTTAACAGGGATCGACTCCCATTATTGGCAACGTATGGGTGCAATATGAACCAAAAATACAACCATGTGAATGTATCGTGCTGTAACATATCTACCTGGCAACACTAATCAGATTTCAAAAATACACAGGCCCAAATGTGAAAGATCTAGTTCAAATTGAATTTGAGTCAAATACATTTATATAAATGAGGACTCTGAAGCCTGCTCATCTCCTCGATTCATACCTGTGCTATATGGAATGTGCCTATATAAATTCAGAGGGCATACAAGTTCAAAAAGACCCTTCACAAGATATATGGCCAGAGCCAAAGTGACCTTGCCGAAATCATTGCTTCATGCCCAGAGTGTAGGAACCAGATGGACTCCACCGGTAAGTGCTAGCAGATCACAAGGTGTATGGCCAGAACCAAAGTGACCTTGCCGAGTCAATCTCCATTTCAAGGACTGTTCCATGTGCTAGGCAAGACCAAAAGCATGTTTCATGTAACCATCAAGAGGAAAATCAGATGTTAATAGGATAACATGAGTTGTCATAAAGAGTACTGGCAGACAATTAACTGCAGTCATTGCAAATCTGGGAACATACAATGGAATAAGTCTTAGGCCTCATGAACACGCCCGTAGCCATGCGCACGGCCGTGATTTTCGGGTCGGACGGCCACGGAGTGTCACCTGTGTGCCGCCCGCCAATCGAGGGCTGTGCACATGGCTGCGTGCTTTAATCTCTGAACCTGGACCACAGAACACTGCCGTAAGACATGCCCGTGCTTTCTGCGGTCCAGACTCCGGGGCCATGCACGGACTGTGGAAACCACGGTCCTGTGCGTGGGCCCATAGAAATAAATGGGGCCGCAATTCTCCCATGGATTTTCGGGGGAAATGAGCCGCAAAAGCACGTTCGTGTGCATGGGGCCTTAAACATCTCCCTAACCAATAATAGCGGAAGGAACAGCCATGGAGAAGGGAATATAATTGGTCAGGTTCCTAGTCAGTATAACGAAACTGAAAGCGATGCCAAAACCTACAACACCCCAAATCTTCCAAAATGACTATACGATATGGATAAAAGGGAACTTCAGGGCGATATTAGGGCATAAACTTACCGGATGTGCCTCTGTCTGATCAACACACGAGCATGATGAATGGATTTGGCCAAACCCAACTTAAACACTTGGGTCTGAAGACGCCTTTCCAAGAAATCTTCAATTTTCAAGCCCAGAATGTAATCGAGCTTCATCTTCCCCTCATCCAACACACCAATACGTACTAGACGCCTAAGAAGGGCATTACCTAAAATGAAAAAAAAAAGTCAAATACAGATAATAGTGCAGTACCAGAGGTGGCCCTCAGCTGCTCCATACATTTGTGGTTGTAGACATTGCAGTCACCCCCCCATAAAATTAGTTCTGCATAGGTTTGTCCATATTTTCATGATAAACACAAAGGAGATGTTGGGAATGTTCTACACCAGGTGATAGTATTGACACACCCGAGGACAAATGTTCGCATCAGGTCAAACTTTTCACAAGGATAACACCAGCAGATTGCGCGGTATCACTGAGGTCTCTTCTATACGAAACCCTACGCCAATACTTCCATCAGCAGACTTACCTTCAAACAAACGCTTGGGATCTTTCTCATCCAGAGTCAGCAGTTCTCTGGCAGCTTTGCGGATCTTGGCAAGAGTGAATTTCACCCTCCACACCTCACGCTTGTTACGAAGACCATATTCACCTAAGGTAGAAAATAAAGCACATTAGAAGGGATTGTCCAGTTTACTTTTGTATTTATATAATGCATCCATAGTTTTCTAATATACATGTATTAGAAATTCTGATCCCATACATTTCTTATAGGACATGAGGTCCCTGTCACAGCGGAATTTTATAGCCCACAAGTCAGTCCTGTGTAATGTATCCACAGGATAACTAAATATGACTAAACATGGCCCCAGTCATGTGACCACCACACATCATATGACCCCAGGCATGCAGTTAGCAACAGGATTACATGACATACATGTGTTGGGGCCACAGTCCATGGATGTGTCCCCTAAGTGAATAGGACTAATGGTGGAATACTGTGCCTATATTCACGGTATAGATGATGTATTGCTAATGTTAAACACAACACAGAGGGGACGGAGAAGAATATAAGAGCCGCTCCTCAGACAGACACTGACAGACATGAGATGTTGGAGGTAGAAATACTTTATAACTTCTGCTCCTCAATAACCTATTATTCACCCGTTATATACAAGGACAGTGTTACCTGAATTAAAGTGGTCAGATTGTGTGGGTTACATGACTGACGCCATCTTTAGTCCACTCACTTATCCTATGGATGCAGTTTTATGGACTACCCTGGGCTGATACATATTTTATTTTTTCTTAGACAAAGGCAGCTTGATCTGAATTCTAAATACGTATATATTAGAAATCTTTATGATTTCCTATTCTATAAATAAAAACATTAAAAGTAGACAATCCCTTTAATAGAGGCTAGACCACAGCTTTCTTGAACTATGGGTGGTACATGCAACTTACCAATAAGTTTCAACTCTTGGTCCAACCGCGACTTCTCAAATGGACGTCGCGGGGTGACATAGGTCTTTCGACACACCCAGCTTCTGGCAACAGGCATTTTGGGCTATTTGCCTGTAGGAAACAAAATGTACTGGTCAGACAATAGACTAAACAGCACGCAAATGAATGGATACCCAATGTCCTGCCTGTCAAGGCATCGTAAGGACAACTAGAAATCGTATAAATAGATCATGAATAATATTTTAAGGGGTCTCCTCATGACAGTCACAGAATATGTAAAATGTCAGATAGATACAGGGCCCACCTATCTCTAGAACAGGGACCCCTAAGCCCCGTTCTGCCACTGTGTTGCGCCAGAAGGCAAATTCCGACCATGAAGGAGAAAACAGCATAGCTTTCCATAAATCCCATAGAAGTGAATGGTAGTTACGGAAACAGCCTAGCTCGCATGCCAAGCTGCTTCCGTAACTGCCATTCACTACTACAGGGGTTACGGAAACAGCGTAGCTCAGGGGGGGGGGGACCATAGTCAGGAAGTGGCCGGGAGGCAGAGGGAGCAGAAAAAGGTAGACCGGGCTCAGATGCGGGACCCGCATCGGTCTGGCATATCCTGTGGATATATATCAGATGGGAAAACCCAACTTTAGAAAACCAAATTGTCATACCCTATCAGGGAATTCTGAGTTAATGGGTTGTCCAGGCATAGGGTGGTTTTTCATAGTGATTACATATCCACAGGATAGGTCTTCAGTATGTGATTGGTGGGTCAAACACAGACACTGCAGCGATCAGCTTTTCCGGGGTGCTGGAGGTTATACAGCAGTCGGCTCCAGTCACAGTACAGCGGCAGTGCTGCAGGTTTGCTCCTATTCAAGTAAATACAAGCAGAGCTGCTGTATGGCCGCTATACAGTGCACAGAGCCATCTGCTTCCAACACAGCCCACCGCAAAGCTACCAGAACTGCTGATCAATGCAGGGTCTGTGTGTCAAACCCCCACTAATCAAATGCATATCCACAGGATAGGTCATCAGTATAAGAAAAACACCCCATGACTGTACAACCCCTTTAATAGAGCCTGTTAAAGCAAGGAAAGCAGTTATAAAGAGCATCTTTCTCCAGAGGACCTGTCAACCCACTGTAATACATAATTTTTCCAGTGGTGTCGCTACAGGGAAATTACACTTTTGCGCTTTACGGTGTACTCCAAAGCAGAGAACCTCTTGTACTCTTCCAACTGTCTCCCCATCTTGAGGACAATCACAGTAAGTGACAGGTCAGTGCAAAACAGACACGTAACAGCATCACACGACTCGTCTGCCCCATATTAAAAGCCAAATTTCACTGCAAAAGTGTGAACGAGGCCCAAGTACCGATAACGCTGCAGTAGAATCAGTGGCATGTCTGACAGCTCAGCAACATAGTGCTCGAGCAGATTTGCAGTAAATACACTTACTAGTTAGGGACATCAGTTATGAAGGGCCGAAGCCCCTTACTGCCGCGTGACAGCTGTACTGACACTGGCACAGAGAGTCAACAAAGTCAGATGCCAGGAAGTTTAGTCACGTGAAACTCATACATGGGGGTTTGCAGGCTAAAAAGAACCGCATGACAAGCAGCAAAACTCACTGCTTGATTGCGTTAGAAGGGGAGGACAGAACAGCCATGATCTACGACACAACGGACATGCAGCAGAAAGGCTAGCCCCAAGATGGCGGCCTAATAAGAAAAGCACGCGGCCGGCTATGATAAACAGAAAATGAACACGTTTAATAGGTCTAGACGCAGAGCTGGGAAAGAGCGGTTAGAAAATATAAGACAATTTGGACAAAAATAGTACGGTCGATCGGCCTTATAAATACTGGTATGCTCCCGCCGCACATACTCACTTACCGGGCCGCAGCGAGGAAAAGGATTGTCACATCCGCCGCTGCCATTTATATATTCCAGAGTAAACCACGCCCCTTTTGTTCGTCATCCCGCGCTGCCCATGGTCTGGTCCGATAGTTATGTCGCTAGGCTCAGGTAATGTCGGCCATTTTGATGGTTAGAATGAATGACAAAACTAATCGGGTTGAAGCTATTTTTGGTTTGTGAAGTCAGTGGGAAGATTTATCAATAGTTTGTTAGGAATACGTTTTGAGGCTATTTAAATGGTGTTATTAATTTGAGCAATATTTGTCTGCAACATGCATAGTAAATGTATCGAAGGCTCGGGCTGCATTGTGACAGGAAGTCAAGTGATAATTGCGATAACATCGCAATTTCAATTGTTCGCTATGGAGAAGAAAGTAGCCACAACCTTACGTTTACGGCAAAATTTCCAACAGGCCTGGAATTTTTGCAATAGTTTTCTCCTATAGGGAAAGTTGCGCCACGACAATGGTTTTACTGCAATTAGCATGTGACTTCATGCAGCAGTGTAGTCCTGTCCTAAGGCCTCATGCACACCGCCATATTACCGCTCAGTTTTAGACAAAACTGTAAGGGCTCGTCCACACGTAGCAGAATTGCTGCGTATTTTCCGTCCGGAATTGTGAACGGAAAATACGCAGCAGAATACAGTAGCAGCAAAGCGGGTGATATTTAACAAATCGCTGCGTAAAAATTCCAAGCAGAAATTGACCTGCAGTGCGTATTTTTTGGACCGCAACATGTCAATTCCTGCTGCGGAAAGTGTACTGACTTGCTGTGTTTTTCAGAGATGTCACCATCTCCCAGCATTGAGAAAAACGCAGCAAAATACGCACCATTTTCTGCAGTCAAAAATGCAGGAAATGTTGCGATTTTGCCACAGCGGAAAGTTTGCTACTTTCAACGTAATTTCTGAAGCAATTCCATTATGTGTGGACAAGCCCTGATAGGGCTGCCATAGAGGTACATGGGGCCTCTACTGTACCTCCGTGTCCGATTTTCTACGGAAACACACAGCTTTTTTCTGTCGGATTCCATGTGAATTTTGGCATGCTCCTCCGCACACCTGACCACAGCGTGAATGTAGTGCAATTACAGGGCTCCGCAGCGAATAAATAACTTCATTTTAATTTTACCTCAAATCGAAGACTCCTTCCCTAAATGCCAGTTCTTATTATGCATCCTATGTTCTGCCATGTGGTATCGCATTAAATAGCAAAGAGCAATTTTGCAATACAATCACATAGGAAATCACAAGATATCACATGTAATTCACTGTGGAGCCCCAGACTGAAAGTATATTCAATAGTGGTTTATTGCCACAAATACTGCAAAATTGAGACAAAATGCTTCTGTTTTGCTGCAATTTTGTGGCAAGAAACCCTGACTTGATCGCACTGTGTCAAAAAGCCCTGAAACGGTTGCACCTCTTCCGACAATCGATATTTATCACATATCCCCAGGAAAAGTGATAAATATCTGATCGGTGGGTGAACGGTCTTACCTGGCCGTCCACGTGCGCCCCTTATGAATGGAGTGGTACAAGCATGCTCGGCCACCACTCACCTTTATTTCCTACGGTGCTAAGATAGTGCTTGGTGGTCAAGCATGCTTGTACTGCTCCATCTTATGGGGCGCACAGAAACAGCCAGGTTAGTCCGTTCTTGGGATCGGTGGGGGTCCCTTGGTCAGACACCCACCAATCAGATATTTATCACCTATCCTGTGAATACGAGCTAAATATCGATTATGGGAAATCATCTTTAAAGGGTTATTCCCATCTTAGACATTTATGGCTCTGAGACCCACACCTATCTCCAGAACGGGGGTCACCTTTGGCTGTTTCCGCAGAAATGAATGGAGAGAGCTGCGCACATCCAGCCAGACAATGAATGGACAGGTGGCCACGCTTGTGTGTCATTGGGCGACTCCTAGCGTTGTACATAACTATGATGGTAGGAGCCCGGCTCCCTGCAGTGTGTTCTGTCCGGGAAATGCGTCCGAAATACGTTCCGTATGTTATGGACCGAACATGCTCGTGTGAACCCAGCCTTACAGAACCAGGTGAGGATAGACTCCCAGCCTGGGCGACCCCCGTTCTGGAGAGAGGACCCGCATCTATCAGACATTTGTGGTAGATCTTCCTGTGGATATGTCATAAATGTCTGAGTTGGGAATGAATGTAATTTTTGCCCCTCCACATTACAAGAGTTATTTCTACAATGGGGTAGCTGTATTAGGCATTATGTTAACGGTACAAGTTGTAGGTTGTTTAGACACCATTTTGGGGTACATATATATTAGCATTTTATTTTTAATATGGAGGAAATATGATTCTACCACTCCTTGTTTTGACCAAAAATAATAAGTGAAATGTTATGGAGATACCATATAAGCTATATCTATTCAATATTCATGGTTACGTGACTTCTCTTTACTAAACATTGTTTTGGAGTTGTTTGTGGATTTTTGGTATATAATGAACTGTCTGAACGTGTCGTTTATAAGCACCAACAATGTAAAAAAATCTTTTCATTATATAACATCAATAAGGCTGGGTTCACACACCCTATTTACGGATGTAATTCGGGCGTTTTAACCTCGAATTACGTCCGAAAATACGGCTCCAAAGCGTCGGCAAACATCTGCCCATTCATTTGAATGGGTTTTATGATGTTCTGTGCCGACTGTCATTTTTTTAATGTGCCGCTGTTAAATCTCACCCACACTGCAGCTACTGTATTCCGCTGCGTATTTTCCGTCCGCAGTTCTGGACGTAAAATACGCAGCAATTCCGTTACATGTGGACAAGCCCATAAACATACCTTACAAACTAAAATAGTATGGCTGAAAAGAATATTTAGAAAATTTATTTTTAGTATATAATTTTTTCATGCAGCAATTTTTTTAGGCCCGAAATGTGTTTTAAACCCCTGCAATCCATGTGTCCCTTCATGTGTCAATAGTGACAACACATCAGATGATCACGGGGGCCAATTGCGGCATCCATAGTGTTTTCGAGATCGTAGCACATCACATTAGATATGTATTTTGTGATTTTATGATAGAACACATCGCAAGTGTCAAATTATTTTATGATTTTATTTACATGATTTTAAACACAATTTCCTGTGATTTAGGGGGTAGTCTTGTGTTTCATGCAATTTCCATTGAACTCCCTGGGTAGGAAAATTTTATTGTGATTCGCGATCATCACAAAAATCTCTTTGCGGACGCGGAATATCGCATGATCATAGACTAGAATTAGAGGCGAGATCGCACTGCGTTCTAGAGTGAATGTGCTTGTGCGATTATCAGCTGCGATACGCCGTTCAGGTGGGACAACCCCTTTAATTCGCCATCTCTACAAACTCATAAAAACAGTTCTGTGTGGGTGAAGAACTTCAAGGAAGGCAAACCAAAATCTAATGGTAACATGAAATGTCTTTGTTTTTAATCCCCCAGATTATTATTCCAGACTATCAACATTGTTGGATGCCGGATTAAAGGAACTCCTCTGTAGTTTCCAAACAAAAATGCCCATCAATTTAGCCCAGCTATAAAGCCGACCAAATCAAATATTTTTTTAAACAATTTCATTGTCATGCAGTCCTATCGTGACTATCAGGATGTAAACTCGAGCCACATGTACTTTTGCTCTTCGCAGAGTAGTTACTAACGTGACTGCGGTCCTGAAAGAGTTAAAAAAAATACCGTTTGCGTTACGTGCAAACCCTCCCGCCCATTAGAAATTCAGTGATGGACAACGCAACCAATCACCAAACTCCGTCGCCAAGCACCTTCCAATCGCCGTTGAATATGCGAGGTGGGGTTGATGAGGTCACTAGGACGCGGCTCATCCCATGGACTGACGGGGGTGGTGTCGGTGACTGTTCCATTTCCCGGTTACCTCTCCTATGTAATGAATGGTTCCTCATTAAGCAATCTGAGCCTGCAGCTGTTGTGCTTTCTAGGCATCCATTAGAAGGTAAGGTGAATGGCGAGCAGCGCGGCTCCTCATCCTCATAAACAACCACGTAGCAGCGCTAGACACATTTGTTGCGTTTGTGTAGTGCATGTTACAGCAAGTTGTACTGGGCTCTGCTGCTGGCTGTGAAGGGCAGAACAAAACTGCCCCTCCCCCTAATTAGAATATTTGAATAATCGTATCATACAATTAAAAGTTCTGTTATAATGTAATATTCCAGCCTATTATGTTTAGTTATCAGCTGTTTATAAAGTGTCATGGCAGAAAATGTGTTATGTATGGACCGAAAATAAGGCCTGCGCTATACGGTGACTTGTAGTTGTGCGACAAAGCTTCACTGTTTTTTTACTATGGGAGAGGGGGGCGGAATTGCACAACTTTTCCAACTAGAAAAAGTGCTTTCTTGCGTTCAATGTTTTCTTCTTACTGCATGACAAAGTTAAAGGAACACTCCATGAAATACATATACACTGTTATGCCTGGGGGAGGAGCATGACACAGGGGGTTCTAAAAACACCAAAGACAGACGTCATGAACCGCCCCTTGAATCCCTGCATGCAAAGCCTTGTCTTTCAATGTATTGGGAAAGGGAAAATGGAGTTGTCCATAGCAACCAATCAGGTTACTGCATTGACGTCTTAACTCGTTCCTCCAACATCTGCCGTCGGGAAAGCGTTGAGAGGCTCCTATACCCATTAGGTGGCCGGGCAATCCTGTCACTGGCTGGTTCAGCCAGCTTTACAGAATACGGTGCATGCTGGGGGAGAAGTTACCCACCGCAACCATTACATTTCTACATAATTCATGATTGCTGTACATGACACCATTGTATGGAGTGAGACTTATCGTGCACGTGCCATAGAAGTGTCACTAGTATCTGGAGCTGATCCTCATTTTATTCTGGATTTAATGGCGTAATGTTGGCGCTGCTGGAAATTACGCATTTACGTTACCATACCAACTGATGAATCGGGCAGGACGTCAATAAAGGTTCATCTGCTAAAACTTTCTGTAAACTTTCACTAGATTATTCTTGTCACAAATAAATAAATTAGGGTCTGTCTGGCAGAAATCTCCCCTTCTCTTTTCAACACTTCCCCCATCAGGAATTTCTGGGCCCCCCTCCATAACCGAGGGTTGGGCAACCGAAAGTGGTGCGCTCACGTTTGTACGTTATGGACGTTTACTGATTTTCGTAATGTCAGTGAATGAAAACATGGAGCAGGCAGTGACCGGTTAATGCCCTGGATCTTGTTCAATTCAGCCAAAACGTATTACACTGTATGGCATATAGTGGTATACGTCGCCCGGGGGAATGGCCCTGGGGAAACCCCTGAAGTCACTGTCCATCAATGGACAGTGATGTTAGTAGCTTTCCCAGGCCTGCAGTCCACGGAGCTTCTACTAGAGCTCTGCCCGGGGACTCCAGCGCTGTTCCTGATGTCCATATATGGACAGTGATGTCAGGAGCTTCCCCAGGGCCAAAGTCCAAGGATGGAGTGATTGCGATGCTCTACCTGGGGACTCCGGCATTGGGAAGCTCCTGACATTCCTGTCCATGTAGTGTTGTCAGGAGTGGTATACGTCTTTTTTGCGGGATCCCTCAGGATGGAATAGCAGAGTCTACTATGCTAGTCTATCCTTCAAAAAAAGGTAAACCCCATTCACATGAGTTATATTGTAATTTGTAGTGAGTTTTCAGTGCGCTATCTGCACCGAAAATAGGAGACAAATCTGCCGCATCTGAAGTAGCCTTCGGCCTTATTCATACAGCCGTTCTCGGTCCGTGATAAACAGACTGTATGTCAGCTGTATTTCCCTGACTGACCACAGTTTAGGGAGCCGCGCTCCTAGCATCATACTCATCCATGATGCTAGGAGTTCCAGTCTTCCCGCGGGAACACTGTCCTGTATTGAAAACATGATAACCGTATGGGACGTTGTGACCGCGGAGAGGCAGGGACTCCTAGCATTATACATAACTATGATGCCAGAAGCTTATCTCCCTGAACTGTGGTCGGATCGGGAAAAGCGGGTGACACACAGTCCCTATATCACAGACCAAATGCGACCGTCTGAATAAAGCCTTAGTCTATTTACACAATGTGGTCAAATCCCATTTTTTTGCCACAATGTTTTAAAAAAACACGGCAAAAACGTGATTTGACCGTTCTTTAAGAATATAGCATATCAGTACAAATGCCGCGGTTTTGCTGTCATTTTCATATAATCATGGCAAAAACCACGAGGCAAGTGAAACATATATATATTTTTTAAATACTGTGCTCCGTATATTCTACAAGTGGGGTCAGGAGGGATGTAAAGCAGGATGGAGGGGGGACGGACACACTCACCAGCCTTGCAGGGTCCAGTCGGCTGTGTAGAGGACCTGTCTGGTGGGTGGGCTTCTGCTTCTCATGGAGCATCTTCCTCTTCTGTAAAGTCTTCTCAGGGCCCCAGCGTTAGTTACTTCCGAGTAAGGAACGGGTCCCATTACATTGCAAGGTCTGTTCCTTTCTCCAAGTAACTAACGCTGGGGCCCTGATCCAAATGTAACCACTTCCTGACTAGAGGCTTTACACCCCCCTTCCTGACCAGGCCCATTTTCAAGTTTTAGCCATGTGGCAATTTAAAAGCAAATTGTTCTTCTATTACACTTCCATCCTACATGAACGTGCTTTTGCGGCCGCAATTCCCCCGAAAATCCACTGGAGAATAGTTTTTACGGTCAGTGCATGGCCCGGGAGCCCACACCGCAGAAAGAACGGACATGTCTTATTATGGTCGTCTTCTGCGGTCCGGGCTCATTGAAAATAATGGCAGCAGCCATGTTCTTTGCGGGCGGCTTGCGGCTGACAGTCCGCTGCCGGTCGACCCGAAAATCACGGGCGTGCACATGGCTACAGTCGCATGAGGCCTGAGTTATATATTTAACTTTTTAAAAATGTTTTAAAGAAAAGGGAAATACAATTATAGAAAATGTGAATATGTACTTTTAGGTGATATTTTTTGACATCTGGAGCATGTCACTGGGTAAACACACCTGAATACATATTTGGCAACTTCTGCCTACTTCAGCGATGCCAAATATGTGCACATTTCTTACACGCTGGGCGCAAGGCAGAGCTTACAATGAATGTGCGCAAACTGGCTTTTAGGGAGCAATTCTTGTGTCGTGGCCAAAGTCGGCGTGCAACCCCAGCCTAAAACTGTACATCCATATATGATCCACATCTATATATACATATGATAAGAAAGATAGAGATAGGTAGATAGAAATAATAATAATCTTTCTTTGAATAACACAAAAAAACCTCAATTCAGATAGATGATTATAATCTCTCTCTCCTCTCTCTCCCCTCTCTCCCCTCTCTCCCCTCTCTCCTCTCTCCTCTCTCCTATATTAATATATGTGATAGATAGAATGACACGAAAAAATCTGTAGAATATCTTTTTATTGTGAACTTTTATTACTTAGGCCTCATGCACACGGCCGCAGCTGTGTGCACTGCCTGTGATTACGGCATGGAGGGTCGCGGAGTGTCATCCGCGGGCCGTCCGCATTCACGGTCCGTGCACACAGAAGATGTACATTTATTTCAATGGGACCGTAAAATGGCTTGTCCTTAGTTTTAACGGCCCGCAATTGCGGCCCCACACGGTCCATGTAAACCACGGTCGTGTGCATGGGCCCATAGAAATTAATGGGTCTGGAATTCATCGCATTTTTTCGGATGAATTGCGGACGCAAAAACACGTTCGTGTGCATGAGTCCTAATTGTTCTCCCTGCCAGGAAAGGGAGAAGTTACAGTGGGGCGCTGGGGGGGGGGGGCAGGTGGTGCCGGGAGGGGGGGTTGCTGTGAGGGGGAATGATCACATGCCCAGAGACCTCACTGATTGGTCTCTAGGCAGAGCTCCGTGATGTCAGCTGTCTGGCGACCGCTTTGTCACAGAGCTAAATGCAGCTACAGAGCGGCAAACAGTGTATATCAGCAGGGACGTTCTGTAGAGTTAAATGCGGACCAGGGAAACTGGCGGGCCAGGTCTGCTCCTGCCTCCCCTCTTCTTTCTGTGCATTGTACGGAGCTGTGTACCATCTGTGTACTAAAATAAATCATCTTCTGACCCCAAAGTCCAAGACCCAAGAAGTTACATTGTTTTATAAACTCTCTGTATTAATGTGTCGACATCCTCATCACTACAAAATACTTTTTCCCACCATATAGTCGTCCCTCTCCAAATATAGTGAACAGGAGATATGGAGAGAGCTGAGCATGCTTACTGAGACGTTCCTATTTCTTCCATACATGTTACATGGGGCCCCTGGATGGAGGCAAGGACCACATCTAAGGCCTCTATAATGTAGTAGGTTGACCACTACTGATCTCAACAGTGGAATGTTACCTGCACTCTAGATTCTTAAAGGAATTGTCCAGCTTTCTTGTGACTTGGCATATACGGCAAACATATCCATAGTTCATCGTTCACCCGACGGAGGCCAAAAGAGTGTCGTTTTTGCCTCTGTTGGGCTGTTATACGTCGGTCTACTTTTTTATATTTTTTTTGTAAAGAAAAGTGGATATGATTACAGCTTTTCCATGCAAGGCATTCGGCAAAAAAATTTATACACATTGTGTTTGTTTTTTGTTTTTTAAAAAAAACATGGGAGCCTATGGATGATTTTTGCCTACAGAGTGGCGTATGTGAGAGATATATATGTCAGGCAATACTACCAACTTATATGTCTAACATAGCGCTCTAACCTGCTGTGAAGAAATCCTAAGAAAATTTGATGCCGAGCAGGGGGACGCCTTTTTTTAATGTCCATATTTTCTAATAGGACATGTGGAAAGTGATGACCAGATCCATTTTATAACCATCTTGAAGGGGGCAGTAAAAAACAGAACTCCTTGGGCCTCTTTTAGTAAAACAATGGGTACCATGGAGCAGGTCACAAAACTCTCACAGCCAATCCTCCCACGGGGATATATTAACATAAAGCTCACTTATATGTCCTCTTGATCTGGAGTGCACCCACTTACCACTCACTATCTTAGGCCCCATTCACATCACGTTTTTTTCAATACATTATCGTAGACACTGGGAAAAGCTTTATTCACCTTTTGAAAGGAATTTTTTTAAATCAATGTGTTATGTGGTTTTAACCCCTTCCTGGCATCAGACCGTATATATACAGCAGTTTGCGTGGGGAAATATGGAACGGGCTCACGGGCTGAGACGACTCCATAGAACGTGCAGGTTGGTTGTATCTTACAGCCGACACTTCGGTGTAAAGAGCGGGATCGCGCTAGTTTAACACCTTAGATGCCGCAATAGATTTGGTCGATAAATTCAGTATTTGTGAAAAATGCCAAAACTCTGCGAAAATTTGCAAAAATGAGCATTTTTCTAAATTTACATGTATCTGCTTGTAAAACAGATCGTAATACCACACAAAATAGTTACTAGTGAACATCCTCCATATGTCTACTTTATGTTTGCATCATATTTTGAACATCCTTTTATTTTTCTAGGACGTTACAAGGCTTAGAACTTTAGCAGCAATTTCTCACGTTTTCAAGAAAATCTCCGGAACCTATTTTTTCAGGAACCAGTTCAGTTCTGAAGTGGCTTTAAAGAGGCTCTGTCACCAGATTATAAGTGCCCTATCTCCTACATAATCTGATTGGCGCTGTAATGTAGATAACAGCAGTGGTTTTTATTTTGAAAAACGATCATTTTTGAGCAAGTTATGAGCTAGTTTAGATTTATGCTAATGAGTTTCTCAATGGACTGGGCGTGTTTTTACTTTTTACCAACTGGGTGTTGTACAGAGGAGTGTATGAGGCTGACCAATCAGTGACTAATCAGCATCATACACTTCTCATTGTTCCAGCCCAGCTTGATCCACAGCACAGTGTGATTGTGCAGTGAAAGAAGCTGGGCTGGGACAATGAGAAGTGTATGAGGCTGATTGGTCAGCGTCATACACTTCTTTACAATACCCAGTTGGTCAAAAGTAAAAATGCACCCAGTTGTCCATTGAGAAACTCATTAGCATAAATCTAAACTATCTCATAACTTGCTCAAAAATGATCGTTTTTCAAAATAAAAACCACTGTTGTTCTCTACATTACAGCGCTGATCAGATTATGTAGGAGATAGAGCACTTATAATCTGGTGACAGAGACTCTTTAAGGGCTTTATATATTAGAAACCCCCATAAGTTACCCCATTTTAAAAACTGCACCCCCTCAAAGTTTTCAAAACCGCATATAGAAAGTTTCTTAGCCCTTTAGGTGTTTCTCAGGAATTACAGCAAAGTGGAGGTGAAATTTTATATATTTCTTATTTTAGAAAATCCATTTTTTTTCTGTAACACTGAAGGTTTTCCCAGATAAACGCAACTCAATATTTATTGCCCAGATTCTGCAGTTTTTATAAATAGCCCACATGTGTCCCTAGTGTTGTAATGGACAAAAACACAGGCCTCAGAAGCAAAGGAGCACATAGTGGATTTTGGGGCCTCCTCTTTATTTAAATATATTTTAGGCACCATGTCAGGTCTTGTGGGGCCAAAACAGTGGAATTTGATGTGCGTTTTTGTCTGAAATACATTACTACTGACTGGTATAGACTGCATACTTTAAGTTTGTAGTGCATCAGGGTTATATATGGTCTATAGACTATGCTTCTTGTCTAGGCGTTGCGTATTTCATCTGGGAGGTTAGGTCCTGCTTGGTGTGCCTTATCAGGTTCCATACCAGCATGTATCATTCATACACCGGTTCCATGCTTTTTAAGTCTTGTTTCTGTGTTTTTATTCCAATATAATGCTATGCGTTTTGGATCATGGATATTATTTGAGGGCACGTTGCCTTCTATGCACACTGCTTTATAACTATGTAACAGTAGCATCCATTACCCATAGACTAGTTATACATCAATAGCTTTTCATGACCGATATTTTAAACGGATGCCAAAATAGCCTTTAGGTGACTGATGCCACAGTTAGGTATCTGTTATCCATAGGCTATTATGTTATCTGTTTAATCTATATGTCATGAAAAGCTATTGCAAACCTCATGACAAATACCTTTAACGGCTGCCAGTGATGTATGCGAAGCAATTGCATATCTCACCATAGGCTCCAATGTTACATAAAAGGATATCGCGTGATATACATATTTGTACAGGACCACGTTGTATAGAATAGGGTAGTCTACACCATGTCTGCTGCTGATTTCTTGATCCCTCTTTTTTTTTTTTACCTTTGCAGGAGGGTGACCATGTCCCCTGATGAGATAACCTACCTTGCTGTGCTGCTATTTTCTGTATTAATAGGATTTCTCTTCAAGCATGCAAGTAAGTTCACGTGTACCTCTCTGTTAAAGATCTAAACCTAAAAGGACTTGCTGTATATGGAAAAGTGATTGAATCTGCAAAAATTAGATTACTTTCATTACACGATAACTTTGTATTCCAAACTGCATATACAGATCAGGCTGGGTTCACACATGAAGTTTTTGATGCAGTTTATCGATACAAAATAGAAGTACAGGTCTTTTCTTTATGTTTTGGATCCAAACTGCGTGTGTTAATCCAGTCTAAGGCTATGTTCACACGGCGAATTTGTTTGGCTGGTCCTGCCGCAAAATCCGCCGCAGAATTATTCCTGCCGCAAGCAGGAAGATTCCTACTACCATTCACTTCAATATGCAAACTCCAACGACGTTATTCTTAAGGGCTGGGTTGTGTTTAAAGAAACACCCTCCCATAGTTAACGTGCAGGCAACTCCATAATTGCATTAACTATACCAAAGAAACAGAGTATGTAGCCATATGTATAAAAATATTACACGTTTATTCTACATGTAAGACAGACAATGCTAAAAACATATAATGTATCAAGCTTGAATAAGCCATGAATAAGGACGGAGATACCGTCCGAAACGCGTAGGCTCCCTACTTTTTTCATTCATTCTATCCTTGCAGGAATACAACTATCATATGCCTCGAAAAACTTTCTTTTAATGAATATTCATTAAAACTTGGAAAAAGCTTCCTTTTAACTACTTCCAGCGCTGGATCCAACCAAACCCCCCCCCCCCCTTTTTCACAAAAGCTTGACCAGACTCTAGTAAAAATACATGGTATAACAAGACAAGACCATGAATGAATAAATCTTGCTAAAAAGTCCCTGCGCCTTATAGTCCGCAGTCAAGGGACCCAGCATCGCCGGGCGCCATGACCGCTCCATTACTTAACCCCTTCCCGACCCATGACGTGCCGGCACATCATGGAGCTGGAGGGGGTGATGTATGAAGCGGGCTCACGCGCTGAGCCCGCTCCATATACTGCAGGTGTCAGCTTCTGACACGCTGCTATAACGGCCAGGAACAGCAATTTCACTGTTCCTGGCAGTTTAAAGGGGTTGTGCCATAAAACACATGTATCCCCTATACACAGGATAGGGGATACATGTGTGATCGATAAAAACGGGGACCGAAAGTTACCAGGAGCGCTGCATGAGAAGCTGTGACTTCGGCGTTCTGTGTCCGGCAGCTTCATAGAGGTCAATGGGATTCTTCTGCGCATGCGCGAGCGGCTCTCCATTGATCTCTATGGAGCGGCAGAACAGATAAGCCGGACACAGAACCTGGAAGTTCAGGCTTCTCATGTAGCACTCTGGTTGACTTTCGCTCCCTTGTTCTCCTTATTGCTGGGGGTCTCTAGAACGGGGGCCCCTAAACCCCGTTCTAGCTTTCTGTGCTCTCCCGGCCACTTGACTCCATGTGGAGTTACTGAAACAGCGTAGCTCGCATGCTACACTGCTTCCGCAACTGCCATTCACTACTATGGGAGTTAGGGAAACAGCGTAGTTACACTGTTTCAGTAACTCCACATGTAACAAAGTGGCCGCTGGTTCAAGTCCCCTAGGGGAACTAATAAAATGTGTAAAAAATAAATAAATGTTGGATACATTTTGAAGAGTGTAAAAAAAAAAAAAACTTTTTCCCCAAGCACAATGTAAAAAATAAAATAATTTCGTCCCACAACAAAATAAGCCCTCACACCGCTCAATCAATGAAAAACAAATCTAAAATAAAGTTTTGGCTCTTAGAATGTGGTGAAACAGAATAAATTATTTTTTAACAAATAATTTTTTTCCTATTTTCTGTTGTCTAAAACCTGGGTGCGTCTTATAGTCTGAAAAAAACTGCCTTGCTCATTTCAGAATAAAGAATGGCCTCCCACAACCACTGTAACCCCTACGCGCGTTTCGCTATGATGTGCTTCCTCAGTACTTCACTGGGAGGTTTGGGCAGAATATATTTTTCAAGTTGTACCAATGTCACAGAAAAAATCACCAGAAGCAAAGGGGGTTTTCATCAGGATTAGCAGATATGTTGAGGTGGCTTTCTTCATCTCAAGAACACATAGGATTAAAGATTGTCTTCTGTTTTCAGGTCCACAGGCGAAGCAATGGGGTGGAGCAGCAGTGGGATTGCTGCTTACCCTGGGGACTAGCAATATCCACATCCTGCATTCCGTTATTACTATTTTTGGGACGTGGCTCATCACAAAATTTTCACCCAGGTATAGATATTGTGAATATTTTGTCTGTGGCCTTTACTGGCTTTGTGTGTTTTATGTATAATTGTGTCAAGTAAGTTTCACACAATTCTGGGAAGTTAAAGGGACAGTATTCTCAAAAGGTGACCTTTCTTTTAATTTTGATGTTTATTATTTATTTTGAGATTACACTTTTCACATGTGCTGACATCTGGTGGCCAATCAGGCTAAACTTCAGAGTATTCCAAATGCAGCTTATTTCACATCTGCGCTAGTGTCCTATTCCGTCGGAGCTTGACCCTGACTGACACAAACGGAAACCAAAGGTTTCCATCACCATGGATTTCAATGGTGACGGATCTGGTGCCAATGGTTTCCGTTTCTCTCAGGGTTCTGTCGTTTTGACGGAATCAATAGCGTAGTCGACTACGCTACTGATTCCGTCAAAACGACGGAACCCTTGCACAACCGAGACAAACAGAAACCATTGGCATTGGATCTGTCACCATTGAAATCCATGGTGATGGAAACCTTTTGGTTTCCGTTTGTGTCAGTCAGGGTCCCATTCCAACGGAAAGCTCCGACGGAATGTCGGAACGGGACCCTGCACAGATGTGAACGAAGCCTAAAGCATCTCATTTTACAGCCTACGGTAAAATTGAATGTTATCGCGTCATTATCACAAGTAGGCAGGGGATAATTGACAGGTCTATTGTACTGCCTCACATAAGACACAAAAGGAAGAGTGTAGACAACAAATATAGACGAAAGTGTGATGGTGGAGTTACCTGGGGAGGGCTGATGATGGCACTGCCTATTTCAAGTTCAAAACGGCATTGTTCCATCTGGACAACCTGTCTTTAGATTTAAGCTGTGAGTCTGGCTTCCCTGGCGATTAGCCATTATTGGCAGTGTAAATTCTGTTCGCTCATTCATTTCTCCCACAGGAGTGAAATGGCGCATAATAAAAAGCATGGGTGACCATGTAGTACTGAGTCAAATCCTGTCCGCCAGAGCGGGAGCCACTCTTTGTACTGAATCTTTCCTTAGTGACATAGTTGGTGGGCGATCACTCGAGTGGAAGATCCTATATGACGCCCATATGGCCTAATAGGGCACATGGTAAGGGGTTACTCAGATGGGAAAATCTGTTTAATGGGAATGTGGAGGGGTAGTTCCATTGAGTACTGTCTCTAGGATGTAATCCATGTGTAAAGCCATGCACCAGTAGCACTTTGTTTTTTACATAAGATATAATCGTTTTTTCCAGTACATCCCTCATGACAGCACTACAGGAGGTTGCCCTCTTGACCTCTGTAGGGACAGGAAGACAGAGAGGTTAAAAGGCCCCTCCCACCACCCACTTGCCAGTGTTCTTCCTGTCCCCACAAGGGTCAGGAGCAGAGAGCGTCGCTCCTGTATTAGTGCAGGAAAAAACTCGGGCAGGGGGCAAGATCGGGGGGTCCGTGCACTCCCCCTTCTCTTCCCCCTAAAGCCCAGGCTAACACCCCTCATACGACGGGTCCCTTAGCTCCCTCCCTAAGACACCTACCGGAGGAATCCTAGGCAGGGTTCTGGTAGTGTGTGGGGGCTGGGGTTTCCCAAGCAGGCTTCGGCCGGACCGCGGACCAGGCGGGGACCGGCAGCTCCATAGGCATGGACGCACCGGCAGGGATCCTCGCTGCACCGCATAGCAAGCCTTAGCGCCGGCTATGGCGGCTGCACTCCAGGTACACGCTGGACGAATAGCCGACCGGATATGACGTCGGGCTACTTCCGGTCCGCGGCCATCTTGGAAGGCGGGAAATTCAAAACGCCCGCATTTAAAGGGACACGCACAGGTATGTAGTTAGAGCTGATAACTCTAACTTGGATTTATTTTTTGTGGTTTGCATATTGCATTGCCTGTTACCTGTCGCGATATGGAACTTCCTCGTCCTGATGGAACTCCAGATATGTCCCAGGGTCACGTGAGTCTCACCCTTGGGGAAGGGTATGACCCCTTATGTATGTACACCATACTTTACCTACCTTCTGTTTTCTCTAGGAAAAAGATTTCTCTCAGAGACAAACTGATAAAAAGAAGGTTAAAAAATGTGCGACTTGTGCAAAAAAATTGCCAGAGTCCCAGAAAAAACAATTGTGTCAGGATTGTATTGCCAAAATACTAAAGGAGGAACAACCAACGTTCATGTCCGAACTTAGGACTATGATTCGTGAGGAAGTGGGTCAGTCAGTAGCCTCCCTCGCCCCTCCGCAAGAAACTCCCTCACACTCCCGGGCAAAAAGACCACGGATTGAAGTGGATCAAAAATATTGGCCTCCTTCTCAGGGGTCGGACTCTGAACAGGAGTGCTATTACCTATCGGAAGATGAGTTAGAAGAAAGAGACGAACTCTTACCTTCAACTTCTTCCACTCAAGAGAAAAAATTTTTCTTCTCTTCCGAGATGTCTGATACCCTAATTCAAGCAATACGGGAAACTATGGATATTCCCGAAGTGGACCAACCACATACCATCCAGGATGAGATGTTTGGAGGTCTAACGGGAAAGAAAACAAGGGTTTTTCCGGTAAACGAAAATCTTAAAAGAATGGTGACAACTGAATGGGAAGATTCAGAAAAAAGGCTCTTCATTTCAAGAGATTTTAAGAACAGACTTCTCTTTGATCCAGAGGACACTAAGCCTTGGGATGAAATCCCAAAAGTAGATGTCCCAGTCGCCAGGGTTGCTAAAAAAACCGCAATCCCCTTTGAAGATTCCTCTCAGTTGAGGGACGCCATGGACCGAAAGGCAGACGGACTACTAAAAAGAGCGTGGGAATCTTCCTCTGCCTTGATCTCAACTAATATCGCGGCCACATCAGTAGCAAGAGCAATGTTCATATGGCTAAACCAGCTAGAGACCCATCTGATGATGAAGACATCACGACAAGAGCTACTAGAATCTCTACCGTTACTAAAAATGGCAACCGGATTCTTGGTAGACGCTTCAGCAGAATCTATTAGATTTGCTGCCAGGAATGGGGCTCTCTCAAATGCTGCTAGAAGAGCATTATGGCTCAAAATGTGGTCAGGAGATACTAAGTCCAAAAACAAGTTGTGTTCTATCCCATTTACAGGGTCTCTGATGTTCGGTCCTCTCCTTGATAACATACTGGAGAGTGCAACAGATAGAAAAAAGGGGTTTCCTGAAGAGAAACCAAAAAAACCCCCTCAATTTGGAAGATTTCGCCAACAGAGGGATCCTACTTCACAGAACTACAGCGGCAAAGGGAAGTCCGGTCGCTGGAGTTACCCCAAAGGGAAAAGGGGTCGAGGATATCTCCTTAACCCAAATAATTCATTCCAGCCCTCAAAGCAATGACGCCAAGAGTGTGGGGGGAAGACTCCTACAATTTTATCCCGAATGGTCGAGAATAACCCAGAACCCCTGGGTTCTAAAGATAATAGAAGAAGGATACAAAATAGAATTTTCCTCCATTCCTCCAGAGAAATTCCTAATAACCCAGTACCAAGCAAAAGATCTTCATCAGGTACTTATCCAAGACGTCCAGAAATTACTCAGATTGAGAGCCATTTCCCCAGTTCCCCACAACGAGATATGCAAGGGCCACTATTCGAAAATCTTCTTGGTCAAAAAACCAGATGGTTCCTACAGGACAATAATCAACCTGAAGTTCCTAAACAAATGGGTGAATTATCGGAAATTCAAGATGGAGTCTATCAGATCGACTATTCCTCTAATAAGGGAAGAGGCATCAATGTGTACGATCGATTTAAAGGATGCGTATTATCACGTTCCTATCCACCCCGCGTACCAGAGATTCCTCAGATTCGCAATTCAGGACGGTCCTTCCATTCTCCACTTCCAGTTTGTCTGCCTCCCCTTCGGCCTTTCCTCCGCCCCCAGAATTTTTACAAAAATTATGGCAGAGATCATGGCATTCATAAGAAGTCAAGGTATAGTAATTATCCCATATCTAGACGACTTCTTGTTGACGGCAGATACTCCGTCTATCTTAGTCAGTCATCGGTCACAGGTTCTTTCACTACTACAGGAATTGGGATGGATAATCAACTTTCAGAAGTCGAGTCTTCCTCCCCAGAAACAGAAGGTCTTCTTAGGAGTACTGCTAGACTCCTCCCTTCAACATTCCTTCCTCCCAAGAGAGAAACAAATACTCCTACTGGCAGAAGTAAGAAAATTTTGGGGGAAAGACGCCTGTTCCATAAGGGAATGTATGCGGATGTTGGGAATGATGACATCTTGCATCCAATCTATTCCATGGAGCCAATTTCACTCCAGACCCTTACAGAATCTGATCTTGTCCCGGTGGGATCGAAAACAAAACTCCCTGAATTTAAAAATGCAAATTTCCGAGACTGTGAAATCATCTCTCCTGTGGTGGCTCTGCACAAACAACATAGACAAGGGAGTCCCCTGGAGAACTTCTCCTTATGTAGTGATTACCACAGATGCCAGCAAACACGGCTGGGGGTCAGTAATCCAAGACCAACACTTTCAGGGCACATGGACTGGTCAAATGAAGATGATGTCTTCAAACTTCAAAGAACTAAGAGCTGTATGGGAGACACTTATAAGAGCTTCACCCACCATAAAAGGGAAGCATATAAGAATTTTATCGGACAACACGACAGCAGTGTCCTTTCTTCGCCATCAAGGGGGAACAAGACACACTCTTCTTCAGGGCCTCTCTGCACAAATTTTCAGTTGGGCAGAAGAAAACGTCCTATCAGTCACGGCAGTCCACCTAAAAGGCTCAGAGAACCTATCAGCAGATTTCCTGAGTCGGGAAAAAGTAGACCCAGGAGAATGGTCCCTAAACAAGGAAGTCTTTCGTTGCCTAACCCGAAATTGGGGTTATCCACAAATAGACCTGTTTGCCACGAGGAAAAACACTCAAGTAGAGACATTCTTCTCCCTAAATCTCAGAGACAACCCATTGGGAGTAGATGCATTGTCCCAACACTGGGACATGGATCTGGCCTATGCCTTTCCTCCGTTTCCTCTAATACCAATGGTATTAAGAAAAATCCAGGAAGATTTGACAAAGCTCATCATTATTCTTCCCTATTGGCCGAAAAGAAGTTGGTTTCCAATCGTACAATACCTAGCGTTGGAAGATCCTATCATGCTCCCAGTCAAGGAGAATCTTCTCTCCCAGGGTCCCTTATTCTTCCAGGGAATAGAGACTCTGAAATTGTCAGCCTGGATCCTGAAAGGCAGATCTTGAGGAACCACGGTCTGTCAGACGAGGTAATTTCAACTATCTTATCAAGTCATAAAGGAGTTACCTCAAAAATCTATCAAAAGATTTGGAAGAAATTCTGTTCCTGGCATGGAATCCCAGGACCAGATCCCTTTTCTCCCAACATTGCAAAAATCCTAGATTTTTTACAATCGGGATTCAAAAAAGGACTTAGCCCTAGTACCTTAAAGGTACAGATTTCAGCCTTAGGTAATTTTTTTTTAACACTCCTCTGGCTGAACATCGGTGGATCAGAAGATTCACCCAAGCGGTCTCTAAACTGAAACCTTCCCTAAAGAAATCCGTTCCTACCTGGGATTTGAATGTGGTGTTAACGACTCTTTGTGAGCCCCCCTTTGAGCCGCTCGACAAAATTAGTATGCATTTTTTAACTCTAAAAGCTGCATTCTTAGTCGCTATTACTTCAGCAAGAAGGATTGGAGAAATCCAATCTCTATCAATCATAGAACCGTACCTAAAAGTACAAGAGGATAAGATCATCCTAAAGCTGGATCCCTCATTTATTCCAAAGGTATCTACCGCTTTCCATAGAGAACAAGAAATAATTCTACCTTCCTTTTATCCAGATCCAAAAGACCAACAAGAAGAAAAATTCCATTGCCTGGATGTCAGGCGAACAATTCTTCAGTATCTGGATAGAACCTCCTCCTGGAGACGAGATAAAAATCTATTTGTCCTATTCGGGGGAAAGAATAGAGGAAAGAAAGCCTCAAAAGGCTCTCTAGCGAGATGGGTAAAAACCACCATACAAGAAGCCTACAAGTCCCAAGGACTATCTGCCCCACAAGGCATCAGAGCCCATTCAACGAGGGCAGTCTCGGCATCCTGGGCAGAAAGAAGAGAAGCCTCTATTGACCAAATCTGCAAAGCTGCCACTTGGTCAAGCCATCATACGTTTTGCAAACATTATAGACTCGATGTGCTGTCCGATACGGATTTAAGTTTTGGACGGAAAGTCCTCCAATCCATAGTCCCGCCCTGAGCATTATAATCTGGTATTGCTCCTGTAGTGCTGTCATGAGGGATGTACTGGAAAATAGCAATTAGACCTACCGGTAATTGTATTTCCAGGAATCCATCATGACAGCACCATTATATTCCCTCCTTTATTGAATTCTGATTTGTGCATTTAACATGTCAGTTATTATCCCTAGAAATAAAATAGGGTTGCATCCATCCTGGTGTAGTAATTGAAAAACACTGGCAAGTGGGTGGTGGGAGGGGCCTTTTAACCTCTCTGTCTTCCTGTCCCTACAGAGGTCAAGAGGGCAACCTCCTGTAGTGCTGTCATGATGGATTCCTGGAAATACAATTACCGGTAGGTCTAATTGCTATTTTGGCACAAAAAAAAAAACAACTGAGCAAAACAACCTGGACATTTTACCTTCCCGGATATATTGTGACAAACTATCAAGAATAGTGTTTTTTTTAAATGTGTGTCTCTTACTCGCTGCCAGATCCTGTCACTTCCTTGCATTGGGCTGGACCTTCACCTACCTGTTCTTCTTCCGAATAGTGACTTATTTTGACCTTCCAGCACCCACCCCATTTACCAATGCTGTGCAGTTACTTTTAACTCTGAAGGTGAGTTCACATTATGTATGTATTACTAGGTACATGTCACTATATGAAATTCCCTTTTTTTTCTTGCTATAGTCCAAGCTTTCCTTCACGTCATATCCGCCACACTAATCAACATAATAGATTTTAAAACCATGGAAGAAATAGTTAATGTATGTTCAATGTAGGGCTGGGCGATTTTGCAAAAAATTTTTCAACTTGATTTTTCGATTTGAATCTCGATATTTTTTTTTTTTTTTTTTTTTTTTTTTTTTTATTACTTTTTGTTTATTTAACAGTAATACCAAGTGATATTTTCTTTATAAAAATAACTTTTTAACATATATTGCTATATTATTGTATGTAACTTCACAACTTTTAACCTCTGCAAATACTTTTTTTTTTTATCGGAAATACAATTGAAAAAATGTATATCTAATTGATTACAACTTCTGTTAACCTGTTCTGCGACAGGTGAAAAAAAAAAGTTTCATTACGTTAAAAAAAATAATAAATACACTTAAATAAATAAATAAATATATATATATATATTACTAAAAGTTCAAACACCCTCCCCCATTATTTAAGTGTTTGTCTGAATTGGATAGACACTTTATTTATCAGGGTGAGAACACACGGTGTAGCCGCCCCCAGACGGCTGAGGCCATGTCCACATACGTGATGAATGGCTGGATGTTTTAGCCAACAAAACTGGGATTTTAACGGCAAAATAATGCGCCCATTTGGCACTGCATCTGGGCACGGTCTCAGTCGCCCACGGCTGACGTAATTTGGTCTCACCCTTGGACTACATTCAGACAAGCGTGTCCGATTTGCTTGCGTAAAAAAAACGCAGCGCTTTTCCTGCATTTCTTGTCCGTGTGCGTTACGTATTGGCATCAGTGTGCTTTGCGTGTGGCATGCGTTTATCACGTTCGTGCCAGCACTTAATTTTTTTTATTTATCTGCTTTTCAATGTATTTGATGCGTGAAACACTGACAGGGCATGGATGTGGTCCGTGTGCTGTCCAAGGTATTCGTGCACCCATAGACTCACTCTGTGTAACTACCAGATGCCACGTTTGCTATTTACCATGGCATCTGAAGGGTTAAATAGCCAGGATCGGAGTCCTCCCTGATTCCGGTCGATGCAGGTGCGTGTCAGCTGTATGAAACAGCTGACATCCACCGTGTATGGTGCAGGCTCGGCCCCTGTGCACATCTGCAGTAGTATGTACGGCGTTTGTCGCTAAGGGGTTAAAATCAAGTAGTGCTATCAGGATTGTGGAGTCAAACACTTTCATGGTATTCAGAGGAGTGAATATTATTGCCTGCAGAAACATTATCTCTGAAATGATCCCTATCGCAGAACATTACCGGCCTTCACATTACGAGTTTCTATTCTACGTTTAACCAGAAGGAAAGGGAATACAGAACAACATGTAACTATACACGGTCTGGATGAGAGCCAGGTCAAAGACTTTTCTATCGGACAAGGGAACTTGAGATTAGAGCAATCAGTCACTACTAATATCTGTGTAGGGCTCATGCCATGACCTTTTTTTAATGAGGGCTGCTACAAGAGACCCCCCCCCCCACCCCCCCCCCCCCCCCCGTATAAAAGAGCACTGGACTTGACTTCAGCATACAATTCTAGAGTTCATCTAGAAAATCTTCTAAAGAAAATATAACGGGTGACTGGTCTTGCCATCCCTGTATGTATTCGATTACCCGCCCTGCCAAATGCCTGGCACTACAGTGCCCCGAGTACTTTCTGTCAGTTTTAGTCCTGCTGAATAGAGAGGGCACACAGCGGCTGTCGTATGATGGTGTCCATTGTTAGCTTTTATTCTGCTTCACCCCCTCATAGAACAGACTGATATGCTGCTCATATAGTTTTGAGCATTGGCTGGGGCTGTGACTACTTTATGGGCACTTATATCTGGTTGGAGCCATAGTCTTATAATGATTAAGTTGTTACACTTACCAGCTGCAGACAAGGCTAATATATAAAGGATTTAGTGGTAACTATTGGGGGGCAGCAGAACTTATCAATGACAACTTGAATAATAACTCGCTTATGAATGAAAAATTATATGATGTAACATTTGCTATGACCTTTAATATTGCCATATACGTCATTAATTGTATGGGAAATATGCCTCACTGGTCGGAATAGTTATCATTCATGCTTTAAAATACATTTTCGGTCATTGGTGGTATATACTATGATCTTCTCATTTACTATTCACCAAAGAAGAAAAAAATGAGAAGCAATGCAAGAAATTTGATATGTTCCCATGGTGCGTATCATAGGAAACCTCTATTCATGTGTGCTTATTAACCAACAAGCTTCTCGATCTCGAAACATCCCAACGCCTGCTGGATTGTGCAGTTCCTCTGTTATTCCTCCTGAAGATGTATAAATAAACTGGGGACTGACATTCCCCTTTTAATAGGGTATGTCCCTGCACAGCACTGATTGGACTGTGTAAGGACACACCCTAATGACAAGGGGAATGGTAACGCCCACTTGTCAATTTATTCATACATTTCCAGGTGGAAAACCAGAGGGATGGCACAATGCTGAATTCTAATAGCAAGATGCCCCAGCATTGTTATTTTATGGAATGTCAGGAGAGCTGACCGGTACTCATTAAAGAGAATTATTATCTGATATATAGTGCTGTGCCTATAGGACATGCTGTGCACAAAATAAACCAAATCAAAGGTTGTATAAGGAACAGAGAAGCTTCTAACAGGTCATGCAAGATGCGCCAAAATGATCATGCAGCATTAACCCCTGTGATAAAGTTGCTGCATTTTGTGGCTGTCTGGTCTACGGTTACACTGTCTACCTACTGTATTATACAGCATTATTAAATGTGGGCCACTGTGGTGTGAAACTGTTGCTTTAAATAACTTTTCGTTACTTGTGTGGTTGCATGGTGACGGTGTTTGCCGCAACTTTTTCTGGAATTACAATTGTGACAAGGAAAGTAATCTGAAATGATTGGATCTTAAATGGTTCACTAAGTGTGGGAGTTTGGAGGCACCTGGTAAATGAAAACCTACGGAGGGTAAAAATGTGGGCCAAACCCCGTCCCCTCAAATTAGTTACGTTTAATGATGAGGAAATTGGTATGAGAATAAGGGATGAGCCTCTTCTTTATTTTTTCTTACCTCCGTCACCTTGTTGGGTTTACTTTTTGTAATGTATATTTTGCAGTAAAAAAAAAAAAGTGTACCGCCAGGTATAGCTAATTTCTGCCATGTCTTAGACAAATCAGAAGTTTGTCATTAGTGGAGGTGCGTACACTGTGACCTCCCCGAACACTAAAATAAAGGAGTGGTGACACTATTCATAGTGCCCTTTCATGTAATGCATTCTTATGGTCCATCTTCGTTTATCGGGGGGAAGCCAAGAATTTAGCAGTCAGAGAGCAGCCCCTTTGCTCTAAGGATTGGTGAGGGTCACAGTACAAAAATGACAACTACTGAAATGTTTCTATGACATGTCAGATGTTCGTTATAACTGGAAGTACACTTTAAAGTAATGCTGGGCGTTTAATAAAAATGGCATTGGTTTGCCCCACACTCTTTGTAAAATTTAGGAAAACTTTGCGACTCTATATTATGTCAGATTAGCTACTATTTCTCAATGAGTCAGCGCAAGAGAATATGAGGTGGGTATGTTAATGTGTGGTATGGAGATTTATACCAAAGTGGAGGTGGCATATAATACAAACTGTAAATTTTATATATATATATATTTCCCAATATTCTAACGTTTTGCTTGTGTTTATATTCCAGCTTGTAAGTTTAGCAAATGAGGTACAAGAATTCAGCAGAGCCAAAAAACACGACGTGGCATCATTTTCCAGACCGTCGTCTGCTAATATGATTCCCAAGATCCCAAGTCTGGTTGAGGTGTTCTTATACAGTTATTGTTACATCGGGCTGATGACTGGTAAGTCTGATAGAAAGATGGCAGGAATAGATTAGTACATATATTGTTTACACCTTGTTAAAATGCTTATTGTGTTTGGCCCATCCAGGATACTAAGGGAAAATCTGATTACATTGATTCCTATTGTACGGCTTCATCCTTCGAGCTTTAAAGGGAAGGTGTTATGAAATGATTATTTTTTTTAAAATTATATTGATATTGCTTTTAGTATGATATTAACATAAATTTTATTTATATTCTCGTGTTCTACTTTTACTTCTCTATGGGGGCTGCCATTTTTTTTTTCATCTCTGTACGTGTCGATTAACGACACATACAGAGATGGAATACGGCACATACAACCCAATAGAGAATGCAAATGGGCGCCGCTCCCACACAGACCAAAACAAAACTCGTTCGCAGAGTGAAATCCGGCGCCACTTTCATGTGGACCGGAAGCCGCTGCCGGACAGTAAGATGACGACTTCCGGCCACATGTTCAAGGAAGCGAAGGCGCAAGGAATAGGAGCGGAGACGGCAGCGACGGCAGGAGCAGATAATTTATGTTCGTGTATGTGATGTGTGTATTATGTTCGTGTTATACTGTCTGCTGAGCACTGTATCTAATCCTCCTACACTGTGCAGTCGCTCAGAAAATATCGGCACACAGTGTGGCAGGTTTGAAGATTCAAACCCCTCCTTCTCCTGGCACTAGCCAGAACAAGGGAGGGGGGATTGTGTGAGGACACTAGAGAGAGTGTGTCTACCCCAAATTTGCAGCATAAAGCAATGAAGTTGCTTTACCACAGTGACAATGCTGCAATTTTGGGAACTGCTCCCTCTAGTGGCCAGCACATGGAAATGTTATAAATTAGAATCTAATTTTTAATATTTCCTGACTTGTGAAAAAATTAAAACAATGTGTAATCACTCATAATAATTGTTTAACTAAAAAAAATTAACTTCATTTCTAGCGACACATTCCCTTTAAGCATGTATGCAGCTATATACACTGCCTGCCTCTTCTCATATGCCTGCTTGTTTGTATATAATCTGTCGTTTTTTTGGTTCGTGATATGTAAAGGGCCAGTCATGTATATTGTGAATGTATAGAGAATATTTCTATAGGTGAAGCATATGAATGTGACTCTTCCTTCTTTATTTATAAATTTTACCTTTTTATTTTGGCAAACCACAATTATTTTTAGCCTTCTCATTGATGCCCACAGTAATGAATGTCACCTCCTTTCTCGCTATTATGTGCACATATTATCAGTGCTTTCCCCTTCTGCTCAGAACTGGTCTGGCCAGTACACTGTAGTGTTCTGTGAAATAATGGGGTTGTTGGGGACTTTAATATTTAGCCCATCAATATGTTATTTGGAGTGTGGGAGTGAACCCACTGGGGGAACATACGAACTCCATGTAGTTGTTGCCCTTGGTCGGATTTTAACCCATGACCCAGGTGCTGAAAGGCAGCACTGCTAACCACTGAGCCGTACTGCTGCCCATTGAAGTTGTAGTATGTCCCTCTCAAGTGACCGACCAGCATGGAGACTGCTATGCAACTCGGCCACTTACTGTAATGTCCCCATCTTATACAGCCTCGCATGTAAGAAAGTTAGGAATACAGAAATGTTAGAGAAACCCTTTTAATTTACAGCCTAACAATGCAGGGTTCATGTGAGTTGACAGTGTTATTTGTTGTCTCTAGGGCCTTTCTATCGATTTAAGACCTACCACGACTGGCTGCACCAAATTCGTCCTCAAGATATTCCAAGCTGGAAGCCAATGTTAACTCGGCTGAAGCCGGCCCCTGTTTTTGGTATCATGTTTCTCATAGTTTCACACTACTTTCCCCTGGAATATGTGAAGAAAGATGAGTTCTACGAGTGCTCCTTCTTGTATCGCATCTTCTATATGGTCCCCATCTTCTTTGTGTTCCGCATGCGCTTTTATGTGGCGTGGATATTTGCAGAGTGCGGTTGTATTGCTGCCGCCTTTGGTGCCTACCCCGTTGCAGCCAAGTCTCGATCTGGTGGGGGACCGACTGTAGAATATGCACCACTAGAAAGGTAAGCGTCCACTTTTTTTATTTCTAGGAATATTGTTCACGATTTACTGCAGGGCAGTGAACATACAACTCTTATTCTATAATCCTTATAGAGACACTGATGGGTCAAAGGTGAAAATTGATTATGACTATGAGACAGTCAAGAACATTGACTGCTATGGGGCAGATTTCTGCGTCAAAGTGAAAGACGGGATGCGCTGCTGGAACATGAGTGTGCAGTGGTGGCTGGCACAGTACATATACAAGAATTCTCCTATCAAGTCCTTTGTGTTTGGGTAAGTTCATTGCACTGGGGGTCCCCTTGTCACTTTTGGCAGGAAAAGGAGCTGTCACTAAACCATGTGTTTAGGGCTCCACATCTGTTATTTTTCTACTTTACTGACTAAGGCCTCATGCACACGACCGTAAAAACACCCGTTATTGCGGGTCGTACTTACGTCCCACAATAACGGGCCCATAGACTTCTGTTAGTCACGGGTACCTTCCCGTTTTCTCACGGGAAGGTGCCCGTGCCGTTAAAAAAAATAGAACATGTTCTATTTTTTCATTTTACGGGCCGTGCTGCTATACTTTATAATGTCAGCACGGCTCGCAAAAGCGGCCGGCTGCCCGTGCCCGGCCGTGCTCGTAATTACGAGTTGTAATTACGAGCACGGTCGTGTGCATGAGGCCTCAGTAATTTTTATCTGAAGTCCTATGCGTTTAAAATGCATTTCTGCTTAACAGCAAAAAATCACCAGTAAATAGAGGTCCGAAAGGTGTCATCCGAATTGTTATTTAATAGATAATACAAGTATATAATAAAAAATACAAGTCAGGAGAGCCAATTGGTCCTCTTATTAAGTTCTATCTTAATATAGGAAAGCAAGGTTACAAGTTATATCAGTGTCACCCTGCTCCAATTATACAGAATTACAGCCCGTAATCCAGCCCCAGGATAGAGAAACCAACCCAAGAATAAGCTGGTCTCTTGTAGGCGTGGGCATTTATCTTTACTTTGTCTACCCATTGTTTTGAAGAAAATGTTGATTCAGAGCCATTGTTTAACTCCTCTAACCGCCAGTGTGACTGGCATCGCCCTTAACCAGTCCTCTTTTAATCTCTCCTGAAATTATGTCTGCCACTTGCATTCCTCACATAATAACAATTCTGGAGCATCTTTTCTTGGAACTCTGTATTGTTCTGTCCCTCTGGTATTCCTACTGGAAGCCTATGAACAAAAGTTACAATTGGGCTTTACCATTCCCCCTTGACAATAGGGTGTTCGTACTCACTCCACTTTAACAATGTCAGGTCTAATTGGAGAGCTGAAATCCCTTTATATAGGACCGATTTGGTGAAAATCTTCCTTTTAAAAAAGGCACAATAAAAGCGTATTGTGCTGTGTAACAGTGTAATCTACTGTAAAATAGAACTACTATACACATCTTGTTAATGTTATAATTTATCCAATTGACAGGAGTGCCTGGACCATGCTGATCAGCGCTTACTGGCACGGAATACACCCTGGGTATTATCTGAGCTTCCTGACCATCCCCTTGTGCCTGGCATCAGAGGTCGCCATGGACGTCGGCCTGAGACGTCGCCTGTCTGATTCTGGCAAGCTAGTGTTCGACTGGGTGCACTGGTTCCTTAAAATGAGGGCTTATGACTACATGTGCATGGGTTTTGTTCTGCTCACCTTCTCCGACACTGTCCGCTACTGGCGCTCCATTTATTTCGCCATCCATGTGGTGGCTGTTTTCTTCCTGGTCGTAGGCAGAGTGCTGAGTATGACTGCTCCTCGGTCTCCCAGGAACAGAAAAGAAGGAACGGAAGCGATTGAAAAGGAAAAATAATTGAATGCAAGTTCCTGTTCAGTGTGTCTTGTGCCTGGATGTCAATGCAAGCCATAGAATATCCGTGCTTATGCTAAACTGGATGCTCTGATTGGACAAGGCCGATACTTCAGTTACCAGACTGAAAGACATTTTATTTACTGTACATATTGAGACTGGGAGTTGTGGTCTCCCTTGTATTATGTGAACGTCCCCTCCTCACCTAACCTATGCGCGTCCTTGAAGGACTACTTAGTGGTTATTATACGTCAGATCTTTGATTTACTCACAGCCTTTTGATTCAGCTGCATAAGTGATGAAATGCTTGTTTGTGTCACAGGCAGCAGTGCCTCCTGTCACTTTTCTGCCTTCATCTAAGGTCCTCCTCTGCACTTGTTTGTCTTTAGGAACTCCTACTGGCGTGACCATGAATTTCTGGAATTAACAACAAATTCGTTGACCATGGTCTTTCCACAGCAAATTTGATTACTGGTATAGTTTGGTATATATGGTGTTTGTGTTTTTTTTTTTTTTTTGTTTTTTTTTTTTTACCAGTATGAATTATATTTAAATTTTAAAATTAATTAATTATGGATAACTTTCACACAGATTTTATGACCATCTAAAGACATGAGGCAGAAACACTCCAGCTATTTTTTTGCCTATATAGTGCAGAATAGGCTAATATAAAAAAAATAATGTAGAGGCCCCTGTGTATGGCTTGTGTATACCTGTTTTAGTTGATGTCATTTATGGGTTGCTGCCATCTTGGTTCCTTCCTCACCTTTTCATGGTTCCCTTCATGCGGCATACATTTCCCATGATGCTTCTGGCTCTTAAGAGGGGGCGGAGTCTAATCACACTGTACGTGCTCTGCTCTGAGTTCTATCTAAGTGCAGAAAGTGATAGATGAGTAGCATAGAACTTCTGTCCTCACACTGCAGTCTGTGTATCCTATGTGATAAAGTTTCAGCCTGTCTCCCCTGCCTGCTGCCTGTGATAGATTTATCTCTGTCAGTTTTTAACACAGCAGGCAATAAGAAGCTGCATCTCCTAGAAATAAACTGGACTCTGCACACAGCACTCAGAGTATAGACCGTGTGAGTCAGGGGTGTTTATAACTCTGCAGCTAATCATTGTATGGATTCGCCTATTATCTCTGCACTCCTAGTGTTTTAGCTAGGGGAGAAATAATCTCTTCAGCAGCACTAAATACATGGGAGGGGGGATATACAGAGGAACAAGGAGGATGGAGAGGGGTGGGGTCTCAGAGCTGCCAGGAGGGATTTGATAGGTGATGATGTAATCCTGTAGTTCGCAGGAAGTCCGCCACACAGGAGAAATGACTTCCAGTCTACACATGAGGGCGTGGTCTATTCTGGTGGTCAGACTGAGATCACATTACACAGCTGCCCATAATGAAAGGGTTCAGAATATATGGATGGACCTGAACTGGGAAGAAACCAATGACACTGCTAGAATATTGCTGGTGAGTTAGCATTATATGTGCAAAAAAAAAAAACAACAACTTGCCTGAGTGCTTCTTTAAGGCTCTGTTCACATCTGTGATTAGTGCCTTGGTTGCTCAAGCATACAGTGCTATTCTTGCCTTGAAATTGACAGAAATCCTGATAGACCCCATTAAAAGGGAAAGGGGGCTGTGAGTGACTATTTGGATCCATTGTACGACTAATTTGTTTATAATTAGACACTATGCCTCTAAATCTTTATTACTGGTGGTCCGCCATTGTTGACACTGGAGGCAATAGTCCAGTCTGTGTAGTAAGCCAAGAATTACAGCATTAGTGAAACTATGTACTATAACCATGTCTCCTGCACCCCTGCTGCTTGCATAGAGAAATAGTCAGTGGTTATGTCTCATTCACAACAGGCCTGCAGTCGCTTATTTATGTCACACGGCATTGACCGCTTAGCCCATACTATTATTCAACACAAAAGAGTGTTTTTGATTTTGGCTGGATATAGACTTTCCCTTGGATTGCCTGCTCCTCAAAAATGTGCTGGACTCTGGCTGCAGGAACCCATGCCAGTCAGCTGTTATCACCAGGAGAAGCTGTTGGCATCTACAAATGTATGGAAATTTCGTATTACGTGGTGCTGTTAAATCGAGGTGTACGTTTTAAAAGTTGCCAGCATCATATATGGTCACAAAAAACTAAAGGATGCTGATTTGGTTGCGCTAAGTGTATTGCATAGTTACTGCCTTGCCTCATGTTCGAAACGCTTGAGGTCTGATTAGGATTGAGAATTTACCAGAACTTCATTATTTTTCTGCAACTATCCCGATTTCTAAAGTGTCCCAAATTTTCTGTTGCGCATATAGCAAATAATGTATTACATGTATATTTTGGCTACACACACAGGACACAGTGAATTTATTATCTACCCTAACAGCAAATTATCCTGCTGGACAGTGGTCTCCAACCTGTGGCTTTCCAGCTATTACAATACTACAACTCCCAGCATGCCTTGACAGCCGCAGAATCATAGTTTTGCATCAGCTGGAGAGCCACATGTTGGGAAATACTGCTCTAGGACAAGTCGGGGTCAGTCTGCCACCCCTCAAAATGTTACTTCAAGTCCCGCGATGCCAACATCTCAGGGGTTGTCTAGATCTTCTAATGGAGTATGGCAACTGGATAGTATGTGTGTGACCTGCCCAGTCATCTGGGCAAAGTAATGCTTCCTATTGTATCACCCAAAAGAGGGAGCATTTCTATATACAGATGACCAGGCAGATGGTGCCAGGAGCTGATCGTGTCCGGCAGGAAGGATCCTGGAAATGGGACTCTGGAAAGTAAGAAACTTGTATACCTGGACAAAATCAGATATTTTTTTTTTTCCGTTTTTGTGCTTATACACTGTAAGACAGTCTGCAGTTACTCCTATTCTTTTGTGTTTTATTTGTAATATTGTTTTTTTTGTCAGTTATTTGCATTGTAATTCTTCAGCATTTGTCCCATGTCAAATGGTAATTTCTGTTCATATACGAGAACATACAGCGTTAAAAACCGTGCCATCATATATGTATGTTTGACTGTATTTTATTTTGAGCTCGGCGGAGGAGAACATAGAAGCCATGTTTTCCATCCTATCTCTATAACTTGCTGGTTGAGTGGAATTCTTGCATTCTGCCATCGGACATTGGCTGACATCATTTGTGGAGTGGCTCTTGTCTTATTCAAATAAAGATGGTTTCTATTTAAGTTGTTTTTAGTCCCATGATGAGAGACCAGTCCTTGTATTCCGATTATTGTGAGTAATTCTGATTGGTTGACAGAGGTTTTGACCTGTTCAGACAGTGTTGGGGGTGGGGGGGGGGGTACCTTGATCCTTTATCTATACAGAACATGTGTATGTTTTAATAGCATTGTAAATGTTATCATTGTACACACGGGACATATCAATAAGGTCTAATAGTTATTTTATGAATCATTCCATGAGGAATAGACCCTAGTGGCAGTAATTGTCTCCAAATTTGGCTGTCTTGTAGACCTGAGGTCCATTATTGTATCAGAGCCAGGACCCACTGGAGGATTCTCTATTATTTTTATCCAATGGTAAAATAGAGCGCTGATTTTATTGGATATGCTTCATATTCTGCATAGATAAGTACTATTTATTAAGTTACAGCCACCAGAAATCCTCCACTGAGCATTGCAAAAAAGAGCGGCTACATCATTCAAATCTACAATAAAGCGTTCCAGCAACTAGACAGGTGTGGAGTACGTTGATCGGCATTTTCTACGCCTCTATTCCAAAATAATATGAGCTGTGTTCACAGACCATTAACGGAGTAGTCCGGAGTAGATTTGACGTAACACACTTTTTATCCTCTGGCACACAGATGCCATAACTATAGCTGCCAGCAGAGGTCCCTCCTGAACAAAAGTGCTGTAAAAAAAAAAAGACTATAAACTGAAGGATTCAACGTACCTAAAGAGGAATAAATGATTCCCTGTGTTCTGCCTAGTGCAGGTCTCAGATAGCGGTGCATGACACAGGGATTCCCTCTGGTGCTCTTACGGATCTGCACTAGGCATAAGACAGTCTATCAGTTTTGAATGGAGTGTTCATTTAAGGTGCCCATAGACATAAAGATTTGGCCACAATCAGACAAGCATGATTTATTTTAAGGGAAGTAAAGAGTGGAGTAGAACCTGGGGAGTATCATACACACGGCGGACATATTTTCAGATTCTTCTGGACTTCTGCCATGTACCTCGTGTTTCAGGCATCCTATTGGTCCACCGTGTCCTCAATGCCCGCCCCATTTATTCTTTATTTCCACCTCAATGCCCACCCTTATTTACTTCTTGTTTAGCCTTAATGACCACACTCCACAGTGAACAGACCGTGCCCACCACAATGATATATACCCGGGTGATGAGGGTTAAATACTGGGTTGATGGGGTAATCTACAGGGATGATAGGGGTTTTATACAGGGATGATGACTGGTATATACAGGGATGATGGGGGCCCTGTATATTAACCTTTGTATATGCCAGTCACCACCCCTGTATATATAACGCCTATCATCCGTGTATATCACCCAATTATTTCTGTCTATAACCACCATCATCCCTGTATATTACCCCCATCAACCCTGTGCAGGGATGATGTTGGTTATAAACAGGAATGATGGGTTATATACATGGATGATCAGGTTATATACAGGGACGATGGATGTACCTGTATATAACTCGATTATCCCTGTATATTACCCCCATCATTCCTGTGTATAATTACTGTATATAACCCCCATCATTCCTGTTTATACAAGCCAGCCATCATCCCTGTATATCACCCCCCTCATCCCTGTATACAGGGATGATGGGAGTTATATACAGGAATAATGGTGGCAATATACAGGGATGATCGGGGTAATATACAGGAATGATGGGGTGATGTACAGGGATGATTACTGGTATATGCAGAGATGATTGGGGTCCCTGTATATTACCTCCATCATCCCTGTATATAACCCCCATTATTCCTGTATATAACTCCCATCATCCCTGTCTACAGGGATGATGGGGTTTATATACAGGAATAATGAGGGTTATATACAGGGACCACCATCATCCGTGTGTGTATACCAGTCATCATCCCCGTATATAACCCCCATCATCCCTGTATATTCTCCCATTAACTCTAATTAACCCCTATCATAATATTGCACTTGGCACTCTCCGTTCGCCGTGGCATTCATGCATTGAGGCTAAACAAAGTAAATAATGACGGGCATTGACACCATGGACCAATAGGATGCCTGAAATACGGGTATATGGCAGAAGTCCAGCGGAATATGAAAATATGCAAAATACAGGGCGGAAGCATCGGCAGTAGTCTTACATACAAGATGCAAATCATCCAGATGGTATAATAATAACTAGAAAAGCTTTATGCCATGATAAAACAAAGCTGCAAAGAACATCTGATATATGTGGAGAGTAAACAAGCAAATGGTTTAGGCGGGAACATATCAAGTGTTTCTTGTGGATTTTTGATGCAGAACTCACTGGGGAAAAAAAATCTACACAGATGGCATGTTGCAAATTTCTTCCACATTTCTGTTGCGGATTTCACCCTTTGCAACGCGTGCAGATTTAAATCCAGTGCTGTCCAGCAATACAATGTAATATCCACAAGGGAACCAGGGGGGCGTTTTCTGGTTTTATTCAATTTTAACTCACTCAACCTGCATGTGTGAATACACGCTTTGTTCAATTTTTTTTTATACAGTTTTTGAAGCCAAAACCAGGAGTGGATTCAAATAGGAGGTGAAGTAGAATCTGTGATTTTATATTTTCTCTCCCTTTGAAATCCACACTATGGATTGGTTTTGGCATTAAAAAATATCCTTAAAAAGAACTTAACAATGGGGAATACTGTGCGGCCGAAGGAAATAGGAATGAGCTTGTCAGTGCAAGAAATTATGCAAAAAATACAGAAGGGAAATAGAAAGGTCAAGAAGGTTATAATATCGGATGTCTCGTTGATCGGCGCTCGCTGCGTCGGCCGATGTAAAAGGGCCTTTAGCGGTATTGGCAGCAAAAAAAGCAATATTAATTTACTGGATTAGGCCACAACCCCCATCAAAGAAAATGATAATAGACAACCTGGAAAAGATTGAGGAAGGAATTGGTTGTGGAAGGGAGACCAGGTAGGGAGGCCCTTCTTCAGGAAACATCCGGAAACTTTTTAAAAAAGTATTACGGAATAGAGTTCCAAGATACTTTTGTTCGATGGAATATTGTTTTTCCAAAGCAATAGAAATTAAATAACAAGCACGAGAGACAGGTGGGTGGGTATATCGCAACTTGTGATTTTTCTGTATTTTTTCTTTTTTTTTCTTCTTTATACATTGATTTTTTTTGTATTCCTAAAAGTGCAATAAATATTGATTTAAAAAAAGAAATAAAAAAAACCTGCACATGTAAATGCACACTGTTCAAACAAAAAGTTCTTCAACTTTTTAAAATACTTTAGGATTTACTTGGACTGTATTTTCACATGCCGCTCTTGGTCTGAAACCCGCAGGAGTAAGATGCGACTAATATAAGAATATAATAGGCATACGCAGGTAGGAACTGGCATAGATTTCCACTATAGTTTTCTGGCGATAATTATAATAGATTTGTCGGGCCTCAGTGACCACTCCCCTTCCCACAAAAGTGACGTAAAAAGGCTTTTTGGCCCTTTTGCAACTTCTACACCAGAAAACTGGCGTAGAAATGTTGATAAATTTCCCCCTCTGTATTTTAGAAAGTTGTATACGTTTTTCACGCTTTTGACAACTTTGAATAAATTTGCACTGTTTGTTCATTTGCTTCCTAAATTTACGGCCCGAAAAACGGCTGAACATACCCTTAAAGAGGCTCTGTCACCAGATTTTGCAACCCCTATCTGCTATTGCAGCAGATCGGCGCTGCAATGTAGATTACAGTAACGTTTTTATTTTTAAAAAACGAGCATTTTTGGCCAAGTTATGACCATTTTTGTATTTATGCAAATGAGGCTTGCTAAAGGGCTGGGCGTGTTTAAAGTAAAAGTCCAAGTGGGCGTGTATTATGTGCGTACATCGGGGCGTTTTTACTACTTTTACTAGCTGGGCGTTCTGACGAGAAGTATCATCCACTTCTCTTCAGAACGCCCAGCTTCTGGCAGTGCAGACACAGCGTGTTCTCGAGAGATCACGCTGTGTCGTCACTCACTTCCTGCCCCAGGTCCTGCATCGTGTCGGACGAGCGAGGACACATCGGCACCAGAGGCTACAGTTGATTCTGCAGCAGCATCGGCGTTTGCAGGTAAGTCGATGTAGCTACTTACCTGCAAACGCTGATGCTGCTGCAGAATCAACTGTAGCCTCTGGTGCCGATGTGTCCTCCTCGCTCGTCCGACACGATGCAGGACCTGGGGCAGGAAGTGAGTGACGTCACAGCGTGATCTCTCGAGAACACGCTGTGTGTCTGCACTGCCAGAAGCTGGGTGTTAACGAACAGAAGTGGATGATGCTGATTCGTCAGCATCATACACTCCCATTCCTAAGGCCCAGCTAGTAAAAGAAGTAAAAACGCCCTGATGTACGCACATAATACACGCCCAGTTGTACTTTTACTGTAAACACGCCCAGTTGTACTTTTGCAAGCCTCATTTGCATAAATACAAAAATTGTCATAACTTGGCCAAAAATGCTCGTTTTTTAAAAATAAAACCGTTACTGTAATCTACATTGCAGCGCCGATCTGCTGCAATAGCAGATAGGGGTTGCAAAATCTGGTGACAGAGCATCTTTAAATTGGAAAATTGAATGGTTAAAATAAGCACGTGGAGTAAACTCGCAAATTTCTGGTAAGTTTAAACCTAGCGCTATTGTTCTAGTAATGTAGTATTGTTATAGTAATGTAGTAATATTATTATAGTAATGTAGTATTATTATAGTAATGTAGTGTTATAGTAATGTAGTATTGTTCTAGTAGTGTAGTATAATTATAGTAATGTAATACTGTTATAGTAATGTAGTATTGTTATAGTAGTGTAGTATTATAGTAGTGTAGTATTGTTATAGAAATGTAATATTAGTAGAGTAATGCAGCATTGTTATAGTAATGTAGTATTGTTATAGTAGTTCAAATAACTCATTGATTAACAGTAATTTTGTATTGTATCAAATTTGAAAGTAATGGGGCCTGTTAACTTCAATTTTTTTCTATGTGCGGTCCATTTACCTGACCGAGTTTGAGACTCTACTGGTGTAGAGGGAGAGTAGAGAGAACCCACGCAGACTCTGCAGATGGAAGAGATCACGTAGACAGCATCAGTGTAGAGGGAGAGGAGAGAATCCATGCAGACTCTGCAGGGGAGGAGATCACACCGGCAACATCAGTGTAGGGAGAGAGGAAAGAACCCACGCAGACTCTGCAGGGGAGGAGATCACACAGGCAACATCGGTGTAGAGGGAGAGTAGAGAGAACCCACGCAGACTCTGCAGATGGAAGAGATCACGTAGACAGCATCAGTGTAGAGGGAGAGGAGAGAATCCATGCAGACTCTGCAGGGGAGGAGATCATACAGGCAACATCAGTGTAGAGGGAGAGGAGAGAAGCCATGCAGACTCTGCAGGGGAGGAGATCACACCAGCAACTTCAATGTAGAGGGCCATGCAGACTCTGCGGGGGAGGAGATCACACAGGCAACATCTGTGAAGAGAGCCATGCAGACTCTGCAGGGGAGGAGATCACAACAGAAACATCAGTGTAGAGGGAAAGAACCCATGCAGACTCTGCAGGGGAGAAGATCACACCGGCAACTTCAGCGTAGGGATAGAGGAAAGAACCCACGCAAACTCTGCAGGGGAGGGAGGAGATCACACCGGCAACATCAGTGTAGGGAGAGAGGAAAGAACCCACGCAGACTCTGCAGGGGAGGAGATCACACAGGCAACATCAGTGTAGAGGGAGAGGAGAGAACCCACACAGATTCTGCAGGGGAGGAGATCACACCAGAAACATCAGTGTAGAGGGAGAGGAGAGAACCCATGTAGACTCTGCAGGGGAGGAGATCACACCGGCAACAACAGCGTAGGGAGAGAGGAAAGAATTCACACAGACTGCAGGGGCAGGAGATCACACCGGCAACATCAGTGAAGAGGAAAGAATCCATGCAGACCCTGCAGGGGAGGAGATCACACAGGCAACATCGGTGTAGAGGGAGAGGAGAGAACCCACACAGACTCTGCAGGAGAGGAGATCACACAGGCAACATCAGTGTAGATGGAGAGGAGAGAACCCACGCAGACTATGCAGGAGAGGAGATCACAGAGGCAACATCAGTGTCTGTGTTTGCACACGGGAGATGAGATTATAATATTACAAGGAAAAAGCAGTATATAAATTAAGCTGCGCTAGTACATGACAACCAGTAAAGGCAGCAGTATCCTAGACTCACAGCATCCAGCATGTAATGTAGGAAGGCACACGCCCACATGAACCAACTACCCCCGCTAGTTTTGGTAAATCTCCCCGCCTTTTTTTCACACACTCATAGATTTAGTTGATAAGATTCCGGCTGCCTGCAGCCACCACTTGGTGGCGCTAACTTCATATATAATTATACAGCTAGTATTAAACTCAATAGGAGCTGTAAAAATCTGTATGCGGTGGAGTACCTTATAGTGGTGGCTACAGGCAAATTCAGTTTAGTGACTAGTGTGAACAGAGCCATGCACGCCATGTACCTCACTTTGCAATAGAATTCTAGCGTTAGTTGCTTAGCAAATCTACCCCATCCGGTCCATAGAGCTGCCTTTCTAGCTGCTTAGGTACCTGTTCATTCCCTTGCTAGTTCCATGAGTGCAGTGATAAATGGCTGTCATTACAGTTTCCATTGGAAGCAATGATACATAACACTCATTTATTTTGCTTATAACTTGGCTATTCAGGAATCAGGAAAAGCATGGTGACAATTCCTGAGCAGTAATCATTACAGCCATACTAGTTGTCGCCCAGCTTTCCCAGAGCAGATACAGGTGAGATACGGCTGAGTTGATTTTTTTTTTTTTTACAATTTGACAAAAGAAAACGACTCCAGGCAGTTGGTTGTGTTTGGCTCTGTCTCCAGGTCACTGGTTGGCACTATGGTACATTTACATTTGATCACACCCAATCTTGTCTGGCCACTTATTTTCATTTCTCCTCCAATAACTGTCATTCATTTGTCTCTGTTGCTACGTCTTAGGGTTGGGGACACTCCTGTATTATAAGCTACGTAAATACCAGCAACAAATCATTAACCAGCGACATTGTCAGTGAAATGACACAAGTTTCCCCAGGCACAGCTTCCTTGTTTGTGACTTTACTGAATTGCACAAGGAACTAGGAAGAGTCCCAATATTTCCTGACCTCACTGGTCACTGCTGGATATTTCCTTGAAAGATGCATCGTATTGAAGCTGGTATCTCTGACTATAATACTCATCCGTTTGGGACAGGTAGGTGACACTTCTAATTCACTTGTCAGAACAATACAGAGAGTTCAACTATCCAGGGTATAATATTCTACAATACTGTCTAGACCAGTGGTATCCAACTTGTGGTTCTCCAGCTGTTTGGAAACTACAACTCCCAGCATGCCCATACAGCTTATACGTTGGATATTACTGGTATAGACTGTCAGGAGGTCACACTGGTGGCAGACTGGAATCTGGATCCCAGCCTCTGTGCACTGCTGTACAGGCTCCGTCAGACTCTGTGTATACGGAGATATTTACCCCTAGGACAGCACCTATACCTAGCTAACATAAATTAGACACAGGTTACTGCATAACCGGCGTCCAGTTTCAGCCGTAACCGCTGATCGGTGCGGCGTCCGGGTGTCGGACCCCCACCGAGCAGATACTGCTGACCTATCCTGTGGATAGGTCATCCTGTAGATAGGACATCAGTATGAAAAACCGCCCCATGCCCAAACAACCCCTTTAATACCCAAAGTGTATTAGAAAGTTGCTTAACTTTTCTTTCCACAGAGAATAAACAATATTTGCACAGAACAGAATACCCCTTTATATTAGGGTATCTGTAGATGCCCTATTAAAGATGGGTTTCTAGAAATGTGTTTTTTTAGCGTAAAAGTGAAGTTCTGCATTTAGGCGGAATTCACACGTTGCGTATTACGCGCGGATTTATCCTGTGTTTCTGCGTGCGAATTGTATCTGAGTTGTTTTACAGTAAAACGCACCAAATCTGCAGCATAAAACCGCACTTATTTCCGCATCAAAATGTAAAAAACGCATCAAATTATGCAATGTGTGTATTTAGCCTGTGTCACTTTAAATAATATATTAGGGAGTTGCATTACGAGCAGTTGCCTAATATGCATTTCTTTCCTGACTTGCTAACTTTACAAAAGGGAGTGATTCAGTTAGAAGAGCAGAGCAAGCACAAAGAATGTACATCTCCTATGGCTACTAGCCAACCCCATAATTATCATTATCATCAACAACACAAAAAGTGACGTTTATAGTGACAGTAATTTGTGAGTGGAGAGAGGAACTGGGCTGTTGTTATGAGCTGACGGAAACACAACAGCTCTCGTCTCTCCACTCAGTACACAGATCCCTGTATTGTGCTGGGAGTGAAGGGAGATGTGGGGAATTTGATGGGCGAATGCACATGGCTGTATTACGGACCCGTGTTGTGCAGATTTGTAATATGGAGCGCATAAAAGCATATGGGGCAATACTGTACCTCCCATATACCTCCAATTTTATGCGTATCAATCCGGGAGAAATAAAATTTTCCGTGTTCCATCAGTATTACAAAAATATTACTTCTAGAGAGGAATACAGTTCCACAGAGGAACATCGTATGACGGAACATAAAACACGGACTCTGTAAGCATGGCTTTGCCTTGCGCATGAGGCTTTATATAAATCACTTCTTAAAAAGAGAGATATTTAAGTAAAAGATGCATATTAGGTAATTGCCTGTAATGCACATTTGTCTGAAGATTGGACCTCCTAACTCCCCTCTTCTACAAAAAGTCTATCTTAGTTCACACGGAGGTTTTTTGCAGGCAGAAAATTCTTTTTGAGGCAAATTTTGATCTGCCTGCACGTCGTTTGCCACGATTTTTGCAGCGTTTTTCGCTCACACCCATTGAGCGCCTCCAATTGATGTCAATGGGAGGTCAGAGGCGTAAACGCCTGAAGATAGGGTATGTCGCTTTAGCCAGCGAGCGTTTTTTTTACTGCTCGCGGGAAAAAACCGCCTCCCATTGAAATCAATAGGGGGCATTTTCGGACATTTTTTGGTGCGTTTTCCGATGCAGTTTCTGCGTCAAAAAAACATGTAAAAAAACTCAGTGTGAACAGGGCCTTACCATGGGCTACCTTATTTGAGATAAGTGGTGTCATTGGGCCACTCTGGGTTGTCAAGGTTGGATACCTGTATATTTTTTATGCAGTATAGCATTGTGCCGCCAAAACAACTCTGACCCGTCAAGGCATGAACTCCACAAGACCTCTGAAGGTGTCCTGTGGTATCTTGCACCAAGACATTAGCAGCAGATATTTTAAGTCTTGTGGGTTGTGGTCTCCATGGATCAGACTTTTTTTTCCAGCACATCCCACAGATGCTCGATCTTATTGAGATTTAGGGAATTTGGAGGTCAAGTCAACACCTTGAACTCTTTGTAATGTTCCTCAAACCATTCCTGAACAATTTTTGCAATGTGGCAGTGCATTATGAAGCTGAAGGAAGCCACTGCCATTAGAGAACACTGTTACCCTGAAGGGGTGTACTTGGTCTGTAACAATGTTTATTTACCAATGTTTTTGGTAGGTACTAACCACTACATACCAGTGTAAGGTGTGTCTATGTGCTATATGACCCTTCTTTCTATTCTGCAGCTCTCAACATCCCCTCTACAGCATAAGCCTAGCTGACTTCAACTTCCACTCGACACTAAATCTCCTTAGGCTCACAGTCGTTTTATGCAAAATGCGCTACCGCCACCTTGATGACAGGGCGTAGCCAATCTATGCATCATCACTTTGTCCTGGAGCGGCAAAACACAGCCAAAATGGCGTCTCTGCCGTACATTCTGGCACCTACAGTTATAGAATCCAGCAAGCCAACCGTCCGTTGCAATACCTTTAAACACATCGACGTTAGAGTGTAACATAACTACAATAGGCCAGAATGCCAAGAAGGGCCGGCCCTAGGATAGATGGCGCCCTGTGCGAAATGATCTTTCGGCGCCCCACCCCATCATTAAAAACAAAAATGCCCCATAAAAAAATTATAATGCCCCTTTAGTGCCCCCATACAGTATATTAATAATATTTAATAATATAATATATTACAACCCCTTCAAGGACACAGTATTTTGTTCTCTAATTGTGCCCACAGTATTATGCCACCTGTAGTACCCCTACACAGTATAATATCCGCTTAGTGGATTTTACCATATAGCATCCCTGTAGACAGTGCCATAATCTCCCACCTCCTTTTTGTAGATCGTGCCATACAGCCCCTCACCTCCCCCTTGTAGACTGTGCCCCCAAGCAAAAACAAAAATTGTACTCTCCTAGGCCCCGTTCCCATGACGAACTGAGCTGCTCCATGACGGGATCCTGTAGCCTAGTACAGAGTTTACCAACCTTTTCGGACTCGAGGCAGCACTGGAAAAATAAAATTTCCTCAGGGCCCCCCTACCAAAAATTGTTTTGAGAAGGACAGAAAACGGCTAAGAACAAGCACTACACTCGTAGGGTATGTTCATACACATTTTTTGTAAGGCAAAAAAAATCTGCCTCAAAATTCCTTCAGGAACTGACAGCGTTGTTTGACCTTTTTTTTGTGTTTTTTCTTAAGCTGTTGAAGCGAATGCAAAAGACGCAGGCAAAAAAGCTCCAAACGAGTGCCGCAGGTATTTTCTGCCTCCTATTAATTTCAATTGGAGGTCAGAGGCGGAAACCACTTGAAGACCATCAGCCCCCCACTCACAGTAAAATGATCATCAGCACCCCACTCACAGTAAAATGACCATCAGCCCACCACTCCCAGTAAAATGACCATCAGCCCACCACTCACAGATTCCCACTGTAGGTAGCGCCACACAGCCCCTTGTAGGTAGCGCCACACAGCCCCCTTATGGGTAGCACCACAGCCCCTTGTAGGTAGCACCACACAGCCCCCTTGTAGGTAGCGCCAGACACCCCCCTTGTAGGTAGCGCCAGACACCCCCCTTGTAGGTAGCGCCAGACAGCCCCCTTGTAGGTAGCGCCAGACAGCCACCTTGTAGGTAGCGCCAGACAGCCCCCTTGTAGGTAGCGCCAGACAGCCCCCTTGTAGGTAGCGCCAGACAGCCCCCTTGTAGGTAGTGCCAGACAGCCCCCTTGTAGGTAGCGCCACACAGCCCCCTTGTAGATAGCGCCACACAGCCCCCTTGTAGATAGCGCCACACAGCCCCCTTGTAGATAGCGCCACACAGCCCCCTGTAGAGTGCGCCATACAGCCCCCTGTAGAGTGCGCCATACAGCCCCCTGTAGGGAGTGCCGCACAGCCCCCTGCTATGGAGTGCCGCACAGCCCCCTGCTATGGAGTGCCGCACAGCCCCCTGCTATGGAGTGCCGCACAGCCCCCTGCTAGGGAGTGCCGCACAGCCCCCTGCTAGGGAGTGCCGCACAGCCCCCTGGTAGGGAGTGCCGCACAGCCCCCTGGTAGGGAGTGCCGCACAAACTCCTGGCAGGGAGTGCCACACAACCCACAGCCCCCTGGTTGGGAGTGCCCCACAGCCCCCTGGTTGGTTGTGCCACACAGTCCACAGCCCCCTGGTTGGTTGTGCCACACAGTCCACAGCCCCCTGGTTGGTTGTGCCACACAGTCCACAGCCCCCTGGTAGGTAGTGCCACACAGCCCACTGGTTGGTAGTGCCACACAGCCCACTGGTTGGTAGTGCCACACAGCCCACTGGTTGGTAGTGCCACACAGCCCACAGGTTGGTAGTGCCACACAGCCCACAGCACCCTGGTAGGTAGTGCCACACTGCCCACAGCCCCCTTGTAGGTAGTGCAAGGACTACGAAATGACCCTGATAACTGGCGAGGAATAGACATTCAAAAAAGGACAACTGTGCAGGAGCTCACAAAATACCCAGCTTTGCCAGCTATGAAATAAATGTGTGGAAATAAACTAAGATATAACTTTTATTTAGTCTAGCTAAAGGATTAATACTTTTAGCTACATTAAATAAAAGTTATATCTTAGTTTATTTCCTGCACAGTTGTCCTTTTTTGTAGGTAGTGCAACACAGCCCACAGCCCCCTTGTAGATAGCAAACCCCCCCCCCCCCTTCCAGTATAGATAGCGCCACTGTAGCTCCCTGAAGGAGTGGAGTCCCCGTGTGGCCGGGGATTCCGCTCCTGGAGCGCTCCTTGATGTCTCTGTCCATCTATGGGCAGTGACATCAGGGGAAACTCCTGAAGCGGAATCCCCGTCCACAGCGTTGCCGACGCTGTGACCGTTGATTCCACTCCAGGAGAAGCCAAGTCATTATATATATAAAGCTGATCGCGGCATTCAAAGCAATACTGAGAAGGGGGACTCCCCTTTGATTGCGTCACAGGAAATCCCTGGTATGGTATGGTATACCTGGTATGGGCAGACAGCCCAGGGTCCATTGAAGGACCCCAGGGCTGTTTGACCATATTCCTTGTTAGGGCATACTGAGGTACAGGCTAATGTACTGACATATAGATATGTGCCAGTACATTAAAGTTCAAAAATAAAAATCAAAATGAAAAATCCCTCCATAGGATTAAAAAAAAAAAAGTTAAGTTAATAAAATAAAAAAATTGTAAAGAAAATACACAGGAATACACATTTTTTACACTTTTCAAAATATAAGTCCCAAAACATGAAATAATATAAGCTTATTTAGTATCGCCACGTCCTTAACAACCTGTACAATAAATGTATGACGTTGTTTATGATGATCGGTGTATGTTGTTAAAAAAAAAAAAAAAGAAGAAAACTGCAGCAGACTTCTTTTTTTTTTTCTACATTTTTGTCAAAATAAAAATTTATATAAATTAAACAACACCGTAAATGTACCAAAAAATGGTACCTACATAAAGTACAACTCGTCCCGCAAAAAACAATGTCTCATACAGCTACGTCAGACAAAAAATGAAAAAGTTATGAGCGCCGGGATGCAAAGAGGGAAATATAAAAAAAATAGTTCGGTCCTCAAGGCCAAAATTGGCCAATATTGGTATTGTTTGCAACAGTATAAATACCACCTCAAAAACAGATCTCATGAATAAGGTAGAGATTGGAAAAATAAAGATCAAATCTCCCCTGCACACACCCTACTTGTATCACGGTATGACGAATAACTATTCAGGTGGCTGGGCATAATAGAAAGGTATGTGAAGCTTTGTCTTTCACACAAAATGCTATTATCAACTTCCCGAAACAGTAGAGTTCAATGTTCTTTTTTTAAAGGAGTATTTCCAGAATTGACGCTGGGGGCCCCACAAATCGACCTCAGTGAGGAGGACATTAAATGGCGCGGAAGTTGAGCATGTGCTCTGACGCTCTATTCAAAGTCTATGGGAGTGATGGAAACAGGCGAGTACAGTCGCTTCCGTTAGTCGCATAGACATTGAATCGAGTGGCGGGCGCATTCTTACCTGCAAACGCCGATGCTGCTGCAGAATCATCTGTAGCCTCTGGTGCCGACACGATGCAGGACCTGTGAGTGACGTCACAGTGCTGCACTGCCAGAAGCTGGGCGTTGTGAAGAGAAGTGGATGACACTTCTATACACAACGCCCAGCTAGTAATAGTAGTAAACACGCCCCGATGTACGCACATAATACACGCCCAGTTGTACTTTTACTTTTCAACACGCCCAGTTGTACTTTTGCAAGCCTCATTTGCATAAATACGAAAATGGTCATAACTTGGCCAAAAATGCTCGTTTTTTAAAAATAAAAACGTTACTGTAATCTACACTGCAGCGCCGATCTGCTGCAATAGCAGATAGGGGTTGCAAAATCTGGTGACAGAGCCTCTTTAAGTTTCTCAAAAACAAAACAAAACCGTATAGAACTGCAGAATGTGTGGTACGTAATCTATAAAATGTTTGGACAAGAAATTCAGATACATATCAGTAAAAGTGCCAGCTATTAAATATGAATATACAGAAAAACTGCACTGTATTATATTTGTTTATCTTTTCACTGTTGTTAAACTTTTTAGCAATTACCGGCTGTGGAACGGGAATGCACCACTACCACTATGAACTATCACCTGCACCTTTGACCCAGAAGTGGTTCTTGGTCAAGTGAGCATTTAAAGAACGCATCTTTCTGAGTTTTTATAAGCCTGATGAAGACCTAAGTCCTAGGTTGAAACGCGTGGCTTCCTGAACCATATATAGAGACATAGGCTGCTCACTCACACATGTCTTTTTTATGAAATAAAGTATTTTTATACTTCACTTACTGAGAGGCTTTTCCATTACTGGGGACTTTGGCTGACTTCCAAACTTGAGTGCAGGAGCGCCCTCAACAAGGAGTGATCGTTTTTAAGTGTTTATCAACCCATTCTCCCCATCGGATTCCGCTGATTCTTCAGCCACCGGAGTCCACTCCGAGGGCCAGCAGACTGCCTAAGTATGGAGCATAACGGCTCCACTTGCTAGATGATCGAGTTGTGACGACCTTCTAGCACAACTACAAAACGTGAGTGCAATTCCTCACTAATACACCTTTGATAGTACTATCCACCCTGAATTGATGGTATTAATTGTGCCTGTCTTTTTTCCCCCATATCCCTCACGTTTGCCATATGCGCAAGGAAAACTTCTGGCGCATTCATTTAACTTTTCCATAGGTCCCTTTTCACCCGATTGAGGAAAAAAAGAGTGCAATTTAGGCGTTTGTCGGTGTAATGTCAGGATAGGGAGACAGACAGGTGAGCCCTAATCTACCCGCCACTCAGTCCCTGCCTACTTGCACAGCCGTCCTAGGCTACGGCGTACAACTGGGCGACGGTCCCTACGCTCAATATGTGCACGACAGATAAAACAAGACAGGGTACACAGAAGCAAGGGAAGTAGGGCAGTTGCCCACGGCAACACCGTGAGCAACAGAGTAGTGGATGAGCCGAGTCAAACCAGGAGTGTACGTGGTAACAAATGCAGAGCAAGAGATTAGTCAGTCACGCCACGGTCAATATAAAGCAGAGGTCAATGGTAACAGCAGAAACAGCAGAGCCAGGCAACAGGAGAATCACAGGCAAAGGACAAGCAGCAAATGAAGGTATAAGTAGACCAAGGGTGGGAGTTAGAACCGTCTGGCCAGGCTGCGATAGGCTCTCCCACTCCTCAGCCTACCAGCCTGAGTGGTAGCAGATCGAGTCACTCTAGCAGATCTAGGAACAGATGCAGGCTGATTAACCACGGGCGTCGAAACAGAAGCTGTGTCAGGCAAATCCTTTACAGTACCCCCCCCCCCTTTTATGAGGGGCCACTGGACCCTTCCTAGGTGGACCTAGCTTGTTGAGGAACCGAAGGTGGAACTTCCTGAGCAATAACCCGGCGTGAACATCCCGGGCGGGTACCCAAGTCCTCTCCTCAGGCCCGTATCCTCTCCAATGGACCAGGTATTGGAGGGAGCCTTGGACCATCCTGCTGTCCACAATCTTGGCCACCTCGAATTCCACCCCTTCAGGGGTGAGAACAGGGACAGGAGGTTTCCTCGAGGTAGCCAAGGACGGGGAGCAGCGTTTCAGGAGGGAGGCATGGAACACGTGTATTTGAAAAGACGGGGGTAACTCCAGCCGGAAGGAGACAGGGTTAAGGACCTCAATGACCTTGTACGGCCCTATATATCGGGGAGCAAATTTTTTGGACGGAACTTTAAGGCGCAATTTTTTTGAAGACAGCCACACCAGATCCTTGACCACAAACAAGGGGTTAGCAGAACGTCTTCTATCTGCCTGAGTCTTTTGTATGCTCTGGGACGTCTCAAGGTTCTTCTGAACCTGGGCCCAGACTGTGCACAGTTCCCGATGAACGACATCTACCTCGGGATTGTTGGAACCACCAGGGAAAACAGAGGAGAACCGTGGATTAAATCCAAAATTACAGAAGAAGGGGGAGACCCCTGACGAGTTACTGACCCGGTTATTGAGGGATAATTCGGCGAGGGGAATGAAGGAGACCCAATCATCTTGCCAGTCAGAGATAAAACACCTTAAATATTGTTCTAGAGACAGATTAGTCCTCTCAGTTTGGCCATTAGTTTCAGGATGGAAGGACAGATCAATCTCCAACTTCTTACAGAAAGCTCTCCAAAACAATGAAACAAATTGTACCCCTCTGTCAGAAACAATATTGACACGAACCCCATGGAGACGCAGGATGTGTTTGATGAACAAGGTAGCTAACGTCTTGGCATTGGGCAGTTTCTTGAGGGGCACAAAGTGGCACATCTTACTGAAGCGGTCTACTACAACCCATAAGACCAACTTACCTTGGGATGGAGGCAAATCGGTGATAAAATCCATGGAGATATGGGTCCAAGGTCTCTGGGGAATGGGCAAAGAACATAGTAAGCCCACTGGTCAAGACCTGGGAGTCTTGGACCTAGCACAAATTTCACAAGCGGCGACATAGGCCTTAACGTCTTTAGGCAACCCAGGCCACCAATAGGTTCTAGAAATGAGGTGCTTGGTACCCAGGATGCCTGGATTGCCAGACAGTGCAGAGTCATGATTCTCCCTGAGTACCCTTAGCCGGAATTGGAGGGGAACAAACAGCTTGTTCTCAGGAAGGTTCTCGGGAGCTGACCCATGATCAGCCGCAATTTCGGAGGCTAAGTCAGAATCAACAGAGGATATGATTATGCCTGGGGGCAAAACACAAGCAGGATCCTCCGGAGGAGGAGGGCTGGCCATGAAGCTACGCGACAGCGCATCAGCTTTAATATTTTAAGACCCAGCCCTATAGATGACCACAAAGTTGAATCTAGTAAAAAACAACGCCCATCGAGTTTGTCTTGGGTTTAGCCTCCGGGCAGATTATAGGAAAAACAGATTCTTGTGGTCGGTAAGGACCGTTACCTGGTGCCTAGCCCCCTCCAGGAAGTGGAGCCACTCTTCAAATGCCCATTTAATGGCTAAGAGTTCGCGGTTGCCAACATCATAGTTACTCTCAGTGGGGGAGAACTTCCTGGAGAAGTAGGGTCAGGGACGGAGATGGGTGAGAGACCTAGTACCCTGGGACAAGACAGCATTCACTCCCACCTCGGAGGCGTCAACCTCCACGATGAATGGCTCCATTTGGTTAGGCTGAATCAGCACTGGGGCAGAGATAAAGCACCTCTTAAGGACCTCCAAAAGCCTGGACCGCCTCCGGAGGCCAGTGGAGGAGATCGGCACCTTTGCGAGTAAGGTCCGTAAGAGAAGTTAGCAATAAATCTCCTATAATAATTAGCAAACCCCAGGAAGCACTGTAAAGCCATCAGGGAGGCAGATCGGACCCATTCAGCCACAGCCTGAACCTTGGCAGGGTCCATGCGGAATTCGTTAGGAGTGAGGATTTGACCCAAAAATGGTATTTCCTGCACCCCAAACACACATTTTTCGGTTTTAGCAAACAGTTTGTTTTCCCGAAGGGCTTGGAGCACGTTCCTGACATGCTCAATGTGGGAGGACCAGTCCTTGGAAAACACAAGTATATCATCAAGGTACACTACAAAAAATACCCCCAGGTAGTCTCTTAAAATCTCATTTATGAAATTCTGGAAGACTGTGGGAGCATTACACAACCCAAAGGGCATGAAGAGGTATTCGAAAATGACCTTCAGTCGTGTTAAACTCAGTCTTCCACTCATCCCCTTCTCTGATTCGGATAAGGTTATAAGCCCCCCCGAAGATCAAACTTAGAGAACCATTGGGCCCCCTGAACCTGATTGAAGAGATCAGGAATCAGAGGAAGGGGATATTGGTTCCTTACAGTGACCTTATTCAAGTTTCGGTAATCGATGCACGGCGTAAGACCACCACCCTTCTTCCCTACGAAGAAGAAGCCAGCACCTACCAGAGAAGTAAAGGGGCGAATGTAACCCTTGGCCAGGCTTTCCTGGACATATTCTGTCATGGCTTCACGTTCGGGACAAGAGAGATTAAACATCCTACCCTTAGGGAGCTTAGCTCCTGGTACCAAATCGATTGCGCAATCGTACTCTCTATGAGGAGGTAACTCTTCGGAAGCCTTTTTAGAAAAAACATCAGCGAAATCCTGAATAAACTCAGGTAGAGTGTTCACCTCCTCAGCGAGAGAAACCAAATTAATAGAAAAAAAAGGACGTCATGCATTCATTACCCCATTTAGTAAGATCCCCAGTATTCCAGTTAAACGTTGGATTATGCATCTGCAACCAAGGAAGGCCTAAAACCAAATCGGACGATAATCCCTGCATCACCAACACAGAACACTGCTCCAAATTAATGGAGCCCACAATGAGTTCAAAAAGAGGGGTATGCTGCGTAAAATAACCATTAGCAAGAGGAGTGGAGTCGATACCCACTACCGGGACAGGTTTAGGCAAATCAATCAATGGCATAGCTAGAGACATCGCAAATTCCACAGACATAATATTAGCAGAAGACCCTGAATCCACAAAGGCACTGCCAGTGGCAGACCTACCATAAAAAGAGACCTGAAAGGGAAGCAAGATCTTATTAGGTTTCATGTATACGGGAAATACCTGTACGCCCAAGCGACCTCCCCGATGGTCACTTAGGCACGGACGTTTTCCGGCTGCTTATTCTTACGCCTAGGACAGTCGTTCACTTGATGCTTGCCATCCCCACAGTAGAAGCAGGGACCATTCTTCCTGCGGAACTCTCTACGTTGTTGGAGAGACACGGAGGCCCCGAGTTGCATCGGTTCATCCGAGTTTTCCATAGAAGAACGAAGCAACGGAGCCTCGGGAGCCATCATAGGGGAGCCAGAGGAGAAGGCACAAAAACGTTCAAGTCGTCGTTCCCTGAGACGTCGGTCAAGACATACCACTAAAGCCATAACCTGATCTAGAGAGTCAGAAGAGGGATAACTAACTAACAGGTCTTTCAAAGCGTTCGACAGACCCAATCTAAACTGGCACCTCATACAGGGTCATTCCACCGAGAAGCTACACACCACTACCTAAAGTCCGAACTCTCGGCAAAGGCAGTCTTGTCAGTCTCGTCATAGATGAGTCCGAGAGCCGAAAAGAAAAGGTCAACAGAAGAGAGTTCAGGGGCGTCAGGAGCCAAGGAGAAGGCCCATTCCTGGGGGCCGTCCTGGAGCCGGGACATAATTATACCCACTCGCTGGCTCTCAGAAACTGAGTGGGGCCTTAGATGGAAATAGAGCCTACAACTTTCCCGGAAGGAAAAATAAGTCTTCCGGTCCCATGACAACCGGTCAGGCAACTTGAGGTGGGGTTCAAGAGGTGGTGTGGAGGGTACTACCTGGGTAGCATCACGCTGGTTGCACCTCTGAGCCAGGTCTTGGACCTGTAGGGAGAGACCCTGCATTTGCTGAGCCAGGGCCTCAAGGGGGTCCATAGTGTGTCAGGGACCAGGGTAGAAAAGGTATATGGGCCTGTGATTATGTAATGTCAGGATAGGGAGACGGACAGGTGAGCCCTAATCTACCCGACACTCAGTCCCTGCCTACTTGCACACCCGTCCTAGGCGACGGCGTACAACTGGGCGACGGTCCCTACGCTCAATATGTGCACGACAGACAAAACAAGACAGGGTACACAGAAGCAAGGGAAGTAGGGCAGTTGCCCACGGCAACACCGTGAGCAACAGAGTAGTGGTCGAGCCGAGTCAAACCAGGAGTGTACGTGGTAACAAATGCAGAGCAGGAGATTAGTCATTCAAGCCAGGGTCAATATTAAGCAGAGGTCAATGGTAACAGCAGAAACAGCAGAGCCAGGAAACAGGAGAATCACAGGCAAAGGACAAGCAGCAAATGAAGGTATAAGTAGACCAAGGGCGGGAGCTAGAACCGTCTGGCCAGGCTGCGATAGGCTTTCCCACTCCTCAGCCTACCAGCCTGAGTGGTAGCAGATCAAGTCACTCTAGCAGACCTAGGAACAGATGCAGGCTGATTAACCACGGGCGTCGACACAGAAGCTGTGTCAGGCAAATCCTTTACAGTCGGGTTGGTAAACATCTGTATGTCTTTTTTCTGCTGTATGGAATAATGCAGCAGACTGCTCTATTTCATACAGAGGCATCTAGTTAAAAACATACTGCAAGTATACGTTTTTTAACATGGGAGCCTATGGACGACAGATGCCACTGTATGCCTAAACAGTGGCATCTGTTGTAGGTATATGTACAATGCAGTGGCATAGCTATAGGGGTCGCGGGCCCCCGCACCACGTCTATTACAATTTACTATAGTATCTGGGGCCTATGTAATAAACTACACAGGCCCCTGTTATTACAGTAACAGTATACTTACCCTCCTCATCTCTTTCCGTTATGAAATCACGACGCTGTGCGCCACGCACAACATTGTGACGCTAGATGGCGTTAGGACCTCCGCTGCGCCTGAAGCCGAAGAGGAGATTAAGTGTACCATTACCGTCTGCTGGGGCCCTGTATCTAAGCCTACCATGTTGTAGGCTTAGATACAGGGCCCATCAGACAGGATCACACCATGTATCGTTCATCAGCTGATCGTATCGTTTTAAAAGTGCAAACTATTATCGTGGTCGGCAGCACATCTCCCTGTGTAAACCTTACCATGTAGTGAGCTTAGATACATGGCCCATGTGTGATGCTGTCTAATGAGCCCTGTATCTAAGCCCACTACATAGTAAGGTTTACACGGGGAGATGTACTGCCGACCACGATAATATTTTGCACTTTTAGAACCATATGATTTGCTGATGAACGAGCGTTTGCTCGTTCATAGGCTGATCGTTGCCTTCTTTACATAGGACAATTATTGGGAACAATTATCTTTGAACGCTCGTTTGTCCGATAATTGGCCAGCGTAAAAGGGCCTTAAAGAGGCTTTCCTATGTCCTACCTAATCTAATAGGCGCTTTAATGCTGATAACTTCTGTGTTTTTTGTTTAAAAAAAAGTTTATTTATGAAGTTATGTTCTTTTTTATAGTTATGCTAATTTTCTCTTAATGGTCAACTGGGCGTTTTTTTTTTCTTTTAACCATGTAGGCGTTGTATAGAAAACTGTATGACGCTGACCAATCAGCGTCATACACTTCTCTTCAATCCAGCCCAGCGTGATTCACAGCCCAGCGTGATCTCAGCTAGAATCGCGAGATCACGCTGTGATGTCAATTAATCCCGCAGGTTCTTCCCCGGAGCGACAGAAGACGGACCAGACATCGCCTCCAGCCGTGTCGGAACAGTTATCCTCCATCCTGGCATGGACGGGCACAGCTGGAGGCGATGTCTGGTCTGTCTCTGCCTCTAGCCGTGCCAGGACGATTATCCTCCTCAGCAGCAGCACCACAGCTGCTGCTGAGGAAGATAATAGTCCTGGCACGGCTGGAGGCGATGTCTAATAAAGTGAACATGTAGTTTTAACCGCCTGATCTTTGCCGTAAAAAGGAAACCCCCACCCCCCAAAAAAAATAGCGCAATCTCAGGTTTTTTGCCCATTTCACCCCACAAATACTTTTTTCCGTTTCCCAGTACATTATGGTACACTAAATTTGTTCTATGACAAACTACAACTTGTCCTGCAAAAAACATGCCCTCATACGGCTATGTGGACAAAAAAATAAAAAAGTTATGGCTTTTGGAAGGCGAGGAGGAAAAAACGAAAATGAAAAAACGAAAATTGGCCGTGTAATTAAGGGGTTAACAGTTTCTTAATTAGTTTGTTTTTTTTTGAGGTCAATGGGTGACAAACTGAAAAAACTGCTCTAGTCAGTCTGTCATCAGTTGTCAGTTTAGATCAATTTCAAAACAAAAGAAAGAATACTGCAAAAATATGCAAAGAATGTAAAGGTATGTGCACACTACGTTTTCTTCCAAGCAGAAAAAAATCTGCCTCAAAATTCCTTCCCGATTTGTAAGGCAGATTTTGAAAATGCAAGCGTTTTTACATACATTTTTGACACTTGTTTTGTGCATTTTTTTTTATACGCTTTTATTGAGGCGTCTTTTTAAATTTAGCAAATGCCCCGTAAAAAAAACGCCTGTAAAAAAGAAGTGCTCGTCCCTTCTTGAGCCGTTTTTGGAGCCGTTTTTCATTGTCTCAATAGAAAAACAGCTCCTAAAACCGCCATAAAAAAACGCATCAAAAAACGCTTCATGCATAAAAAACGGCTGAAAATCAGAGGTTGTTTTCCCTTGAAAACAAGTCTGTATTTTACAGTCGGTTTTTATTAAGCATGTGAACATAGCCTTAAAGTTTCTTATCCTATTGGGTAGACTGAAAGCTGATAGGTGGATTTATATTAACCCCTTCAGGACACAGCCTGTTTTGGCCTTGTGGACATAGACACATTTTTCAAATCTGACGTGTTACTTTATGTGGTAATAACTTTGGAATGGTTTTACCTATCCAAGCGATTAAATTGTTTTCTCGTGACATATTGTACTTTATGTTAGTGAAAAAATTTGGTCGATAAATTCAATATTTATTTGTGAAAAACATCAAAATTTTGAGAAAATTTGCATTTTTCTCAACTTAAATGTATCTGCTTGTAATAATCGGTAGTATGAACACACAAAATAGTTACTATTTAACATTTCCATTATGTCTACTTTATGTTGGCATCGTTTTTGAACATCCTTTTATTTTTCTAGGACGTTACAAGGCTTAGAACTTTAGCAGCAATTTCTCACATTTTCAAGAAAATTTTAAAAGGCTACTTTTTCAGGAACGAGTTCAGTTCTGAAGTGGCTTTGAGGGCCTTATATATTAGAAAGTCCCTATAAGTCACCCCATTTTAAAAACTGCACCCCTGATCGTATTCAAAACTGTATTCAGAAAGTTTCTTAACCCTTTAGGTAATTCACAGGAATTAAAGAAATGTAGAGGTGAATTTGTACAAATTTTATTTATTTTTGCCGAAATTCATTTGTAATATTTTTTTTTTTCTGTAAGGCTGGGTTCTCACGAGCATGTTACATCTGTAAAGGACGGAACGTATTTCGGCCGCAAGTCCCGGACCGAACACACTGCAGGGAGCCGGGCTGCTAGCATCATAGTTATGTACGACGCTAGGAGTCCCTGCCTCGCTGCAGGACAACTGTCCCGTACTGAAAACATGATTACAGTACGGGACAGTTGTCCCGCAGCGAGGCAGGAACTCCTAGCATCGTACATAACTATGATGCTAGGAGCCCGGCTCCCTGCAGTGTGTTCGGTCCGGGACTTGCGGCCGAAATACGTTCCGTCCTTTACGGACCGAACACGCTCGTGTGAACCCAGCCTAACACAGAAGCTTTTACCAGAGAAACGCAACTCAATATTTATTGCCCAGTTTCTGCAATTTTTAGAAACATCCCACATGTGGCCCCAGTGTGCTAATGGACTGAATCACAAGCCTCAGAAGCAAAAGGAGCTCTTGGGGCCTCCTTTTTTTTTAGAATATATTTTAGGCACCATGTCCAGTTTGAAGAGGTTTTGTGGTGCCAAAACAGTAGAAACCCCCCAAAAGTGACCCCATTTTGGAAACTACACCCCCCCATGGAATATATCTAGGGGTACAGTTAGCATTTTGAGGTTTTTTTTTTGCTTCCGATTTATTGAAACATTTGGAAAGAAATTTCTTCCGAGTACGGCAATATTCCACATGTGCTCATGAATGGTTTGGTTTTTTTCATTAGAAATTAATTAACCTTTTCAGGACTGATCCTTTTTTTGCTTTTTCAGTTTCGTTTTTCACTCCCCACCTTCCAAGAGCCATAACTTTTTACTTTTTCTATCAATAGGGTGGTGTGAGGGCTTAGTTGTAGCGGGTGGAGTTGTACTTTCTATTGACACCATTTAAAGTACCATATACTAGTCCTTCTCAATGAATTAGAATATCATCAAAAAGTAAATTTATTTCAGTAATTCAATTCAAAAAGTGAAACTCATATATTATATAGATTCATTACAGACATAGTGATCTATTTCCAGCATTTTTTTTTACTTCTAATGTTGATGATTATGGCTAACCGTTAATGAAAACTAAAAATTTAGTGTCTTAGAAAATTAGAATATTATAGAAGTCCAATTTCAAAAATTATTTTTAATACCGAAATCTAGGCCTACTGAAAAGTATGTACAGTATATGCCCTCAATACTTGTTCATGGCTCCTTTTGCATTAATTACTGCATCAATGCGGCGTGGCATGGAGGCGATCAGCCTGTGGCACTGCTGAGGTGTTATGGAAGCCCAGGTTGCTTTGATAGTGGCCTTCAGCTCGTCTGCATTGTTGGGTCCGGTGTCCCTCATCTTCCTCTTGACAATACCCTATAGCTTCTCTATGGGGTTTAGGTCAGGCGAGTATGCTGGCCAATCAAGTGCAGTGATACTGTGGTTATTAAACGAGGTATTGGTACTTTTGTCAGTGTGGGCAGGTGCCAACTCCTGCTGGAAAATGAAACCAGCATCTCCATAAAGCTTGTCAGCAGAGGGAAGCATGAAGTGTTCTAAAATTTCCTGGTAGACAGCTGCGTTCACTCTGGACTTGACCAACACCAGCAGATGACATGACTCCCCAAACCATCACTGACTGTGGAAACTTCACACTGGACCACAAGCAGCTTGGATTGATGCCTCTCCACTCTTCCTCCAGACTCTGGAACCTTGATTTCGAAATGAAATGCAAAATTTACTTTCATCTGAAAACAGGACTTTGAACCACTGAGCAACAGACCAGTCCTTTTTCTCCTTAGCCCAGGTAAGACGTTTCTGACGTTGTCTCTGGGTCATGAGTGGCTTGACACAAGGAATGCGACAGTTGTAGCCCATGTCCTGGATACGTCTGTGTGTGGTGGCTCTTGAAACACTGACTCCAGCCGTAGTCCACTCCTTGTGGATCTCCCCCAGATTCTTGAATGGCCTTTTCTTGACAATTCTTTCAAGGCTGCGGTTATCCCTGCTGCTTGTGCACCTTTTTCTACCACACTTTTTCCTTCCTCTCAACATTCAATTAACCCCTACCCTCTTTAGCTACTTTTGACCTTCCTGACCGAGCCTCATTTTTCAAATCTGACATGTTTCACTTTATGTGGTAATAACGTCGGAATGCTTGTACCTATCTAAGCGATTCTGAGACTGTTTTCTCGTGACACATTGGACTTTAACCCCTTCCCGCTCCTTGACGTACTATTACGTCATGGCAGCTGTATCGTTCGCGCTCCATGCCGTAATAGTACGTCTCGGGAGTAACGGCCGTTTCGGCCGTCCTCCCGACACATACAGGAGCTGTGACGCTGCTGTCTTGTTCAGCAGCTGTCACAGCTCCTACAGCGGGGACCGATCGCTGTGTCCCCGCTGATTAACCCCTTAAAAGCCGCGTTCTATAGAGATCGCGGCTTTTTAGGGGTTAAGCTGCCATCGCCGGCCTGCTACGCGATAGCGGCCGGCGATGGTGACTATGGCAACCGGACACCAAACAATGGCGTCCGGCTATGCCATAGACGGAAGCCTAGTGGGTCCTGACAACGTCAGGACCCACTATGCTTGCTGTCAGTGAGTAGCTGACAGTTCTAATACACTGCACTACGCATGTAGTGCAGTGTATTAGAATAGCGATCAGGGCCTCCTGCCCTCATGTCCCCTAGTGGGACAAAGTAATAAAGTAAAAAAAAAGTTAAAAAAAGATGTGTAAAAATAAGAAAATAAAAGTTTTAAAAGTAATAAAAGTAAAAGTCCCACTTTTTCCCTTATCAGGCCTTTATTATTAATAAAAATATATAAACAAACAAATAAACTATACATAATTGGTATCGCCGCGTCCGTAACGGCCTGAACTACAAAATTATTTTGTTATTTATCCCGCACGGTGAACGCCGTAAAAAAAAATATTAATAAACCGTACCACAATCACAATTGTTTGGTCACTTCACCTCCCAAAAAATGGAATAAAAAGAGATCAAAAAGTCGCATGTACCTAAAAATGGTACTGATGGAAAATACAGTTCGTTACGCAAAAAATAAGTCCTCGCACGGCTTTATTGATTGAAAAATAAAAACGTTATGGCTCTTAGAATAAGGCAACACAAAAAGTGAATGATTGTTTACAAAACGTATTTTATTGTGCAAACGCCATAAGACATAAAAAAAAACTATAAACATCTGGTATCGCCGTGATCGTATCGCCCCGCAGAATAAAGTTAATATATCATTTATAGCGCACGGTGAACGCTGTAAAAAAAAAAGTATACAAAAACAATAGTAGAATTGCTGTTTATTAGTCACCACGCCACCTAAAAATGGAATAAAAACTGATCAAAAAGCCGCATGCACCCCATGAAAACTACAATGGATTCCTCAAGGGGTCTAGTTTCCAAATTGGGGTCACTTTTGGGGGGTTTCCAATGTTTTGGCACCACAAGACCTCTTCAAACCGGACATGGTGCCTAATAAAAAAGAGGGCTCAAAATCCGCTAGGTGCTCCTTTGCTTCGGAGGCCGGTGCTTCAGTCCATTACCGCCCGAGGGCAACATGTGGGATATTTCTCTAAACTGCAGAATCTGGGCAATAAGTATTGAGTTGTGTTTCTCTGATAAATCCTTTTGTGTTATAAAAAAAATGGTATAAAAAGAGTAAATTTCACCTCTACTTTGCTCTAAATTTCTGTGAAACACCTAAAGGGTTCATAAACTTTCTAAATGCTGTTGTGAATACTTTGAGGGGTCTAGTTTCTAAAATGGGGTGTTTGATAGGGGTTTCTAATATATGGGCCCCTCAAAGCAACTTCAGAAATGAACTGGAACCTAAAAAAATAAATAAATGAGGCAATACTTCGCTTCTTACATTATACTGATAATGAGCCGTGCCCACTCCGAGATGACCCCAGTTTTGACCGTTTGTATAAACGGAGACCCCTATTAGACCGTTCCAGTGCCCGGTTTTCCCAAGCCCACACCCCCGAGAAGTGTTTTTCTATTGATGAGTCCCTGGTACATTTTAAAGGGAGGGTTCAATTCCGCCAGTACCTGCCAGGTAAGAGGGCAAGGTATGGCGTGAAGATGTATAAGCTGTACGAGAGTGCATCAGGGTATACCTACAGGTTTAGGATATATGAAGGAAAGGCCACCCCCAAACCAGACTGCATCCTGGACTACAATAGGTACATGGGAGGGATGGACTTGTCAAATCAAGTCCTGAAGCCCTACAGCGCCATGCGGTGTAGTATAAGAAGCTGGCCGGGCACATCATACAGATGGCTTTGTACAATGCGTATGTGCTACGTCGATGTGCAGGCCAGAGGGGAACTTTCCTGGAATTTCAAGATCTAATCTTTAGGGACCAGGAAGGGGGGGCGCATCGTACCAGGGCAACACTTTCCAGGAGAAGGTCCCCAAACCGGTGGAAAGGGAAAGAGTCAAAAGAGGTGCAGAGTCTGCTATAAGAGGGGGATAAGGAAGAACACAATATACCAATGTGACACGTGTCCCGAAAAACCAGGGCTCTGTATAAAAGATTGTTTTAAAATGTATCATACATCCCTTGATTTTCAATTTACCCTGATGCACTCCGCACAGCTTACCCCCCTCATCTTTCCCTTCTGAGCCCTGCCGTATGCCCAGGCAGCTGATAACAGCCACATGTAGGGTATTGTCGTACCCAGGAGAACCCACATTACAATTTAAGGGGTGTATATCTCCGGTGGCGCATGCTGGGCACACTATATTGGACACTGAAATGGCATATACATATATAAAATTGCAAATCTCACACTGCACCATCTGCTGCGCATTATCTTTTACACAGTACCTGTGGGGTCAAAATGCTCACTACACCTCTAGATGAATGTCTTAAGGGGTGTAGTTTTTAAAATGGGGTCACTTCTCGGGGGTTTCAACTGTACTGGTACCTCAGGGGCTTCTGCACACATGACTTAGCACCAGAAAAGCTCCAGTAGGCCAAATGGTGGTCCTTTCCTTCTGAGCCCTCCCATGGGCCCAAAGGGCAGTTTATCACCACAAATGGGGTATTGCCGCACTAAGGACAAATTGGGCAACAAAATGGGGTATGTTGTTCCTTGTGAAAATAAGACATTTTGATCAAAAATGACATCTTATTGGAAAAAATATAATTTTTTTCATTTCACAGCCCAATTCAAATAGGTGCTGTGAAAAACCTGTGCGGTCAAAATGATAACAAAAACCATAAATGAATTCCTTGAGGGGTGTAGTTTCCAAAATGGGGTCACTTCTGGTGGGTTTCCATTGCTTTGATACCTCTGGGGCTCTGCAAATGCAACATGGCACCCGAAAACCAATCCAGCAAAATCTGGACTCCAACAAACACATTGCGCTCCTTTCCGTCTGAGCCCTCCCATGGGCCCAAACGGCAGTTTATCACCACAAATGGGGTATTGCCGCACTAAGGACAAATTGGGCAACAAAATGGGGTATGTTGTTCCCTGTGAAAATAAGAAATTTTGATCAAAAATGACATCTTATTGGAAAAAATATAATTTTTTTCATTTCACAGCCCAATTCAAATAGGTGCTGTGAAAAACCTGTGCGGTCAAAATGATAACAAAAACCATAAATGAATTCCTTGAGGGGTGTAGTTTCCAAAATGGGGTCACTTCTGGTGGGTTTCCATTGCTTTGATACCTCTGGGGCTCTGCAAATGCGACATGGCACCCGAAAACCAATCCAGCAAAATCTGGACTCCAACAAACACATAGCGCTCCTTTCCTTCTGAGCCCTCCCATGGGCCCAAACGGCAGTTTATCACCACAAATGGGGTATTGCCGCACTAAGGACAAATTGGGCAACAAAATGGGGTATGTTGTTCCCTGTGAAAATAAGAAAATTTGATCAAAAATGACATTTTATTGGAAAAAATATCATTTTTTTCATTTCACAGCCCAATTCAAATAGGTGCTGTGAAAAAACTGTGCGGTCAAAATGATAACAAAAACCATAAATGAATTCCTTGAGGGGTGTAATTTCCAAAATGGGGTCACTTCTGGTGGGTTTCCATTGTTTTGATACCTCAACGCCTCTTCAAACCTGGCATGCTGCCTAAAATATATTCTAATAAAAAAGAGGCCTCAAAATGCACTAGGTGCTTCTTTGCTTCTAGGGCTTGTGTTTTAGTCCACGAGTGCAGTAGGGCCACATGTGGGACATTTCTAAAAACTGCAGAATCTGGACAATACATATTTAGTAGTGTTTCTCTGGTAAAACCTTCTCTGTTACTAAAAAAAAATTGAATAAAATTGAAATTCAGCAGAAAAAATGAAATTTGGAAATTTAATTTCCACTTTGCTTTAATTCCTGTGAAATGCCTGAAGGGTTAAAAAACTTTCTATATGCTGTTTTGAATACTTTGAGGGGTCTAGTTTTTAAAATGGGGTGTTTTATGGGGGTTTCTAATACATAGGCCCCTCAAATCCACTTCAGAACTGAACTGGCACCTTCAAAAAAAGGCTTTTGAAATTTTCTTAAGAATATGAGAAATTGCTGTTTATGTTCTAAGCCTTGTAACGTCCAAGAAAAATAAAAGAATGTTCAAAAAACGATGCCAATCTAAAGTAGACATATGGGAAATGTGAACTAGTAACTATTTTGGGTGGTATAACCGTCTGTTTTTCAAGCAGATGCATTTAAATTCTGAAAAATGCTATTTTTTGTAAATTTTCTCTAAATTTTGCAATTTTTCACAAATAAAGACTGAATATATCGACCAAATTTTACCACGAACATGAAGCCCAAAGTGTCACGAGAAAACAATCTCAGAATCGCTTGGATAGGTTTAAGCATTCCGACGTTATTACCACATAAAGTGAAATATGTCAGATTTGAAAAATGGGCTCTGAGCCTTAAGGCCCAAACTAGGCTGCGTCCTTAAGGGGTTAAGATAGTGGTAAAATTTGGTCGATACATTCAGTATTTAATTGTGAAAAACACCAAAATATAGTGAAAAATTGCAAAAAAATAGCATTTTTATCAATTTAAATGTATCTGCTTGTAAGACAGGCAGTTATAACACACAAAATTGTTGCTAATTAACATCCCCCATATGTCTACTTTAGTTTGGCATCGTTTTTTGAACATCCTTTTATTTTTCTAGGACGTTACAAGGCTTAGAACTTTAGCAGCAATTTCTCACATTTTCAAGAAAATTTCAAAAGGCTATTTTTACAGGGGGCAGTTCAGTTCTGAAGTGGCTTTGAGGGCCTTATATATTAGAAACCCCCAAAAAGTCACCCCATTTTAAAAACGGCACCCCTCAAAGTATTCAAAACAGCATTCAGAAAGTGTTTTAACCCTTTAGACGTTTCACAGGCATTAAAGCAATATAGAGGTGAAATTTATAAATTTCGGGGTTTTTTTTGCAGAAATTCATTTTGAATCCATTTTTTGTGTAACACAGAAAGTTTCACCAGAAAAACGCAACTCAATATTTATTGCCCAGATTCTGCAGTTTTTAGAAATATCCCACATGTGGCCCTAGCGTGCTTATGGACTGAAGCACCGGCCGCAGAAGCAAAGGAGCACCTAGAGGATTTTGGGGCCTTGTTTTTATTACAATATATTTTAGGCACCATATCAGGTTTGAAGGACTCTTGCGGTGCCAAAACGGTAGAAACCCCCCACACATGACCCCATTTTGGAAACTATACCCCTTGAGGAAATTATCTAGGGGTATAGTGAGCATTTTGACCCCACAGGTTTTTTGCAGAAATTATTGGAAGTAGGATGTGAAAATGAAAATCTACATTTTTCCCAATAAAACGTAGGTTTAGCTAATTTTTTTTCATTCCCACAAGGACTAAAAGAGAAAAAGCACCACAAAATTTGTAGAGCAGTTTGTCCCGAGTAAAATAGTACCCCACATGTGGTCATAGACTGCTGTTTGGACACACGGCAGGGCTTAGAAGGGCAGGAACGCCATTTGGCTTTTGGAGCTCAAATTTAGCAGGAATGGTTTGCGGAGGCCATGTCGCATTTGCAAAGCCCCTGAGGGGACAAAACAGTGGAAACCCCCCACAAGTGACCCCATTTTGGAAACTACACCCCTTGAGTAAATTATCTAGGGGTATAGTGAGCATTTTGACCCCACAGGCTTTTTGCAGAATTTATTGGAAGTAGGCCGTGAAAATGAAAATTTACATTTTAACCAATAAAACGTAGGTTTAGCTAATTTTTTTTTTCATTCCCACAAGGACTAAAGGAGAAAAAGCACCATAACATTTGTAGAGCAGTTTCTCCCGAGTAAAACAGTACCCCACATGTGGTCATAAACGGCTGTTTGGACACACGGCAGGGCTCAGAAGGGAAAGAACACCATTTGGAGTTCAAATGTAACTGGAATGGTTTGCGGTGGCCATGTCGCATTTGCAAAAGCCCCTGAGGTGTCAAAACAGTGGAAACCCCCCAAGAGTGACTCCATGTGGGAAACTACACCCCTCAAGGAATTTATCTAGGGGTATAGTGAGCATTTAAAAAAATGTTTCAATTAAAATCCATGGATGTGTGATAAACTTTGAAGCACTCTTTTATGCACAGGCCAGGTTTGTCGGGACAGGTTTCACAATGATAAGTTGTGTCTCGTCTTCTCCCTCTTTTGTAACACACTTTACACCTTTTTTGGCTCCTTCCCTTTTTACCAGTGGAGGGGATTTCGCCAGGAAAGTGTTGCCCTGGTACAATACGTGGACCATCGCATCTAGAAGTTCTGGGGCCCTCCCCTTCCTGGTTCCCAAATACAAGGGCCTTGATAACCGTTTCTTGAAACTGAAGGAATGTCCCTGTCCGGCCTGCACATCGGTATAGCACGTAAGCGTTATACAATGCCATCTGTACCACGTGCACGGCCAGCTTTTTGTACCACGCCTTTGTTTTACGCATGGCACTGTACTGCTTCAGTACTTGATCAGAGAGATCAACACCTCCCATGTACTTATTGTAGCCGAGGATGCAGTCTGGCTTGGAGGTCATTGGGGTGCTACCTCGGACAGGGACAGGGGTGCTGCCACTACCGTGTATTGTGGTCAACATAAGGACGTCCCTCTTGTCCTTATACTTGACCAGCAACAAGTTATCGCTGTGTAGTGCCCTGCTTTCTCCTTTTCTTAGGGGTTGCCCAATCAGATTTTTAGAGAGGCCTCTCTGATTTTTGCGCACGGTGCCGCATGCTACAGTACTTCTGGTGGAGAGGCATTTAAATAGTGGGATGCTGGTATAGAAGTTATCCACGTAAAGGTGATAACCCTGGTCCAGCAGTGGGTGCATCAAGTCCCACACTATTTTTCCACTAACTCCCAGGACAGGGGGTCATTCTGGAGGTTCTATCCTGGTGTCCTTCCCTTCATAAACCCGAAACCTGTAGGTGTACCCTGAGCTGCTCTCGCACAGCTTGTACATTTTAATTCCATACCTCGGCCTCTTGCTTGGCAGGTATTGGCGGAATTTTAGTCTCCCCTTAAAATGTACAAGGGACTCGTCTATTGCTATGTTCTTTTCGGGGGTGTACACTTCCTGAAATTTGGTGCAGAAATAATCAATCATTGGCATGATTTTGAATAGGCGGTCGTATGTGGGGTCATCACGGGGCGGGCACTGTGCATTATAATTATAATGCAAAAATTTCAGAATAATTTCAAATCGTGCCCGGGTCATTGCCATGCGGTATAATGGGGTGCTGTATAAAATGTCCACACTCCAGTATTGCCTAATCTCTGTTTTTTTTACTGGACCCATATGTAGGACAAGGCCCCAAAATGTCATCATCTCCGCTGCCTCTATGGGGGTCCACCTAGCAAATGATGACGTGGGGTTTTGGGCTAAAAATTGTTGGGCATATAAATTTGTTTGGGCCGCCATTATATTAACAAAATCCTCAGTGAAAAACAGCTTGAAATAGTGAATTTCTGCGATGCCTACAGTATCAAATCGAATTCCTGAGCTCCCTGTGAAATCTGGAATGTGAGGCTCATAATTATCAGGGGGTGGGTTCCACAGGGTATCGCTCATTTGGGGGGTTGCCTCAGCTGATGTCCTGGGGCGTCTTTGCGGGGGTTCCTCATCACTGGATGAGGATGATGAGGTCAAGATGAATGGGGCAATTTCCTCTTCTCCCTCGCTGGCCGATTCAGTGTCAGAGGCCAGGATGGCGTATGCCTCCTCAGCGGAGTAGAGCCTTTGAGATGATTGGGCCATTTTTATTAGGGGGGTATGTAGTGCTTCAACACATGTAATACTCTTTATAGAGGTGGTTTTGTATGTTGTGCTTTTACAAAAGGTAATATGAAATTTATAGGAAAAAAAAAAAGAAGAAAAAGAAAAGAATAAGAAAAATGTAGGCGAAAGAAATTTATTGAACGTTCAATATAGAACTGTAAAAAAAAATTGAGCTACAACTGTGTCGCTACACTATCAAAAATTTAGTGAACAAATTTCAGTTAAAAAAAACTGAATGTATGTCACTAAACGGACGCTGACTATAACGCTATAAATTTATACTAACTGTCGCTACGCTATTAAAAATTTAGTGAATGAACTTCAGTTAAAAAAAAACTGAATGTCCGTCACTAAACGGACGCTGACTATAAGATGTAAATTGATACTAAAACTGTCGCTACGCTATCAAAAATTTAGTGAACGAACTAAATGTCCGTCACTAAATGGACGCTAACTATAAGTACATTTATTCAAACTGTATAAAAAAATATATAGCTAGAATTTCTGCTATATATCTTTTTTACAAAACGGACGTCAGTAAACGTCCGCTACTCTAATGCTACTCTTTTTTTTTTACAGTTTTATAAAATGAAGAAAAAAAGGCCAAAAAAAAACCTGCGTAAACAAATTACCACTGAGGCTGATTATTAGACTCAGCACTCAGTAGCCACAGGGCGCACGCAAAAAAAAGGTGCAGTAATAAAAAAGGCCAAAAAATAAAAAAAATTACCACGGATGCTGATCAGTGATGGCGGTCACTGATCAGCACTCAGTGGCCGCAGGGCGCACACAGGGAGGTGCAAAAATACAAAAAAAAAGAAAGTCCTGTGCCAAAAATTGGCGGTCAGTGATGGCGGTCACTGATCCGCACTCAGCGGCCGCAGGACGTAAAAAGGGAAAGAGGGGGAGGGTACAGGGATGGGGGGGAGGGTACAGGGATAAGAAGTTTAGGAAAAAACAAGTGCTGCTGCTAAAAAAAATAAAAAATCAGCAGCAGCACAGTTGATGATGATGATGACGGTTCACTCTTCTGCAGGAAGCAGTCGGATGAAGACGTCACAGCAGGATCGCAGCACAGAAGGCCTCAGATTCGGTAAGTTGGCTTCACAGACGGTCACACCAGCTCTGCTCACCGTTCCTAACCGGAATGAGGTGGGCAGGGCTGGTGTAGCGTGTTTCAAACACCCGCCATGGCTGCGATTGGTCGGTCGGTGCTGACCGACCAACCATAGCGATCTGGAGGCTGGCATCACCGCCATTTTTTATATGGAACATGGTAGTCATTGGTGCTGTCCTAGACAGCCCCAATCACCACCATATCACTGTGCCCTGTGGAACAGTGATTGGCAAAAGCCGCAAACAGCCGCAATCGGCCGGTCTGAATTGACCGGCCAATGGCGGCGATCGCCGATGCGGGGGGGAGGCATCGTGTACAGATGGCCTGCTGTTATGAACAGCAGCCATCTTTACTTTAAAACTTTTATTTTTGATACGGTAACCCCTTCTGCATTTGGCGTATGGGTACGGCAAAATGGGGGAAGTCAATGCTTTTCATGGCGTACCCATACGGCAAATGTCGGGAAGGGGTTAAGATGCTTGGACACAGCACTCTGTGAACAGCCAGCTTCTTTAGCAATGTCCTATTGTGGCTTACCCCCCTTGTGGATGGTGTCAATGACTGTCTTCTGGACAACTGTCAAGTGAGCAGTCTTCCCCATGATTGTGTAGCCTACTGAACCAGACTGTTGGACCATTTAAAGGCTTAGGAAACATTTGCAGGTGTTTTGTGTTGATAAGCTGATTAGAGTGTGACACCATGAGTCTACAATCTTCAACTTTTACCCAATATTCAAATTTTCTGAGAGACTAAATTTTGGGTTTTCATTAACTGTTAGCCATAATCATCAACATTAAAAGAAAAAAAATGCTGGAAATAGATCACACTTTGTGTAATCAATCTATATAATATATGAATTTCACTTTTCGAATTGAATTACTGAAATAAATTAATTTTTTTATGATATTCTAATTAATTGAGAAGGACTAGTAATGTACTGGGAAACTGAAAATAAAATTCTTTGCGAGCTGAAACTGGAAAAAAAATGTGATTCCTCCATCTTACAATTTTACTATTTTTTTGTCCCACTAGGGGACTTGGAGACCTGCAGCACTGATCGCTGCTATAATACATTACACTACCTAGGTAGTGTAATGTATTATAACTGTCAGTGTAATGTTGACAGTCACTCTGACAGGAAGCCCATCAGGACCAGCCTCCGGCTGGTCCTCATAGACTTCCGTGCCATTGTATGGCCTCCAGTTGCCATGACAACCATCGGCAACCCCTGTGCTCAATCCCTGGGAAAGTTTGTTGCTACAAGAAACTTTACAGCTATTTGTTACAACAAACTTTATCTGTGATGGCCATGATTGGTTACAATGAATATCACATGATCGGGACCTGAACCATTTAGGTCCCAATCATGTGTCCAGGACCAGAGTTTACATATATCAGGTGTTCCCATTACATTCCTCTCTGGCTCAAAGGGGTCGTCCAGGCATGGGGCGATTTTTCATACTGATAACCTGTCCTCAAGATATATGTAAAGAAAAAAACAAAACATTGCAACATCACTCTGCAAATTATAAGACTACCTAATACACTGTATACAGATACATTTGCATTACTGCTATGTTTACCTACAAAAGTGAGGTTCTTAGAGCTAATTTTGATCAAATTATGTGAGCCCATCTGCCATGACAAAGCGACCTCTTTTAAGTGGGTCCCTAACCTCAAAATACACCTCCAGCCTTGCTGGATTACTGCAGCTCTGATCCTATTCACGTGAATAGGAGCAGAGCTGCATAGTTGCCAAAATTAGATTTTTTTTGTTTCCAGGAACACGTAGGCCGGATTCACACGAGCATGTTCGGTCCGTAATGTATGGAACGTATTTCGGCCGCAAGTCCCTGACCGAACACACTGCAGGGAGCCGGGCTCCTAGCATCATAGTTATGTACGATGCTAGGAGTCCCTGCCTCTCCGTGGAACTGCCGTACTGAAAACATGATTACATTATGAGACAGTTGTCCCGCAGCGAGGCAGGGACTCCTAGCGTCGGAGCCCGGCTCCCTGCAGTGTGTTCGGTCCGGGACTTGCGGCCGAAATACATTCCGTCCATTACAGACCGAACATGCTCCTGTGAATCCAGCCTAAGGGTATGGCTTCTTTGGTGGGTGTGTCTTATGGGGGACTGACTGATATGGTGATATGGCTAATAGGGCGTGGCTTTCTTCCCAGAATTTCTGCCTACAAATATAATAACAAAATTTTTTGCACTAGTTTGGCTGACCACTACTATGATGGCGAGTATTTCTCTGGTTATCTGGTTGTATAAAGGCAGGTGATGTCTCACTTCATCAATAGGGCTAAGCGATATGTGCTGCCAACTACTGGTAGTGTAAAGACCAGTAGATGGTGCCACAAACTGCTCCATGTAGATATTGCCACGCACTGCTTCCTGTAGATAATGCCACATGCCCCCCCCCCCCGTAGATAGTATCACAGTGCCCTCTGTACATAGTGCCACACACACACTTTTTAGATAGTGCCACAGTGCCCACTGTAGATAATCCCACAGTGCCCTCTGTAGATAATGCCACAGTGCCCTCTGTAGATAGTGTCACACTCCCCCTGTAGATAATGTCACAGTGCCCCCTGTAGATAATGTCCCAGTGCCATCTGTAGATAATGTCACAGTGCCATCTGTAGATAATGTCACAGTGCCACCTGTAGATAATGTCACAGTGCCCTCTGTAGATAGTGCCATACAACTCTGTAGATAATGCCACAATTCCCTCTGTAGATAGTGTCACAGTGCCCCCTGTAGTTAATGTCACACAGACTCCTGTAGTGCCACACACAACCCCTTGTAGATAGTGCCACACCCCCCCTTGTAGACAGTGCCACACACCCCCTTGTACATAGTGCCACACATACCCCCTTGTAGATAGCACCACACACCCCACCCTGTAGATAGCCGCACACACCCCTCCCTGTAGATGACTCTATTGGGGCTACCTCTATGAGTGGAATCTCTAGCCAGAGCGTTGCCGGCGGGGATTCCGGTCCAGTAGGAGCCCCTGACGTCCCTGTCCATATATGGACAGGGACGTCAGGGGCTCTCCCTAAGGGTATGTGCACACGACCTATTTTCAGACGTAATGGAGGCGTTTTACCCTCGAATTACGCCTGGAAAGACGGCTCCAATACGTCGGCACACATCTGCCCATTGGTTGCAATGGGTCTTACGATGTTCTGTGCAGACGAGCTGTAATTTTACACGTCGCTGTCAAAAGACAGCGCGTAAAATTACGCCCGCGTCAAAGAAGTGCAGGACACTTCTTGGGACGTAATTGGATCCGTTTTTCATTGACTCCATTGAAAAACGGCTCCAATTACGTCCGTAATGGACGCCGCGAAAAACGCGTGCACTTGTAAAAACGTCTGAAATTCAGGAGCTGTTTTCGCCTGAAAACCGCTCCGTAATTTCAGACGTATTTTGCGTTGCCGTGTGTACATACCCTAATAAGAGAGGAATCCCAGGCCAGACCGTTGGCAACGCTCTGGCTGGGGATTCCGCTCCTGGCTGAGCCCCTGACGTCACTGTCAATCTATGGATAGTGATGCCAGGGGCTCTTCCAGGAGCGGAATCCCCGACCAGAGCGTTGCCGATGCTTTGGCCGGGGATTCCGCTCCAGGAGGAGTGAATGGAAAAGTAGGGAGCGAATAGTTTTCTGCTCTGCCATAGTATTCAATTGTATCTTCGTCCTGAGGACACAGATGCAATTGAATATGGCAGTTGCCGGGATATGTTCGGGACAGTAATTTTCCGGGACTGTCTGTAAATTGGAGACAGTCCCGGCAAATTTGGGACTGTTGGCAACTATAGAGCTGCAGTACTGCAGCACGGTCGCTATATTGCGACTGGAGCCATCTGCTACTGGCACCGACCATTGCATGACTTCTGGTGCCTGTAGGCAGCCGCAATAGCTAATTGGTCCAGGTGTCGGACCCCCACGATCATATACCGATGACCGATCTTGTCGATAGGTCATCAGTATGAATAACCGCTATTATAGTTTCTCTTGGGAGAAGGTCACTTTTTTTGACTCTGAGACGGACAGAGAAACATTACATGCAATGCTATGGAAGACGTACTGAGCACAGCTCTATTATTTTGTCGTCAGTTGTTGCCGGTTTAGACAAATGATCTTGATGAAGGAGCCTCTGTGCAATAAAAACTGCCATTTACATATTTTTTGTTGTACTTTTGTCTTTTTGGGAAAAATAGTATCTACCCCCACATTACAAACCTGCTTAAAATTATACTTCTTTAGGAAATTGGCCCTGAGTCTTTATGAGTGATAAAGCCCATGAAGATTCTGAGCCCCTTTAGCTTTCAGGAATCAATATGAGTGTATGTATTCTTTGTATAGTGCTATAGAACATGCCGGCACCACAATAAATAATATACCACCTCTACGGAATGGGTCATGAGGTTGGTAAGGTGTGCAGCATATATTGGTGGGCTATCCTTGGCAGGGATGGTGTCAGCACCAGGCAAACCTGAGCAGATGCCAGTGCCTACTGGATTTTGGAGGACCCTGGTAAACTTGTGATGCTGAGGGTAAGATAGACAGGGGGCCCACTGTGATTTTATAGACTCACATACTCCTGGAACAAGCCATGCACTTGGGTATTAGTGACTTACAGGGGGCAATTTATTGAGACTGGCGTTTTGTACGCCAGTCGTAATAGAAAGAAAAGTAGGTGTAAACTGCGACACATTTATTAAGAGGCAAAAGCCTCTTAATATATGTGTCGCATGTTTTGGCCGGATGATGCGTCAAAATTGTGTTGCAACGACTGCAGCCCCACGCCATCCATTCCCTCGGACATAAAATAAGAAAACACAAACTCACTTTACCGCTCCTCTTCTCTCCCCTGGCTGCCTCATAATTCCAGCGCCGCTTATACAAGGTCCTTAGGTAGAGTAGCGTAAAAGCCTTATATGCAAGTGTATAAGTGTAATTAAATGTCCAATGGTGGGGGGCCCGCTGGGTGGTCTTATGAGGGGGCAAGCTTGTGGCCCAGCCCGGGCCTCTACCTTGATAGGCCCCATAGAGTGAAATCTAGATTTCCACTATAATTTATTGGGCCTCAATGGCCACAACCGCTCCCCTGAAGCTAAGCCCTTTTCCACAAAAGTGGCAAGGGTGGCAAAAAAAAGGCCAAAAACGTTTGTCCCTTTCGTGACTTTCCTACGCCAAAAAACTGGAGTAGAAAGGTTGATAAATTATCCCCATGGTTTCTTCCTATATTTAGAATATTGTCCATAGTAAATTCTGTACTACACACTCATTTTTAAACCCTTAAAGCAAAGCATAACAACACAACAAAATCTACACCCATGTCCAACACCCACAGAAGTCGCTAATTTTGTTTCCTTTTGTGAATTGGTTTTGCGCTCCATCTGTATACTCTGACTATTCGTCCATAGATATGAAAGTTAAAAACATTAACCACAAATATCTCTATATATCTAATTAGCAGATGTAATGTGGCAGAAAAAGGAGTCATTACTACATTACCGGGGCCATGAAGAGCAGCCATGGACTAAAACTTTCCCACCGACAAGGGAAAGTGTTCTAGAAGACAAGTGGGTAGATATGTGGCTAGAGGATGAAAACAGGCCCATTCAAGACCTTTACTGCTCTATGCAGAGAAAAAGAGAAATAAGGTAAATTTTCTATTCATATATCTATCATAGATTTATACAGTACTGTGCAAACGTTTTAGGCAGTTGTGGAAAGAGGCTGCAAAGTAAGAATAGAAGTGTTAATAGGTTTTCTTTTACCAATTAACAAAATACAAAGTGAATGAACAGAAAATAAATCTGAATTGAATCAAAATTTTGTGTGACCACCCTTTGCCCTCAAAAGAGCATCAATTCTTCTAGGTGCACTTGCACACAGATTTTGAAGGAACTCGGCAGGGAGGTTGTTCCACACATCTTGGAGAACTAGCCACAGATCTTCTGTGGATTTAGGCTTCCTTAAATACTTCTGTCTCTTCTTGTAAGACTCGATGATGTTGAGATCAGGACCCTGTGCAGGGGCGGACTGGGGGTCATGTGTACCCCGGGCCAGTCAACTAGTAGGCATTTTGGGCCGCGCCAATTTGAGTCGGGGGCCCTGCGTGGGCGACTGCAACAGGGTCTACTGACAACCTGGCCTGTAAGAGCAGTCACGCACGCAGGGCTCCGGACTCAATTGTGCTTGTGTCCTTAGGACGCAGATGCAACTCAGGACTGGGGAGGCAAAGGAACCTTCGGTTCCCTTCGCCATTCGGTGCATATTTATGATGCAGGTGACATAATTGCGCCGCCTGCGACATTCCGCTGGAACAGGCCTGGTCAGAAGAGACCAGGCCTACATCGCTGGAGGAGAAGACGTCACAGGGACAGGTGAGCGTGATATTATCTACATTGTCGCTGTGGCACTTTACAGGGTGCAGTTTGTCACTTTACAGGGGCAGTATGACATTATACAGGGGGTGGTGTGGCACTATAAGGGGACAGTGTGACACTATAGAGGGAACAGTGTGGCACTATACAGGGGGCAGTGTAGCACTTTACACAAAATAGGGTGGCACTATGCAGGGGACAGTGTGTCACTCTACAGGCAGCAGTGTGGCACTTTACAAGGGACAATGTGGTACTATATAGGGCGCAGTGTGGCACTATACAGGGCGCAGTGTGGCACTATACAGGGGTCTTTGGGGCACTATGCAGGTGACAGTGTGGCACTATGCAGGGGGCAGTGTGACACTATACAGGGGGCAGTGTGGCACTACGTACATGGGCAGTGTGTGGCTCTATCTGCATTGGCACTGAGGCAATATTTACAGGGGCACTGTGGCAATAACTACATGAGCACTGTGGCACTAACTGCATGGGCACTATCTACATGGGCACTGTGGCACTATCTACATGGACACTGTGGCACTATCTACATGGACACTGTGGCACTATCTACAGGCAGCACAAAGGGCCATTATTACTGTGTGGGGGCACAGTTAATGAGCACCAAGGAATCCATATTACCGTCTGGGGCACTGTGGAAGGTGAGTTTGTTTATAGGGTGGGGTATATGTAGGGAGGATGCTGGAAAAGTGAAAAACCAACATGTCTGGTGTGTCAAATTCTGGAGATATGAGTCTGGGCCGAAAGGAGAAGAAAAGGAAAGAAAAGAGAACAACTCCCATCAGAAAAGACGTCACCTGTGAGTCACTGGATTTATAGAGGCACTGTCACCTCTCCTGACATGTCTATTAGAGTAAATCCTTGTATTCCCCATAAGAGAACAATTCAGTAGCATCTTTACTTAGAAGTCTGTGTTTTGACGTTCCTCTGTCATTCTTCCTGGAAACTTATGAATAAGGTCTGGCCTACATGGAGACTTTTTGTAACGCAACTAAATAATTTTAACGATGGAGCTACAGCAGCAATACATTAAGTTGCAGGCAATCTTGTGGACTGCAGCTGTCATTATATAGTTAAGATCAATCAGTAATGCTACAGAAAGTCTCAGTTTAGCCCAGGCCTAATTTACAACTGGTTGTTACCCCTCTCCTAGTAAATAGGATGTGTCCCTACACAGTGTGATACAGTCAGCGATGATGAAACCCTGTTAGTGTGTAGGGACACAGTCATATAAGGGAAACGGTAACACCCAGTTGTCAATTTATTCATACATTTCCCGGAGGAATAACCGAGGAATGGCACATTGCAGAGTTCTAAGAAAAGATGAGAATTTTTATGTCATGGGGAATACAATTATTTACTAAAACAGACATATCAGGAGAGGTAAGAAATACTCTTTGTTATATATTTTGCCTGTAACTGCGTCTGATCAGTACTGTATTCTCTTGTATGGTTTGCAGCGTGACAATTCTCTGCAGACGTTCTCTGTAGAACTGGTATCTGACACTTGTATGACCACTGTGAAGTCTGCAGAGTAATAATACTCTGCAGAGCGCTGTATAGAACTGATATCTGACCACTATATGATCACCATATGGTGATATTATTGGATATATTGGTGCTTGTATAGTGGTAGTGTACTGGTGTCCCTGACTGAAAAGTGATGTCTGTTCTATGTTCCATTTTTGTTTACTTCCCGCACGAGGACATATAGTTACTGAGTCATTCCTTGTGTACACTGTCGGCGACAGTGTGCACCGGGAACTGGGAGGTCAGCTGTCTCCGACAGCTGACATTCCACTCTTGCCGGCCATCGGTCCTTTTTAGCTGATTTAGGCAATTAACCCCTTAAATGTGGCGATCGGTTGCGATCGCCCCATTTTAGGGGTTTCTAGCACACTGACAGGCCCCGCACTGAAATTGCGGGGTTTGGCTATGGTGGGCATGGCAACTGGAGGCCAAACAATGGCCTCCGTGTCTGCTATGGACGGAAGCCTATAGGCTTCCTGTCGGTGACAGTGTGCATCGGGAACCGGGAGGTCAGCTCTCTCCGATCGCCGCATTTAGGGGGTTTGTAGCACATCGGCAGCCCCCTTGCAATTGTGGGGGTTGCCGATGGTTGCCATGGGCAACCGGAGGCCAGACAACGGCCTCCGGGTCTACAATGTATGGAAGCCTGTAGGGACCATCCAGCCTCTGGCTGGTCCTCATAGGCTTGCTGTCAGAGTGACTTTGGCATCACACTGACAGTTGGAATACATTACACTACTAGGTAGTGTAATGTATTCTAGCAGCGATGAGTGTTGCAGGTAAAAAAAAAAAGTTAAAAAAATAAACACTGCTTTTTTTTCCTATAATAAGCCTTATGTTATTGGAAAAAAATTAAACCGTTAAAAAAGTACACATATTTGGTATCACCGCGTTCGTAACGAGCCAAACTATAAAACTATAATGTTATTTTTCCCGCACGGTGAACACCGCAAAAAATAAATGAAAAACTATGCCAGCATCGCTATTTTTTGGTCACCACCCCTCCCAAGATATAGAATAAAAAGTGATTAAAAAGTCGCATTTACCCCAAAATAGAACCAATAAAAACTAACACCCGGGGACACTATATACAGGGGGGTATATATGTGGGGATGTGGGCCACTATATACAGGGGGGGGTCTATATGTGGGGCACTATCTACAGGGGGGTCTATATGTGGGGCACTATATACAGGGGGAGCTATATGTGGAACACAATATACATGGGTGGGCTATATGTAGAGCACTATCTATAGGGAGGGCTATACGTGGGACACTATATACAGGGGTGGGTAACCCATGGGGCACTATCTACAGGGGCTTCTCTATGTAGGGCACTATCTACAGAGGCTCTATGGGGGTCACTATCTACAGGGGGCAATGGGAGCACTATCTACAGGGGGCACGGTGTGTGTGTGTGTGTGTGTGTGTGTGTGTGTGGAACACAGTGTATGGTACTATTATAATCAGGGAACAGTGTATGGCGCTATTATAATTAGAGGTGCAGTGTATGGTACTATTATAATCAGGGACACCGTGTATGGCGCTATTATAGTTAGTGGTGCGGTGTGAGGCGCTTTATTATACTTAGAGGTGTTGAGAACTTTAACTTCGTTTATAGGTGCAGAAATGTTTTAAAATTGAGAAGTGAAGACATCTGAGCGGAAAACTGCAGAAATGGGTCGCGGCCAGAAGAAATCCATTATAGTGGTCTGGACCGGAGGGAGAAAGAAAGAGAAAAATAATTAGAATCTGTGACGTCACCGGTGAGACACTTAATGTAAATGTTTATTCTGCCTCTAATCAGTAATGTAGTCACTGTATGATCTGCAGCGAAATGATGGTTGGTATGATTTTTTGTGAGACAGCATCTCCCAGCATATCCTTACTATTGTTCGGGCCATGCTGAGAGCTGTAGTTTTACGCCGTACAAAGCTATACGGCAGGGGTTGCACTAAATTGAGCGGTATTTGTTCTGGTGTTATATATATACTGAGCTTGGTTCTGATGCTGTTTTTAAGTACTGAGCTTTGTTCTGGTGCTGTATATATGTATGAGCTTGTTTCTGGGAATGTATATATGTACTGAGCTTGGTTCTGGTGCTGTATTTATGTACTGAGCTTGGTTCTGGGGATGTATATATGTACTAAGCTTTGTTCTGGTGTTGTATTTATTTACTAAGCTTGGCTTTGGGGCTGTATTTATCTAATGAGCTTAGTTCTGGGGCTGTATATATGTACTGAGCTTGGTTCTAGTGCTGTATTTATGTACTAAGGTTGGTTTTGGTATTGTATATATGTACTGAGCTTGGTTCTGGGGATGTATATATGTATGTGCTTGGTTCTAGTGCTGTATTTATGTACTGTGCTTGATTGTGGTACTGTATGTATATATGTACTGAGCTTGGTTCTGATGCTGTATACAGTCAAGGAAATAAGTATTTGATCCCTTGCTGATTTTGTAAGTTTCCCACTGTCAAAGTCATGAACAGTCTAGAATTTTTAGGCTAGGTTAATTTTACCAGTGAGAGATAGATTATATTTAAAAAAAAAAACAGAAAATCACATAGTCAAAATTATATATATTTATTTGCATTGTGCACAGAGAAATAAGTATTTGATCCCCTACCAACCATTAAGAGTTCAGCCTCCTCCAGACCATTTACACGTCCAAATCAACTTGGTGCCTGCATTAAAGACAGCTGTCTTAAATGGTCACCTGTATAAAAGACTCCTGTCCACAGACTCAATTAATCAGTCTGACTCTAACCTCTACAACATGGGCAAGACCAAAGAGCTTTCTAAGGATGTCAGGGACAAGATCATAGACCGCACAAGGCTGGAATGGGCTACAAAACCATAAGTAAGACGCTGGGTGAGAAGGAGACAACTGTTGGTGCAATAGTAAGAAAATGGAAGACATACAAAATGACTGTCAATCGACATCGATCTGGGGCTCCATGCAAAATCTCACCTCGTGGGGTATCCTTGATCCTGAGGAAGGTGAGAGCTCAGCCGAAACCTACACGGGGGGAACTTGTTAATGATCTCAAGGCAGCTGGGACCACAGTCACCAAGAAAACCATTGGTAACACATTACGCCGTAATGGATTAAAATACTGCAGTGCTCGCAAGGTCCCCCTGCTCAAGAAGGCACATGTACAGGCCCGTCTGAAGTTTGCAAATAAACATCTGGATGATTCTGAGACTGATTGGGAGGAGGTGCTGTGGTCAGATGAGACTAAAATTGAGCTCTTTGGCATTAACTCAACTCGCCGTGTTTGGAGGAAGAGAAATGCTGCCTATGACCCAAAGAACACCGTCCCCACTGTCAAGCATGGAGGTGGAAACATTATGTTTTGGGAGTGTTTCTCTGCTAAGGGCACAGGACTACTTCACCGCATCAATGGGAGAATGGATGGAGCCATGTACCGTCAAATCCTGAGTGACAACCTCCTTCCCTCCACCAGGACATTAAAAATGGCTCGTGGCTGGGTCTTCCAGCACGACAATAACCCGAAACATACAGCCAAGGCAACAAAGGAGTGGCTCAAAAAGAAGCACATTAAGATCATGGAGTGGCCTAGCCAGTCTCCAGACCTTAATCCCATCGAAAACTTAACCTAGCCTAAAAATTCTAGACTGTTCATGTCTTTGACAGTGGGCAAACTTACAAAATCAGCAAGGGATCAAATACTTATTTCCTTCACTGTATATGTACTGAGCTCGGTTCTGGTGCTATATATATATACATATAAAGAGCACCAGAACTTGAGCTTGGTTCTGGAGCCGTATATGTCAGAGCTTGGTTCTGGAGATGTAATTATATAGAATATATTTCTAATAACAAAATTGCAGGGCAGATGGAGTTGTTCTCAATTCATTGTATATTTCATGGGAACGTGTCTGGTAGTTTTAACCCCTTGAACCGCGACCATGCGGTAATACATGACCTGACAAAATATTTCCAAATGTATGTTTTTTTCAGATGCAGCTAAGTCTTTAAAATCCACTTTTAGAACGGTGCACACTATATGCTAATTACTCATTAAAGGGTCATGGGGAGGTGCCGCTATCCTGAAGAGTCACATAGTCCTGCCTCCAAACCCAACTTTCCATGTTTGATTGACATCACCCTGGCAGATACAACTTTCTCGGATGCGCCATTGCCTTGTGGCACTATACACAAGGGGGGGCTGTGTGGCACTATACACAAGGGGAGCTGTGTGGCACTATAAACAAGGGGGAGCTGTGTGGTACTATAAACATGGGAGAGCTGTGTGGCACTATACACATCGGGGAGCTGTGTGGCACTATATACAAGGGGCTGTGTGGCACTACTAAGGGGGTGGCTGTGTGGCACTATCTACTAGGGGGGCTGGCTGGCACTATTTACAAGGGGGAGGGCTGTGGCTCTATCGACAGGGGGCTGTGTGTGGCGCAAACTACAGGGGTCTGTGTGCGGCACTATCTATTATGAGGGGGCTGTGCGGCACTATCTTCTAAGGGGGGGGCTGTGTGGCAATATATACAGTGGAAGCTGTATAACGCTATATACAGGGGGGCTTTATGGCGATCTCTACAGGGGGGCTGTATGGCACTATCTACAAGCGGGAGGTGGGGGCGCTATCTACAAGTGGGTGTGACACTGTCTATAGGCGGGGCTGTATAGCACTATCTACAGGGGGGCTGTATGGCACATTCTACAGGGGGCACTATCTATAAGGGGGGCTGCTTGTGGTACCTGGGGGGCCCATTCAAGAGTTTGCTATGGGGCCCAGTCTTTCCCAGTTAAGCCCCTGATAGTAATGGAGGGGAATCTGTAGCCAGCATATAATATATAGTAATGAAGGGTCTCTAGCATGCATGTAATATATAGTAATGGAGAGGGGTCTTTATCCTGCAAGTAATATATAGTAATGGGGGGTCTCTAGCATGCATGTAATATATAGTAATGGAGAGGGGTCTTTATCCCGCATGTAAGCTATAGTAATGGTGGTCTCTAGCATGCATGTAATATATAGTAATGGAAGGTCTCATGCATGCATGTAATATATAGTAATGGGGGGTCTCTAGTCTGCATATAATATATAGTAATGGAGAAGGGTCTCTATCCTGTATGTAATATATAGTAATGGGGGGTCTCTAGCATGCATGTTATATATAGTAATGGGCGGGCCCCTATCATGCAATTTGTATATAGTAATGGCGGGTCTCTAGAATGCATATATATATAGTAAGGTGGGATTTGTTATCGCCACAATCACAGGCTCAGGAACCAATAAATTTTTGTTCCTGATTCCTCTTGCTATCAGCTCAATTATGTATCTAGGATTGCACATACATGTGCGATTCCAACATCACCACTGTCGTTCAACGGCGGATGATAATAAAGCACAGTTACCTCTGCTGCCATTATACAGCAGACAGGGGTAAACTGGTTAAGGTAGGGCCGCAGCGTCCATGAGTTGAGGTGAGCATCTCGCCTCAGGTGCCACTGAATCTAACCGCCGCTACCCCATCCTGCACTATCATTTTGTCTGTGTCTATAGGACGCAGATACAATTACTAGCTGTGGCATGGCAAGGAACATTAATTCCTTGCTCTGCCATTCAGCGCCTTTCAATGAAGCCTGTGGAGTGATGACGTCATTGTGCCACCTGCATTATTAAAAAGGCGCTGAATTGCAGGGCTCCTTGCCCTTCCATTCAGCACTGTTCAATGACGCAGGTGGCGAGATGATGTCATCGCGTCGCTTGCGTCGTTCAGCTCCCGCAGACCTGCTCATTAGAGAGCATGCCTGCTAGAGGACGGCACCAGAACGGGATTAGGTGAGTATGTAAAGTTTTTTTTTTTTAGTTAACAGTGTGAGTGGCATTATCTACAGGGGCTCTATCTACAGTAGGCTTTATCAACAGGGGGCTTTATTTACAGGGGGCTCTATGGGGCTTTATTTACAGGGGCCCCATATACAGGGGACTCTGGGAGGCACTATTTACAGGGGGATCTATGAGGGCCTCTATCCACATAGAGCACTATCTCCAGGGGATCTATGTAGAGCGCTATCTTCAGGGGGATCTATGGGGAGCAGCAGCTACAGGGGGCTCCATAGGGGGAACTAGCTACAGTGGGCTCTATGGGTAGCGGTAGCTACGGGAGGCTATATGGGGGGCACTATCTACAGGGGGCTCCATGGGGGCACTAGTTACAGGGGGCTTTATGGGGACACTATAGTAGACACTATGTATGGGTAGCACACTCTACATGGGGCTCTCTGTAGGGCACTGTCTACAGGGGGCTCTCTGTGGTGTACTGTGTACAGGTGGTCCTATGAGGGGTACTGTGTACAGGGGGCTCTATGGGGGGGCACTATCTACAGGGAGCTCTATGGGGCACCCATAGAGCCCCTATCTACAGGGGGCGTTGTGGGGGACTACCTACAGGGGGCACTGTGTGTGTGTGGGAAACAGTGTATGGTGCTCTTATATTCAGGAGCACAGTGTATAGTGTGATTATATTTAGGGAAGCAGTGTGTGGCACAATGAGAATTTTATTTTTGTTTATAGGTGCGGAAATGTTTGAAAAGTAAGAAGCTGAAGACATCTGGGCGGCAAACTGCAGAAATAGACCATGGCTGGGAGAAGTCATCATAGAGGTCTGGACAGGATGGAGAAGAAAAGATGAAAAAGAACGACTGGAATATGAGAAGACGTCACTCAATGTAAATGTTTACTCTGCCTCTAATGAATACTGTAGTCACTGTATGAGCTGCAGCGAGATGATGGGTGATATGATATTTTTTGTGACACAGTAACTCCTAGCATATCCTTACCATTGTTCGGGCCATGCTAGGAGCTGTAGTTTTACGCCATACAAACATATACAGCATGGGTTAAACTGAATTTGCTAATGATCTATGTACTGAGCTGTATTTGTGCTGGTACAATATATATATGTAGAATTTTTAGGCTAAGTTAATTTTACCAGTGAGAGATAGATTATATTTTAAAAAAAACTGAAAATCACATTGTCAAAATTATATATATTTATTTGCATTGTGCACAGAGAAATAAGTATTTGATCCCCTACCAACCATTAAGAGTTCAGCCTCCTCCAGACCAGTTACATGCTCCAAATCAACTTGGTGCCTGCATTAAAGACAGCTGTCTTAAATGGTCACCTGTATAAAAGACTCCTGTCCACAGACTCAATTAGTCAGTCTGACTCTAACCTCTACAACATGGGCAAGACCAAAGAGCTTTCTAAGGATGTCAGGGACAAGATCATAGACCTGCACAAGGCTGGAATGGGCTACAAAACCATAAGTAAGACGCTGGGTGAGAAGGAGACAACATTATGTTTTGGGAGTGTTTCTCTGCTAAGGGCACAGGACTACTTCACCGCATCAATGGGAGAATGGATGGAGCCATGTACCGTCAAATCCTGAGTGACAACCTCCTTCCCTCCACCAGGACATTAAAAATGTCTCGTGGCTGGGTCTTCCAGCACGACAATGACCCGAAACATACAGCCAAGGCAACAAAGGAGTGGCTCAAAAAGAAGCACATTAAGGTCATGGAGTGGCCTAGCCAGTCTCCAGACCTTCATCCCATCGAAAACTTATGGAGGGAGCTGAAGATCCGAGTTGCCAAGCGACAGCCTCGAAATCTTAATGATTTACAGATGATCTGCAAAGAGGAGTGGGCCAAAATTCCATCTAACATGTGTGCAAACCTCATCATCAACTACAAAAAATGTCTGACTGCTGTGCTTGCCAACAAGGGTTTTGCCACCAAGTATTAAGTCTTGTTTGCCAAAGGGATCAAATACTTATTTCTCTGTGCACAATGCAAATAAATATATATAATTTTGACAATGTGATTTTTTTTTTTTTTTTTTTATATAATCTATCTCTCACTGGTAAAATTAACCTAGCCTAAAAATTCTAGACTGTTCATGTCTTTGACAGTGGGCAAACTTACAAAATCAGCAAGGGATCAAATACTTATTTCCTTCACTGTATATATATATATATATATATATATATATATATAATGTACTGAGCTTTTTTCTGGTGCTGTATATATGTACCGAGCTTGGTTCTGGTGCTGTATATATGTACTGAGCTTGGTTCTTGTATTTTATTTGTGTACTGAGCTTTGTTCTGGTGCTGTATTTATGTACTGAGCTTGGTTCTTGTATTTTATTTGTGTACTGAGCTTTGTTCTGGTGCTGTATTTATGTACTGAGCTTGGTTTGGGTACTACATGTATGTACTGAGCTTGGTTCTGGTTCTGTATGTGTATGTATATATATATATATATATATACTGAGTTTGGTTCTGCTGCTGTGTGTGTGTGTATATATATATATATATATATATATATATATATATATGTACACTACCGTTTGGGGTCACCCAGACAATTTTGTGTTTTCCATGAAAACTCACACTTATATTTATCAAATGAGTTGCAAAATGACTAGAAAATATAGTCAAGACATTGACAAGGTTAGAAATAATGATTTTTATTTGAAATAATAATATCCTCCTTCAAACTTTGCTTTCGTCAAAGAATGCTCCATTTGCAGCAATCACAGCATTGCAGACCTTTGGCATTCTAGCTGTTAATTTGCTGAGGTAATTGGGAGAAATTTCACCCCATGCTTCCAGAAGCCCCTCCGACAAGTTGGATTGGCTTGATGGGCACTTCTTGCGTACCATACGGTCAAGCTGCTCCCACAACAGCTCTATGGGGTTGAGATCTGGTGACTGCGCTGGCCACTCCATTACAGATAGAATACCAGCTGCCTGCTTCTTCCCTAAATAGTTCTTGCATAATTTGGAGGTGTGCTTTGGGTCATTGTCCTGTTGTAGGATGAAATTGGCTCCAATCAAGCGCTGTCCACAGGGTATGGCATGGCATTGCAAAATGGAGTGATAGCCTTCCTTATTCAAAATCCCTTTTACCTTGTACAAATCTCCCACTTTACCAGCACCAAAGCAACCCCAGACCATCACATTACCTCCACCATGCTTGACAGATGGCGTCAGGCACTCTTCCAGCATCTTTTAAGTTGTTCTGTGTCTCACAAATGTTCTTCTGTGTGATCCAAACACCTCAAACTTCGATTCGTCTGTCCATAACACTTTTTTCCAATCTTCCTCTGTCCAATGTCTGTGTGCTTTTGCCCATATTAATCTTTTCCTTTTATTAGCCAGTCTCAGATATGGCTTTTTCTTTGCCACTGTGCCCTGAAGGGCAGCATCCCGGAGTCGCCTCTTCACTGTAGACGTTGACACTGGAGTTTTGCGGGTACTATTTAATCAAGCTGCCATTTGAGGACCTGTGAGGCGTCTATTTCTCAAACTAGAGACTCTAATGTACTTGTCTTGTTGCTCAGTTGTGCAGCGGGGCCTCCCACTTCTCTTTCTACTCTGGTTAGAGCCTGTTTGTGCTGTCCTCTGAAGGGAGTAGTACACACCGTTGTAGGAAATCTTCAGTTTCTTGGCAATTTCTCGCATGAAATAGTCTTCATTTCTAAGAACAAGAATAGACTGTCGAGTTTCACATGAAAGCTCTTTTTCTAGCCATTTTGAGAGTTTAATCGAACCCACAAATGTAATGCTCCAGATTCTCAACTAGCTCAAAGGAAGGTCAGTTTTATAGCTCCTCTAAACAGCAAAACTGTTTACAGCGGTGCTAACATAATTCCACAAGGGCTTTCAAGTGTTTTCTAATCATCCATTAGCCTTCTAACACAGTTAGCAAACACAATGTACCATTAGAACACTGGAGTGATGGTTGCTGGAAATGGGCCTCTATACACCTATGTAGATATTGCATTAAAAACCAGACGTTTGCAGCTAGAATAGTCATTTAGCACATTAACAATGTATAGACTGTATTTCTGATTAATGTAATGTTCTCATCATTGAAAAAAACTGTGCTTTTCTTTAAAAAATAAGGGAATTTCTAAGTGACCCTAAACTAACGCTAGCGTATATACGTGTATATATATATATATATATATATATATATATATATATATATATATATATATATATACTGAGCTTTGTTCTGCTGCTGTATATATGTACTGAGCTTTGTTCTGGTGCTGTATGTATGTACTAAGCTGGGTTCTGCTGCTGTGTATATGTACTGAGCTGGGTTCTGCTGCTGTGTATATGTACTGAGCTTTGTTCTGGTACTGCATATATGTACTGAGCTTTGTTATTGTACTGTATAAATGCACTGAGCTTGGTTCTGGAGCTGTAATTATATAGGATATATTTATAATAACAAAATTGCAGGGCAGATGGAATTGTTGCAATTCATTGTATATATAATGGGAACCTGTCGTTTTAACCCCTTGAACCACGACCATGTGGTAATACATGACCTAACAATATCTCCAAACATTCCCCTGATTTTATTTCAGATGTAGCAAAATATATAAAATCAACTTTTAAAATGACGCACGCTATATGCTAATTACTGTATAAAGGGTCATGTGGTGGTTCCACTATCCTGAAGAGTCACACAGTCTTGACTACAAACCCACATTTCCATGCTTGATTGACAACCCTCTTGCTGCTCTACATCACTACCAGTCTCTTCATTGCTGCACCACACATTTCAGGGGCGTACAAGGCAACGGCACATCTGAAAGAGTTGGAGGAGGCTGGTAGTGATGTAGAACAGCCTGTGGGTGGGGGGGGGTGCAATTTTTGCCTCAGACAGCAGAAAAGCTAGAGGGGGAAAGTGTTGTGATTATTGTCACAATGATCACATGCCCAGAGACCATGCTGATTTGTCTCTGGGTAGAGCTCCGTGATGTCAGATGTCGGGAGACAGTTGCATCATGGAACTAAATGCTGCTACTGAGCGGCAAACAGTGTATATCTGCAGGACGTTCTGGAACGTCCCTGCTGAGTTAATTGCGCACTGTCTGGACGTTTATAGTCTATGGACGGTCCGCAACTGGTTAAGGATGGTCCGCTTCTCATGAGCCAGTGCTGTGCGCTTGTTCTTCTTTATGCTGAAGATAGCTCTTAATGACATTGGCTGTATGCTTGGGGTCGTTGTTCTGCTGCAGAATAAATTTGGAGCCAATCAGGCGCCTCCCTGGTGGTATTGCATGATGGATAAGTATCAGCCTGTATTTCTCAGCATTGATTATTTTGTTAATTTATAAAAAGAAAAACTATTCACACTTCTACTTTTGAACACATCTTACTTCTTACTTTGCAGCATTTTTCCACAACTGTCTAAAACTTTTGCACAGTCCTGTATCTATATATATATATATATATATATATATATATATATATATATTAGTTCTTCTCAATTAATTAGAATATCATCAAATAGTTAATTTATTTCAGTAATTAATTTCAAAAGTGAAACTCATATATTATTTAGATTCATTACACACAGAGTAATCTATTTCCAGCATTGTTTTATTTTAATGTTGATGATTATGGCTAACCGTTAATAAAAACTCCAAATTTAGTCTCTCAGAAAATTTGAATATTGGGTAAAAGTTGAAGATTGTAGACTCATGGTGTCACACTCTAATCAGCTAATCAACACAAAACACCTGCAAAGGTTTCCTAAGCCTTTAAATGGTCCAACAGTCTGGTTCAGTAGGCTACACAATCATGGGGAAGACTGCTGACTTGACAGTTCTCCAGAAGACAGTAATTGACACCCTCCACATGGTGGGTAAGCCACAAAAGGACATTGCTAAAGAAGCTGGCTGTTCACATAGTGCTGTATCCAAGCATATTAATGGGAAGTTGAGAGGAAGGAAAAAGTGTGATATACAAAGGTGCACAAGCAACAGGGATAACCGCAGCCTTGAAAGGATTGTCAAGAAAAGGCCATTCAAGAATCTGGGGGAAATTTACAAGGAGTGGACTGCGGCTTCAAGAGCCACCACACACAGACGTATCCAGGACATGGGCTACAACTGTCGCATTCCTTGAGATGTCAGAAGCGTCTTACCTGGGCTAAGGAGATAAAGGACTGGTCTGCTGCTCAGTGGTCCAAAGTCCTGTTTTCAGATTAAAGCAAATTTTGCATTTCATTTGGAAATCAAGGTCCCAGAGTCTGGAGGAAGAGTGGAGAGACATCAATCCAAGTTGCTTGCGGTCCAGTGTGAAGTTTCCACAGTTAGTGACGGTTTGGGAGCCATGTCATCTGCTGGTGTTGGTCCACTGTGTTATATCAAGTCCAGAGTCAGCGCAGCCGTCTACCAGAACATTTTCGAGCACTTTATGCTTCCCCCTGCTGACAAGCTTTATGGAGATGCTGATTTCATTTTCCAGCAGGACTTAGCACCTGCCCAGACTGCCAAAAGTATCAATACCTGGTTTAATAACCACAGTATCACTGTGCTTGATTGGCCAGCAAACTCGCCTGACCTAAACCCAATAGAGAATCTAGAAGGTATTGTCAAGAGGAAGATGAGACACCAGACCCAACAATGCAGATGAGCTGAAGGCCGCTATCAAAGCAACCTGGGCTTCCATAACACCTCAGCAGTGCTACAGTCTGATCGCCCCCATGCGACGCTGCATTGATAACACCTCAGCAGTGCCACAGGCTGATCGCCCCCATGCCACGCCGCATTGATAACACCTCAGCAGTGCCACAGGCTGATCGCCCCCATGCCACGCCGCATTGATAACACCTCAGCAGTGCCAAAGGCTGATCGCCTCCATGCCACGCAGAATGATAACACCTCAGCAGTGCCACAGGCTGGTCGCCTCCATGCCACGCCGCATTGATGCAATAATTCATGCAACAGGTGCCCCGACCAAGTATTGAGTTCACTTACTGTACATACTTTTTAGTAGGCCAACATTTCCGTATTAAAAAATAATTTTTGAAATTGGACTTCTATAATATTCTAATTTTCTGAGAAACTACGTTTTGGATTTTCATTACATATTAGCCATAATCATAAAAAAAAATTCTGGAAATAGATCACTCTGTGTGTAATGAATCTATATAATATGAGTTTCACTGTTTGAATTGAATTAATGAAATAAATTAACTTTTTGATAATATTCTAATTCATTGAGAAGGACGCGCGTGTGTGTATGTGTGTGTGTGTGTGTGTGTGTGTGTGTGTGTGTGTGTATATTTATATATATATATATATATATATATATATATATGTATAATTTATACATATATATTTTTAATATTTATAAAATATTTTATCAGCGTAATTTTTTTTAAATTGCTCCAATGTATCTAAAATATAAAATAATAATTTTGACCGTAGAATGCTAAACAGTTTGTGTGTACAGCTTCTATGCAGACCTATGTGTCTCCATGGTTACAGACTACAAACAAACCTGCTACTTGTTAACCTTCTGAATGAAAGTTAGCAAGAAGTAGGAGACAGATGGAAGAGAGTATGATCCAAAATTATCAAAAGTGCCATCATTTTAGCCAAGATAAAGCTTGGCTAATTTATTGACATATATTGTGGCAAACTTGACATCACTGCCATTAACTTTCACAGTGGCTAAAAAATCACAGCATTTTTTTCTTGCCATTTGCAACTTTTCTTTTTTAGACTATTTCTTTTAAAGTTTCCTTTTATAAATGTGTCTAAATCCTGGCCAAGCAGTAAGCCAAGTCCACTTTTCACTCATCTTGTACAAACTGATGTGCATGGTGGAAATGTCTCTAAATTCTGGTGCAAATGTAACACAGCACATTAGACACTATGTTGAAGTAAAATGCACCAACAAAAAAAGGGACAAATACATTGATAAATGTGAGCCTATGGTACCATGAAAACACATGGATCTGCATAGGACCTGTAGACAAAAGAACAGTAGGAGATTTCGAATTAAGACTGTTTGCAAAGTTGCTTCAATTTTATTTTAGATGAATTGGACTATTTAAAAATTGGTTGCATAGATGCACATACATTTTTAAACAAGTGTAGTTTCTGCTGGTAGTAAAAATTCTGAATAAGTCTCTACATTTGGGTTGTGCTCTCCTTATATTTATTTTTAGTTCTATCAAGGCACAGCTATGATCAGTGACTGCAGATTATATACATGAATAATGAAACCCTACAATATTGTGAATTCATCCTCCTGTCTCATCAGAGCCTCAGGCTTCTGCTCCGTGCATATCACTATTCTTCACACTGCAGCTCTGATTATTTGTTTGGCTGCTGTTTATTAGCACAAGCTCATTATAAACACACTAGGAAGTCAGTACATTGAGAGTTGATTTCCATCAGAGCAATGAAAGAATTGTTATAAACTACAAGCAACTTAACCACCAGCGAGAAAAAGATAATCCGGTAATAGCTACATATATACAGAGTAGTATAGCAAATATACGGAGTAGTATAGCAAATATACAGAGTAGTATAGCAAATATACAGAGTAGTATAGCAAATATACAGAGTAGTATAGCAAATATACAGAGTAGTATAGCAAATATACAGAGTAGTATAGCAAATATACAGAGTAGTATAGCAAAATATACAGAGTAGTATAGCAAAATATACAGAGTAGTATAGCAAAATATACAGAGTAGTATAGCAAAATATACAGAGTAGTATAGCAAAATATACACAGTAGTATAGCAAAATATACACAGTAGTATAGCAAAATATACAGAGTAGTATAGCAAATATACAGAGTAGTATAGCAAACAAAATATAAAAGCAGGGGTGGATTGGGCAATGGCTCTACCGGTAAGGGTGGCGTCCAACCACCCCCCAGCTGCACACAGCAAACACCGCTACAGTATACAGACATGTTATCTGTACTTTGCCTGCCCTGCAGTGCCACTGCCATCCCAGTCGCCTATGTGCCCACAAAATAAACTGGGTTCATTATATGGATGCATTATAGTGTGGCATGGAATGATATATGCAGGATATAAAAAATATCTAATTCATTTGAATTGGATGCAGAATTGTAGTGGATTAAATAAAGATTTCAGTGCGGAATCTGTGCCAAAATCCTCAAACAGATTGCCGTCCACAAGGTATCTTCTTACAGGGGTTTTCCCATCTTAGACATTTATGGCATATCCACAGGATATACCATAAATGTCTGATAGGTGCCTCACTTACTTATCAAGAGAGCACAATCTGCTGACCTCTGGTCGCTAATTCCTGGCCACCACATCTCCATACACTTCAGTGGAAAGGTGGCCACATTGAAGTGTATGGAGAATACGTCAGCCAGGAATTGGTGTACAGAGGTCAGAGGACCTCATTCTTTTGATAGATGAGGTTCCCTGGGTTTGCTATAATCCTATTCACTTGAGTTACATTGTAATTTGCCTTGGATTTTGGTGTGCAATCTGCACAGAAAATCTGTGACAAATCCATATGGCCTCCATGCATTTTATTTTTACCATATATACCACCATATAAAATAAAATGATTCTGCCTACTATTGTATATTTGCATTTGCAACACCTACTACCAATTTGGCTATGGCTTGCGGTTTGCTGATTCTACCTCCTTGTGTTGGCCTTGTGTGCTGCCAATTTAAACCTACCTACAACATGAAGCCATTTTTAGATTTTTTTTTACAGGGCCACATTAAATTTCCAATCCGCCCCTGAATAAAAGGCATAATTTTAACACACAATATGTGTCGGACATGATTTGTTCTATTCTTGAGTATATTCATTCTGCTTATGAAGGAGGAAACAAGAGAGAAAAAATGCAAAGAAGACAGGATGGAAGTCCTGGAAGGAGGAGAAGACAAGATTTTGGGGACAATTTAAGATTAAAACGTCAGGTGTTCTACAATACCTGATTCTGTGGAAAGGCACCCTGCAAACTATAGGAGGTATGTCTGTAATATAAGGAATCAACTAATCCAAATAATAAGGATGGTGATTGTTATATTGGCACCTAATTATATAATGACCAAAACTGAAAATATAGGCACCCTGTTCAACCCCAAAGTCAGAGGTGTAGCTAGGGGTTTAGCACAGGGGGGCGAAACACATTTGAGTGGGCCCCCCAATGCATGTTTACAACTGAAGAGGGGCATGTGGTGGGGTCAGGCGTATGTAAACAGGGTAGTTTGCTGTGCTACTCTGTTTCTGTACTTCCATAGAAACTAATGGGTGATACGGAAACAGAGTAGCATAGCGAGCTACGCTGTTTACGTAATTGTTACGCCGTTTACGTAACTTCCATTTACAGTATAGTGCTTCCCCACACAGTATAATGCCCCTATAGTGCCTCCCCACACAGTATAATGCCCCCATATTGGCCCCCCCACAGTATAATGCTCCTATAGTGTCTCCACATGCAGTATAATGCCCCTATAATGTCCCCACACAGTATAATGCCCCGATAGTGCCTCCCCACACAGTATAATGCCCCGATAGTGCCTCCCCACACAGTATAATGCCCCAATAGTGGCCCCCCATATTATAATGACCTTTTTAGTGGCCCCCACATGGTATGGTGCCTCCCCACGTACAGTATAATACCCTTATAGTGTCCCACACACAGTATAATGCCCCTTAAGTGCCACCATACAGTACGATGCCTCCAGAGCTGCACTCACACAGTATAATGCCCCTATAGCTCCCCCACACACAGTTTAATGCCATCATAGCTGCCCCCACAGCCAGTATAATGCCCCAACGCCAGTATAATGCCCTCGCTGTCAGTATAATGCCTCCACAGCTGCCCCTACAGCCAGTATAATGCCCCCACAGTGCCAAATAAAAAATAAATTAAAAAATCCTCACCTAACCCTGTTCCCACGACGAGTGGAGATCCCTCTGCTCCTTTGGCCAGTGCGGCTTGGCGCAGAAACGCGCGATGAAGTAACTGCATCGCGCCTGTCTGTGCCGACCCACTCTTGGCTGGCGTTACATAGTGAATGCTGGAGCAGAGAGCTAACAGCTTACTGATCCAGCATTGGATTCAATTGTATCTACATCCTCAGGACGTAGATACAGTTGAAACCGGGACATATCACCGCTGGGAGACCGTCCCAGCCCGCCCCTGTCCAAAGTTTTACTTAACCCCCCCCCCCCACCATGTTGAATCAGGCACTAACTGAAGCCAGCTCTCTCTTTGACTTTTTGATTGGCAGATGTCATGAGCCATTCAGAAATCTGTATAGGACATAACATGCAGAGTGTTATTTCCTGTACATATTCCCAAGTAGGGCACCTAAACTCTTTTAAAAGTAACATTTTGTGCGTGAAATTTTGCTTTAAAGAGAACCTTTCACCTGCCCATACATGTGCAGCTGAGTGCAGCATGTAATGTGCAGGGCTGCACAAACCCTGGGGCACTTTACATTTTTCTCCTACCCTCCTCCGTTATTTAGATATCGGTGCCGTAATATTTGGCGCCGGATAATTAAATAACCCCCTGCACTGTCAATGGGGCGTGTTTAGGCAAGGGGGCGTGTAGCATCACTGTAACACTGTCCAATCAGCTACAGAGAGTGCCACGGCAAGAGCTGGAGAGAAGAGAGCGTGTGAGCGCGCACGCTCAGTTTGGAGCTATGCGCGCGCATGCTTTCACTCACTCTTCAGCTCGCGGCAGACAAGGACAAGACTGTGTGATCTCTCGCGAGAGATTGCACAGTCTTTTCCTTGTCTGCCGCGAGCTGAAGGATGAGAGCGTGCGTGCGCATGCGCACACAGCTCCAATCTACGCATGCGCGCACACACGCTCTTCTCTCTCCAGCTCTTGGCAGACAAGGACAAGACTGATCTCTTGCGAGAGATCGCACAGTCTTGTCCTTGTCTGCCGAGAGCTGAAGACTAAGTGAGAACGCATGCGCGCACAGCTCCGAGCTGCGCACACACTCTCTCTTCTCTCCAGCTCTTGCTGTGGCACCGTCCGTAGCTGTTTGGACAGTGTCACAGCGATGTTACACTCCCCCTTGCCTAAACACGCCCCATTGACAGTTCAGCGGGTTATTTAAATATCCGGCGCCAAATATAACGGCACCGATATCTAAATAACGGAGGAGGGTAGGAGAAAAATTTAAAGTGCCCCAGGGTTTGTGCAGCCCTGTCTATAGTAATGTTACTTTTGCCTGCAATACAATTCCATTGTGGCTACCATTATAACAAACTGGTGAAGGCCGGGAATGGGGCGGAGAGTAATCTCTGTCTCGTTCTTAAACTTTTATTAAAACACTGGATCTGATCATTGTGCTGTAGGCCCACTGGGGCCAGAAGTCTTCAACCATGAAGGGCCAGTTTACCACTGCCCAACAAGTACCTGACTTGTGGTATGGCGTCACATTCAATTGTTAAATTGTTAAAAACCTGGCCTATAATGCTTAAAAAAGAATGCTTGAGAAAGGCTCACACTGAGCTGAAACCTCGCACACGAGTGGAATAAACGTATAATTTGTTTCACAAATTTGGTAGTGCTGCCTCATTTTCCTTTTACCTTAAAAATAAAAAAGTGGCCCACCGCAGATGTTACTAGAACAGAATGTGATGTTTTTCATTTTTATACTTGGTTTTATTATGTAAATTATTTGGAGATTGCCCCGCATAATGATTCTTCTGCTACCTACGACTTGTTAACATTTGAATATTGTAAAAAAAAAAAAAATTTGATTCACCCTGAAAATAAAAAAAATTAGGCACCAAGATGTTTGTGCAGAGTATTCCCAGTGTTATTGTGCTCGGTGGTTATGATTGCATTATTTTTGTTTTTCTTTCATAGAGCTCCGATTCAATTGTCTAAAAATAAAATTTTATATAAAATATTTTGTAAATATATATTCTTGGAATTTGATTAATTAACAGTACTTCTACTCAACTGTAATTATTATACTAGAGTCTTTCATGAATATATTTCCGCCCTTAACAGGTAAATTTGGAACCGGAATACAGTCATACTTCAGTTTCCTAAGGTTTTTGGTGCTGATGAACCTTGTGACTTTTCTCCTAATTGCCGGATTCATTGTAATTCCCAACATTGTCTTTAATGAATTGGGTTTAGAACAGACCTTAACCGGTTCTAACACCAGTGGTGAGTTTCTGTAAATTCTGCAAATGGATTTGCAAATATATTAATTTCTTGCCTGTACAATATGATCTTAAATTATGCATTGAATATGAATAATGTAATGTCCTATGTTATATGTGGAAGCCATGTCGTAGCCTTGTTGTCCATAGCAGCCAATCAGGGTTCAGCTTTGATTTACTAAACTGTTCTGGTATTATCAAGAAATCAAGCATACCTCCTAACTTTCAACTATCACAAAGGGGTGACAACCGAGGCCGTGCACACAGTGCGTCACGGCAAATGTTTTACTTTTAAGCCACGCCTCTAATCCCACCCAATCCCCGCCCATACACACCCGGTTCAGCCCACACAGTATCAGGCTCCAATAGTGCCTCCCACACAGTATAATACCAAATAGCTGAGTTATGAGGGTGTTCCGGAACTTTTGGTGGGCACTATATAACATAACTTTCCAATTGCCCTTTGGATATATCTACACCTGAAGTCAATAAGCCTACTGTACCTACTTGTGCCACGCTAAAACAGAACCTTAGGTGACATACCACCATTCTTGGTATCAGGGGTCCCACTGGTCAGACTTTAAGGCATCGTTGCCTGCTGTGGTGATGTTTGATCCATTGTGATGACTGGCTGCAGTGGTCATGTCATCATGCATATTTAGAAACCCAGAGGACCAAGGATTGGCGGAGTGAGGTGGAACAGAACAGTATAGGTCATGTGAGGGTATTTTAAAAAATGTTTGATTTTCAGATTTTATGTCAATAGAACCCATTTCTTAATCCCAGAAAGCTATAAAATTATGTCTGCAACTGCCATTAGTGGGAGCTCGCTGCATACGGATTTATAGAGATCCCTTATTTCACCAGTACCACCTCTACTGACCTGACAGTGGCCCTGGTAGTTTTATTTGTATTAATATCAACCCCTTCCAGGCATCCGCTATATATATATATATATATATATATATATACATACATATATATATATATATATATATATATATACATATACATATATATATATATATACATACACACACTGTATGTACACAGTATGCGTGTGTGTGTGTATTCATGTATGTGTATATATATATATATATATATATATATATATTTAAAAAAAAACTGAAATACCTTACCAGGTATCAGAGGGTAGATAACCTTGATATATACATATCCAAGGTGTCCAGGAGCCATATACTGGAGTTCAGGATGGCTATGGTCCGGCTCTGAGGGACAGGTATCACCTGTATACAGCATCAGGGGAGTATGGTACATTCATCCCTGCATCCCAGGCCTTAGGGACAGAGAAACACTCTCTGTATAGAGGGCCTGAAGTACCGCTGAAGGCCTTTGTCTTTGTCTTCTATACACAGCAAGAGACAAATAAAATGTATCTTCATTCTGGTCCCTGGGAGCTTTATAGGGGAAGGCTGAGTGCTTGATCGTTTTTTACATGTACTGCCTATTAACCCTGTCTCTTCTATCCGGCAGTCAATAGACTTTAACCCCAGTTTATGTGCTGCCTTGGACTATATATATATATATATGTCGCAGGTTGGGTGGAGGAGTATGGAGCGGACTCTCAGGCAGAGCCCACTCCATTAAACGAGCGCGTCGGCTGTATGTTACAGCCAAATCTTCAGTTTAACACACAGGATCATGCTCATTTAACCCCTTAGATGCCACGACCAATAGCGACCATGGCATCTAAGTGGTTAAAAACAGGGGACACAACATGACCGCGGGATGTCGATGGTTGGTATGGCAGCCTGGGGGCCTAATGAAGGCAGGGCTTAAAAGGAGCCTCTCAGAATCACGATATACTTCCAAACATTAGTATCGCAGTATATGGTGCAAGCGATCCAACGATTGCTGGTTCAAATCCTCCAGGGGGACTAATAAAAAAAAGTTAAGCGCACTTAAATTAAGGATTTTTAATATATATAAAAATGATTAAAAGTTAAAAAAAAAAACTTTTCCCATTTTCCCCCAAACGCAATGCAAAAAAAAAATATATTAACATAACTGGTGTCGCCGTGTTTGTAAAAGTCTGACCTATTACATTATATCATTATTTAGTCTGCACAGTGAACGCCGTAAAAACAAAACAAAACACATAAACGCCAGAATCTATGTTTTTTTGTCACCTCATCTCCCTCAAAAATTGAATAAAAACTGATCAAGAAGTTTCATGTACCCCAAAATGGTACCAATAAAAACTACAGCTTGTCCCGCCAAAATAATGCCCTCACACTACCCAATCAGAAAAAAAAAAAAGTTATGGTTCTCAGAATACGGCGATACAAAACAAATTTTATTTTTAACAATTCGTTTTTTCCTTGTTAAAGAAGTAAGATATAAAAAAAAACTATATAAATTTGGTATCACCGCAATCGTATCGACCAGCAAAATTAAGTTAACATGCCGTTTATACTGCATGGTGAACACCATAAAAACTAAACCCCCCAAAAAATTGAGGAATCGCAGTTTTTTTTCCATTCCATGACACAAAGTATTTTTATCTAGCTTCTCAGTAAATTATATGGTACAAGAAATGATGCAATGAAAACTACAACTTGTCCAGCAAAAAACAAGCCCTCATAGTGCTATATCGACGGAAAAATTAAAAAAGTCATGACTTTTGGAAGGTGGGGAGGAAAAAGCGAAAATGAAAATCCAATTATGGCTGCAGAGGGAAGGGGTTAATCTCTTTGCCATGGTTACACAGTATTGTAGTTGGATAAAGGCTAGTATGAGACTTTTGGCACTAAATCAGGCCTAACACAAAAGAGTCAACTGTATCCAGGAACTGAGCCTATCCAGGCAAACAGGATTTTATGCAAATCTGCTTCCCATAAAGTCTGATTAAACCACAATATACCATTGAGAAACAATGTGTCACCTCTAGTGTCCAACCTTTGTGAATATTAAAGGAACACTCGCAAAAACTGATACACTGTGTTATGCCTAGTGCAGGTACTGAGGGGGTGCTACATGACACCTCATAGTGCACCAAAGAGAGGGGGCGGTGTGTCATGCACCGCCCCCTCAGGTCCTGCACTATGCAGAATAGAAAGCATTAGTTTTGCCCCAGAGTGCTCCTTTAAAAAGGGTCCCCCATTAACCTAAGGGCACCTGTGTAGGTGCACATTCAATATGTCCACCCCTGATGTATGTTAGACAACTTGTAGTGATATAGGAGTTGTTTATAATGTGCCTTCAATCAAATGCGATCACCACAGAAGTTATTATTTTTATTCATAGATATCTGTTTCAAGTATGATCCAAATCCAAAGGGACTAGAAAGATTTTACATCTTCATAATGGACATCCTGATGGGAACGGTGAGCATGAAAATAGTTGGCATTTTAATTATAATGAATGTTTGATGTGTCATGATACCTGTCTGAATCTTTATTTATATTGTAAGAGATTGGAAAAACATGGCTGCTTTCTTCTAGAATCTTGTCCATGGGCTGTGTCTAGTATTGCGGCTCAGTCTCATTCCCTTGAATGGGACTTAGATGTAATACCAGACACAATCCGTGGACAAGGTGGCGCTGTTTCTAGAAGAGAGCAACCACAGCTTTCCCATCTTATAAACCCCTTTTAAGTTGTTAACTCTGAATTAGTCTTGATGTGATTGTAACAAAATCTTAAAATTATTGGAGTAAAGAAATTAAAGACACTCTATCAAAGTCAAACAACTTGCAAAAAATGTTCCCATGACTATTGCGGTTTTCAAACCTGAAGGAAAATGGCTTTAATAGAAGGGGGCGGAGCTCAATGGAAATATCACTGTTCATGGGTGGGGCTATGTGGATCAGATCAAAGACTGAATGGTATTTTATGATAAGGTACATTACTAATCTGACCTGTAGTTGGCAGTGGCATACTTAAAGGGGGGCAGAGGCTGTGATTTCACCCGAGATAGGGAGGTTGAGAGGACCACAGATGACGATACCATACCAGTACTATAAATGAAGCATAATATTTGGGGATTTGCATCAAGGAGCTTCACGTTTTGCAACTGGTGGCTGGTAAATCAAGAAAAGTAAGTAAAAGATGAGTCGTTTAGGAAGGGGCTAGCAGGAGACATGTTTTTTCCTGCCGGAGTCGTTCTTTATGCTTTTTCTTACGTACCTTTTACACTTAATGCACTTTTTTCCTCCAGGGTTTTATGGAATTGACTTATATGTTTTATGGATACTACAAGAATTCGTCTGTGAATTTGGCTGAATTTTCCTATAATATTCCTCTGGCTTATCTTGTAACGACTCTGGTTTATTTTCTTCTCAGTCTGTTATGGACAGTGGTCAGGTAAGGTAAGAAGCAGGAGTGCCACACAAAACCACATTTTATTAGTTACATATTCCAAGCCTTTAGCACTGCCCAAAAATGTCAGATTTCCCAAGGCCGCTCACAAAACACAAGCTGTTTTATGAAGCCTGTGCCTGAACTCCGTTGACAGAGTACAGGCTGCCACAGTCGTCTAAAGTCTGCTGGCAAGGTCTATGCAGCAATAGTGGCGAATTACAAATTCTATGCAGACCTGCGATTAAATTGCTATTTACTATTATATTTCTTAAATAACCAGCTGAAATGGAGCTCTATTTCTGGGAATAGTTCAGGTAGCCCTACAAGGAAAGGACTAGTCCCTGATTCTCAGATATTGCACAGGCACAATATTCATGTAGTGGGGTTATCCTGATACATGCATTGCTATAATCCAAATACCAATAGTAATTTGCTCATGTTGTGATACGATATAATCAGTTCCAGAGTTCTTCTAATTAACCCTTCCATGACGTCTACTATATAGTGCTTAGGTACACAGCCTATTATGGTTATATGTGGTATAGATCTGTAATATTGCACCCATAGAATTCTACATATATTATTATAATATACCTCCATGGGACTGATTTAACATGAAAACACACACAAAAAAATGATGGCATCTAGTATTACATGGCTATTCTCTCCTAGGGGCATTGCTTCTATTCGAGTATAGAGTGCCTCATGGAGGCACCATAAGAGTGCCTACGGGTTGATAATATGGACCCACAGGCACTCTTTTTGCCCTTGTAGTGTATCCATGCACACGGCAGTTGGGCATGAGCCCCTATGGTAAAACTTTTCATTATGTTTAACACACTTGCTTTTTCAGATCAGTTCAAGGTTTCAAGCAGAGTTTGATAACAGAAGATTCATCAATGACTAATTATACAGATAAGGTGTTTGCCGGCTGGGATTTCTGCATTAAAGATGAGAAGATTATAAAACTGAAGCAGAGAAGTATTCGATATGAGTTAAAGGTCAGCAGTTCTTATTAAATCTACTGTCACTGCCCAGTGCTCCACCATAAGGCTAGAATATGGCCGTGGCACAGGTCGCATTGCCAAAGATCACTGTCTCGCGCTGACTGTATCACAGGTAATAAAAGCCAATGTGGTCGTTTGTAACTGGCACATTGCCATGACCTGACAATCGCAAAAAGTCTAGGAGTTTTGGATTCCTTGCGACTTTGGTGTGGCTGTAACTTGTGGGTGGCAAAGCTACCATATTCACTTTCATTACCAGGCAGCGAGACACAGCGATCTTTGACAGTACGACCGGCATCGGGCACAAAGTCGCCATGTAGCCGCAGCCTAACAGTTTGCAGTTGGTATGTGTTCCAACATTGTCGTCTTATTCTACTTTTTTTTTTGAGGCACACACAGGGGAAAATCCGGGAACCTTGTGTCACTAGCCAGTAGGGAACTTGGGATAGGTGACATTCAGGAGTGTACATAGAGAAGGGGAACCACATAGTAAAATACAGCATGGCCTGCCTCTAAAGTATTTATGTCGTTGGTTGCATCCAGTAGAATTTCTTCTATTAGGTGTTTAATGTCCTTATATTTATTGAATGTTATTCAATGCTAATTAGTTCTACTTGTAAAACCACTTCCAGACTGCTACGCATTTACTTTAAAGATCTGTCTTATGCATGTTCTGATGTTCTCACCAGCTGTTGACGTCATGTATTGGTGACCAGACTGTCTATACAGGTAGTAGGCACAATATCTGTGGTCACTGGTAGTTTTGCTCAGTTATCATATTGTGATTGTGCATTGTAATTGGCAGTTATAGTATTTCCTATGCTGAGTCCCAAATGGCTCATACAAATCTGCTCCATTGTCGGCCAAGAAGAAGTCAGTCGGGGATCTCCAGAAAAGCCCCTTTCAGGTAAATTAGACTTTGAGTAAAGTTCCCTAGGTCTGACCACAAGATGAGTTTTCAGATTTACATTATGATATTAGCTCTTGAGTCAGTCTAAGTGGTTCTCCAATAGTACTGAAAAAATTCTAGACCTAAAGACCCCTACCAATGTCATCTTCTGATATGCCTCAGTGACATGTCAGATAATGTTATAAGGGTAACTAAACGTTCAACAAACTTCTGACATGTCGTAGTGACATGTCAGAAGTTTTGATTGGTGGGGGTCCGAGCACTGAGACCCCCACTGATCGGTAAAACAAAGCGTCAGAAGCGCTCATGTGAGCGCTCAGCTGCTTCGTTTCTGTTCGGGTTTTTACGGAAAGCCGATGTAGCGGAGTACGGGCTCATAGACTTTCTATTGAGTCCGTACACTATGACATGTCAGACATTTGTTGAACGTTTAGGCTATGTTCACACGCAGAGTCAAAAACGTCTCAAAATACGGAGCTGTTTTCAAGGGAACACAGCCCCTGATTTTCAGATTGTTTTTGAGCAACTCGCGTATTTTGCAGCGTTTTTCGCAGCATTTTCGAAGCGTTTTTTACGGCCATTTTTGGAGCTGTTTTCATTGGAGTCTATGAGAAAACAGCTCCAAAAACGTCCCAAGAAGTGTCCTGCACTTCTTTTGACGAGCCGCCATTTTACGCGCCGTATTTTGACAGCGACGCGTAAAATGACAGCTCGTCTGCACAGAACATCGTAAGACCCATTGCAAGCAATGGGCAGATGTTTGCAGACGTATTGGAGCCGTCTTTTCAGGCGTAATTCGAGGCGTAAAACGTCTCCATTACGCCTGGAAATTGGTCATGTACACATACCCTAAGTTACCCTTTAAAGGTACACACATCCACCCTTTAATGTTCACCTGCATGCAATCGGCTTTATATAGGCCTCGAGGTACTCAGTTATTCAATTCTGTCAAACTCAGGCTGAACATAGATTGTTAAAGGGGTTGTCTCACCAAAACAACCCCTGACCATATGTTCTGTTAGTGGCATATGGATGTCGTAGGGGGTGATCCACTGCTCAGGATCCCCCTCTATGAGCCGGAGCAGGAGAGCCACTAAGTAGGAGTGACTCCTACTCTGGTGGACACATCCATAAATGGCCGACCATATAATACTACTTTTCCCCTGCAGCGGCTGATGCTGAACAGAACTGGAAGGAGCTGGACCTGTACCAACCCTTAAGAACTGATGTTTATTAAACACATTTGACATGTTCTCTTGTGTGATGGAAGCAGAGCTCTCACCGCTGTTCCTTTTATTTCTGATATACAGCCAACACTTTCTCTTTCTTTATTTACTATGTTTATAATTGATCCAGGTTAATCTTGAAGAGGAGAAAATGAGGCGTCTCCATGCACAGCGTACCATGAAGCAAAGAATTGGGATTTATGCTATCCGTGTCTTCCTCAACCTCATTGTGATCGGCCTCATTTGTGGCGCTTTCTATTGCATCTACCGTTCTACACAAGAATCGCAGATACTGCTTGGATCGGTGGGAACATACATACAATATACATGCTCAGATTGTTTAACACTTTTTAGCACAGAAAGGAGCTAGTATTATGTGACACGGTTGGCTGACTACCTGGCGTTGTTATTGTGTTATGCCCGGGTGCTTACAAACTGGGTATGCTCACATATTGCAGGCGGTGTAAAACTTCAAAGTGTAAAAGTTCTTGAACCATTTGAGTACAAGACCATTGTGAATGTTGCATGTTGTGTTCATATTAAGAAACTATGGAGCTTCCACTGCCTCTATCAGTCAGATTAATCTACATTGACTATGACAATGACATAATGATCACTAACTGCCCTTAACAGAGGAGGTGGGCACCCAGCTGATGGACCCCATAGCAACTGGTAGTTACCCCGATGTCACTGTAGTAATTTGCGCAAAGGAAACCTCTTGCTTTTCCCTTGTAACATGTTGCCACTATTAAGAAATGTGCCCTTAAGATTTTTTAGGGTGTTTGTATATAAAAGCAGAGAACCCCTTTTATAAAGCATATGTAGAATTATAATTGGCTGATACAATGTGTGCTTTTTACAGGAACAAGTGAAGGGTAGCTTTATCCGGGAACTGCTGACTGGCTATCTCCCCTCAATCGTCATCACTGCCGCCAACTTTCTTCTGCCATTGCTATTCAATATCGGCATCAAGTGGGAGAAGTACAACCTTAGCATGGAAATTAAGCTGACACTAGTCAGGTCTGTAAAAAAATGAATACCTGCTATGCCAAAGAAGTCAACTTGTTTTTTGTCAATTATAAAAAGAAAATAACACTGCATGACATATTCAGGAAATGTACGCATACTGGTGTAATACTAAAAATAGGGAGTGCTAATGAGGGAGACTGGTGTAGTGCCCGCCGTATTATTAACTAAGCAAACACTACTTATAGGAGTTGTCCCAGGTTAAAAAAAACATGGCTGCTCACTTTCAAAAACAGTGCCACACCTGTCCACAGGTTGTGTGTGGTATTGCAGCTCATCCCCATTTACATCAACGGAGCTGAACAGCAATACCAGACACAACCCATGAACAGGTGTGGTGCTGTTTCTGGAAGAAAGTGATTATGTTTTTCTAATCCTGAAAAACCCCTTTAACAATGCCACAGTGTACCTGACACTCTCCTGAAGAGAAGAAAAAATGTATCAGTTGCCTTTGAAGGCCATGCAACCTTTATCTAACACAAAACAAAAAATGTCGTAGGTGTCCGAAAAAGTGATGAGTAAGAGTTCCTAAGTATGCTTTTAATGTCGAGAAGGAGCAGGAACGGGCAGGAAAAAGGTGCCCAAACTTTTATTTTGATATTTGGTTTTCTCTCCATAGTTTAAGCAGGACCTGTCAAATGACACTGTCCAATCAGTGCTCACAGTCTCAGACTGTGTAGGGACACGCCCCTTTGACAACGGCAGTGGTAACATCGAGTTGTCAATTTATTCATAAATTTCTAGGAGGAATAACAGAGGATGGCATAAACTAGAGCCACATCCTATACTGTAATAACATCTACAATGCTTGCCGGCAGATTGCACTTGAATTCTCCGTCACTCTCTCTTTACAGGTGTGTATTTCTACGGCTGGCCAGTCTGGGAATGTTGCTATACTCTCTATGGAACAATATCACTTGTGGAGATACAGAAGACAAAGCTCCTTGTGAGATGTGCGGGTACAATTATAAGGACAACAAAGTAAGTAAATAAGATATCTTAAAGGGATATATAGACCTTTATGGCATTTATGATATATGCACGACTCTGGGGCCCTTACCTATCGGTAGAATAAGGATCCTCATGTTTGGTTTTCCCATAACTGTAACAACGTGTACTATAAATACGGTATATCTATCTATCTATCTATCTATCTATCTATCTATCTATCTATCTATCTATCTATCTATCTATCTATCTATCTATCTATCTATCTATCTATCTCTCTATCTATCTCATATCTATCTATCTATCTATCTATCTATCTATCTATCTATCTATCTATCTATCTATATATATATATATATATATATATATAGATACTATTTTTAAAAAAAAGGGGATAAACAAGCAGCACCGTTTTCCAAACACGTACGGTCAGGGTGCAATATTCCCGTTTGGACACGTGACCAGTGTCCCCAGATACCTAGTCAAATCCTCCAAAATACGAGACCGCACACCACACACTTGGTAGTGAAAAAGTGGATTTATTCACCACATGCGACGTTTCAGCCCTACTCCATGCTTGAGAAAGGCCCCATGGCTCCAATGTCGCATGTGGTGAATAAATCCACTTTTTTCACTATCAAGGTGTGCTGTCTCGTATTTTGAAAGGATTTACTATATATAGATATAGATATAGATACACTTATTATAGGACAGCAAAAAAAAAAAAAAAACTTTAAAAAAGCAGTGCATTTCTTGTCCCTCAAAATTTAATTACTAGAAATTAAATCTACTGTTACATAGCAAAATAATCTACGTGCGGAATTTGCAGGATATCCTATGAAAAAAACAAAACTCATATAGCTATGTCGAACAAGTTATACTTTCCAAAACGCTGATAAAATTTTTTTAAAATTTGAAGCTCAAAAAATGGCACCGTCCTATGGAGGTTAAAGGGGTTGAATATATTCAGGTGCTCCCCTGGTTGACCTTGAATACACACTGCCAAGATGTCTCCATATCTATATAAGGAACATGCCAGAATGAATAAATTGCTACTTTATTATCCCATGTAAATATATGGAGGTACCTGCAGATCACATTGTTGACTTCCATTGCAATGGGGGACTCAATTCTTCCACCACTTCTTCATTCTGATCTTGTGTCTGCAGTGCTGGGAGACGCGTGTTGGTCAGGAGATGTATAAACTATTGATCTTCGATTTCTTGACCGTCTTGGTGATGATACTTCTGGTGGACTTCCCTCGGAAGTAAGAATAACAAGGAAAAAAAATGAATTTCCATAACGGTGTGCACGGTTTCTGCCCTTGTATAAACTATTCTTGGGTTTTGTATGTAAAATGTTGGTATATTTCTGGGGTGCACGTGATTTATTTTGGCCATATGCAATGCAGGGGAAGCACATATTTCCTTACGTATTTTAAAGGCTAAGGCTCTGTTCACATTAATGCTGATCCATTCTATCAGGGTTTTTTTTTTTTTCATTTTACGGCAAGAATAGAGTAGTCTACAAAGCTATTATGGCTATAAAAAAATGAATACTTGGAATTTGTTAACATTTGTTGTGATCTGTTTGAAAACATAGCTGTCATGGCTCCGTAAATATTGGAAGCCTTGACACTAATGTGAACAGAGCCTAACTGAACTTAAAATCCTACAATGCAATTTTAATAGCAGTTAACCCTAATATCCTATTTCCCGTTGTCATTGTCATCATTGTTGAGGTCTCTACACTATAGGTCTACAGTAGCTGTTCATGTGACATGGGGGGACAAGGGATATCAGAGTTAAAGGTTTTTTTCCCCTGGAACCTGGCCGATCAGCAGAATGAAGGGTCTACAACTCTTAAGAGGCATGTCAGCACGTCTGTATGGGCAGCTGAGCCAATACGGAAGCTTAAGGGGGTTTTACACTGGGTAATTATCGGGCAAACGATTGTTCATCTGCTGATCGTATTGTTTTAAAAAGTTACATTTTATCGTTGCGTCCGACAGGGAGACACGCTGCCGACATGATAATAATGTATGGGGACAAGCGATCGGAGTAACAACCTCTCGTCCCCATACATAGCTTCTTGTGACAGGAGCAAACGTGCGCCGATTAACGATGTCTCGTTAATCAGCGCTCGTTGCGCCGGCCAAAATTGGCCGGTTTAAAAAGTCCCATTCACTCCAGGGTGTTCGGACCCCCACTGATCACCCATTGATGGCGTAGCCTAAGGTGGGCCATCAATGTTTAACTCCTGAAAAGCCCCTTTAACTGGAGTCAAACTTGAATTTTCAGATGAAAGCAGCTAGGCCCTCACAGGGATTACGTTTTTTTTTCTTTTTATTCTTCCCATACATAAATAAATAAGGCATCTTCTTAATTGTTATTGTTTCAGAATATTTGTTGACCACTGTTCATGTAAGCCCATCCAGTTATGGGGCCAGCAGGAATTCATGGTCCCCCAGTTTGTGCTGGACATTATCTATGGACAGACAGTTTGCTGGATTGGAACCTTTTTCTGCCCATTGCTTCCTCTTCTCAACACAATAAAATACTTCATCATATTCTATATGAAAAGGGTAAGACGGTTTTTCTTCTTCTGTAAAGGGGCGTTAAAATGGAGGAAACAGTCAGAAGGTTTGTAGTAGATACAGGAAACCACCTGTTACATATATACAACTTATGTCTCTACAGTTAACACTATTCAGCAACTGCCGACCTGCTGATCAGACATTTCGGGCGTCCAGTGCTAACTTTTTTTTCCTGCTGGTGTTATTCCTTGGTCTTGCCATATCTTGGGTGCCAGTCCTGTATAGCATATTTGCGTAAGTATAAAAACACACTTTTTACAGCTGTAATAATGGGGTGTTAAACGTCAACTACCAAAAATATATAACAGCCCCTTTACAAAACATTTAGGATGTGAACAACGTTTTCCATAACTTTTTCCTGTAAGGTGAAATCATTGATTGAAGTTACGGGCTGAAAGCCTGCAGTTCTTCTCCTTCTGGGTCCCTATGACAACACTTACTGTCCTGTGCTCTGACAAGTCACTGTTAACATAGAGACATTGGGAAGATCCAAATGACCACATACTAAATGCACTCAAACTTACCTAGCTGTTAATAAATATCAGAATATAATCTTCAGGTTTTCTATTAAAACTATTTTTGTGTCATTTATTAGATTTTCTACGTAAGAAAGCAACAGTAAAAACAAAGTAAAAAAAATTAGTTAAAGAATGAGGAATTTAATATTAGTACATGTCTGAGGCAGGGCAGAACCATATCAGTATATACTACAGCTCAGGAAACATGCATCGTGACATTGTGAAATTGGGGTATTTATCAACGGGTGTAAGAGTGCGGAAAAAAAAGGGTGTAATGTAAACGGACAGGAGGTATAAATAGAATTAGAGAGGAAGTTGAGAGGATAAGGACCATTTAAGGTTCAAAGGTGCATGGTGCGAAAAAAAAGTTACAAAAACGGTTTTCTAGAAACAGCGACACTCTTTTCCATGGGCTGTGTCTGGTAGTCAGCTGCAATTCCTATAGGGTCGCCACATGTAATAACTGCTGTAAACACAAGAAATGTTTCATCATAATGTTTTCAGGAAATCCAGCCAGAGCGGCCACTACTCATCAAATATCTCTGGACAAGCGATCGATATATATTGTAGGCCTGATCCATTATATAAAATGACCACCTTGTTATGACTGTCAGCACTTAGACTGTACCTTTCACTTTCCAGTATGACGCCATCAAAGGCCTGTGGTCCCTTTAGAAACCAGGTGTACATCTGGGATACTATCTCCACGCCAGTTGATTCGCTACCAAAAATCGCGAGGGAATTCTTGCAGTTCATTGCTTCACAGGCCTTCGTGATACCTTTGTTCTTGCTTTCATGGTGAGATGAATAAAGTCTTTGATGGAAATTAAAGTGGAGATTCTAGCAGAAATCAGATGTTTCCGTATACCAGTGCACCTAATAGAATCACTCTGTTTTCTCTCCTAAAGCATCGTCATGTTCTACCTCATGGCACTTGGAAGTTCATATGGAAAACTAGTAAACACACTCAAAGACCAACTGCAAGTGGTAAGTTGAAGGACCACCACACAGCATATATATGACCAATAAGGTATGTACTTCCAATAACTGATCTGTTCGTAGGGTGACGAGAGCTATTGATGAGCTGCTGCTGTGTAAGAGGGGTGAACATGACCTTTACCCATAAGGGTATATGCACACAGGGCGGATACGCTGCGTAAAAGCACACAGCGTATGCGTCCTGGTCGCCGCAGAGAATTCCGGCTGATAAACCGCACGAAATTGTGGGGAAGTTTTTCGGCTAGAATGGTGTTCAGGTTGCCCACCATATTTATGAGGCACCTACATAATAATGTCAGGATAAGTAGGAGGGGCTTCAGAGTCACGCTTCTTCCATCACTTTGAGGATAGAAAAGTTGTAGAAAAAGCCAGGTCTTACTTGTTTGTTGTTAGCACGCGCCATAATTATTAACAGGACGTACGCCCTGTTGATGAACCCAACAGATGTTGCACTGGGGGATGCTGAGACATTGTGCCTGTATTACCCCTTATGCCTGTCAATATTCCTTTTTTACAGCGGTAAATAAAGTGGTTCTCTCCGGCCCCTTCAGTCAGCTGATTGGCAGGGGTGCCAGGAGTCGGAGCCCCACCAATCTGATTTTGATGACCTATCCTAAGGATAGGCCATCAATATAAAATGCCCGGTGAACCCCTTTAAGGGATGTTATTATACAGGGCCATGTCTTTAGGGTGCTGTAGAATAACGCGCAGCCATAGGTTGTGTACCCTCAATAGAAGTCAGAAATGTTATCTCCTGCTTTTCTGCCTTTCCTGATCGCTGTTTACACTACGCTCACAGCACTGCTACTGCCTCCATGGGTCCATAATACATAAAGAAGCCCAATAATCATATGTAAAACTCTGCCCACAAGGCAGGGACCCTATATAGGCCATGTTATATAAAAAAAAATAACCACCAGGATAGGGTTTTTTTTTTTAGGTGTTTAAAACTTTTTATGCAAAAAAAAAGATGCAAAAATTACTTAAAAAAGAAAGTTAGACCCATTTGTCCAATACAAGCGAAAAATAAAAAAAATTGCTATGGTCATTCAAGTTGTCCAACGAATTAATAATACATTTCCTTGTTAGTCCCTGTGTCTACATATTGCTGTTACGCACTTGCGCCCAGGGCCGATACTAGCTTCTTTGCTGCCTGAGGCGAAAATTTTAATGGCGCCCCGCCCCCGGCTGTTCTACATCACTAGCAGCTTCACACAAAAAAAAATCCCCAAAACATCATACCACCCATCATCTCGCTGCAGATCATACAGTGACTACATTACTGATTAGAGGCAGAATAAACATTTACATTAAGTGACTCACTGGTGAGTTGTTCTTTTTCTCTTTTCGTCTCCATCCAGTCCAGACCTCTATGATGACTTCTCCCGGCCACAGACCAGTTCAGCAGTTTTCCACTCAGCTGTTTTCAGTTTCTCACTTTTCAAACATTTCTGCACCTATAAACGAAGATACAATTCTTATGGTGCTACACACTACGTCCCTAAATATAATAGCGCCATACACTGCACCTCTAATTATAATAACACTGTGTCCCTGATTATAATAGCACCATAAACTGGGTCCCATACACACACACACACACACACACACAGTGCCCCCGGTAGATAGTGCCCCCATAGCGACCCCTGTAGATACTGCCCCCCCATGTAGCCACCTGTAGACAGTGCCCCACATAGAGCCACCTGTAGATACTGCCCCACATAGAGCCCCCTGTAAATACTGCCCCCCATAGAGTCCCTGTAGCTAGTGCTCCACATATAGCCCATGTAGATAGTGCTCCACATATAGCCCCACCCCCTGTAGATAGTGCTCCACATATAGCCCCCTCATACAGCCCTACCCCCTGTAGATAGTGCTGCACATACAGCCCTACCCTTTGTAGATAGTGCTGCACATGTAGCCCCCACATACAGCCCCTCACCCTGTAGATAGTGCGCCACATATAGCCCCCACATACAGTCCTATCCCCCTGTAGATAGTGCTGCACATATAGCACCCACACACAGCCCTACCCCCCTGTAGATAGTGCTGCACATATAGCCCCCCACATACAGCCCTACCCCCTGTAGATAGTGCTGCACATATAGCCCACACATACAGCCCTACCTCCTGTAGATAGTGCTGCACATGTAGCCCCCACATACAGCCCTACACCCTGTAGATAGTGCTGCACATATAGCCCCCCACATACAGACCTACCCCCTGTAGATAGTGCTGCACATATAGCCCCCACATACAGCCCTACCCCCTGTAGATAGTGCTGCACATGTAGCCCCCACATACAGCCCTACACCCTGTAGATAGTGCTGCACATATAGCCCCCCACATACAGACCTACCCCCCTGTAGATAGTGCTGCACATATAGCCCCCCACATACAGATCTACCCCCTGTAGATAGTGCTGCACATATAGCCCCCACATACAGCCCTACCCCCTGTAGATAGTGCTGCACATGTAGCCCCCACATACAGCCCTACACCCTGTAGATAGTGCTGCACATATAGCCCCCCACATACAGACCTAACCCCTGTAGATAGTGCTGCACATATAGCCCCTCACATACAGACCTACCTCCCTGTAGATAGTGCTGAACATATAGCCCCTCACGCTTTTAGCAAAAAAAAAAACTTGACAAAATCACCTAAACCCGTTCCTGTGCCATCTTCTTGCAATGCAGGTCTGCTGGGGCTGAACGAGGCGGCGCTGCGTGTCAGGGCAACTCACTCTGCCCGGCCGACAGTGCCTTTCAACGTTGCAAAATTGAAAAGAGCTGATTGGCAGGCTGCCTTGCCCTGTCATTTAACAACACAAGTGGCGCGACATTGCGCCGCTTACGTCAGTGAAAGGCGCTGAATAGCGGGGCACGGAACGTGTCCCGCCATTCAGCGCTTATGAATGTAATTGTACCTGTTTCCTATAGATGCAGGTACAATTATAGTGCAGGAGGGGCTGGCGGCGGCTGGTTGCGATGCGGATGCGGCCATGCTTGCGCCCCAGTATTCTTTTGATTTCCTCTCAGAACGTCCACCTAATGTGTTCATTGTGGGACAACCTCTTTAAGGGTATGTTCACACGGCTTATTTACGGACGTAATTCGGGCGTTTTACGCCTCGATTTACGTCCGAAAATGCGCCTCGATAGCGTTGGCAAACATCTGCCCATTCATTAGAATGGGTCTTACGATGTTCTGTGCACACAGTCATTTTTTTTTACGCCCCGCTGTCAAAAGGCAGGGCGTAAAAAAGACGCCCGCGTCAAAGAAGTGCCTTGACACTTCTTCAGACGTAAATGGAGCCGTTTTCCATTGACTCCATGGAAAAACAGCTCCATTTACATCCGTAAAGGACGCAGCGAAATAGCGCCTCAACATGCCATGACGGCTGAAATTACGGAGCTGTTTTCTCCTGAAAACAGCCCCGTAATTTCAGCCGTTACGGACGCTGCCGTGAGAACATACCCTAAGGCTTAAAATAGCCCAGATATCAAGGTTTAATACAGCTTCCCCACTATTACCATATTAATACTATGTTTTTTTATTCTAGGAAAGAAGTAGAAAGATATTTCTTAATCAGGCTTACCAGTAAATACAGATTCAAGAACATCAAACCGGATAATCACAAGTTCAAGCCCTCTGAAGTGGATGCTGTTTTCCAGCGAGTCTTTCCCATATAGAATAGAACACGGATAAAAGTCATATGTTTTACATTAATTAAACAAAAGAAGTCTCACAGGACACAACAATGTAAGGTGGGATACAAATCTCAACCACCTAAAGTTTTGCGGAGATACGGACTCCAAGCAATATCATATAAACACGAGAAAAAAAGAGTCCAAAGTATCAGGATATTTAAAGAAGTGCAAAAATATTTATTAAATAACACATGAGAATCTAAAACACAATGTATAACTAGATCATCATCAATAGAAGTATATTTTGATAAAAAGTTTGATACAGGCAATGCATGACAAATGAAATTTCAATACAAGTAATGTATGATGTTAATGGGATCACTCTTAAAAAACAAACTCATGTGAGTGAAGAAAGTGAAAGTAAAATATAAGTAATTCCTGTCAAAAAAGCTTATAGAGTGTCCTAATTTTGACTACAACTTGAAACAATCATCGTCAATTGCTTACCCATAATCAGTGGTGTAGTGGTATGACCCAGTAGGTAAAGTGATGCCCCAATGCGCTGTATGATGACAGCCGGGCTCCTGCTACAACGGTAGCGATCGAAGTTTACTTTGATCGCGGCCGTTTAACCCGTTAAATGCTGCGGTCAGTATCGACAGCGGCATTTAACTTGTTTACAGAGGGAGGGAGCTCTCTCTTACCCATCAGCGGCCCGCAAATGCAATCGCGGGCCTCCGATAAGGTGTCATGGCAGGCGGGGGCCTGATAAAGGCCCCCAGGCCTGCCCTTGCTATATGTCAATTAGAACGTGCCAGAGATTTACACTGACAGGCAATAATGCTCTGGTATACTAAGTATACCAAAGAATTATAGCAGCGATCTAGAAACCGCATTGTGAAGTCCCCTAGTGGGACGGAAAAAATAAGTAATTCATGTTAAATAAAAATGATTAATAAAAATTACAGTAAAAAAATAAAACCATTTTTTTCCATAAAAAGCGTTTTTAATTAGTAAAAGTGTAAAAAAATAAATAAAAGTGCACATATATGGTATCGCTGCGACCGTAATGACTCAAACAATAAAGCTAACATGTAATTTAAACCGCAGGGTGAATGCCATAAAAAAAATAAAAAAAACAACGGCAAAATTGAATTTTTTTCCATTGCCCCCCAAAAAAGTCATAATAAAAGTTTATCAATAAGTCCCATGTACCCCAAAACTGTACCAATCAAAATTACGGCTCTTGGAAAGCGACGATGCACAGACAAATAATTTTAGTTCAAAAAAATTTTTATTGTGCAAACATCGTAAAACATAAAAAAAACTATACATATGTGGTATCGCCGTAATCGTACCAACCCATAGAATAAAAGTAACATGTTATTTACGTCGCACAGTGAACTGCGTGAATTTAAAACGCATAGAACAATGGTGGAATTTCAGTTCTTTTTCTATTCCCCCCCAAAAAAAAAAAAAAAAAGTTAATCCCAAAAATTATATTTACCCCAAAATGGTGCCATTATAAAATAACAACTAATCTTGCAAAAAACAAGTCCTCATACAGCTATGTTGACGTTGAAATAAACATTTTTATAGCGTTTTGAATGCAACTACGGGAAACGAAAAAAAAATTGCTTGGTTATTAGGGCCTAAAATAGGCTGGTCACTAAGGAGTTAACAATAAATGAGAAACAATTTAATTATCTTTTATATTATGAATCATTTTGTCATTTGATATAAAATGGCATAATTTTTAATGACTAATAATTATACAGTAAAATATTTTTTATCTATGTTTTATTTTTCAAATAAAAAAAGAAATTAAAAAAGTTGTACATTTTATTGAACTAAACACAGGAATCCCGCTGCAGAGATGGGGGATCATGGCTGCACGAGCCGGGCTATTTGTTTATATCCAGTGCATCTACAAAGAAATGTATATACAGGATGGAATCAACAAAAGGGCCTGTATATTTGTATATGAAAAAAAGTTTTATGGGGGCAGCAAGAGCCATTACTTTCACAGTAGGTATTTATGGACTACTTTCATCCTGCTCAAAGATCCTTGGCAAAGAAGTTAAAGGGGTTTTCCCACAAGGGACATTTATGACATATCCATGGGATATGTCATAAATGTCAGATAGATGCGGGTCCCACCTCTGGGACCTGCACCTATCTCTAGAATGGGGCCCCCTAAACCCCGTTCTAGCTTTGTCTGCTATTGCTGACTCCCGGCCACTTCCTGACTTTATGGTCGGGAGTTACGGAAACTGCGTAGCTCGCTGAGCTACGCTGTTTCTGTAACTACCATTCAGTTCTATGGGGCTTACGAAAACAGCGTAGATCAGCAGTTTTCATCTTCATGGTCGGAAATCAGCCGACACACAGAGGTAAAACGGGGTTGTGCCCCGTTCTAGAGATAGGTGCGAGTCCCAGAGGTGGGACCCGCATCTATCTGACATTTCCTGTGGATATGTCATAAATGTCCCTCGTGGGAAAACCCCTTTAAAAGGGTTTTCCAGACAATAAAAAATTGACGGCCTATCCTCAGGATTGGCCATCAATAGCTGATGGGTCGGGGTCTGACTCCGGGGACCCCCGCAGATCAGCTGTTTTGAAGGGGCTGCAGTGCTCATACGCGCGCTGCTTCCCCTTCATTTCTTCTTGCTCCCTGTGAATCTTTGACACACATCTAGCGGCGATTCACAGGTATTGCAGTCTTTTCTCCTATTGAAGTGAATGGGAGAAGAAGGCTGCAATATCTGTAAATCACTGCTAAATGCTTGTTGAAGATTCACAGGGAGCAAGAAGAAATATAGGGGAAGAAGCGCGCGTACGAGCACTGCAGCCCCTTCAAAACAGCTGATCGGCAGTGGCCACGGGAGTCGGACCCATCAGCTAGAATAGGCCATCGATTTTTTTGGGCTCGAAAACCCCCTTAAAAAATATTGCATAATGGAGACAAAAAATGGGACATATCCGGCGCTCCCCTAGGGTAATAACGTTTGGACCGTGGGTGCAATGGTGAATTGGTGATAGATAAAGGCTCACCTGATGAGGTTGTGCTGGGTGGTCGGCACAACTCAACTTTTTCACATATCGGATCCCAAGAATCAAATCCGTCATCGCAAATTGTGCAGCATCTCACCAACGGGAGTGCCCCGCATAGGAGCTTTATTTCCTTTTTTCTCTATTCTACCTTAACAAATCTTGGCCAGAATATAGCGCTGAGTAAGAATTGCGCAATACCATACCCCCCTAACCCCAAAAATGTCAGGGGTTCCGCTATGGTAATAGAGTTGGTGTTATACAGTAAAGTGACAGCCAGCTCCCTGTGTGGATGGTGTGATATGAACCTGCTGCCCATTTTTCTGATTAGAACAGATAATAAGGATCAATTTGCATGCAGTTTATGGCACGACACTTTTACACTTTTTTTTGTTTTGCGCAATTGCGGTCTTTTATTGTATCTACTTAAAATTGAAACTAAAAATGTGAAAAAAATCCATGTAAATACACATATTTTGTAATTATTTTTTTCGCGCTGTGGTAATGGTGCGACAAACTTCCACATGCCCTAACAGGGTCTGTAACCTGTGCGTCTACAGCTGTTACGGAAGTACAACCAAGTGTCCGGTTTTTCAGTGGAATAGGCCCAGATTACTGGCAGTGTACAATGACGTGACGCTGCTGTCACAGATCACATAGGCTGGGCAGACATTCTCCTGTACAGATCTGCAGTTACAAGTGCACGGGAGACAGCAGCAGTGTGAAGAGAAATAGAAATGTTCTTACTGGGGGGACTGTGGCTCATACTGGGAGGACTGTGGCTCTTACTGGGGGGACTGAGGCTCTTACTGGGGGGGACTGCAACTCTTACTGGGAGGAGTGAGGCTCTTACTGGGAGGACTGCAGTTCTTACTGGGAGGAGTGCGGCTCTTAATGTGGGGACTTCAGCTCTTACTGGGAGGACTGCAGCTTTTACTGGGAGGACTGCAGTTCTTACTAGGAGGAGTGCGGCTCTTACTGTGTGGACTTCAAGAGGCTCTGTCACCAGATTTTGCAACCCCTATCTGCTATTGCAGCAGATCGGCGCTGCAATGTAGATTACAGTAACGTTTTTATTTTTAAAAAACGAGCAATTTTGGCCAAGTTATGACCATTTTTGTAGTTATGCAAATGAGGCTTGCAAAAGTCCAAGTGGGCGTGTTTAAAAGTAAAAGTCCAAGTGGGCGTGTATTATGTGCGTACATCGGGGCGTTTTTAATACTTTTACTAGCTGGGCGTTCTGATGAGAAGTATCATCCACTTCTCTTCAGAACGCCCAGCTTCTGCCAGATCACGCTGTGACGTCACTCACAGGTCCTGCATCGTGTCGGACGAGCGAGGACACATCGGCACCAGAGGCTACAGTTGATTCTGCAGCAGCATCGGCGTTAGCAGGTAAGTCGATGTAGCTACTTACCTGCAAACGCCGATGCTGCTGCAGAATCAACTGTAGCCTCTGGTGCCGATGTGGCCGTCACGATGCAGGACCTGTGAGTGACGTCACAGATCTGCACTGTCAGAAGCTGGGCGTTCTGAAGAGAAGTGGATGATACTTCTCGTCAGAACGCCCAGCTAGTAAAAGTATTAAAAACGCCCCGATGTACGCACATAATACACGCCCACTTGGACTTTTACTTTTAAACACGCCCACTTGGACTTTTGCAAGCCTCATTTGCATAACTACAAAAATGGTCATAACTTGGCCAAAAATGCTCGTTTTTTAAAAATAAAAACGTTACTGTAATCTACATTGCAGCGCCGATCTGCTGCAATAGCAGATAGGGGCTGCAAAATCTGGTGACAGAGCCTCTTTCAGCTCTTACTGGGGGGACTGCAACACTTACTGGGAGGACTGTGACTCAGGGTATGTTCACACAGAGTTTTTTGCAGGCTGAAAATTCTGCCTCAAAATTCAGTCTAGAATTTTGAGGCAGATTTTGATCTGCCTGCACGCCGTTTGCCGAATTGCTTGTCATTTTTCGCCCGCGGCCATTGAGCGCCGCGGGCAAAAACGCAGCGAAACACGCTTTCTGTACCTCCCATAGATGTCAATGGGAGGTCAGAGACGTGAACGCGTTTTTTTCTGCGTTTTCGGACGTTTTTTGGTGCGTTTTCCGATGCGACTTCCGCATAAAAAAACTCAGTGTGAACAGGGCCTATGTATGTTCACACACTAAAAAGTGTCTGAAAATACGGTGTTGTTTTCAAGGGAAAACTGCTCCTGATTTTCAGCCGTTTTTTAATCAAACTCACGATTTCGCTGCGTTTTTTACGGCCGTTTTTGGAGCTGTTTTTCTATAGTCAATGGAAAATGGCTCAAAAAATGGCTCAAAAAGTGACATGCACTTTTTCGCAGGCGTTTTTAAAAACGGCCGTGGAAAGAAACAGCCTGTCGGTACAGAATGCCGTTTTTTCCATTGAAATCAATGGGCAGATGTTTAGAGACGTTCTGCTTCCGATTTTTTGGCTGTATTTGGCTCGAGTGTTTTGCAGGCAGGATGAGTTGAATGTATGTTGGTGCCAAAGCAGAGACCTCTGGAGACAAGTCATTTAAATGGTCTCTCTGTGCGCTCCTATGAAAGTTTTCATGCCCAGAACCACTTTGTGTCTTCTGATTTCCCTATGTGGTGCTTGGGTTTATAGCTCATGTGTAACGTCGGCGGATGCAGGTTATTTAGCCCTTGTATATGAGTTGCCATTGAGCCTGATGCCCATTTTCTGCATTGCTCAATGCTGATGATGTTTTCTTTATTTTTACAGAACCGGCTTCATTTTTATGTTTCCATTTAAATCCGTTGTTCCTGACAGTTGTTTGACAAATAATTCTAATTATTTTTTTTGTGCTAATAAAAAAAACGGCATAAACACCGAGCACCCCCATGAATGATAGCATAACACGGGCCGACCGCCGGTCATGTGACTAATCCCGGGCAAATAACATTGCCAAACCAAACATGGCCGACACAGGAATTCGAAATGACGACTTCCACCCACGTGACACCATGCGGTCACATGATTTTACTAATTTGCCAATAGAAACAAGGCGCATATTTATGACGTCAGCCAGTCAATAACTTAGTTGATAAGGAATACACAAGGGCTAGAAGATTGTAATAGGTGTCGCTGTACGGACTCGGAGCTGTGGGAAATCGGTGGCAGGGAAGCCCACATCGTCATTGTAGTAGGAAGGAGAAAGGGGCGGGATTTGTCATTGATTGACAGATTGTTAAACACGTGTTTTGAGGATGAATATCTTGCCTAAGAAGAGCTGGCATGTGCGCAATAAGGACAACATTGCGCGGGTGCGGAAAGATGAGGCGCAGGCAGAAGAGGAGGAGCGACAGCGCAGGAAGAGGGCGGAGCTAGCGGAGCAAGAGGTAGGCAGAAATTAGGCACCTTGGTATTCATGGGGTTTACTGTTGGATCCTCACCCTGATCCTAATTGTTAAAGCTGAACGCTATGGGACTGTACCCCCCCCCCCCCCAAAAAAAAAAGTGGCACCCATAAACCGTATCTCTATAAGCAGTGATACCTGTGTATTAGTGCGGTTATCCAGTTTCCCCTTTATAAAAAGTCAGCAGCAATAACCATCTGTCGCTATAAGAAATGGCGGGCGAGCAGGGGCGATGAAATGCAGCACTAATTCATATCAATGGTCCGTCCTTGTAATGTGCGCACGTATCCCAACAAGTATTGTAAAGGGGGACAATGCCTGAAGCGCGAAGCACGGTGCAGCAATTTTGTTTAACATTAAGCCGTGCCTCTAACCCCCTGCCCGATTCCTGCCCATGTACACCCAGCTCAACCCACACTGTATAATGCAGAGTACATAGAGTTTCCCCACCGTATAACATCCCCCATAGTACCCCCCACACTAGGGCTGGGCGATTTTGCCCAAAAATAAAATCTAGATTTTTTACAACACTTTTTGGGCGAGTTAAATCCCGATTTTCTGCTGTTTTATCTCACAGTAATACCAAGAGATAATTGACTACATTTTCTTTATATAAATAACTTGAACATATTTCGCTATATTATTGTATGTAACGTCACAACTTTTAACCTCTGCAAATACTTTTTTTTTTTTTAATCATAAATATGATTGGAAAAATGTCTATCTAATTGATTATAACTTCTGTGTTCCCCGGCAGGGAACAGGTTAACAGAATCTATAATCCATTATATACTGAATGCACGAACAGCCAACCCCTGCCCGTCACCACCTCAGCCGGTCTCCGACACTGCAGGCGAGAGCAGTGTAAATTGCAGCAGGGCCAGGCGAGGGCATTCTGGGGTGAGATTACGATATAGTGTCTGAAGTCTGAGCGGGACCCTGTGCTGTACCGGCCCCACCATGGGGTTTTAAATAACATTAAGACCGGATTCACACGACCGTGATTGGACAGTGAAAAACGGTCCGTGTGCCAACAGGATTTCGCGGCCCGATCACGGTGCATGTGAACGGGACTCCTGGCATCAGTCATTTATGTTACAGCCGCACGACAGTGAAAAAGATGGCCATTAAAAACGGATCAATTGTCAGTATCTCATGTCCATTTTGCATCAGTGTCTCCAAATTCTCTTCCATTTCCAGTCCGTCTGTCCGGTTTTCATGGCCGTTAAAGAAAACAAAAAAGATGAATTTAATTTGTCAGGGTTTTTTGTCCCAATCCCCTGAAAACACCACAGTGCCCATGTATATAGTGCCGTAATGTCCCTGTAGATAGTGACCACATATAGTGCCACACTGCCCACATATAGTGAGATAGGGCTACAGTGCCCATGTAGATAGTGCCTACATATAGTGCCACAGTGCCCACATGTAATGATAGTGCCAACCCCAATATAGTGCCACACACCCTAGTATATCGCAGTACCCCCCCCCCCCCTAGTATATTGCAGCACCCCCTCGCTTGCCTATCGCAGCCCCCCTCTCTTGTAGATCGCAAACAGCCTCCTTCCCTTGCAGATCGCGCCGCTGTAGCTCCCACTAGGAGCTGAATCCCTGGCCAGAGGTTGCCGACAATTTGGCTGGGGATTCAGCTCCTAGTGGGAGGGGGGGTTGCGATCTACAAGGGGGGTTGCGGTATGCAAGGGGGTGGTGGTGGGATATACAAGGGAGGTGCCATCTACAGCGGGGCCATGTGGCCGTATACTAGGAGTCTCTGCTTCCCCACGGACCTACTGTTCCGTACTGTAACATTTTGTTCCCTACAGAGCAGCAGTTCCATGGAGAAGCAGAGACAGGACGGGGCAGGCCAGGCAGAGACGAGGTGGCGGGTGGAGCTTCCCCTTGCAGCTCGGCACGACTACAGAATCGATTCAACTATTCTGTTAAAAAAACAGTTTTGTGAGAGCCCTTGAGGGCGAATGAATCTAATTAATTTTATTAATCGCCCAGCCCTACACAACACACAATATAAAGCTTCCATAGTACCCCCCATACACAATATAAAGCTTCCATAGTACCCCCCCACACAATATAAAGCTTCCATAGTACCCCCCACACAATATAAAGCTTCCATAGTACCCCCACACAATATAACGCTTCCATAGTACCCCCACACACAATATAAAGCTTCCATAGTACCCCCACACACAATATAAAGCTTCCATAGTACCCCCACACACAATATAAAGCTTCCATAGTACCCCCACACACAATATAAAGCTTCCATAGTACCCCCCACACAATATAAAGCTTCCATAGTACCCCCCCACACAATATAAAGCTTCCATAGTACCCCCCACACAATATAAAGCTTCCATAGTACCCCCACACACAATATAAAGCTTCCATAGTACCCCCACACACAATATAAAGCTTCCATAGTACCCCCACACACAATATAAAGCTTCCATAGTACCCCCACACACAATATAACGCTTCCATAGTACCCCCCACACAATATAAAGCTTCCATAGTACCCCCACACACAATATAAAGCTTCCATAGTACCCCCACACACAATATAAAGCTTCCATAGTACCCCCACACACAATATAAAGCTTCCATAGTACCCCCCACACACAATATAAAGCTTCCATAGTACCCCCACACACAATATAAAGCTTCCATAGAACCCCCACACACAATATAAAGCTTCCATAGTACCCCCACACACAATATAAAGCTTCCATAGTACCCCCCACACAATATAAAGCTTCCATAGTACCCCCCACACAATATAAAGCTTCCATAGTACCCCCACACACAATATAAAGCTTCCATAGTACCCCCACACACAATATAAAGCTTCCATAGTACCCCCCACACAATATAAAGCTTCCATAGTACCCCCACACACAATATAAAGCTTCCATAGTACCCCCCACACAATATAAAGCTTCCATAGTACCCCCACACACAATATAAAGCTTCCATAGTACCCCCCACACAATATAAAGCTTCCATAGTACCCCCACACAATATAAAGCTTCCATAGTACCCCCCACACACAATATAAAGCTTCCATAGTACCCCCCACACAATATAAAGCTTCCATAGTACCCCCCACACAATATAAAGCTTCCATAGTACCCCCACACACAATATAAAGCTTCCATAGTACCCCCCACACACAATATAAAGCTTCCATAGTACCCCCCACACACAATATAAAGCTTCCATAGTACCCCCCACACAATATAAAGCTTCCATAGTACCCCCCACACGCAATATAAAGCTTCCATAGTACCCCCACACACAATATAAAGCTTCCATAGTACCCCCCACACGCAATATAAAGCTTCCATAGTACCCCCCACACAATATAAAGCTTCCATAGTACCCCCCACACACAATATAAAGCTTCCATAGTACCCCCACACGCAATATAAAGCTTCCATAGTACCCCCCACACGCAATATAAAGCTTCCATAGTACCCCCACACACAATATAAAGCTTCCATAGTACCCCCCACACGCAATATAAAGCTTCCATAGTACCCCCCACACAATATAAAGCTTCCATAGTACCCCCCACACACAATATAAAGCTTCCATAGTACCCCCACACGCAATATAAAGCTTCCATAGTACCCCCACACACAATATAAAGCTTCCATAGTACCCCCCACACACAATATAAAGCTTCCATAGTACCCCCCACACGCAATATAAAGCTTCCATAGTACCCCCCACACGCAATATAAAGCTTCCATAGTACCCCCCACACAATATAAAGCTTCCATAGTACCCCCCACACAATATAAAGCTTCCATAGTACCCCCACACACAATATAAAGCTTCCATAGTACCCCCCACACACAATATAAAGCTTCCATAGTACCCCCACACACAATATAAAGCTTCCATAGTACCCCCCACACACAATATAAAGCTTCCATAGTACCCCCCACACAATATAAAGCTTCCATAGTACCCCCACACACAATATAAAGCTTCCATAGTACCCCCCACACAATATAAAGCTTCCATAGTACCCCCACACGCAATATAAAGCTTCCATAGTACCCCCACACGCAATATAAAGCTTCCATAGTACCCCCCACACGCAATATAAAGCTTCCATAGTACCCCCACACGCAATATAAAGCTTCCATAGTACCCCCACACACAATATAAAGCTTCCATAGTACCCCCACACGCAATATAAAGCTTCCATAGTACCCCCACACGCAATATAACGCTTCCATAGTACCCCCACACACAATATAAAGCTTCCATAGTACCCCCACACGCAATATAAAGCTTCCATAGAACCCCCACACACAATATAACGCTTCCATAGTACCCCCACACACAATATAACGCTTCCATAGTACCCCCCACACACAATATAACGCTTCCATAGTACCCCCACACACAATATAACGCTTCCATAGTACCCCCACACACAATATAAAGCTTCCATAGTACCCCCACACACAATATAAAGCTTCCATAGTACCCCCCACACAATATAAAGCTTCCATAGTACCCCCCACACAATATAACGCTTCCATAGTACCCCCACACACAATATAACGCTTCCATAGTACCCCCACACACAATATAACGCTTCCATAGTACCCCCACACACAATATAAAGCTTCCATAGTACCCCCACACACAATATAAAGCTTCCATAGTACCCCCACACGCAATATAACGCTTCCATAGTACCCCCACACACAATATAAAGCTTCCATAGTACCCCCACACGCAATATAAAGCTTCCATAGAACCCCCACACACAATATAACGCTTCCATAGTACCCCCACACACAATATAACGCTTCCATAGTACCCCCCACACACAATATAACGCTTCCATAGTACCCCCACACACAATATAACGCTTCCATAGTACCCCCACACACAATATAAAGCTTCCATAGTACCCCCACACACAATATAAAGCTTCCATAGTACCCCCCACACAATATAAAGCTTCCATAGTACCCCCCACACAATATAACGCTTCCATAGTACCCCCACACACAATATAACGCTTCCATAGTACCCCCACACACAATATAACGCTTCCATAGTACCCCCACACACAATATAAAGCTTCCATAGTACCCCCACACACAATATAAAGCTTCCATAGTACCCCCACACACAATATAAAGCTTCCATAGTACCCCCACACACAATATAAAGCTTCCATAGTACCCCCACACACAATATAAAGCTTCCATAGTACCCCCACACACAATATAAAGCTTCCATAGTACCCCCACACACAATATAAAGCTTCCATAGTACCCCCACACACAATATAAAGCTTCCATAGTACCCCCACACACAATATAAAGCTTCCATAGTACCCCCACACACAATATAAAGCTTCCATAGTACCCCCCCACACAATATAAAGCTTCCATAGTACCCCCCACACAATATAAAGCTTCCATAGTACCCCCACACACAATATAAAGCTTCCATAGTACCCCCACACACAATATAACGCTTCCATAGTACCCCCACACACAATATAAAGCTTCCATAGTACCCCCACACACAATATAACGCTTCCATAGTACCCCCACACACAATATAAAGCTTCCATAGTACCCCCACACACAATATAAAGCTTCCATAGTACCCCCACACACAATATAAAGCTTCCATAGTACCCCCACACACAATATAAAGCTTCCATAGTACCCCCGCACACAATATAAAGCTTCCATAGTACCCCCGCACACAATATAAAGCTTCCATAGTACCCCCGCACACAATATAAAGCTTCCATAGTACCCCCACACACAATATAAAGCTTCCATAGTACCCCCACACGCAATATAAAGCTTCCATAGTACCCCCACACGCAATATAAAGCTTCCATAGTACCCCCACACACAATATAAAGCTTCCATAGTACCCCCACACGCAATATAAAGCTTCCATAGTACCCCCCACACGCAATATAAAGCTTCCATAGTACCCCCACACGCAATATAAAGCTTCCATAGTACCCCCACACGCAATATAAAGCTTCCATAGTACCCCCCACACACAATATAAAGCTTCCATAGTACCCCCCACACACAATATAAAGCTTCCATAGTACCCCCACACACAATATAACGCTTCCATAGTACCCCCACACACAATATAACGCTTCCATAGTACCCCCCACACAATATAACGCTTCCATAGTACCCCCACACACAATATAAAGCTTCCATAGTACCCCCCACACACATTATAAAGCTTCCATAGTACCCCCACACACAATATAAAGCTTCCATAGTACCCCCACACGCAATATAACGCTTCCATAGTACCCCCACACGCAATATAAAGCTTCCATAGTACCCCCACACGCAATATAAAGCTTCCATAGTACCCCCACACGCAATATAAAGCTTCCATTGTACCCCCCACACACAATATAAAGCCCTCGTAGTGCCCCCCACACAGTATAATTCCCCATAGTGCCTAATAAAAGTAAATACCTAACCCTGTTCCCACGGCGAATGGAGGAGATGCCTCTGCAGGTCCTCTAGGAGCAGGCAGGTGTGATAACGTCACTGCATCACGACTGTCTGCGCCAAGTAGCTTATGGCTGGCATTACATAGTGAATGGTGGAGCAGGGAGTTGACGGCTTGCCGCTCCACAGTTAGGTTCAACTGTATCTGCGTCCTGAGGATACAGATGCAGTTGAAACTGGGGCGGTTGGGAGGCATGATGTAGGGAAGCTTTGAATCTTGGTGAGCAAGACATGCACTTAAAGGGTTTGTCCACTTTGGGCAATCCTTTTGTGTTAGAATTGTCCCCCAAAGATAAGTGGGCAACCCCTTTAAGTAGCAGGTCTTTACTTTGTCTAATAGAAGTGGATCCAGAATAAGCGAGCCTCCCCTCCCCTAGTAACTCCTCTGCCATGACAAAGCATTTGAAAAGTTTTTTTAACCATACGACCCCGATAAGCCAGCTGTGCAGTTCTCATACGAAGAAAATGTTGGAATACTTGCATGCTTATATGGAGCCATCACATTCCGCACAGCTTGTTATCACTCCCTGGACCCAGTTCAACCCAGAATCCTAGAGCTGCAGCCGGGCTATCCACTGATCCTCATTCTATACTGTGGAAATCTCTGAGCAGCACCAGGAGGATTCAGCATTAATGATGGTAGAAATGGTGTAACTCTGAGCTCACAGACCTGCACAGAAATACGCTGGATTTTCCCAGATAAGGAATACTGGGACCCTGGCATACTGCTGGTTAGGGTGACCATAATAGCATGGACCTATATGGTATGTGCATTATATGATGTAATTTGTCCATATCCATTTCACATTTCAGGCTCGTACTGATTTTCTACGTAAAAAGGCTCGCCTGTCTCTACCGGAAGCATCCATTGATAGTGCAGCAGTGGTGCGATTGAGCCAAGAGTCTGGGCACATCAATTTCTTTCAAGATGTGGAGGAGGGCAAAGGGACCACCCGAGGAAACAAGGAGTATGAAGAGGAGAAGCGGACGGAGAAGGTCATTTCTGCTGCTCCATTTGACATCTGGTCTTCATTATGGAAAGAAAATGTATTCATTTTTAATTTCTGATTCCTTTAGGAGCGTCAAGAAAAAGCTTTGGGGATTCTGACATACCTGGGACAAAGTGCAGCAGAAGCCCAGACATGTCGCCCCTGGTACCAAGAGGTTCCTGCTAGTCACCAGAAGGAAAAAGATGATACCGCAAAGGATGACAAGCTGAAAAGGATGCTGGATCCCATGAATAAAATGGAAAAATACCTTCAGAAGAAAACTGGTGAAAAAAAGAGGCACTCCGATAAAAAGGAACAAAAGAAAGTGAAAGAGAAAATAAATAAGAAAGAGTATGTGAGAAGATATATATATATATATAATACACCATTTATTGTCTCTCTTCACAAATCCCCAAAACGAAGGGTTAATAGCTTATTTTAGGATAGTGTGTGGAGTCATTTATTTTTTGCCTTTATGACCAAAACACTAGGAGTTCATCCAAAACCGCCAGTGTATGGCACAGATACTGACTAGAACTATGGAGACGTGTATTGGCGCTGTACAGTAAAGATGGCGTTCATTTGCTCCTCAAGCCTTTTTCTATAGAGCTATGATTTCTATACCTTGCACTCATATTAGTGGCTGTACCTGTTCTATACACTAGCAGTTCTGGATAAATGAACGCCTTGTCTTTTTGATGACCGTGCTGTAGTACTATACTGGGTTTCCTGGTTCCTTTCATCTTCCATTTTTTTTCCCAATGCGGTAGTTCTGCAGCTTCAAACCAAAGTGTGTGCGTGTGCGTGTGCGTGCGTCCTCCCCAAGACCAGGTTCTCACTGGCTGGTTTTTGGTAAGTAAAGCCAGAAGTAGAACCTACATAGAGTAAAAGTATAAAGAAAAGAATTGGGATTTTTTTTTATTCATTTTGGACCCTAAAAAAAAACAAAATTACACATTTACCCAATGTGGATTTCTGCCACATTAGGTGAATGGGTTTATCTGTATAGAAAAACTATGGGACAAACTTTTGTGAAGCTTACACTGGTACTGAAAAGTGTAGTCTGCTGCGCTATTTGATGCAGGGAGAAAAAAAAACTATATGCATTGCCGGAATGAAGGTTGCTGGGGGGCCCCGTCCCACCTCTGGAACCCAGACTGCATGTCACCCACTAGAGGAGAGGTGTCTGCACATGCTTGTGGCCCTCTCTACTGAAGATTATGGGAGCTATGGAGATAGACAAGCCAACGACTGCATTAAAATTCAAAAGCGAGCCAACCACATACACATCCACGTCTTGGCCGGATAGGATTGCCGGAGGGCTATTGGGATCTCGGTTGTAATGAGAGGTGTGGCTCCCAGGGATAAGCAATGCAGGCTTTACCCATAAATAGCGCCTTTGGCTATATAGTTATGTGGTTTGTTTGTTTGTTTATTTCTTCAGTTTGTCAATGTGCAGACGTATCCAACTGGAACACAATTGGCTTTATGCTCGAGAGGGGGGGGGGGGGGATGCCTTAAAAAAAAATTCTTCTTTGTCACTGTTTTTAATAAACCCTTGATAATGACACATAGGAGTAATGTACTTGAATGCTCAGATGGGTAACTTCACCGTCTCCCACTACGCAGGACACCTGAGCCATCCATTGAACAACTGAGACAAGAGCGGTTGAAAAGAGAAGCTGCAGAAAGGAGACGTGCTGAAGCTTTGCTGTCTGGCAAAAAGGACCTACCTACCCCAGAGCAGGAGATCGATGATAGAAAGCGACGATACAACTCTCAATTCAACCCTCAGTTGGCACGAAAACCGAAAGTACGAGAAGAACAATGGTGATTTGTGGAAAAACAGACCGTAATCTGTGCCGAATCAGAAGTCCCTCGTTCTGACTGTGGCAAATACCAAACTCCATGTGCATTGGACTATTTGCAGTAGGTTTCTATGTGAAAATCCTCATTAATGGACCTCATGTATGGAGTTTTATTTTCGGGTTATATTTATATAAATTGTTCTCTGTTACTTCTGCTCTCAGAGTTAAAATGCCACAACTGCAGAAATAAAACAAAACCGTGCATCACACCCCACTTGTTATACATTAATTTATTGCTGCCAAATTTATAAACATGAACTTCTAAGTAAAAATTGTAATAAAACTAACACCGCACCTGTAGGGGGAGCCGTCCACCAGCAACCCTATTGCCATGCTAAGCCCCTTTAACCCTGAGCCATATCTCACTACAGGCACAGCACCGCAGCAACAGAGAACCCCATACAGCACCACAAACATGAGAATAGCTCAAAAAGGGAAGAGTATGAAACTCTTACGGACATTTGACGGAACTGTGCGGTCATAGTTGGGGGGGACAGAATAGAGCGAGCTTATGGCTGAACCGGCTCTATACACTGCGGGTGTCAGCTGACACCTCGCCCTAAAGACAAAATGGAGATAACTAATCCCGGCCGTTAATCTCTTAGATGCCACGGCCAACAGTTACCGTGGCATCTTAGCTGTTAGAGGGGGGGCTCCTATGTCCATCCGAGTGACCGCACTCCCGTGATGCAATCGTGGGGTGCACATTGTTTTCATGGGTCTGCCATCTTGGTGCTTCCATTAAGCCATACATAATTATCTCTTGTTCAAGTTCCCTAGGGAGACTAAAAACATTTTTTAAAACTGTTAATTTATAGTTAAAGGAGTTATCCCAGAATTAATGAAAGAAAAGAAAATGAGACATAATGTAGTGCAGGACAATCTCTTTCTAGCAAAGCTAGAACCAGAAATCTCCCCATTAATTTATTTTTGCCACAAAATTATTTTTTCCTTTATTAGCACATTATATGGTCCAAAAACGGTTCCGTTTAAAAACTACAACTCAGGCTCCATGGGTACCTCCCCGTATGCTTAAATAGTCACTGTCCAGGGTGCTGAAAGAGTTAAACGATCGGCAGTAACTCAGCACCCTGGACAGTGCCTTCTGATAACAATATAGATAAAGCTGTAAAAAAAAAAAAAAAGACGTTCATACTTACCCAGAACTCCCTGCTTCTTCCTCCAGTCCGGCCTCCTGGGATGACGTTACAGCCCATGTGACCGCTGCAGCCAATCGCAGGCCAATCACAGGCTGCAGCGGTCACATGGACTACCGTGTCATCCAGGGGGGTCGGACTGGATGTCAAGAGAGGGACGCGTCACCAAGGCAACGGCCGGGTAAGTATGAATTTCTTTTACTTTTATTATGGAAAGGGCTGTCCCTTCTCTCTATCCTGCACTGATAGAGAGAAGGGGCTGCCGATTAGTGCAGTGCAATTTTGCAGCCAAAAACATGCCCGTAAATACAGGTGGAATACGGGTGACACTGGACCCGTATTTACGGGCACGGGTCCGTAAATACTGGTGCAATACGGGTCGAATACGTGTGACCAAGGACCCGTATTTACGGGTGGACAAAAATACGGTCTTGTGCATGGGGCCTATTATGCTGCAAAAAACAAGCCCTCATACGTCTGTCGACAGAAAAATAAAAAAAGTTATGGCTTTTGGAAGGCAGGAGAGAAAAAACTAAAATAAATAATAGCTGCGGCGGAAAGTGGTTAAAATGTGTTAGGGTAAGGCCACACGGAGCAGCAATGACGCGACTGACAGCCACACCTTCACCCTATTTGGCATAGTTCGGAAATGCCTGTGCGTTGCTGCGACTAAAACGGCTCTTTTAGCTGCAAAATCGTGCGGCCATAAAGGTGTATTCCCTAATGCCCGCACGATTTTGCAGGTAAACCGTAACTTTACCTGCAACAATGCACGGAACAGATTCCCTGTGGTGACTTACCCCTTAAGGAACAATCATCAATTCAAACTAGGTCCTATTAAGTTGCACTTTCCAAGGCTGTGTTCACACGGCAGATGTTCAGTCAGGCTGAAAAATACAAGTCTGATTTCAAGAGAAAACAGGGTCTGAAAGCCAAGAATTTTGGATCTGATTTTCAAAGTGTTTTCATTTTTGCATGTCTTTTTAAAACGTATTTTCGAACGGCGGATTGAAGTTAGAACCACTGTCTGCAAGGAAAGAATCCCATTCTGAAGAACCAATATACGCTCTGGAGGAAGGAAAACCTTTGCAGATCGAGTGTCGAAAGTGACCCCCAAGAAGAACAGAATCTGCTGGGATGGAGACAGGTAAGGTTTGAAGCGGTTGGCAATCTAACCAAATTGACTTAGTGTCCAAAGTAAATCTGGATAGCTTTCTCGTAGTCCTCTCTGGAGGGGGACTTGATCAGGATGTTGTCCAGGTATGGGGTGACCGACACACCCCTGGTGCAAAGAAGTGCCATCACAACCGAGGTAACCTTCCTAAAGACTCCCTGGGCCATAGCCAGACAGAAGACAAGGACCACTAATTGGTGATGACGGAATATTATCGCAAAGAGCAGTATGCGCTGGTGAGTTTGACAAATAGGAATGTGAAAATACGTGCTCCCGATGTCAACTAAGGAAATAAACTCGAGGTCTAGAATGGGCTACACAGAGCTGTCCTTTTTGGGGACAACAAAAAAGTTGGAATAGAAACCCCAGAACCTTTTGGTTGAAGGGTACAGGAATGATAACCACTTGAAGGAGCAGAGTCTCGATTGCTCGAAAAAAAAAAGTCTGCCACCTTGGAGGGGGACTGTGGAGCAGCAGACTGAAAGAAAACACTCTGGAGGTCGGATGGCAAATTCGACTTTGTAACCGGAGGATATGACCTCCTGAACCCAGGCGTCCAAAATGTGAGAGCCAGACATCCTTGAAGTGCAGAAGCCTGCCCCCCACCCGACATGAATTGAGTGGGGGCAGGGGCACCTTTAGGCGGAAGTAGTCTTGCAGGCTCCATACGTTGCAGGTGGTGGCCGGGTCGCCAGGAGGGCTGAGCCTTGAAGGAAGGTTTGGCCTTCTGAACCTGGTGAGATTGTGGCCTGGACGACTTGGTGTTGGAGAACCCACAAAAGGATCGAAAACGAGAACCTGCTTTTTTGACCAGAGTAGATAGTTTGACCCCGATTTGAGGAAAATGAGTGCTCTGGCCACCCGTGGCTTTTGAGGTAATTTCATCCAGTCTAGGACCAAAGAAACGAAAACCTGCATACAAAAGGCAGCGCCATCAGGGACAGCTTCCAAGCTGTATCAACAGACCTAGCTTTAAGCCAGGTAGTCCTGCGGATAGCAACAGAAGAGGGCGAAGCCCGAGCCACCAGACAGCAGCGTTAAGGGCAGCCTCAAACACAAAATTGGATGCATTAGCAATAAGGTGAGACAGATCCACCAGGTCCTCCTGAGGAGGGCCCGAGATCAGACCATGTTGGAGTTTGTGTGCCTATTCAGTGATAGCTCTGCTAACCCAGGCAGAGACGAAATCCAGGTAAAAGGCATAGCCAGAGGCCTCAAAAGTGGTTTAAGCAAGAGTCCACACAACGATCCAGAGGATCTTTGTCTATGGCGGACTCCACATCAGTTTTTAGTTTAGCCAAGGCTACTACATTGAAGGGAGGATCCACCGCCAGAGACCTAACCCATTTTGAAGAATTCCCTACTTGAAAAGGGTAGAAAACATCCAGACTGCTAGAATGAGAAAACTTCTTGTCCAGGTGTTTCCATTCCTCAAAGTCAAAGAAAGTTCCAAATGGGATGTTAAAATCGCTAGGGAACGTTGAGGATGAATAGAGAAAATAATCAGTTGAAGGTGCAGAATCAGTGACCTGTAGGATTGTCACAGACAGCCCAAATAGGTACCTCTCTGGGGGAAAAGGAAAAATCAGACCACAACTCTAGTGGGGGAGGTGAAACAAAAGAGGACGTTGAAAGCAAAGGCAGCTGTGTGGACCTGGTTCGCTTGCATAGTCTGCCACGAGAGGGAGACATAGACGGAAAGTACAGATAAGGACGGGCAGAACAGAAGTCCAGGGGTTGGTGGGTAGACATTCCGCCGAAGATAGACTGAGTGATGTTCGCTGGGTTATCAACCGTTCTGAAAAGGGAATGGGCCCATCCTGGAACCACATCCATCATACCAGGGGTGAGCAATATTTGGGTTGGCAACGGTCGCAGCCGTTTGGCCAGGAGGTTGGCATAATTGCATAAAGTAGACAAGGAAATTTAGTATTGCACTTTGAACAGGTATGATAAATTGCAAAGGTTGTCTGGCGTGTGGGATCTCCCTTAAAGAGGCTCTGTCACCAGATTTTCAAACCCCTATCTCGTATTGCAGCAGATCGGCGCTGCAATGTAGATTACAGTAACGTGTTTTTTTTCTCAAAAACGAGCATTTTTGGCCAAGTTATGGCCATTTTTATATTTATGCAAATGAGCCTTTCTTAAGTACAACTGGGCGTGTTTAAAGTTATGTCCAAGTGGGCGTGTATTGTGTATGTACATCTGGCGTTTTTCCTTATTTTACTAGCTGGGCGTTGTGAATAGAAGTATCATCCACTTCTCTTCGTTACCACCCAGCTTCTGGCAGTGCACAGACACACAGCGTGTTCTCGAGAGATCACGCTGTGACGTCACTTCCTGCCCCAGGTCCTGCATCGTGTCGGACGAGCGAGGACACATCGGCACCAGAGGCTACAGAGGCTCACCACCCTCTCAGCGCTTTTTCTTCATCTCCCAGATGAGTAACCAGCAGGAGCACCCCCTCAGTGTTACCTCCTTTACTAAGGGGACACTGGTGGGAGAAGTGTTAGAGGTGCTCCTTACGCTGGTGGGTGACAGAGGAGCTGACGCTCTTGTCCCACTTGTTTTCTCAGACAGGTTGGTCTCTTGGTAGAGACTCTGCTGCATTAGCGGACGTGTCTGCCTCCTACGGAAATAAACTAAGACTGAATAGCTCAGTGTCTGTGGGCAGGTATATCCTGTAGGAGGAACCACTTTATTTCTTAGGGTATGTTCACACGCACTGTTTTCAGACATAATTCTGGCATTTTACGCTTCGAATTACGCCTGAAAAAAACGGCTCTATTATGCCTACAAACATCTACCCATTGCTTGCAATGGGTTTTACGGTGTTCTGTTCCCACGAGGTGTAATTTTACGCGTCGCTGTCAAAATATGGCTCGTAAAAAGACGACCGCCAAAAAAAAAAAGAAGTGCATGTCACTTCTTGGGACGTTTTTGGAGCAGTTTTCCATTGACTCCATTGAAAAACAGAAACAGCTCCAATAACATCCGTAAAATACGCCGCAAAAAAACGCAAGTTGCTGCAAAAAAAAAAGTCTGACAATCAGGAGCTGTTTTCACCTGAAAACAGCTGTGTATTTTCAGACGTATCTTGCTAAGACATGTGAACATACCCTTATAGTCAAGCCTCCAAGTGGCAACAGCATATACCCACGGTCTGTGTCCGCCAATGTAACGAAGGCGAAAACGAATAAATCACTTAATTAAGCTTACATTTACAAATGCAAAGATGACCCATCTGTGGTGCATATGAGGCTACTAAACACCAGATTTGGGGGGGGGTGACACATAGGAGAGACCGTGACTACTACACACAGGAGATACTGCGACTACTGAATAGCAGCTTGGGTGCACTGCACACAGGAGGGAGTGTGACTACTAACAGAAGCTTGGTGAGAGGGAGTGCACATATAGATAACTAGCAACTTTTGCTATCCTTTTCGGAGCAGTTACGGAACTTCATCCTTGCAGCGCTGATTATGAGAGCGCAGTGTTGCATCGTGTACTTGCCGAGTGTTCAGCAGGGCTAACAGTTCAACAATGATTGGCATGAGAGGATTTTTTTTTTGGGGGGGGGGGGGGGGGTGTTATGTGTATTTTTATTTTTTTTTTACTCTTTAATTATTATGGTCTGTCTTTCATAAATCACAAAAACCTTTGGGGTACTTTATTTAATTCTATTTTACATAACTCTTTTCCACTGTTGCAGGGGCTGCACAGCCCCAGTTAGAGAGAAAATCAGCCCTGTGAGGGAGCAGTCATGCGCGGCGTATTTACCTTGTATTTTACAATGCAAGCCTGTGGGGAAAATATTCTTCAGCGCAAGAAACTGGTCTGCGTTACAGAATATTTTTCCCGTTAGTGGATTTGTACATTGCAGAAATACAACGCAAATACGCCACATGTGACTGCACCAATATAGCGACTATTGTCACTGACAGGGCTCTAGTGGCCTCCCAGTAATAGCATTCTAGCGATCATACTAGTCACATGATCACCAGGATTGAGAGACATCAGCGCTAGTCTCTATTCTATACACAACGCTCATTGAGCACGGTGTACGTGACAAATGCAAACGTGGTGAAAACCGATTCGATCTTCACTAAAGCTCCCCGGCAGTCTGATTGCTCGGGCAGCCAGCTTAAATAGGATCTGTCACTAGTTTAGTAATGCCCAATCTCCTCGCTAATCTAATAGGCGCTGTCCCACTGATAATGCTAGTGAAAATTGTGTCCCAAAAAGCATATTATTCTAGAAGTTATGAGCTTTTTTTTTTATAAATATGCAAATGAGGCTATACTAGCCTAGCGTTTCTCCTGAGGAAGAGCTACCTCCCAGTTTCTGACCTGTCCTATCAGCATGAAGCTGCTTGACACCATGTAAGGCCTCGTTCATTAGTGTCTGTTTTATGCAAGTATAAAATGCATAATTTTTTTTGTGTTGTAGTTCTCGGTGCCATCAGTTTCTGATCTCAGTGTTGGTGCACCTTTTCCTAATTTCTTTAGACGACGTCTGTGTGCGTTCTGTGATTTACACGCACCCATAGACCTCAATGGGCATGTGGTGCACAAAAAACGGACTAGAATAGGACATGCAGTGAGTTTCGAGTAACGGAAAGACGCTGCGTGAAAAATAACACGTCTGAATAGCACAATTGAATTGCATAGGTCCGTGTGCTGTTCGTTTTTTCACAGACAGGACACTGACATATACAACGTTCGTGTGAATAAGGCCTAAGTGACTAAAGCTGGAAAGAAGGGGGATCACTTCAAATAGCCATATCTCAGGTGAGATATGAAAGATGCGATTCTAATCTTTCATATGACACCAGGATCACAGTTCTAGCTGTGACAATACTGGAGGTATCGCCTGTTGTAAAACAGTGTCAGGAATAGAAGCTGTAAACTATAAGGCACAGGCTGTGTGGCTGGGCAGTGAAGGGGAAGGAGATGTACACTGATTGGACAGTCTCATACAGAAAACATTACACCGCCCAGAGGGAAAAGAAAAAGTCACCTCCCAATTGGCTGTTAGAGCCACATTAGCATATTTAAAAAAATACTCATAACTTAGCAAATAAAATAAAAATATTGAAACAAATTACACGGTAGTTATCAGCAGCAAAGCGCCTATTAGTTAGGCGTAGGGCTGGGCGACTAATCAAATTAATTTGATCTCACGGACTCTCTGTTTAACAGAATAATTCTTTAGTAGCGCCGTCGTGCCGAGCCGCAAGGGGAAGCTCCACCCAGTCACTGCCTGGTGCGGCACGTTCTGTCCCTGCTTCTCCATGAAACTGCTGTATTGAGTGAACAAAATGATACACCACACATGGTGAAGCAGGGACTCCTAGTACATAGCCATACCACACCGCTGTAGATAGTGCATTCCCCCCCCCCCCTTGCAGATCGCGTCGCACTATCCCACCCTTGTAGATCTCACCACAACCCCACCCTTCATAGATCACACCGCCGTAGCTCCGACTAGGAGCTGAATCCCCAGCCAAAGCAGCAGCAACCTCTAGCCAGGGATTCAGCTCCTAGTGGCATCTACAGCGGTGCGATCTACAAGGAAGGGGGTGGTGCTGCGATTTACAAGGTGTAGGGGTGCCATCTGCAAAGGGGTGTGGCACTGTCTACATGGGAACTGTGGCACTATATTGATTCTGTTAACCTGCTCCCTGCCGGGGAACACAGAAGTCATAAAATACATTTTTCCAATTGTATTTTTGATAAAAAATAAAGTATTTGCAGAGGTTAAAAGTTGTAAAGTTACATACAATAATATATCCAGCATATAGAAGAATAGCCTGCACGGCACTCACCGCTATCAAAAGGTTCCTTTATTCTATGTAGAGGCAGGCATAACACGGGAGATGAGACAGTTATGCCTGCCCCTACATAGAATAAAAGGAACCTTTTGAAAGCGGTGAGTGCCGTGCAGTCTATTCTTCTACATGCTGGAAACATGCTTATGCCTTCCTTTTAAACGCACGGAGCACCACTGAACAAAGGTCATCGAACCACAAGTCCCAGCAAGCATATGTACCTGAGACGCCACAAATGAAGGTAGTGCCAACCATTTTTCTTAACCTGTCGCATTACATGCAATAATTATAGCAATATGTGTTGAAAAGTTATATAAAAGAAAATGTATTAAATTATCTCTTGGCATTACTGTTAAATAAGCAGAGAAATTTTTTTACAATAAATAGAAAAAATAAAGAGAATAAAAAAAAAGGGAAAAAAAAACGTGATTCAAATCGAAAATCGCCCAAAGTGTTGAAAAAAAAAATCTAGATTTCATTTTTTGGCAAAATTGCCCAGCCCTAGATAGGGAATTAACAAAACTAGTGACAAATCCTCTTTAACCCCTTCTCGACTGCCATACGGCTATATACGTTCCAACTGCCGATGCCCAGTGCAGTTAGCACGTGTATAAACGTTGACAGCCTGGAACAGGTTTAATGAGTGCAGTGCTGCTTTAGTGTAAGCAGCACTGCACTCCGGTCAGCCAGGGTTTTGAGAGCCCCGGAATACACCCCCACTATAGTGCCACCCACAACCCCCTGTAGGCAGTGCAAAATCCTATGTAGATAGTGCCACCTAAGCTCCCTCCAGCATCAGAATCCCCAGCCAGCCCTCTGGCCAAAGCTTCTCGCCTAGATGGAGCCCCCACCGTCTTTCCATCTCCGCTGTAGATACTGCCACCCCCTCCTTGCAGATAGCACCAGCTGAACTGACTCTCGGGGCAGAATCCCCGGTGTCAGATCGCACTGGCTCGGGAATCCGCTTCTAGAGAGAGCCCCTGACTTCACTGTCCATTTGGACAGTGACGTTAGTGGCTCTCTCTAGAAGCGGAATTCCTGCCCGGGGATTCCGTTACTGGAGAAGCTCCTGGTTTCACTATCCATATATGGACAATAACGTCAGCAGCCCTCTCTAGGCGCGGAATCCCCAGTGTCAGATCGCTCTGTGCCAGTGATTCCGCTACTGGAGAAGCCCCTGGTGTCACTATCCATATATGGACAGTGACGTCAGGGGCAACTCATGGAGCGGAATCCCTGCTCTGGCAGGAGATTCCGCTTTGAGGGTATGTTCACATGTAGTGGTTTCGACCGTAATTCGGGCAGTTTACGCCTCAAACTACGCCTGAAAAAACTGCACCATTACGCCTCCAAACATCTGCCCATTGCTTGCAATGGGATTTACAGTGTTCTGTTCCCACGAGGCTTAATTTTTATGTGTCGCTGTCAATATACGGCGCGTAAAAAGACGCCTGTGAAAAAGTGCATGTCACTTCTTAGGAAGTTTTTGGAGGCGTTTTTCATGAACTCCAATGAAAAACAGCTCCAATAAAGGCCGTAAAATATGCCAAAAGAACGTGAGCTGTTACAAGAACATCTGAAAATCAGGAGCCATTTTCGCTTGAAAACAGCTCCCGATTTTCAGACGTATTTTGCCAAGTGTGTGAACATACCCCTAGAGTTAACCCCTGACGTCACGGTCCATATATGGACAAAGACATCAGGAGCTTCCCATAGGACCGGAATCTTCGGCCAGAGGGACTCCACTCTTAGGCCGGATTCACACGAGCGTGTGCGTTTTGCGCACGCAAAAAACTTAACAGCTCCGTGTGTCAGCCCCGTATGATGCGCGGCTGCGTGATTTTCGCGCAGCCGCCATCATTATGACACTCCGTTTGGATGTTTGTAAACAGAAAAGCACGTGGTACTTTTCTGTTTAAATTCATAGTTTGACAGCTGTTGCGCGAATCACGCTCGTCCCACGAAAGTGCTTCTGTGTGGTGCGCGTGATTTTCACGCACCCATTGACTTCGCCCATCGAAATACGCCCAAAGAACGGACATGTCGTGACTTTTTCGCAGCGGGCTCACTGCGTAAAAATCACGCAACTGTCTGCACGGCCCCATAGACTAATATAGGTCTGTGCGACATGCGTGAAAATCACGAGCGTTGCACGGACGTATATCACGTTCGTCTGAATAAGCCCTTACAGGGAGCTACAATGGTGATATATACAGGAAGGGGGTGCCATTTGCGGGGCGGCGCTATAGCTAAATACAAGGGGGATGTTGCTATCTACAGGGGGTGTGGCACTATCTACATGGGTACTGTGGCATTATATTGGCACTATATACAAGAGTCACTGTGGCGCTATCTACATGGACACTCCGTGTCACTATGTGGGCATTATCTACAGGGAGAATTGTGGCACTATGTGGGCACTGTGGCACTATTTACAAAGGGGGACTATCTATGTGGCACTATCTACAGTGGTATTGTGTCACTATCTACATGGGCACTGTGGTGTTTTCAGGGGGTTTGGACAAAAAACCCTAGCGAATAAAATTCATACATTTTTTTAACGTCCATGAAAAACGGATGGCAAATGCCGGTTAAAAACAGTCAGATGGCCGGAAATGGATTAAAATTTTGAGACACATTGATGCAAAACAGCCATGAAAAACGGACAGTTGATTTGTTGTTGACTGCCATTTTTTTCACGGTCGTGTGTATATAGCCCTCTTCACTCTCCCCTCACAGTGATGGAGAGAGAAGAGAACAAATGGCTACAGAGCTCTACAGTGTGTGATTATAAAAATATATATATTTAACTTGTTTTTACAAAATACGTTTTTTCAACATTTTTGTTATTTGTCTGCTCATAATAAAAATTTAAAAAACACAATTAAACTAATCTAAAAACAAAAGCCTCATAAGTCTTGTAAAAAACAAAGTAAAAACAGTTGTGATATTCAAAGCGGCTCCAAAGATATCAAGGGAAGGTGTCACGAAAAACATTTTTTTTTATGTTATTGCTTTTAGTAGGTCATTAAAATAAATTTTATTTATTTGTGTTGTACTTTTTTCTCTCTTTTACTTCTCTATGGGGGGCTGCCATTTTTTTTTCATCTCTGTATGTGTCGATTAACGACACATACAGAGATGGAATACGGCACATAGATCCCCATAGAGAATGCGAACGGGAGCCGTTCCATTCACTATAGTGTACGCTATACGCATGCGCCGCTCCCACACAGTCCAAAAGGAAGGTCTTCGGCAGAGCGACATCCGGTGCCATTTTCATGTGGACCGGAAGCCGCGGCCGGACAGTAAGATGACTACTTCCGGTCGCGGCTTCCGTCCATATGTTCAGAAGCAAGGACTAGGAGCGGAGGCGGCAGGAACAAGTAAGTTATGTTTGTATGTGTGATGTGTGTATTATGTTTGTGTATGTTCCTGTTATACTGTGTGATTACCACTGTATCTAATCCTCCTATACGGTGCATTCGCTCAAAAAAATGGCGGCACACAGTGTAGGAGGTTTGAACATTCAACCCCCTCCTTTCTCCTGGCACTAGCCAGGACAAAGGAGGGGGGATTGTTTGAGGACACTAGAGCGAGTGTGTCTTCTCCAATTTTGCAGCATAAAGCAATGAGGTTGCTTTACCACATGCCAATGCTGCAATTTTGGGAATTCCATGTGACCAGCATTCCCTTTAAAGAAGTGCATGTCAAAAATGGAAAATTTGACCTGGACACAGGGGCATCAATGACCCTTGGTCATGAAAGGGTTGTAGATATATTATCCCTTCCAGTACATGTTTGTATGCCATTGACTCTTTATAAAAAACGATTTATTCGTCTGGGGCATACCTTTAGTGGAACGGTTGAAAATTGTCCAAAACACAGTGTGAAACTAACCTAGCAGACCACGCAACGCCCATCTCACATAATTTAATGGTCATCGATTCTGAACACATTCTAAGAAAAGACATCTGCGGCATGACAATGTGGCAGAAAAATGTGGCAGTGCATGGGATTAAAACAATATGGTTTTGATTTGTTTCTTTAGTGAAGTGTTTATGGACATGTTTTAAAAACATTTTCCTTCGTATAGAACCTGTGAATAAAATATAGAAAGAACTTGAGCCACATTAATATTCTTGCATGAGAAGACATCATATAAAACTATTTATTCATAAATATTTTCCAAAATGAAAATAGGTTACGAAAAATATTTTAAACCAGCTTTCCATACCATTAATTCCATCGGTACAGATACGTGTATCGAGGATGGGAGGGAGGGGTAAGTGGCAAAGGGAGGGAGAAAACAAATAAAAAATAAAAAACACTTTAAATTTTGATGCACTTGTTATCAAAACAAAAAGATCCAGTATCTGCCAAAAAGGTCAAAATGATAGAAAACAAAGTTTTTCTTTTTGTTTAAAGAGGAAAACAAAAACAAATGGCAGCCAGTAGAAACCCATCTGGGTGTATAGACAAGGACTTCCCACCTGCAGCAATATCCAGGAGGGGAAGAATAGCTTTTCCTTCCTCTTGCAAAGACTTTTATGCACTTTGTTCATTTAGTTTTTTATTTTTCTCGCCTTCTTGTCCTTTAATTCTTCTGAGAAGTCAAGAGGGTGTTGTGAAATGTCGGGTGTTGATCACGTTCTCATCCTCTCCACCTAATTTCATTTTTAATAGATTTTTTTGTAACTGCATGCATTAAAGTGTTTGTCCGAATTTCCCCTCCTCCCAACTCTTCTTGGGAATGAGACTGAAGAGTTATCTTCTGCCCCTCCCATCTTTTTCCCCCGTTGGCGGTTCGCCCCTAGTGAAACTGGAAGGCTGAGTGTGTAAGAGAGGTCACTGTAAGTCACGATCCTCCAAATAACGGTATTCAAATGTGAATCCTTCTTTCTTCCTCTGGCCCCATTTTTCATAGTCAAAGTAAATATATGTCCCCTGCAGAAAGAACAAAAACATTTTATTTAAAAAAAAACAAAAAACACAAAAAGTATTTTTGCAATCATTTCAAGTCTTTCCATGAGTAATTCCATTATCATTAGAGAAGTGCTGTATAGAATTTCCATAGCACGCCTTAGGTTGGTGTTTTTCAACTCCAGTCCTCATACAGACATGTGGCAATTATTGATGCACAGAAACTAATGAAGACACCTCTGCAGGATTAAGGAGATCCTCAATACATGACCTGTTGGGGGCACTTGAGGAAGCACTGCCTTAGGCCATCGTTTGACATGTAGATCCTACAATGATTAATGTGCGGCAGTAAAATTAACATTCCTGCATATGGTGTTGCTTTGAAACTGTTTTTTTTTTGTTTTTTTACAGGTAAGACTACATATTTTTTTTACATTTATTTATTTAAAATAGACCCAAAGCAGCCAAAAACAGCGTATTGCAGTAAACCTGCATTTATTTATTTTTACTGCAGTGCAGCAGCATTCTAAGGCCCTGTTCACACTGAGTTTCTTTGCAGGCAGAAAAATCTGCCTCAAAATTCTGGATTTTTGAGGCAGATTTTGACCTGCCCGCACTCCTTATTGAGTGCCGCAGGCAAAAAAAACGCAGCGAAAAATGCTCTCTCTGCTTCCCACTGATGTCTATGGGAGGTCAGAGAGGAAAACACCCGAAGAAAGGGCATGATACTTCTTTCCCCACAAGAGGTTTTTTCCGCATGCGGGGGAAAAAAAACCTCCTCCGCTTCCCATTGAAATCAATAATAGGCGGTTTCGGACGAGGACGAACACACACACACACACTTATTTTACAAACCTGCTCAAACTCATCTGTTATGGTCTTGGGCTCCTCGTGTCTCTGGAACCACATCATGTATTTGGTGTGAAACCTCCATGACTGCTTTTTCAAAGCTTTAGCAGCTAAATACTGTGCTTTAGTGCCCTAGGAAATAAAACGGGAAACATTAACATTAGATAGAACATTAGAACTGTCATTACATCGGAGGACAGATCTGGTTTTAACCCCTTAATGACCAACCTATTTTAGGCCTTAGGCCCTTCCATCTATATAGCCATAGGAGGCCTTGTTTTTGCAGGACAAGTTGTAGTTTTTCATGGCACCATTTATTCTACCGCATAATGTACTGGGAAACTGTAAAAAAAAATTGTGGGATAAAATGGGAAAAAAAAACAGCGATTACGCCATTTTTTGGGGGGTTTTGTTTTTACGGCATCAGGCAGTAAAAACGACATATTCACCTTATTCTACAGGTTGATACTATTGCGGTGATACCAAATTTACATGTTTTGTTTTATGCTTTACCACTTTTATAAAAAAACAACTATTTGCTAAATGTCAAAAAAATTGCTGGGAGGGGGGGGGGGTTAGGGGGGTGTTTCTAAAAGATAGAAACCTCCCCCCCCCCCCAGCAATTTCACCACAGAGTAGTGTGACGTTATGGTTGGAATGATACAAAATTTATATATAGTTTTCTTATGTTTTACTACCTTTACACTGTAAAAACACTTTTTTTCTTCAAAATTATTTGTTTTGGGGTCTCCATATTTGAAGAGCCATAGCTTTTTTTTTTTATTTTGGAGCTGTGTGATGGCTTTTTTTTTTTTGCGGAACGAAAAATGCGGGACCCTTTTGGAGTACATGCGACTTTTTGATCACTTTTTATCACATTTTTTGGAAGGCAGGATGAACAGAAAACAGCAATTCTGAAGTATTTTATTATTTTATGGAATGCATCGTGCGGGTTAAATAAAGTAATCGCTTTATATTTGGGGTCGTTATAGACCCAACAATATAATTTTTGAACACACACTATCTATATCTATATATGATAAAGCAATTGGTCAGGGGAAAAAGTGGGTTTTTATATTTTTTTTCACTTGGGATCTTTAATTTCTTCATAAAACTTTTTTTTACTCCCATTAGGGGACTTTACAATACGATCATTTGATTGCTTTTAGAAGACACTACAATAATTGCAGTATATTGTGCCTGTCAGTGTGAGGGCGGATTTACACAAACGTGATATACGTCCGTGCAACGGGCGTGATTTTCACGCGCCTCACACGGACCTATATTAGTCTATCACGCAGCCGCGCATCATATGGTGATGACACACGGAGCGGTTAAGTGCCTTTTGCGCGCGCAAAACGCAGCGTTTTTTGCGCGCCCAAAATGCACACGCTCGTGTAAATCCGCCCTAAAACTGACAGGCATCTGTGTGGTCATGCCTCTGGCATAGCCTAACAGGCATTAACTAGAGGCAGACCTGGTGGTCTTTGTTAGGCCCCTGGCTGCCATAGAAACCATCAGCACCCCTCAATCGCATCGTGGGTGTGCCAGTAGTACGACAGGGAGACCCCTCACTTTAAATCCACTCAAATGCGGCAGTCGCTATTGATTGCTGCATCTAAGGGGTTAAATGAGTGGGATGCGGATTTCGATCCCGCCCGCTCGAGCAGGTCAGCTCACACGTACCTCTGGTAGCCGAGAGCTTTAACTGCTCCCGGCCGCTCAGATTTATTCTGATGCAGTGCTGTAAAAAAGGCATATACATCAGAATAATGCCCGTTATTGACCGCCGTAAAAACACCTATGGGCAGTCACTAACACGTTAAAAAAAGGTTACTTTGTGGGTAGTCAGAATGACTATACTAACGGTACATAACATGGGCTTATACAAACCGGTAAGCTTCCCAGAAACGTCTAATCCACTCTCATTCTGTCAACATGTTGTGACAGTTTTACCATCAGTGTCTGGGAAGCCAATTCAAAGGTGACAACCAATACGGCTGAATTTTCTGATGTCAACTTTATAAAAATGGTGGCCACAACAAAACAGAAATATTAGCATTTTTCTAAGTAGAACAAGCGATTACTAAACTTCAGGTAACATTCTAACGTTTATTTTCTATCAGATCTACATTTCTGTTGTGTGTGTAAATCCACTCGTGAAAGGTCAATAGGACAGGGATATATTTGCACGGATCAACACCAATGGTATTTATAGAGGAAACTCCACTTAAAAAGCATCACTTTAATTTGCAATAAAATTGCTGGTTTCCCCTCCAAAGAACCCCTGTTCAGGTGGATTTACTGACCAGGTACAGGCCTAGAGAAAGTGGAATTATGCATTGGCAGAATACCACCCTGCTGTGATTATTAACATCTGATCGATGATTGAAGCAAGTGAACGCCAGTTGTATCATACCTCCAGATAGTAAAAGATAAAGAAGAGAGTCTCTGTGGAAAGTCGCTGGTAGAATTCTACCGTGTCCGAGTGAGGCGGGGGCATCTGGTGGTGATATTGGGGTGTCGGGCAAGGATTCCGTGGGAGGTATTGCCTTTAAAAGATTAGCAGACATAGAAAGTTCTAAAATATAACTATAAAAATAAGCTGTTTAAAGAATTAGAAATGTATTTATAGTTCATAATATACATCTACTTTTTCTCTAAAAGTTCATATTACACATACAGGATATAGACGGGCAACGCTATTCTATTAACGTGAATACAAACACAATTTTTCTTCTTTATATAAACATACAACCCATACCGTATCCTTTCAGAATCTGAGGGGTGAGGCATATGATGCCATGCTGCATCTTCCATTGCTTGCTGATAAAGCTGATCTGTTGTAAGAGGTACAGGACCCAAAGGACACACACCCAGTGAAAGAGGGATGTTTACTTCTGAAAGCTGAGTTGAGAGCTGCGTGGCAGGAGGTTGCGTTGTGGTTGTAGTGATAATAATTTCTACAAAAGAAAGACACATACATAAGACTTATGAAAGCCAAAAGGGAAAGAAAACTATGTTTTATTAGTAAAACAGAAAAAAAATTAATAAAACAACCACCTCGCTCAGCCAAATGAATAGTAGGGACTGGATCCTCTAAGGTCGTTCCAATAGCCGCACGTTCTGCCATGGATTTCAGTGTACTTAAAGGCTCTGGTGCCTAAAAGGGGAAAAAAATAAAATAAAATAAAACAAAAGAACGAATGGGGTAAATAAAGACTATTGTGATAAACTAGAACAGCAGGTGCTACTGTGACAACTTAAAGGTGTCCAGCCCCTAAAAATTGATGGGTCGGGTTCTGACTCCCGGGACACCCGCCGATCAACTGTTTTGAAGGGGGTGCAACTCTCGTATGAGACCTGCTTCCCCTTCATTTCTTCTTGCACACTGAATCGTCGACACATATTTAGCGGCAATTCACGCATGTAGCGGCGATTCACAGGTATTGCAGCCTTTTCTCCCAGAAAGAGAGAAAAGGCTGCAATACCTGTGAATTGCCGCTAAATATGTGTCGACGATTCAGTGAGCAAGTAGAAATCAAGGGGAAGCAGCGCTCTTACGAGCGCTGCACCCCCTTCAAAGCAGATCGGCGGGGGATTCCACAAATCAGACCCTGACCCATCAGCTATTGATGGCCTATCCGGACAATAGGCTATCAATTTTTACGGACCGGACGACCCCTTTACTATTGACGTTTTTCTTAATTTCCTAGATTTTGTTTGTGGCGATTTGTTGTATATCTTTGATAAAAAAAACACCAGACAAAAACCCTGCGGTAAGGAGGCTTTCTGCTGCAGTTCAGGCATTATGCCAAATTCACACAGCTAAATAAAAAAAACAAAAAATTTGAAATAGAACTGTTTATAGGCAACACTTAGGCCAGATCCACCCACAGCGTTTAGGTGCTTTTTTTCCCAGGCATTTTTCAAAGCAAAAAAATGGTGTGGCCAGACATCTGTTGTTAGTCTATAGAAACATTAATATCTCGGCAGTGTTTGCCATTCCATTGTTCTGCTGTGTCAGAGGAGCAGAACAAGGGAAGCACCGGAAGCGGTCGTTCTGTTGCACCACGACCACAAATTGTGTTTCGTCGAGGTGTCCGTGGTTTTACCGGAAACAATAGCACAGCATGCTGCGCTATTGTTTCTGATATGCTTGGCGGGATCTGCGACGGAGCCTCCAACACAAATGTGAACAAGGCCTAAACACTGATATTTTTTTGGTAAGTGGGTTTTGTCTCAAGAAACAGAATGCTCTGGTTAAAGCAATTTTCATGGTGTTTTTCTAATAACAAAAAAAACAAAAACAGCTGAATGTACAGATGTGCCTAGATCAGGGGTCAGCAACCTTCGGCACCCCAGCTGTTGTAGAACTACAACTCTCAGCATACCCAGACAGCCAAAGGCTTTATTATTCCATCTAAAGGCCATCAGGGCATGCTGAGAATTGTAGTTTTAAAACAGCTGGGGTGCTGAAGGTTGCTGACCCCTGGCCTAGATAAAGATGGAAGGGGCTGTTCTGTGTTACATTAACCCTTATTGGAATATTGCCCTGATGCACTCAGACTTGTCAGGGAACGATGGTTACACAGACCATGCTGTTTACTTTCATGAACTAGTACATCTTGCGCTTATATAAATATAATGCAAGTTTTCTAGTTGCAGGGTCATAGCAAATGTTGTGTACCCCAATTAAATAAACAAATACGTAAAATAAATACAACATTGAAAAATCCCTTTAGAGCAGATCTGTCAAGTTAACATAATGCTGAAATTCAGGCAGTTCTGCTGGGCCAAAGCTTACAGAATATGCTACTTTTTTTTGGTACAAACACTAAATAAAAGCTACGAGTCTGCTCTGCAAGCAGAAGACAGAAGTTCACTGTATTCTTGAGTCCAGCAAAGCCTCCACTCTCCTAAGGTGGAGTCACAACAGCCTCTCTATATAGGCTAATGCAGAGGCTGCTGTCACCAACCTTAGAAAGTTGGGGGGGGGGACAGCACCATGAATACATCTCACACTTATAAGTTAGCACCAGTTAGGAGCGAGTGTGTTGCTTTTATTATTTCGCAAAAACAGCTGCGTATTTTCCTGTAAGTTCCGGCTCATAAGATCAGGCAGCCTGTGCCTATAATATGGTATCGCTAATTAGGGCACAATATAAATGTGACAGATCCACTTTAAAAACATTTAAAAGGATGCAGAGAACCATTTGCACAGGAATTCGCTGAGGTGCCAGAAGTATTTTACCTTTATCTCTGGTGTGGTGCTGAACTGAGGTGGCCCGTTTAGCAGTGGCTGGCTGGGTTTAGGGTCACTGAAGCTGGGCGTTGGCGAACTAGGAGGATTTACATTTAAGGGTAATAGTAAGCTGGGCCCAGTGCTGGTACTGCTGCTGCTGGTTGGCTGTGACACACTGTTTGTCTCTTTCCTAAAAGAGAAAAATATAACAAAGACCGGACAGTGAAAGTATGAACAAAGACACACAAGGGAAGACGACACTTTATTAGGCAGATTTATGGCATAGAAAAGTTGCTGCGTAACAATGTATGGACTTTTGCATTTCTATGCTACGTCTATCTCTTTCCAAAAAGTGGACGGAGCTCGGCTAAAGGGGCGTGGCCTGCAGCAGCCCGACAAATTTACTGGCATAAATTATAGCCAGCCCGTAGCCCACGTAGATTTCCCGTCCAGGAAACACGAGGGCTTCAGATGCTTCGTTCTAGCGATTGGTGGGGGTCTCAGTGCTCGGCCCCCCCACCAATCCAAACTTCTGACACGTCACTATGAAGTAAAAGTGCGCAGCGTATCCATCCTGAACCCGAAATAGTGGAGACATTTTTCAGGCTGAACCTCTGCTGCTGAAAAAGTTTGCTTACCCTGGTCTCCATTGAGATTACGAGGCTTTCTTCCGTTCTCGTCCTGGCCGTCCCCCTGGGATGCCACTGCAGCCTGTGATTGGATGCAGCAGTCACAAAGGATGAGATGTCATCCCAGGAGGCTGGGCTGCACGAAAACAGAAGTGTCGCTATGACAACGGCCGGGCTGCATGTATAAACTTTTTTTTAAATTAATTTTACACAAAGCTGAAAAAAAATCTTAACATTTGCTATTTGTTGCGGGTTTTACCTCCCCATTGAATTCAATGGGGAAAACCTGCAATAGAAAAGCAGCGATTCCAAAGCATATATAGACATGCTGCGGATAGAGAAAAACAAACTTTTTTTGGCTGATTTTTTTTTTTTTTCAGACAGTGCGTTGATAAGATTTGTTCACTGTAATCTGCTGAAGATTTTCCACAATTAAACCAGTCCGAAGTGTTTACGCTACTTGTGAACATACCCTAAGGCCCTGGTCACACGGAGTTCTTTGCAAGCAGAAAAAAATCTGCCTCAGAATTCCTTCCGGAATTTTGAGGCAGATTTTGAACAGCCAGCACGTATTTTTCCCATATGATTTGTCCGCAGCCATTGAAGATAATGCTAGTACCACAGGCCAAAAAAAAAAAAAAGCACAGAAAAACGCTCGGAAAGAAAGGACATGCCGTATTTTTTTTTCCACGAGTGACCTAAAGCTGCCCTGGAGAAAAAATAAATAAAAGGAAATAGACTCTGCCTCCCATTGAAATCAATGGTTGGCGATTTCGGACATTTTTTGGCGCCGATTCACTCGCGGTTTCCGCATCAAAAAACTGTGTGAACTGACCTTAAGGCCGGATCCACACGAGCGTGTGCAAAAAACGCGGCGTTTTGCGCGCACAAAATGTAGTTAACAGCTCCGTGTGTCACCCTCGTATGATGCGTGGCTGTGTGATTTTCGCGCAGCCGCCATCATTATGACACGGTTTGTATGTTTGTAAACAGAAAAGCACGTGGTGCTTTTCGGTTTTCATTCATACTTTTTACTGCTGTTGCGCGAAGTGCTTCCGTGTGCTGCGCGTGATTTTCACTCACCCATTGACTTCAATGTGTGCGTGATGCGTGAACAACGGACATGTCGTGAATTTTACGCAGCGGAAACACGCTGCGTGAAACTCACGGACAGTCTGCACGGCCCCATAGACTAACATCGGTCCGTGCAAGGCGCGTGAAAATCACGCGCGTTGCATGGACGTATATCACGTTCGTCTAAATAAGCCCTAAGGGTGCAGTCACATGGGGCAGATTTTGCTGCAGAAATTCCAGTGACTGAAAATCAGTTCTTGCAGAAATCCATATACCTACTGTGAAAACAGCAACATTTAGATGAATGGAACGGATTTTCACTCGCAGTAAATTTCTGCAACAAAATCTCCCATGTGACGGCACCCTAGGGCCTTATTCACACGACAGTGTTCGGTCCGTGATATTGCAACACGTTTTCAGTATGGGACTGCCTCCCCGAGGGACTACTGTGACTCACAGCATCATACATAACTAGGATGCTAGGAGCCCGGCTCTCTGAACGGTGTTCAGTCCGGGAAAGACGGCCGACATGCGGTCCGTATATCACGGACCGAAAACACAGTCGTGTGCATGAGGCCTAAATCGGAATTCCCAGATAGTGTAAACGCTGTGGAGTTTCTGCAACAGTATTCTGTATGGAAACTCTGCAGCATTTACAGTAGCAGCAAAGTGACAGACTTAGAAAATGTTGTGCGGAAAGTGTGCTGCAGTGTGACTTTCAATTCCACAGCATGTCCATTTATGCTGCGGGTTCTGTGCAAAGATGCGTGTTTGGCCCAGACTTCAGTGGGGTGTGTAAATTCTGCAACAGATTTGTTTTGTTGCCGTTTTTTACAGCGTTTATGCAGCGGAAACGCGGTAAAAACTGCTGCAACAGAAAATCTGCAGCGCATCTGGTGTGTGGGAACATATCCTAAGGCCGGTTTCCCACGTAGCGTAAACGCTGCCGGATTTCCGCAACAGAATCCTATGTGGAAACTCTGCAGCATTTACAGTAGCTGCAAAGTGGAAGAGATTCAGAAAATCTCATGCCCACACCGCAGGAAAAAAAACGCAGCGTAAACGTTCAGAAATTGATCTGCGGTGCAGAATAATTCTGCAGCTTGATTCTTCCACTGCGGGTTTTCCCCATTGAATTAAATGGGGTTGCAAAACCCGAAACAGAAAGCCAAGTGTTGACTTTTGCAGCGATTGCGCCGCAAAAATCGCAGCTACAGAAAAAAAAACATATATCATACTTACGCCCTCCTTCCTGCAGTCCAGCCTCCTGGGATGACGTTGCATCCCACGTGACTGCTATAGCCAAACACAGGCTGCAGCGGTCACATGGGCTGCGGCGTCATCCAGGGAGGCCGGATCAGACTGTGCAGGAGGGACGCATCAGCCGCCTATGTATGTATAAGAGTTTTTTGCTGCTGCTTTCCGCATCGGAAATTCCGCCCGAAAAAAACATGCGGTTTTCGGACTAAATGTACTGCAGTTTCCAGGTCAGATACACTGCGTGGTTTTTAATCAGCCTATCCGTCCCGGGGGAACCCGGCCTAAGGGTATATTCAAATGGGGCTCTCTAACTTGTAAATACATGTGGCTTTTCGTGCTGTGGCTCTCTACCGCACCATTACTGCCCTGTGTGCATATACCCTAACCCAGAAACCTAGAGAAAAATCTAATGTGTGGGATTATTTTAAAATTAACTGGACTTGGTGTTTACTTTTCCATATGCTAAAGTCCAATCCTGTTTTTAGTAAAAAAATAAATAAAAAAATAAAATAAAACTCAGACAGCTGGGACTGCAGGGGTAAGATCTGGTGAACGAGCAGGTACCACCCTCAATTAGAGCCTATTCAGATGAGCTCTGTACATGTCTGTGTGCTGTCAATAAGCCAATTCAAATGTCTGATTTTTCACATGGACTCTTGGTCAAGTCTAATGCGAGAATTGAACCATTCAAGTCAATGCATCAATGAAAAACATAAATAAACTAACAGCACACTGATGCCGTCTGAGTGAAGTCAGTTTTGGACTGATGGGTTGCTGAAAAGAAACCAGAAAGTACTGCCAGAGCAACATCAGTTTTTGTTTTTTTTACATCCGTGAAACTGATGATCACTGATGCTACTCGGACATTAAGGGCACGCACTGTCAATTTTACATTAGAGGTCAATCAGTATTGTGTACATTTTCTCTGATGTAACAGACAAGTTTTACAATGCTCATCTGAACACAGTTTACTGGTATGTTCACACACACCATAAACACTAAGGCTTCATGCCCACTTCAGTCTTTTACTTCAGGGTGCTATCCGTTTTTCTGACAGCTAGCACCCTGACCCATTCATTTCAATGGGGCCATGCACACTTCAGTTTTTTTTACGGTCCCGTTGCTCCATTCCGATCCAAAGTAGAGCATGTCCTACTTTGGTCCGAGACTCCGTGACCGTGAGGCCCATGCAAGTCAATGGGGCCGTCAAAAAAACTGAAGGCACACGGAAGGCATCCGTGTAAGTACATTACAGAAATATTACACTAATCGGCAGCCACTTGTCTCTATAAATCACTGATAGAGAAAAGAGGCTGCGGATTAAAAAATAAAATAAAAAGCAGTTCATTCGTACCCGGTCGTTGTCTTGGTGACGAGTCCCTCTTCTTCCTCCAGTCCGACCTTCCTGTATGACGCGGCAGCCTGTGATTGGCTGCAGTGGCGGTCACGTGGGATGAAGCGTCATCCCTGGAGGCCGGCCTTCTGACGTGCGTGACCGCCACTACAGCCTGTGATTGGCAGCAGCGGTGACATGGATGAAACGTCATCGCTGGAGGCCGGACAGGAGGAATGCAAGTATGAACTACGGCCGTGAAAACTGTGTCGGAAGTGTGCACGAGGCCTAAGTGGATAAGATTTGAACAAATCTCATCCAAATGCTTTGGAAAAATTCAGCCAAAAAAAACAAAAACAAAAATTGTTCATAAATTGATCTGCAGTGTTTTTTTTTAATCCGCAGCATGTCAAGTTATGCTTTGGATTCGCTGCTTTTCTATTGCGGGTTTTCCCCATTGAATCCAATGGGGAATTAAAACCTGCAACAAGCAGAAAGCGTTGGCGATTTTTGCAGCAGAAAAGCTGGGATTCCAGCGCAAAAAAATATATATACTAGTCCTTCTTAATGAATTAGAATATCATCAAAAAGTTAATTTCAGTAATTCAATTCAAAAAGTGAAACTCATTCTATGGATTCATTACACACAGAGTGATCTATTTCCAGCATTTGTTTTCTTTTAATGTTGATGATTATGGTAACAGTTAATGAAAACCCCAAATTTAGTGTCTCAGAAAATTAGATTATTATATAAGCCCAATTTGAAAAATTATTTTTAATACCGAAATGTTGTCCTGCTGAAAAGTATGTCCAGTATATGCCCTCAATACTTGGTCGGGGCTCCTTTTGTATGAATTACTGCATCAGGCGAGTTTTCTGGCCAATCAAGCGCAGTGATACTGTGGTAATTACACCAGGTATTGGTACTTTCGGCAGTGTGGGCAGGTGCCAAGTCCTGCTGGGAAATGAAATCATCATCTCCATAAAGCTTGTCAGCAGAGGGAAGCATGAAGTGCTCGAAAATTTCCTGCTAGACGGCTGCGCTGACTCTGGACTTGATATAACATTAACTGTTAGCCATAATCATCATTAAAAAAAAAAAAATGGAAATAGATCACTGTGTGTAATGAATCTATACAATATATGAGAGACACTTTTTCAATTGAATTACTAAAATAAATTAACTTTTTGTTGATAATCTAATTTACTGAGAAGGACTAGTATATCTATCTATCTCATATCTATCTATCTATCTCATATCTATCTATTAATCTATTTAAAAAGCAACCCCTTTTTCCAAATTACACAGAACTTTACTGATTACTACCAAAACATCTTAGGGCTCACTCAGTCGAACGTGAATAACGTCCATGTGCTGCGCAGGGAAATCACGTGCAGCAGACAGACCCATTGATTTCAACGGGGGCGTTCCCACATGCAGGAGTTTTCACGCAGCGCGTGTCAGTTGCGTAAAACTCACTGCATGTCCTATATTGGTGCGTTTTTCGTGCACCTATCGCCCATTGAAGTCAATGGATGCGTGAAAATCACGCACAGTACACGGATGCACATCCGTGTGCTGTGCGTAATTTACGCATCAATGAATAAAAAAAATGTGTGCTTTGTGAGTGCGTGAATAACGCATTCCACTCGCAAAGCACGGATGCAATAACTAAACACACACGGACCAGATTCACGCTCGTGTGAACGTAGCCTTACTTCTGAGGTTACATGTAGTATTGCATTTATGTTGTCAACAATAGATCACGCAAATACAAAAAAAAATGGCTAATGATTTAGGAGCTTGTACAGGCAGGCAGTACTCAATACCACTCCAGAATCAGATTACTAGCGATATACTAAGTGAAGAGCTCAAACCTCACAAACTAAAAATTGTGCCTTTACAGACTGTAGAGCGGCCCATAAATCGCAAACATTTCTACTACATAAGGCCGGATCACATATTGCGTTTTTGAACCGTTTTGGAAAAAAAACCAAAAACTATTTATGCGTTTTACAAAGTGCTTCAGATTTAAGCCTATAACTAGTCAATTTAAAACCAGACTAACAGCTGAAACACTTTTTTTTTTTTTTTTTAGATGCATTTTTCACCTACAAAGTTCAAAAACGCAAAAAAAAATGCAACATGTCAGCCCAGCAAAAAGGTCAGAAACCATGTTTTGTTTTTTCAAAAACAAGCCAAGAAGAAGTGGGTGTAACTGACCATGGTATCCAATCAGATGCCACCTCATGTTTTAAAAGCACTTTTAACAAAAGCAGCAGCTTGCCATGGGCAACTACGCCACTTTTTCTTAGCATCCATTTTCATAGATCTCCCCAAATGAATCCTCACAGAGTACTGACCTATACGCACATAAATCAGTTGTGTTGAATTTTCAGCATTTTTTGGTACTCACGCAGTGCTGGTTGGTGGGTTGTGAATCACAGACTGGCTTGATTGTGATTGACTGTTATTACTAAGTGCAGTATCTGCTGAATTTTCTGCTACTACAGAGCTATAACCTGAAGAAGAAAAACAAAACAGGAAACCTTAAGTGTGGCACGATTCCTTTCTCTTTTACTTGTTAAGCGTGGGGGGTTACATTTTTCCTCCAAGGTTCAGAACAGCCAAGTGCTGATCCATGAACACAATGACAATTTACAAGACGCCTCTGCTAATTAAGCAGACTATATCAACCTGAGAGGGAAGGGTGTGTCCCCAATCACATGTCAGACCCTGGGAAGCTGGAGGCAGGGAGATCTCAAACCTTAGATTCAGGAATGAATGTGCCCTTTAATATTACACTTCGGCCTTCTTCACACACTGATGACAATTTAAACTGCACCAAAACCCGGTTCTAAAAACGCTAGCATTTTTTCAAATGTTACGTGTGTTTTTTGGATGCGGTTCTAACCGCACCTCAATTGCAACCTGTGAATGGACTCTAGGGGGCCATTTTAGAGGAGACATTTTTGGCAGCATGGCAAAAAAAAACAAACAAACGCATCAAATGTCACAGCAAAACACACGTGGTTTTACCACAATTTGCCACGGTTTTGAATGCTTTTTTTGCCTGTGCAGTTTTTACAGGTGAAACATGTTAAACAAATGTGGTTAACCGGAAAAAAAAACTGCACAGGCAAAAACCGCATTGCAAACCGTGGCATTCCATGCGGTTTACACGATTTTTGATGCGTTTTTTTATTGAGCGGTCAAAAACATCTCATCTAAATGCACCCTAAGGGTCCACTTAGACGTCGCAGTTAGAACCGCATCCGAAAACTGCATAAAAAAAACAAAACACCCAACCAAAAACTGCATGTGGATTTACCACGGTTTTCTGATGCAGATTTAAAAACTGCAACCAAACTGAAAAACACACCAAATCGCAGTAAAACGGAATGCGGTTTTCGGATGCATTTTTAACTGCATTTCAACCACAAAGTATGAATGAACCCTAAGGCCACATGCACACGATGTGTATTATGTGCAGCAAATCCCCAGCGTAATACAGTACTAGCAAAGCAACGGAGATATCAAGTAAACAACTCTAAACACTGCAAAATTTTTCCGCATGTAAATTAACCTGTGGTTCGGAGATTGATATTGCACTTCCAGCTCAGACATGTATCGTATTAATTTATAAAATAACATAATAATAAAAAAGAAAGTTTAGAAAAAAATGTAATAAAAAAAATGCACCAACCGCAGAATCAAATCTGCACTTGTTTTAGCATCAAAATGTGAAAACCGACATAAAAAACGAAATATTAGGTGCAGATTTTACCTGTGGATTACCTGCATTTATCTGCAGTTTTGATGCAGATTTTCTGCAACGTGTGTATGTAGCCTAAGGTCGGGTCCACACGTAGCGTAAACGCTGTGGAATTTTCGCAATGGAATTCTGTGCGGAGATTCCGCAGCATTTACAGTAGCAGTAAAGTGGATGAGATTCAGAAAATCTCATGCCCACGCGGCGGAAAAAACCCTGCAGCATAAACGTTAATAAATTGACCTGCGGTGCGGAATTTAATTCTGCAGCATGTCAATTTATGCTGCGTTTTTGTTGATTTTCCATTGCAGGTTTTCCCCATTGAATTCAATGGGGATACCGAAACTGCAACAGAAAGCCCAGTGTTGTGACTTTTGCGGCCTATTCGCAGCGATTACGCCGCAAAAATCACAACTATGGAAAATAAATATCAAACTTACCCAGAACGCCCTCCTCCTTTCTGCAGTCCGGCCTCCCTGGATGACACTGCAGCCCATGTGACCGCTGCAGTCTGATTGGCTGCAGCGGTCACATGGGATGCAACGTCATCCCAGGAGGCCGGACTGCAGGAAGGAGGGCATTCTGGATTAGTATTTTTATTTTTCTGTAGTTGAGATTATTGCGCCGTAATCGCTGCGAATATGAAACACTTGGCTTTTGCATTCCCGTTGAATTCAATGGGACCTGCAATGGAAAATCCACAAAAACGCTGCATAAATTGGACATGTTTGCAGTATTAACCCCTTCCCCCTGCACGCATTCTGGGCCCTAATGACCAAGCAATTTTTTGTTTTGTTTTTCCTTCAAAGAGCTATAACTTTTTTATTTTCACGTGGACATGGCTGTTTGAGGACTCTTTTTGCGAAATGAGTTGTATTTATCGATGGAACCATTTTGGGGTATATAGAATTTTTTTATTAACTTATATTAACTTTTTGGGGGGGGGGGATATAAAAAAAAAACAGCAATTTAGCCGTTGTTCTATGCATTTTACATTTACGCCGTTTACTGTGCAACGTAAAAAACATGCTACCTTTTATTCTATGGGTCGGTATGATTACGGCGATACCAAATATGTAGTTTATTATCTTTTACTACTTTTGCAGAATAAAAAAAACATTGTAATAAAATAATTTTATTTTGCATCGCCGCTTTCCAAGAGCCATAACCTTTTCCGTCAATGTCGCCATGAGGGCTTGATTTTTGCGGAACTTAATTTCTACCATTTTGAGAAATATGGGACTTATTGATTAACCTTTTATTATAATTTTTGGGGGGGAAATGGGAAAAAACAATAGCAATTTTGACCGTTTTTTTTTCACGGCGTTCGCGTTGCGGTTTAAAGAATATGCTAACTATTTTTTGGGTCAGTACGATTGCGGGGATACCATATATGTGCAGTTTTAATTTTTACACTTTTACTAACTAAAACCATTCTTTTATAGGATTTTTTTTTATATGTTTTTTGTTAGTATACATTTTTATTAATTTTTATTTTACATTAATTATTTTTTCAGTCCCACTAGGGAACTTCACTATGCAATCTTTAGATCGCAGATATAATGCTTTGGTATACTTTGTATACCAGAGCATTATTGCCTGTCAGTGTAAAACTGCCAGGCATCTATTAGGACGTGCCTCTGGCCAGGGCAGACCTGGGGGCCTTTGATAGACCCCCGGCTGCCATTGCACCCCATTGGATGCCCGCAATTGCATTTGCGGGCTGCCGATGGGTGACAGGAGCTCCCTCAAATGCAGTGGTTGCTAATGACCGCGGCATTTGAGGGGTTAAATGGCCGCGATCTAAGTAAACTTCGAGTGCTACCGTTGGAGCAGGAGCCCGGCTGTCATTAGACAATCGAGCCCCGGCTCCAGCCTGCACGGGACACCCATTAGGTCGTTGATTAGGCCGCCGTGAAAACGTGACGGCCTAGAATAAAGCCCCGTAATTCGTGAAAAGGCGTATCGACGGTCATTGAGGGGTTAAATTCCGCACCGTAGAACAATTTCATAACGTTTACGCTGCAGTTTTTTTGCATCGTGGGCATGAGTTTTCTAAATCTCATTCACTTTGCTGCTACTGTAAATGCTGCGGAATATCCGCACAGAATTCCGTTGCGGAAATTCCGCAGCATTCACGGTATGTGGGAACCCGGCCTAATGGTAGAGACACACAGCGTAAACACTGCAGATTTACCGCAATGGATTTAATTGTGGAAAATCCACAGTGTATTGCAGTAGCAGCAGAGTGGATGACAATTGAACAAATCTCATCCACACACAGCAAAAAAAAAAAATCTGCAGAGAAACTGTTTTTTTGCATTTTTTTTATCAATAGCATACATTGGACTGCTGAAACGCTATTTTTTTGTTGCAGGATTTCTATTCTATTGAACTTAATGAGGAGGTAAAACCCGCAACAAATCGCAAATGTTAAGATTTTTGTTGCGATTCAGCCAAAAAAAAAGAAAAAAGTGTTCACACTTACCCCTGGGCGTTGTCATCACAACACGATCCTCTGTTCTGAGGTCAGCCCTGGGCTCCTGGGATGACAGTCCATCTGATTTTACTGCTGCAGTCAATCAAAGGCTGCAGCAGCCACATGGACTGCAGCTTCATCCCAGGAGGCCGGGCTGACCTCAGAGCAGAGAGACACATCGCTATAACAAAGCCAGAGGGTAAGTATAAGCTTTTTTTTCCCTCCCAACCACTGTTTTCCGCAGCAGAGATTATGCCCGAAAATCTGCACCATAATTTCACTTGTAATGCAAAAGGTGAAATCACCGGCAAAAACCACGTGTAAAAAGACAAAACAATAAAAACAAATCTATTAGTGTCAACACCTGGGAGACAAAAACAGGATTTTTGTACTTACCAGTAAAATCCGTTTCTTGTTTAATTCACTGGGGGACACAGTACCATGGGTATAGGCCGCTGTCACTAGGAGGCTGACACTAGGTAAGGCCCCATGCCCACAACCGTAGATTTCGTCCATAATTACGGACCCATTCATTTCTATGGCCGACGGACACCTTCCCGTATATTTACGGGAAGGTGTCCGTGCTGTAGAAACCTTCCGTAAAAAATAGAATACGTTCGATCTTTTTATTTTACGGACCGCACTCCCATACTTTATAATAAGTGCATGGTTCGCAAATGCGGATGACTGCCCGCAGCCATCCATGCCCGTAATCACGAACCATGATTACAAGCACGTCGTGTGCATGGGGCCTGAATATGAAAAAAAAAAAATGTGTGTGTGTGTGTATCCGCTCAGTGGCCTATAACCTCTGCTGAACACTCAGCTCCCCAGTTTGTACCAAGAGCAAGAGAGCAGAGAAGATTTAACACAATATGTTGCCAATTAGAAAATCAAGCTCAAAACATAAATCAATAAGAAAAAAAATAGGTCGGGACCAGTGTCCACGAGTGAATTCAACGAGAAAGGGATTTTACTGGTATTTACAAAAATTCTGTTTTCTCGTTAAAGAGGCTCTGTCACCACATTATAAGTGCCCTATCTCCTTCATAATCTGGTCGGCGCTGTAATGTAGATAAGTGGTTTTTATTTTGAAAAACGATAATTTTTGAGCAAGTTATGAACAATTTTAGATCTCGCGAGATCACGCAGTGATGTGATTAAGTCCCACACAAACTTTACCGAAGTGTCGGGAGTGTGAATAGACATCGCATCCTGGCTGGAGGTGATGTCTATTCACTCTCAAGACACTTCAGTAAAGTTAATGTGGGTGTATGTGACAGCACAGTTGGACATGAATGGAGAGAAGTGTATGACGCTGATTGGTCAGCGTCATACACTTCTCTTTACAATTTCCACTTGTTCAAAAGTTAAAAAAACGCCCAGTTGGGCATTAAGAAACTAATTAGCATAAATCTAAAATTGCTCATAACTTGCTCAAAAATGATCGTTTTTCAAAATAAAAAATACTGTCGTTATCTACATTAAATTACAGTGCCAATCAGATTATGTAGGAGATACCGCACTTATACTGTGACAGAGCCTCTTTAAAGCATTTACTGGGGGACACAGTACTATGGGACATCCTAAAGTAGTCCCTTAGGGAGGGTAAAAAGAATAATAGCCATGCGAGCAGCCCAAACCACAGCTGCTTGCAACACCATCCGACCAAAACTGGCATCGGCAGAAGCCAAAGAATGGATCCGTTAAAGCCTTAAGAAAGTATGTAACGAGGACCAGGAGGCGGCTTTACGGACCTGAGGGGCAGAAGTCTGATGCTGCACCGCCCATGTGGTTCCAACTGCCCTAGTAGAATGAGCAGTAACCCAGAAGGGAGGATACCTACCCTTAAAAAAAGCCTCCTCTGCTAACGGCCAAACTTATCCAGCCAGCAATGGTGCCTTTGAAGCCGGGCCACCCTTACGAGGGCCCTCAGGAACAACAAATAGTGAGCCAGTCTTCCGGAAGGACTTCGTAGCTGCAACGTAGACCTGAAGGGCTCGAACGACATCTAAGCAGTATAAGGCACGTTCTCGTGGATAAGGCGACTTAGGACAAAATGAAGGAAGGACAAGATCTTCATTAATATGGAAGGAGTTGAACACCTTAGGAAGGATGGCACCAGATGTAGCACCACCTTGTCCCTATGAAAAAAAAGTAAACAGAGCTTTGCAGGACAAAGCTGCCAGCTCAGAAACTCTATGGATAGAGGTGATCACTACAAGGAAAACGACCTTCCAGAATAAGATCCTGAGAGAATCTTCCCGCAAAGATTTATTAAAGAGTGCAGCCTGGAGAGCATCAAGGACCACATTAAGGTTCCAACGGGGACCGATAAGGTGGAGCACAACGTGCGACTCCCTGCAAAAAAGTTCTAATTGGAGCGCTAAAAGCCAAAATGCGTTGGAAAATAGATAGGGCTGAAACCTGCCTCTTTAGAGTAGCCAATCTGAGTCTATGATCCAAACCGACCTGGAGGAAGGACAGAATACACAAGATAGAAAAACACAGGAGGTGAAAATTATGTGATTCACACCACCTAAAATTAGCCAACCAAGTACGATGGTAAATCATTCTGAGTTTGAGTCTTCCAGGCCTTAATCATGGTCTAAATGACCGGATCAGAAAAAACTTTGAACGTCAAAACCACGGTTTTAACAGCCAAGCCGTCAAACGCAGTGTAACATTGGACCTTGGGAAAGGAGGTCGAGCCGCAGAGGAAGCTGCCAAGGGGTGTCTAACGGGAGCATCAGATCCGCATACCAAGCTCTGCGAGGCCAGTCTCGCGCAACCAGAATGGCTGGTATTCCTGAGTCCTTGACCCTTTTCAGCACTCGAGGCAGGAGTGGAAGGGGAGGAAAAAGATAAAAGGAGGTTGAAGTACGACCAGGGGAGAACCAGAGACTCGGCTCCTATGGCCTTGGGATCCCTGGTTCTGGTGACATAGTCCGGGCATTTGTGATTGAGGTGAGAGGCGAAGAGATCAACGTCCGGGAAACCCCACCAAATGCAAATGCGGTGAAAAATCTCCAGATTTAAAAAAAACAGGCTTTCCTAGCTCAGGTAGTCCGCCTCCCTGTTGTCTAATCTTGGCGGTTTCCTTACATATAGTTCTGCTTCTTGTACCTCCCTGAAGATTGAGGTACGCCACTGCTGTAGCGTTGTCGGTCTGTATCAGCACTGGAAGAACCTGGAGACGAGAAGTCCAGTGAGACAGGGCCAGGAAGATGGCCCTCAGCTTCAAGATGTTAATCTGGAGCTGAGCTTCCGGGTTGAATCAGGTGCCCTGGACTGTGAGGCAGCAGAGGACCGCCTCCCAGCCGGACAAACTTGCGTCCGTTATAATGATGACATGTCAGTGGAGAGATGAAGGTTTTCCCTGAGAGATGTTGGGGAAAGACATCCAACCACCACAGAAACTCCTTCTTGACTGAAGGGGGCAGACGGAGACTTGTCCCAACGAGATAGAAATGCCAGCTGTAAAGATCGGAAGGGAAATTGAGCAAATGGGACTGCCTCGAAGGTTGAGACTATCTTCCCCAGGACTTTCATGCAGAAGCGGATGGTGCAAGGAGCATTCCTGCGGAGTACGGTCACTCCCTGTCTGAGAGTGGAGATTTTGTCCCTGGGTAAATATACGTGGCTGCCTGTGTATCCAGGACCATCCCTCGAAAATCCATTATCCGAGGAGTGAGCGATGATGTGGTGCTGTTGATCAGCAATCCGAATCTGCGAAGACAATCCAGTGTAATGTTGGGACTGTCCAAGTTGTCCTGTTTGGAAGGGGCCTTCACCAGAAGATCTTCTAAGTATGGGATAACCGGTATTCCCCTGGATCTGAGGAGAGCCATGGGTGCCGCCATGACCTTGGTGAAGACCCTTGGAGCCATAGCCAGCCCGGACGGGAGGGTCACAAACTGGAAACTGATGTACTTGAGCAATGGGAACATGAAGATAAGCATCCTTGATGTCTATTAAAGACAGGAACTAGTCAACCTCCAAGGAAGCGACCACCGATCGCAGAGACTCCATGCGAAACCTTAGATCCTCACACGTCGACAGACGCTTTAGATACAAAATGGGTCGAAGAGATTTGTCCTCCTTTTGTACTGTGAAAGGTTAACATAAAACCCTTTGAACTGTTCTGGAGTTGGTACGGGGACAATTACTCCTTGATTGAGGAAGCTTTGAATGGCTTGAGAAAAAGCCTGGGCCCTGGAAGGGCACCAAGGGGGCGTTGACAGGAAAAACCGCCTAGGAGGGCGAGAAAAAAAACAACCTATTTTGTAGCCTGTCGGCAACCTCCTGCACCCATGCGTCTTCGAGCCATGTCTCCTGGAAGGAGAGCAGCTGTCCCCCACCCGAGGGAGCAGCTCGGGTGAGGGCAAACTTTCAGGCTGTGCCAGGGCAGGTCTAGCGTGTCTGTTGCGGGGCTGCCAGAAGTTTCTAGACCGGCAGGTCTCTGTGCTCGGAAGGGACGGGAGTTCTGCCTCTGACGTGGAGCAGAGTACCGAAACGAACAAAACAAAACCACATTTGTCTTCTGACTGAGGGAACTGGGCGTCGCCTTTGCCGACGTTGTGGAAGTAAAGTGCTCCGTCCTCCTGTAGCAAATAAATTGGACCAGGTCAGGGCCATAAAGGAGATCCTGGGGAAAATGGAAGGGTGAAAACCTTCTTCCGAGAGGCACTGTCAGCATCCCAGTTCCTAGTCCAAATGGCCTCTAGGCAGCTACCGCATTAGCCATGGCTTTAGCAGACCGTTGGGCAGCTCAAACAGAGACGTCACAGATATATTTAGACATCTGCAAAAGCTGTGCAGCTAGCAGGGAAGTATCCACGAAAGTCCCCTGAATCAATTGCGTCCTCCAGTTGAGTAGCTAGTTCAATCCTAGCCAAGCTAACCCAATATGCTGCAAAAGGGGTCTGACTAAATCCACGGCCACGCTGAATGTGGCTTTTGCCATAGACTATACTTTAGCATCGTTTAAGGAGAAAGCATCTGCAACCGGTAAAGTAGTATTTTCATAAAGCCGGGCCATGGGAGCATCTACCTTAGGGTGAGATGACAATTTGGTAATACACTCAACAGAGAAAGGAAATATATAGTCCACACACTTGGACACGTGCATAGACCGGTCAGGGTGTTTCCACGCATCAGAAAACAATTTGTCAAAACCCTTATGATCTGGAAAGACCATAGGTGGTCGCCTGTTGCAATGCAATAATAACTTATTCTGAGGGGATTCAGCAGGATCATCTGCAATCTTAAGTATATCTCACTGCCTGAATGAGAATCTTCACAGCAGGAGGAATGGATTGTCTTCTATTACACTCAAGCTCAGAGTCGGAGAGAGACGTTCCCTGAAGAAGCTGGTTCAGATATATATCTTGAATGAAAAGCATGAAGGACGCCTGCAGCATTTTTGTCCAAAGAGGAATCAGAGGAAGAATGATATCACCTTGATTTCCTGGTCCACTTGCGGGATGCACTGGGAGAACTAGAACGAGTGCAATTCAGGGAAGAAGGTCTGGGGGCCTGAATGGACTGTGATGCCTGAGAGGACAATGGACATGTTAGCTGCTGAGGAAGGCGTTGTAGGGCATCTGCCGTGAACTGATGGAGGCAGGCGAGATTATCAACCGCCTGGGTGAGTGAAGTAGCCCATTGGGGGGTAATATGCTCACCAGGAGAGAGGGCGTGGCCCGCTTGCAGCCTAGCAGAGAACTGAAGCCGGGGGCCTAAATTATTGGCGCCGCCAACGGAATGCCGCTTGTAATAAGAAACGGAAGAGAACGCTGGAAGTATGTCTGCCAGCACATAAGTGTTAGAAACCTCTTAGTAAGGACACAACACCTCAGAATAAGAACCCCCTCTATATCATAATGCCGTAAAGCCCGCTTAAAGTCTGAATTTTTCCTTCCTGTCTATCCACAGCAGCTCCCAATTGCCCTGGGGGGGGGGGGGCGGGGGGTGGGGAGCGCACACGCGTAGTATTGCTGTCCGGCATCCTCAACCGCCAGTCCGGTAATAATAAGGGACTGGTTGACCAAGCCGGGAACATCCACCATAGGATTTGGGCATCCAGGGAGGTGGGAAGAGTGTCCCCCAAAACGGTAGGCATCCACTGAAACAGTTGGAATTCCTTCCGCCTAGAGCCCGCAGGGGAGTCACCAAGTGGAAATCAATAGGGACTCTCACCCTGCACCTGAAAACAAAAAATCTAGCACAATTGCTTGTGTAGGACATGTCGGAGACAGTAGGCTAAGACTGGGAAACTGAGTGCTCAGCAGAGGGTATAGCCGGACATTTTTTTTTTATATTTACCTAGTGTCAGCCTTCTTGTGACCGCGGCCTATACCCATGGTACGGTGTCCCCCAGTGAATGCTTTAACAAGAAATATGAAAGCCAAATAATAAATATATAATTATATGTCAGGGTGACAAATCCACATTAAAAATAAACAAAATGAGCTCTAGACTTACTTGTTGCTCCATTTTGCTTGCTTGTATTTTGCTGGGCACTGGGGGGCCTGGGTTGTGATGTATTTGTACTAGATGGTGGAGGAGCCACTGCCTGTGCATAAGGTGTAGGTGTACCAGACGTATGTCCACTGGACGGGTTGTTTTTGCTGTTGGTGCTGCTGTTGCTGCTCGTACTGCTGCTGTTTGATACTGCTCCATTGCTGTTTGTACCCGGTCCATTTCCGAGCGACGACGTGCTGGAACTGCTTCCTATTTGGTAACTCGGCGTCACTGCAGGGGACTGCGGATGATGGTTGTTATGGATACTTTTAGAACCGTTCTTTGCTGGTGACTAAAAAAGGAAAAACCCTGCTACACTTTAAGGAAACTTACATATACCCTGTAATGCTAGGAGTAGGACAAAATTCCCTGCAAGAACTGAAAGACAGTTCTGCAAAAAAAAAAATAATATAGACTTAGTGCCAAAATCCACCTCACAACATAGGAAAGGATCCTGGAAGTAACTTTTGAAAATAATAAATTATCTAAGTAACAAACCAGAGATGCACCAACACCTTTTGCACACGAGCGAGTTCGAGCCGTGAAAAATTGTCCGAGTGTCGGCTGGATTTCCAGCCCCGACCACGGTACAGGTGAACGTGACTCCTGGCAGCATTGACATTTTATGATGCTAGGAGTAGGTGCCTTCCCGCGGAACTGCTGTTCCGTATTGAACAAAATGATACAGTACAGAACAGCAGTTCCGCAGTAAGGCAGCGACTCCTAGCATCATATAATGTCTATGATGCCAGGAGTCCCGTTCACCTCCACCGTGGTCGAGCCGGACCGTTTTTCATGGCCTGAACTCTGTCGTGTCCAAGAGGCGTTAGACCACCACTGGATTCAAAGATGTGAGAATCATTTCACCTAAGTTCTGCCAGCGAACATGGCACTTTATATATCATTTAGTCGTGTCTTGCTGTATGTAAACCTTATTTTATACACAATACTACTTATTTCTATTGTAGCCCCGGTATGAATCATGTATAAATATTAAGATGGAGATTTACAAATCTCTAGAACACTCCACACTGAAATGGTTCTTGTTTCATTCTATACAGTTTGTTTATTTTATCTCTGGTAGGTCTTAACATTAAAAGCCTTTTTTGTGGCAAAACCTGAAAGTGTCATTCTAGTTATACTCTCCCATCCATAGTAACATCGGGCATGGAGAGACGCTCCATCATGTTGAGCAGTACTTTTGCGATAGAACTGTACCCGTGCACAATACTCTCCAGACATTGTACGATTGCCACAGCAACAGTACCACTCAGCGTGCATCCGTGTCTCTCCATGCCCAATGTTAGTATGGATGGGAGAATATAACTGGATTGATACTTTAACTAAAACAGCACGTGTAAAAATAAAGCCTAAAAAAAAGTCCCTATGGGTGCATTTACACATGCAGATTTTTTTTTAATACAGTTTTTAAAGCCTGACCGAAAACTCCACGTGTGAATACACACTATTGGCACATCAGTCCTTACCATCAGATCCTACTAATGGCTTGTGATGAACTATGGTGATATGAGAACGCCACTTCTTGGAGGAAGAGTTCTGTGGAAAATTATGCAACCTCCACCTTTTTACGTCTCATATTCCAATCTAAAATACAGTATCTGAGGCAAGCAGATACTATAAATACTTCCCTATGGAAATGCAGGCTGTTATATGGAACTGCATCATGCTCAAAACTACTCATGTAAATACACCCAAGGCCACATTCACATGACAGTATTTCAGAGCAGTATTTGTAACCCATAAAAAGGAGTGGAACATAAAGAAAAAGTATAATGGAAAGATTTGCACCTCTGCCATGTTTTAGACCCACTCCTAGTTCTGGCTCACAAATATTGATGCAAGATACTGTTGCGTGAAAGAAACCTTAGGGTTAGTTCACCTGGGCTAATTCTAAACTCACTGTTTCAGTATTATGCCAAGTGGTGGGAAAAAAAACAATGACAAAAATTGCAGTTTTGGGTGCAGGTTTTTTGCTGCGCCATTTTCTAGCCCATAAAAACGGGGCAAAAAGGAAAAAATACATGATGAAATGACCAGAAAGAAATGGGACTATCCAACTCACCTGACTGACTTCACTGTCTGTGGACCTGCCTCTGATTTTTTTGTCATCTTCTGAGTTTTCCTGCAAAATATCAACGATTATAACAATTAAGTAAAAGTGTTAAGAACAAAGTGTTTAATTAGCGATGAGAATTTATCAATTTTCAATAGAAAAATTGCTAACGACTCAAAAGTCACAATTAGCAGGAAAAATTGCAAAACTTTCGTAGTTTACACGGTTCTCACCACTTTTCTAAAATGTGGGCAGAGTTTAATAAAAGGGTGCCTCCAGCGTCAGAAACGGTTATAAATCATAGAGGAAATCTACGTCAGCTAGGATTTCACTATGGCCATAATAGGGTGTAGGCAGGCCCGGTACCGCCATCCATCAAGCCATCATGATTGGATACTAACCGCTTCCCGACATAAGCCACATAGATATATATATATATGATATATCCATAGCTCGAGCGTGTCGAACGTACAGCCGACACTTCAGTGTAATGAGTGGGGGCCCGCTCGTTTAACCCCATAGATGCGGCGGTCAATAGTGACTGCCGCATCTAAGTGGTTAGAACCAGGGGGCGGCCCTCTCTAACGCTGGGTATGTGGAGAGGGATGGGGCCTGGCAGTGCGACCACAATTGTGGCGCACGGCCAGGGAAAGATACAACATTTATTAAGATGCATGCGCCTCTTAAGTCTGTCGGATATTACTCCAGCGTAGCAAAAAGCAAAGAGTGCCATATGAAACGCCAGTGTTGTGGTTGAGGTGCGGGTAGAACCGCATCGAAACACAGCACCTGAAAACCACTTGCAGTTTTACAGCGATTTGGTGCTTTAAAGAATAGAACGCAATTGAATTGAAAAAAGTATCAAATCGCGGTAAAACCTCATGCAGTTTATGGATGCGATTCTAACTGCATCTCAACATGTAGATGGACCCTTCGTGAATCTGCCCTATGATCTAGATTTCGTGGTGAAGAGGTGAATGAACTTACTGTGGTGCAATTGGCCGGACTTGGTGGAATAGGAGAGCTGGATGTGGTTGAGGTGGGAGTGCTGCTAGACTGGTTAAAGATCTCATCCTCCATGTGACTGTGGCCTGGTGGGGATGTAGCTGCCAGCGCCTGTGCTGGAAGAGGGAAAAAAAACAAAAAAAAACAAGCCACATGAGAATGTGCCATACAGATAAATCAATGAAAAAATGATAAAATTAAATTAAACAAGCACTATGTGTGAGTCGTGTCCTTGTAGGGGGTTATTTACATGAGGAAAAACCAGCTCATGTGAATACAGTGTTTCTACTGGACTCAAACCTGCCGGGAATTTCCAGCTCCCTTGTACAATGCAATATAATCCGGGTTTAAAAAGCTATGCAACTTGCTGAATTTTGTCCACAAAGCAATACAGCTGTGACAACGCAACGGACATTCAGGCTTGTGTTGACACCCAGATGGTTAAGCCCTTAATGACTGCCCATACGCCTTTCACAGCGGTCATTAAAGGCTATGTACACCTTCGAAAGTGATTTATTTTTTATAAAAACGTCAGTGTGTTTGGTGCAATTTGTTGTTGTTGTTTGTTTTTTTTTAAATGTTTTACTTTTTGAGATACAACTGCTCTGTATACAAAGCAGCTGTATCATTCGGTAAAACCTGAATCCATCGACCTGTAATCAATCACATCTAAGTCACTTTGACACGATGGGACCACCTGTTATCCATCACATCTGACACACGCAGGACCCTCTGACACTGAACCTGCCAGTACTGCTGACCTGACGGATACAGAATTCAGCAAAGGATACAGCTGCTCTGTATACATGATACAAAGCAGCTGTATCTCAAAAAGTAAGAAGAATTTTTAATAAAAATGAATTTGAAAGTTGCACCAAACACACTGACTTTATAAAAAAAAATACATAAATATATATCACTTTCGAAGGTTTACATAGCCTTTAAGGGTTCCTATGCCACAGCGCTGTATTTTTACGGCTCTGTGTCAGAAGCCTGACACGGGCGTCCCATGCTGTCTAGAGCGGGTGCCAGGCTAAAGACTGCCGCGCTGCTGCTCTAACAACCGCGATCGAAAATAACACCTTCGATGCCGCGGTCAATAGCGACCACTGCATCTAAGTGGTTTCAGATGGAGGGGGCTCCCTCTGTTAACCCATTGTTACCCCCGCAACTGGGATGCTTTGGTATACTTTGGATTTCCTGGCAGCCGGTGGCCTAACAAAGGCCCCCAGAACTGCCAACAGTGTATGCTTATTAGGCTCTGCCGCTTTCAGTTTTACGCTAACAGGCATAATACACTGAAATACACAACTATTGCAGTGTATTAACCCTTTAACGACCGCCCACCGTGTTTTGGCGGCAGGCGGTGCAGGTGCTTAGTCTACAGCGACATCTTTTTGCGTCGCTGTAGAAGAGGCTGATGAGCGCTCATCCTCTAACCAGGAGCTGTAACTAACAGCTGCTGATCTTAGAGCAGCCTGCTGAATACAGCTGGGGTCGGAAAACATTCGGACCCCAGCTGTTTAACCCTTTGATCGCCGCGGTCCGTGACCACAGCAAGATCAAAGGGAACTCCCCACTTTGATCTCATCATCAGAAACCCGGAGACGTGATCAAACACCGGGGAATCCCTCTGCAGTCAGCCCTGGGGACCTACAAAGGACCCCAGGGCTGTCTGTTCCGTAAGCCTGCTGTTCGGGCACACTATGTGCTGCCCTAACAGCAGCCTATGTGATAGTGACACAGTATGATGTATTAGCATACGGGAGTATGCGAATACATTAAGAGTAAAAAATAAAAGTTATAAATAAAGTTATCCCCTAATGGGATTTAAAAAAAAAACAAAAAAAACAAAACCCATTTTTCATAAAATATATTTTATTGCCCCTACACTAAATAAAAAACCTACACATATTAGGCTGGGTTCACACAGTTTTTTTTTGCAGGAGGAAAATCTGCCTCAAAATTCTGTTTGGAATTTTGAGGCAGATTTTGCTCTTCCTGCACTCCGGTTTTCGCCCGCGGCCATGGAGCGTGGCGGGCAAAAAACGCCGCGAAATACACTTTCTCTACCTCCCATTGAGGTCAATGGGAGGTCAGAGGCGTAAACGCCAAAACATAGGGCATGTCCCTCCACCTCCCATTGAAATCAATGGGAGGCAGTTTCGGCCGTTTTTTGCGTAAAAAAAAAACTCAGTGTGAACTCTTGCTTAGGTATCTAAACGACCGTAATAACCTGAAGAATTAATCTAACATGTTATTTAGCATGAATGGGATATAAAATATGCAGAGAATCGCTTTTTCTTATATTCACGCTATAAAAATAATTTTTTTTCTACCTCCAAACTATGAAAAAAATAATAAAATTTCTCCTGCATAAAACAGGGCCTAATACGGCCACGTCAAAGAAAAAAGAAAAAAGTCATGGCTGCTGAAATCCAGAGGTAAAAACTGAAAAATGTAGCTGGTCATTAAGACCTTTTCAGGCCCGGTCATTAAGGGGTTAAAGAAGTGATCAAACGGTCACATAGTGAAGTCCCATAGTGGGACAAAAAAAAAAAAAGTGAACAAGTTAGATGAATAAAGTTAGTAAGAAAGAGATGTTAAATCTCAAGTACAAAAAAATGAAAAACCCATTTTCCCCCCAAAATGCGTTATTATGGGAAAAAACCCTAAAAGCAAGACCACAACTTACATAATTGGTATCGCAGCGTCTGTAACAACCCGAACTATAAAACTATTATGTTTTTTATTCCAAATGGTAAATGGCATAAAAAAATTAGAAAACAATGGCAGAATTGCTGTTTTCTGTTCAACTTCTCTTCCAAAAAAAACACAATAAAAAAGCACTCAAGTCACATCACATGTACAGAAAAATAAAAAAAGATGGCTTTATAAATACAATAATAAAAAAACCTGAAAAATAAAAACACGCATGGCATAAAATAGGCTGGTCACTAAAGGGTTAGCCAAATAGTTTTTGTTGTTTTCAACAAAAGGCTTGTGAGGGTAAGGCCCCACGGAGCGGCATTGATACATCTGTGATGAAGCCAACAGCTTGCGCAGGCACCGTTTGGTGCAGCTGTCAAATTGCTCATTAGAGGCCGCACGTCGTTGCAGGTAAAATGGATGTTTACTTGCAAAATCGTGCGGCCATTAAACCTTGAAGCCACGAGGACGTTCATTTAAGTCATGGTGATCGTGCGGGCACAGAAGCTGTGCCCATCGGATCACTGTGGGAGCCAGGCGTTCACTGACACCCGGGCTCCTGCTACGAAGATCGGGATTTGAAATAATTTTGACGTTTAACCCATTAAATACCGCTGTCAATAGCGACCGCAGCATGTAAGTGATTAGACAGTGATAGGTGGCCGATGGGTTGCCATGGCAGCTAGGGGGCTAACAACGGCCCACAAGTCTGCCATGGTCGTATGTCTATTAGGTCGTGCCAAAGGTCGTGCCTGTAGGTTTTACACTTACATGCAATAAAGCTTTGGTATACTAAGTATACAAGGGCATTAAAGGGTAACTAAAGCTTAAAAAAAAAAAACTTCTCACAAGCCTAGACCCAGATGGTAGTAAATCTACCCCACAGTTCAAATCAGCATGCCTGTCACTACTGCATGCGTCTCTCAGAGAGGGCAGAATGAAGTAGCGGACAGATTCCTGGAATAGGCCTTGGGTGTAACATGCTAATTTGCCATTTGCTCAGCCATTGTTTTGGATGTATAAAATGAGCAGCTAAGACTAGTAACCACTTCAGTTATCTTTTGAGGCCACTTACGAATGTCTTCTAAATCAAGGTCATCATACAGGAACTCATTCTCTTCAAAGTCTGGATCTTGTGAAGAGTCCACATAGTATTCTACATCATCTTTAATCTTCCTGATTGAATCCACATTGATCGAGTCATTATCCAACATTCGTAGAATGGTTTCCAGCATTCGGATGTGGTACCTATGCTTTTCTATGTGTTTCTTCAGTCCCTCGATTCTGTCCTGCTTCTGCTAACACCAGACACAGAAGGTGCCGCAGAAAGAAAAAAAGAGCGCACACAACAGACGTAAATACCCCTCTTCTAGTTTTCAGGTCATCTCAAAAACCATTCATGATAATGATATTTAAAGTAGTGTCATAGGAGATGAGAAGAAACACCCAATTAGGCCTTGTTCACAGGGCGAATTTTTGAAATGTATTTTGGCGCATTTTACACGCCGAAATACACATGAAAAAACGCTTGGATTAACCTTCCTATTGAATCTATAGGAAATATGCATCGTTATTGCATATAGCGCTTTTTACGCATCATGTATTCCATTGAATTCAATGAGAGGCAAAAAACATGAACAAAATTGCATAAAATACATGTATATATAAAAGAAAACCGCTTAAAAAAAAAGTGTTTTGGACATATTATGCATCATTTTTTCATCCTCCAAATTACACTGTGTGAACACAGCCTAAGTTGCTAGCCATATGGGAAGAGATGAAAGTGCATTATACAGCTCAGAGCTCACTGCTCTATTACAAACGTAAATTTACTGTTCACTGCAAAGCAAATTCTATTCCATCAAGGGAACTCACATCCTTGTCTCCTTTTTTTTTCCGCGTTTGTACCGACAAAGACTCTACCTCACTTTCGAACTGATCCACGCCCATGTTCAAGCTGTCAATCGTGTTCTGTAAGGGGTAGATGAAAACGCTACTTTAGACTTTAACCCTTTATTTTTTTAGATAATAAATTATACAGCACCACCACCAACTGGCATATTAGTAATGTACTCCTAGAATGTAAAGTGTCAGCAACACTCTTCCAGAGTAGTGTGAAATATTTCCCCAACAATGGGGAAGTTGTAGCCACTTGGACTCTATCAAGTTGGTGCTTGACTAGTGCTCATAATTTTTCACATTATACAAAACAGAAATAAGGCACAGAGGACATATCAAGTGCAGCTGTTGATGGTGTATTAAAAACTAAGCAGTCTTAATTTACAAATTAGTTACCTCTTTGGGTTCAAGCACACAACCATTTTGTACGGATCCGTAGGACTTCCCAAAGAGCTGCATGAGCCCTCTAGTGTACCACCGTGTGCTTTCAATACCAGATGGTTTTTTTTTTTCTATCAGATTCTATTCAAATCCGATATAAAAGAAAATTGTGGCATGATCTATCAGACTAGATGTGTATGGATGTATTTTACCCTAAAAACATTGCTTCTAGGAGAGAATATCTTCGTACACAGGGAGTCTGTCAGAGTCTGTACAGTTTCGTACTAAAGGAGCCATACAGGCTTCGTGCCGGTGTGCATAGGCTCTACACAATTGTCTGCAGTAAATACTAAATATATATGCTGTTGCCATGGACTCTCAAGTGTATGCTGGCAGTTGAAGTTTTGCAACAGCTGGAGAGCGACAGGTTGGGAAAACCACTGATCTAAAAAGGTAATTGTTATGATGGATTTATTTACACATGACAGACATACAGTCCCACCCATGTGGATGAGAATTAAATCTCATCCTCATACTGCTGAACATTTTCCGGACGGAAATTAGAGCATGCTGAGATTTTCAAAACCGCAGCATGTTCATGTTATTCTGGATGTTCATTGCAGATTTCCACCTTTTCAATGTGGAGGGGGTGAAATCCACAGCAAAATACGCACATAAAACGTGATTATTTTGCGGCAGAAACTATGCATTACCGTCCCATGTGAATCCAGCCTTAAAGGGAACCGGTCATCTGTCATGCTGCCTTCACTGAAGGCAGCATAAGTTAATGGCAGACACACTAATGTTATGTAGTTTTGGAGAACTTACACTTTAAAAGGGGTTTTTCCTCAATCAATATTTATCACCTTTTCAGTCATGCGGATCAATGCACATAAACAATATTAGCAATAATAATACTCCCCATAAAATCCTTTTCTCTTTGAATTCATTGGGGGGGGGGGGGGGAGAGGACACAGCACCATAGGCCCTTGCCACGAGAAGGCTGACACTAGGTAAGAATAAGAAAGTGTTGGCTCTGCCCAGGCAGGCCGAACCCTTCCGACAGACACTGGACTATCATTAATGTCATTGACAGACACAGCACCCTGAGACACTAATGCAGTCCAGGAGGGTTGACAAAAGAAGGAATTTGCAATGCGACCCAATAAACGCATAGAAGACCAGAGTTGCGACCCATGCTTGCATTAGAGCAATCCATGGTATGAATTTCGTAGAACTTTGTGAATGTATGCACCAGAGTCCAGATGGCAGCCTTGCAAACCTGAAAGACGGACACTTGGTGCTGATACCGCTGAGGATGCACTGACGGGCCCATGTGGAACGGGCGGTAACCCGATAGGAAGGAACCGTATCCTTGGACTGATAAGTTTCCACATTGCAGAGCAAATCCAGCGAGCAATAGTAGGCTTCGAAGCCACTAAGCCCCTGCGGCCCCTTGGGAATCACAAATAGAGAGTCAGCGCGTCTTAAAGAGACTCTGTCACCAGATTTTCAAACCCCTATCTCCTATTGCAGCAGATCGGCGCTGCAATGTAGATAACAGTAACGTTTTGTTTTTTTCAATAACGAGCATTTTTGGCCAAGTTATGACCATTTTTATATTTATGCAAATGAGCCTTTCTTATGTACAACTGGGCGTGTTTAAAGTTATGTACAAGTGGGCGTGTAGTGTGTGTGTACATCTGGGCGTTTTTACTTGTTTTACTAGCTGGGCGTTGTGAATAGAAGTGTATGATGCTGACGAATCAGCATCATCCACTTCTCTTCGTTACCACCCAGCTTCTGGCAGTTCAGACACACAGCGTGTCCTCGCGAGATCAAGCTGTGACGTCACACTTCCTCCCACAGGAACTTCATCGCGTCGGATGAGCGAGGACACGCTGTGTGTCTGTGCACTGCCAGAAGCTGGGTGGTAACGAAGAGAAGTGGATGATGCTAATTCGTCAGCATCATCCACTTCTATTCACAACGCCCAGCTAGTAAAACAAGTAAAAACGCCCAGATTAACGAACACAATACACGCCCAGTTGGACATAAGAAAAGGCTCATTTGCATAAATATAAAAATGGTCATAACTTGGCCAAAAATGCTCGTTTTTGAAAAAAAAAACACGTTACTGTAATCTACATTGCAGCGCCGATCTGCTGCAATAGGAGATAGGGGTTTGAAAATCTGGTGATAGAGCCTCTTTAATGACTCAGTTGCAGCAAGATCTATGCTGCTGCTTAAACCACATCAAGACAGTAGAGAGTCCGCTCCCTCGAATGGGAGGGAGATGGGCAGGATGGGAGGACGATGTCCTCAATGTGTAAGGCAGAAATCATGGGAGAGGGCCGACCACCACCTCATCCCTGTCTGTGGATCACGAGGAAGGGAGTGTTTACAGGACCGTGCGGCCAATTGTGAAACCCATCTAATAGAAGTAACTGCCACAAGGAATGCAACAATGCAGGAAAGCCGCCAAAGCAAGATGTCCAACACAATCGCTCGAAGGGGAAGGCCTCAATGACCCATGGGTCCAGGTTAAGATCCAGGGCTCAATGGGATTACGGAATGCCAAAAGGGAGGGGCAGTATGGTCCTCACCCTGCAAAAAGGTTTTTACCTGGGGAAGGCCAGTGTCTACTAAAAAAGGGATGGAGAGAGCAGAGACCTGGCCTTTAAGGTAGGCATGGCCAAGGCCCTGATCCCAACCCGACTGCAGAAAAGACAGGATGGGAGATGTGTTTCCGCTCAGTTCACACGATGCGTAAATACTGCGGATTTTCCGCAACGGAATTAGTGGTGGAAAATCCACAGCATAATACAGTAGCAGTAAAGTGCATGAGATAGAACAATTCTCATCCACACACTGCGTAAATAGTGAGTGGTGCCGTTTTATTCCGCAGCATGTCAAATGTATTTGCGTAAACGTGGATTTGTTGTGGTTTTTCCCCATTGAATTAAATGGGGAGGTAAAACCCACAACAAATAGCAGGTGTTGCGTTCATTGCGGTGGAATCGCAGCAATTCTGCTGCAAAAAAACAACCGAACTCAGAAAAAAAATAAAAAAATCTTATACTTACTCAGAAGTCTGTTTCTTCCTCCAGGCTAGCCTCCTGGGACGACTACTGATCCCATGTAACCACTGCAGCCAATCACAGGCTGCAGCGACCTCCTGGGATAAGACATCATCCCAGGAGGCCGGCCTGAATGTTCAGCAGTTTTCCGCAGTGGACATTCCGGGTGAAAAACTGCACCATAATTTGATGCGGTTTTTCGCCCAGAATACCCTGCAGACACCGTGGCGGATACCAGATACCATGGCCCGGTACCAAAATGATCCACAGCCCGATATTGGTCCACAGCCCAGGGGTTGGAGATCACTGGTCTAGATGACCGATTCAGAAATACTGCGAGACTTCAAAACCTCGGCTTCAACAGCTACTCTGTTAAACGAAGCTGAGGTAAAGAGGGAGGGTAGAACAGCGGACATTGGTAAAGGACGTCAGGTTGTAGCGGAAGACGCCACAGTGAATCTGCGAGCAGAATGACGAGGCTAACATACTAGGCCCGGTGAAGCCAGTCTGGTGCTACTGCGGGAATATCCTTAAGTCTCTGACCCCCTTGAGAACTCTGGGCAGCAGCGGAAGGGGAGGAAACCGCTATAGAAGAGAGAACCGTTACCAATGATTGACTAGGGCGTCGACAGTCAAGGGATTCAGAGCCATGGCCTTGTAGACAAGATGCGAAGAGATCCAACTCTGGAGTACCCCACTTCTGGCAGGTCTGGCAAATCTATGGATGGAATGACCACTCCCCCATATCCAAATTCTCCTGAGAAAATCTGCAGCCCAGTGGTCCACTCCTGACACATTGACCACAGACCGGGATGAGACATGATTTTCCATTCAGTGCTTACACATTGCTGCCCGACTCCTGGAACCGCACCTTGAGGATATGTTCACATGGCCTATTTTCAGCCGTTGTTTGGAAAGCGTTCAGCCATCTGCCCATTGCAATGGGAAAAACGACGTTCCATTCCCACAGGGCTTTTTTTACGTGGCCGTTTTTAAGAAACGACGTATAAAAAAATAAAATAAAAGTTCTGTCTCAATAGAAAAACAGCTCCAAAACGGCCCTAAAAAGCTGCATCAAAAAATGCCTGATGCATAAAAAACGGCTGAAAATCAGGGGATGTTTTCCTTTTGGAAATAGCTCCATATTTTACAGCCGTTTTTTGTTTAGCAAGTGAATATACCCTAATGGTTCAGATAGCCAACCACTGTGGAACCTGACTGGACGGTCCTGGAGAAGTGGAGTTCTATGCAAGAGGGTTAAGAAGATGGTCCTCAATTCCAGAAGAATGATCTGGAGCAGTGCTGCCCTGATTTGTGTGAAGAGCGAACACCACCTTCCAACCCGAGATGACAAGCCAATGGAGGGGAAAGAAGGCCTGTCCCGGAAAGTAGGCATGGGAGGTTACCCACCAGAGCAACTCATGACGAACCCATAGGGGAAGGAGGATCGACTTGTCCAGAAAATCCTGAGATTTGTTCCAGCGCATGAGGATAGCCATCTGTAGAGGTCTCGTGTGAAATTAGGCATAGGGGATGGCCTCAAAGGCCCAACACTTGTATGCAAAAGTGGATAAAACAGGGAGTATCCTGGCGAAAAAAAGAGCCACCCCAGCTTAAATGGCTGACTATGTTCACTGGGGGGGGGGGGGGTGCTGTGGCTGTCCTTGGTGTGCAAGATCATTCCCAGGAACTCCATGCATACAATCTCTCTCGGTTGACAATCTATCCAGTTCTCTGCAAGTTGTTCAGGGTGATGCAGGGGCTGGAAAGATTATCCTCTCTGGAGAGGGCCTTCACCAAGAGGTCGTCCAGGTAAGGGTTGACAGAAACTCCCCTGATGCGGAGGAAGACTGTAACAGTCACCAGGACCTTGGTGAAGACACTCTAACCAGTGGCGAAACCAAAGGAAATGAAAACCAGCTGTAAATTGAAGGAGAAACTGGTGGATAGGTATCTGGAGGTAGGCAATGCAGTTGGCGATGGGAGAAAGGTACTCGCCCTGTCCAAGCGAGGTGATCGCGGACTGCAGGAAACTCCATCCGAAACCTTCAAGCACGTACAAAGCAATTTAACTTCCTCAAGTCCAAATCGGCCTGTCTAACCTGTCCAAGTACAGGAGACTTGAGAAGCAGGTTGGGTCTGCCTCCTACAGACACTGAATAGTCTAGTGTCTGTGGGAAAGATATGGTCTGGCTGGGTGGAGCCAACACTTTTTCCCTACCTATTGTCAACCTTCTAGTGGCAAGAGACTTTACCCATGGTGCTGTATCCCCAATGACATGAATGAAAAAGTGGGAATTAGTTTCCATGGTAAAAAAAACAACAAAACATTCCTATCATTGCAGATAAACTATAACAACTTGCCGCTAAGTACCAGCGTTCCAGTAGAGAAAAATATTAGAATGCAGAATGAGAGTACATTGGCCAGCTATAAAACCAATTATTTACAAAGAAAGATTAAGCAATTTAGCAGTTCAGGGCCAGTAGGCCACATTTATTAAAAGTGGCGTTATTTTAGCCAAAGATAAAGCTAGATTGTCCATCTATGGTTTAACAAATCTTAAAAAGGGGTTCTCTGGGTATTTTATATTGATGGCCTATACATAGGAAATGTCATCAATAGTAGATTGAGGATCTGACTCCCGGCAACCCTGCTGATCAGCTGACTAAAGGGGCTGCAACTACAAATGCTGCAGCCTCCTCAATGTTTACCATGCATAGCGCCGTAGACATGCATAGTGGCTGTGCACGGGATTGCAGCTTAGTCTCTCAATCACTTGAATGGGAACAGAACTAGAATCCCAGGCACAGCAGCTACAGATGTGTAAAGTGCTGTACCTGGTTAGCTATGAAAAGGCCAGAGTTCGTAGCTGCAGTCCCTTCAGTCAGCTGATTGGCCCGGATAACCCCTTTAAGACCCACGCACACAAATCTATCGGTTCATATTGTACCTTCCAGTGTCTGATTTAATACCATTTTTTTTCCTCACGGATTATTATGGAATCTGTGAAGGAATTTTTTTTGCCATGTTCCATCACATGCCACATTATTATTTGGAATATGGTACCGTATACAGTAATACAGAACAATTGGGACGTCATGTGGCGCCATGCAGATTCCCTGCATGAGCCCTATATTATTTTGAAGAATCTTACCGTTAACCACTGTCCAACCTCTTCCTTCTCCTTCTGAGCGGGGTCAACCTTCTGAGCAAGACCAAGCCCTTCCTTTGAGTATGCTTTCGTCTTTGTTTCACGTTCTACCACTTTGAACCTCTCCATTTGCTGTAAGTGAGAAGAAACCTTACATCAGCCATAAGATAAAAGTAATGAAGAATTTAGATTTGCTGTTTAACTTAGGAGGAAGATGTCTAACCACCAACACTCTTATATTAACCCCTTAACGACTGCCAATAGAGCTTTTCACGGCGGCCGTTAAGGGTACTTATGCCAGAGCGCCGCCTTTTCACGGCGCTCTGACCTAAGCCCGACACGGGTGTCCTGTGCCTGCTAAAGCGGGTGTCAGGCGGTCTAAAGCGGGAGTTCTAAAGACAGCCGGGCACAAACTCTAACGGGCGGGCTCGATGTCAACATCGCATCCAAGTGGTTTTGGAGAAAGGGAGCTGCCACTCTCCCCTCATCCTGCACAGGGAGCCGATGGCTTCTATGGCAGTCGGGGGCCTAGCAAAGGCCTCCAGGTCTGCCTGTAGTGGATGCCTGAGGCATGACCTTTCAGGTGCCTGTCAGTTTTACACTGACCGGCAATAATACGCTGCAATACAGAAGCATTGCAGTGTATTATAAAAGCGATCAGAAGACCGCATAGTGAAGTCCCCTAGTGAGACTAAAAATAAACTTCTCAAAAAGTTTATAATAAATAGGTAAAAATCTGAAATAAAAAATAAAATAAAAAACCCACTTTTCCCTTATAAAATACTTTAATATGAACAAAAAAAAATATTTAAAACATTACACATATTTGGTATCGCCGCGTCCGTAACGACCCCACCTATAAAGCTATTACGTTATTTAAACCGCACTGTGAACGACAAAAAATGAAATAAAAAACATTGCCAGAATTGTCGTTTTCTGTTCATCCTGCCGTCAATTTAAAAAAAAAAAAAAAAAAGTGATCTAAAAGTCGCATGTACTCTAAAATGTTAGCAATAAAAACTAGAAGTCGTCCCGCAAAAAACAAGTCCTCATACAGCTGCATCGGCGGAAAAAAAAAATGTCTCTTAAAACATGGCAACACAAAAACAAATAATTTTGAAAAAAAAAGTCTTTACTGTGTAAAAGTAGTAAACCATACAAAATCTATATAAGGCTAGGGCTACATGGTGACATCAAGTCGCACACAAAAAACTGACTTGTTGTCGCACAACTACTTTATGGTGGTTGTGATTCGCATTCGGTTTAGGCATTGCAACATGGAAGACACCTAAAAAAAAATACTATTATTTTATATTAGAAGTCTATACAGGCCATGTCGCCTGCGACTTGCGAGTCGCGTTAAGTCGAGTATCTTAGTGCGACCAAATTCACAATCATTACTTGTGCTGTCGCATTGCGATTTGATCACCGCGTGGCCCATGCCTTAATCACAAAATTTAAGATCTTGTCATAAAAGGGAAACTCCATATGGAGAAGAATCCTTCATAACTAATAAACTAAAAACAGGTGATACACCTGCCCAATATTGCCAAGTATAATGTCTTACGGGGGCGGTCTCATGAACCCCTGTCCATATGCTATAATAGGGCATATGGATGACATACATCAGCCGCTAAGTAAAAGTAGCTCCCACTCTGGCGGACCTGGCCCATTAATGTATTACATGGTCGGCCATTAATTACAATGTAACACTACATCTATGACTGGCTGCCACTTCCCCAAAAATTACCAGCTAATTGCTCGCCCCTGTCTAGAACTCGGATACCATTTACTTCTAGTACCCCCTCCTAATATGTCAATCTTAATACCGTATAAAGGAGCAAATTTACCAAGACTGGCGTTTCATACGCCAGTATTAGCTATCTGTTCCACTGAAGTAAGATGCGGGGAGTAAAGAAGCAAAGAGGAGCGGCGAGGTGAGCATTCATAACTTTATTTTATGTTTTTATCCTCCAATGAGTGGGGCAGTCTGATATCTGATGAAATTTGTTGGGCCAAACCTCACCACGCCCCCTTTCAAAAAGTCGCAAGGGCGATGTAAAGGAACCAAAAGGTCTACATTTTCACAGCAAATTAAGACTTTTGGGTCTTTTTGCGACTCTTCTATGCGTAAAAAGATTGATAAACTTGCTTCTATGTGTTCTGCTTCTTTCAACATAAAAACACCACAAAAACCAACTACAACATGATCAACACCACTTTTCTTTACCGTTTCTATTAGTTTTCGATTTTCAATAAGCTGCCTCTTGTCTTTGATCTCATTGGATGCCACCCAAGTCTTTATTTGGTCCCGCAATCTCTGCAATAGGGTTAGAAACATTAGCACAATTTTTTTTTCAGAAGACATTCACATTAGGTCACCTGCACAGCTACAATCTGTCCCTATAATTGGAAACCTGAAGCCTTCCTTCAATGTTATCAGAGTAAAAGACTTAAAGCCAAAACAATTAATACTCATTTTCTTCAGTTTATTGTGTCATAAAATAAATAAAATGCAATACACTCCTACTAAACCAACCTGTAGCTTCTTTATCTCCTTTTTCAAGTCAGCTTCATACTTTTCTTTCTGATTGGCATTTGCTGCATTGTGTAGCTGTGTTAAAGAAAACAAAATGAAGAGAAACATTAAAGGTCTTAACCCTTTCAGGAGGAACGAGGAAATTTTGGTTTTGGATTTTTGTACTCTTTGTAAAATCTTTTTCTCATTGCATTCATTGGGGAACACAGCACCATGGGTATAGGCCCTTGCCACTAGAAGTCTCACACTAGTTAGGAAAGGTCTTGGTTCCACCCAGGCAAGCAATACCCTTCCCCCCCAGACGCTAGCCAAATGAAATTGTACAGGAGCAGTAGATGAAGAAACCAATACAAAAAAAACAAACCATATCAGCGAGAACTACAGGTCCCGAGCCTGGAACAAACCCCCAAAATATGGGTGTGATCTGTGTCTCCCAATGAATACAATGAGAAAAAGATTTTACGGCAAGTACAAAAATCCTATTTTCTCGTTAATATCATTGGAAGACAACAGCATTGGCAGTCTTATAGTAGTCCCAGAGGGCGGGAAGAAAATTAAAAAGGAAAAAGAACAGCCATGTTGCCTGCAAAGTCTTGCAACCCAGACTGGAATCAGGAAGCCAAAGAATGAATCTGGTGAAGATGTGCACTGAAGCCCAGGTAGCAGCCATCCCGACCTCCGCAATTAAAGCTTGATTACTGACTGCCCAGGAGGCACCAACAGCCCTAGTAGAAATGGCAGTGACCCGAAGCGGGAGGAACGTTACCCATAGACTGGAAAGGCTTCCGAAATCACAGACCTGATCCAACATGCAATGGTGCCCTCGGATGCTGCCAATCCCTTGTGTGGCCCTTTAGGAATGACAAATAGACAACCGGAGCGCTGAAACTACTGTATCGCAGTCAGATAGGCGCGGACTGCGCTCACGACATGGCAATGCGGAGCCTGTACCCTCAGATGAGATGGGTAGGGTCAGCAGGAAGGAAGAACAATCTGTTCATTAATTTTTAAGACAGAGACGACTTTTGGGAGGAAGAATGGAACAGGTCGGAACATCTTCTCGCTACAGATGACCAAAAAGGGGACTTGCAGGACATGGCAGCCAGTTCGGAAACCTATCTGACGGAGGGGACAGCCAGGAAAGCAACCTTTCAGGAAAAGAGTTGAAGCAAAATGTCCTTTAGGCCAGGTTCCCACGGGTTGGATACACTTCGTAAAAACAGCGGTGTATATCCGTGCGGTTTTACAGACTTAATTTCCGATGCGGAAAGCAGCGCTTGGGGAAAAAAAAAAAAAGAAAAAAAAGTTGGTACTTACCCCCTCCCTCTTCTCCTACGATTACGTTGCAGGCCATGTGACGCTGCAGCCTGTGATTGACTGCAGTGATCACATGGGATGTAACGTCATCCCAGGAGGCAAGACTACAAGAAGAAAGAGGACGTTCTGGGTAAGTAGGATTTATTTATTTTTCCCATAGTTGCGATTTTTGGGTCTTTTTTGCGGCGAATATGCTACAAAAGTCGCAACACTTGATTTTCTGTTACAGGATTAGCATCCCCATTGAATTCAATGGGAAAATCCCGCGACGGAAAAATCAATAAAAATGCAGCATAAATTGAAATGCTGCGGAATTAAATTCTGCACCGCAGGTCAATTTAGTAACGTTTAATTTTTTTTCCGCAGCGTGGGCATGAGATTTTCTGAATGCTGCTACGGTAAATGCTGCGGAAATTTCTGTACAGAATTCAGTTAGACATTCTGCAGTGTTTACGCTACGTGGGAACCCGGCCTTGGGGTTCAAAAGCCCTCAAAACCAAAGGCTCAGTGGGATGCCCGAAGGGAGGGACCATCTGAGCCATCCCCACTTAAAAACGAAGGGCCAAAGTTCACTGAAAAATTATGGATAGAGCAACCTGACCCTTAAAGGAAGACAATTCAAGTCCTAGAGCAAGACCTGACTGCCAGAAGGACAAGGTCATAAGTGTGTAACATACCATTGGATGGAAACTAAGAGAAATAAGTCTTCCTTGTACGGTGGCACACCTTGGCTGATTGAGGTTTCCTGGCCTTCAACATAGTCTAGATGTGGCCCTCAGAGCCACGACTTCAACAGTCAATGCTGTTAAATGCATCGTAGTCAAAAATGGGGTGGAACAGCAGACAATGGGAAAAGAGGTCAGTTAAAGTTGAAGGACACCATGGTGCGCTCGCGAGCTGTTTGACTTGATCGGTGTCCCAGGCCGAAGAGGCCTGTCAGGAGCCACCAGGAGACCCCTTCCTCAGATCCAGTCTTTCTTTGAGTTGTCAGTCTGAGTTATGACCAGGCGTCCCAGGAGAAGGAAGGTCCAATGGTAGAGGACCAGGAAGATTGTCAGGTGAATCAGCCTGTCTAGAGAGTTCTGAGACTTGTTCCATCACGAGAGGATCATATGCGCATATGAAACGGCTTCGTAGGTCAACACCATCCTGCCCAGCACCCGTATGCAAAAGAGGATCAAAGTGGAAGCGTTTCCGGCGAAGGGCCACCTCATCCTGTAGGGTCTTGGTATTGTCCTCTGGGAGATGGACCCTTGCAGACCTGGTGTTGAAGTTCATTACCAGAAGCTTCATGCTCTGAGTTGGCACCAAGTAGGATTTCTCCTTGTCAATGATACATCCGAACCTTTCCAGCGTGTCCAGAGTGATTTTGAGACTAAAGATTGTCCTGTCCGGGGAATGCACTTTAACAAGAGGATGTCCAGGTAAAAGTAGACAGCGACTCCCCTGGCACAGTGAAGCACTATTATAGTTGCCAGGACCTTGGTGAAGTACCATGGAGAGCCCGAAGGGGAGGGTGACAACATTTTGAGAACCCAGTGCGTAAAGAGATGTGAAAAGATTTGAATAGAATACCTAGTAACGACAAGCTGGGAAAATAACCTTCTGCAGAAGAAGCGAATGAATAGCCCGGAAGAATGCCGAAGCACGATCCGATTAGCAAGTTTAGAGAAAAGATTTCTGGGGAAAAGGTTGAGAAATATTTTGTAACCTGTCGACACCACCTCCCGAGCCCAGGCATTGCCCACATGTCCTAAACAAGTCTCCTGAAAGGAAAGCAGTTGTCTCCACCACTCGGACAGCTGTAGTATCAAAGTCTGCATGCCAGCGGTCAGTTCAAAATCTTGCTCGGATTCTGATTCCAAATCGGAGTATATGCTGGAGGAAAGGGACGGATTCTGGTTGGAAGCAGCTTTTCCATTGGCCCTAACAGGGGACCCTTGGAGGAAACCTGAGGAGGAGCGGGACTTGTCTCTGGTACTTCTGCGCCTCTTCTGTTATCTACCACTAGAAGTAGACCGTGTATTATCGTGGGGAAAGGAAGGATGGGCATTTGGACGCTAACTGGGAAGGCAAGCGCTCCAAAGACTCAAGCATGGTTTAGGAGAGTCTGGAAATGTCCCCTAAAGCCTGAGCAAAGGAATTCATCCATTCGGGGGGTGCCACATCATGGAGAAAGGGGGGTGTAGCATCATGGATTGTAGAAAATAAGGGCAGAATGGAGAAGGCTGGTCGCATGTAAAACCTTTTATTACAACTGCAGGCATAGTATGTTGCCATACCCGGCGCCGGCTGCCTGATGGGATCCTCCTGAAAAGACATGTCAAGCCGGAGGAGGAACAGAAGAAGACCAACAGACAAACAAGAGTGTCTGAGGGGAAAAGTGATTCCCTTGGGTAGCTGCAACTATGAAGTGACCCCTTACAGAAAACTGACAATTCAGCCCGAAGGCTTAACTACCAGACCCCTGGCGCGGTGAACCTCTGGACAAGGGATTGGAGCGACGGAAGAGACTGGAAAATGGCTCCTGGAGAAAAAGCTGGGAAATAACTCCTCTATGCAGAAGTGATGGGAAATAGCGCCGGCACACGGAGTCTGTGTATAACAACGCTGCGGGAAGAGGAAGGACTGCCACCCGAGAAGCCCACGTTTGGGAAACGGACGCTCTGCTCCTACGCCTGCCTCCTCAGGATACTCGCACCAGACAGCCAATAAAAACTATTTAATTGGCCTTCCCAGATCACCAGGGGGCATTGCATAAATGGCCATCCTGGAGAATTGCGGCCTAACGCTAAAAACCAAGCCAGGGGACTGGAATGAGAACACGGCCTGCAGCGATGACGGGACGAGTCGCAAAAGGTGCACGACGACGCAGCACGGCACTCGTTCCCTTACCGCTAGAAGGAACAGTATGGGCCGAATATGTGGAGATGGTGGAAGAATTTTTCCTCAAGGTACTTCTACATAGGGTACTCACCACCCCAATAAAGCATGTCCCCCTCAGATAGAAGTATACCTCCTGATAAGACAGTCTCCAGTGGGGACTTATACTTACCTTCCGTGGTTTTCAGGTATGCACAGGGTCAACTCGCACGTATAGTGTTTTAACTGGCACTTTGTCTGCGGATGCAGAATCATAGCCTAGGTGACCAGCAGTGAGGAAAACGCAGTACAGAAAATTGCCTGGTTTCCTGGAGGGTTAAAGAGGAGAAAAATAAAATAAAACTTAAATAAAAAAGCAGACCCGACTATCCAGTGTCTGTGGTAATGGCAGAGCCAAGAATTTTTCTATCTACTGTCAGCCTCCTAGTGGCAAGGGCTTGTTTAACAGCACAAAATGTAGTAGAACAAATGCCAACAAACAAAAAAAAAAAAAGAAGAAAACTCTAAATTTTATGAGTTTTTCATAATGGATGAATGCATTACAAAAAAAAAAGTCTTCCCCTTTATTATCCTTTTTGGCAGTTAACCTTAAAGGGGTTTTCCCGTCTTAGCCAAAGCTGGGACCCGCACCTATCAGACATTTATGGCATATATTATGGATATGCCATAAACGTCTAAGATGGGAAAACCCCTTTAAAGGACTAAATCACACAAATGTATAGAAAATAGTTTGTTTTGCGTCCTCAAAAAACAGATGTTTCTTCATTCGGGTCATGTCCGTATGAGGTCCATACTTGACATCCGGATTTCATTTTTTTTTTCACATCCACAAAAATGTATCCGTGAAATATTGATGCAATGCATACAAATGGTGTCTGTATGCATTATGTTTTGTTTGGGTCTCCATTGACTTCAATGGACGAACCTCCTGCGCAACTCGGATGCCAATGGTGCATGCTGAGAATTTTTTCCCTCACGGATCATGTGTCCGTGTGAATTGGGCCATTGAGTATTGCGGGTCCAGGTGCTGTACATTGTAGACTAGGACAGCACATAGACAGAAAATAAACGAATGTGAGTAAACAGTTTCCATTCTAATTATATAAAGTCCTTCAGACTCCATAGCAAGTGCTCTTTTTGCTAGACAGAACCTAATAAGTTTGGGCTACTGCGTAGCAACAAGCACCATAACCAGCAGGTGACATACTCAATGCTGATGTGGAAGTCTCATCAGCCAACGTATCGCAGAAGCACGGGTGTTGATAAAACACCAACAGATCTTTCGCTCATTCATTTTCCAAAGGAAAATAGCCACTAGTCTCTAGTGCAGTAATCTCCAACCTGTGGCTCTCCAGCTATTGCAAAACTACAACTCCCAGCATGCCCTGACAGTCAGTGGTTGTCAGGTAATGATGGGAGTTGCAGTTTTGCAACAGCTGGAGAGCTACAGGTTGGGGAACACTGCTCTAGTTGTCTGGATTTTAATGAAATGTTACACCACAGAAGGTCTACATAAAGAGTCACACTACATATTTTACAGCTCTCTAATGCAATTGTTGTCGGAGTCTGCTATACAAACATTGTCAACTGTTGTGCCACTTTTGTTTAAAAAAGCATAAAACAAATATAGAATTTTACCTTTTGCCAAATGTCTTCAAACTGCTCCACTCCCTCGGACACCTTTTTCAAACACCGATCAATCTCGCCTGAAAGTGGTGTCATACACGAGAAAGTGTTTTCAACAAGGCAGGAACAGTGGAAACAAAAAAGTCACTGAAATATCTTAAATGTGTATTCAGATGTAGTGGTTGAGGTGCAGTTAGGCTGGGTTCACACGACCTATTTTCAGACGTAATGGAGGCGTTTTACGCCTCGAATTACACCTGAAAAAACGCCCCTAATACACCTACAAACATCTGCCCGTTGCTTTCAATGGGAATTACAATGTTCTGTTCCCACGAGCCTTTATTTTACACTTCGCTGTCAAAAAACGGAGCGTAAAAAGACACTCCGTAAAAAGAAGTGCATGTCACTTCTTGAGGCGTTTTTTGGAGCTGATTTTCCATGGAATACTATGAAAAACGCCTCAAAAAACGTCTGAAAAGAAGCCTCAAAAGAAGCTCCAAATTTCATTCTCAGCTTCAAAACCGCCTGAAAATCAGAGGCTGTTTTCTCTGAAATCAGATACGCATTTTTCAGACGTTTTTTGTTAAGCGTGTGAACATACCCTTAGAAAGCACATTAAAAAAAACAAAAAAAACCCACAGACAAACAACAAAGCATCCAAGAACCACATACGCTTTTAGCGTGAAATTATGCATTTTTCGATGCGGTTGCAGTAAAAAACACAACTGCATCAAATTGCTGTAAAAATGCATTTGGTTTTAACACGACGTCTGAATACACCCTTAGGCCGGATTCACACGAGCGTGTTCAGTCCGTGATATACGGTCCGCCGCATTTCCTGGACTGAGCACACACACTGCAGGGAGCTGGGCTCTTATTGTCATCGTTATCTATGACGCTAGGGGACCCTGCCTCTCCGTGAAACTACTGTCCAGTACGTGACAGTTTTCCCGCAGCGAGGCAGCGACTTCTAGCGTCATAGATAACGATAATAAGGGCCCAGCTCCCTGCAGTGTGTATGCTCAGTCCAGGAAATGTGGCCGACCTGCGGACCGTATATCACAGACTGAACACGCTCGTGTGAATCCGGCCTTAAGCACAATATCCAAGCCTTTCATTTAAATAGTTCTTCTATGTAACACGTTATTAAAGAGGCTCTGTCACCACATTATAAGTGGCCTATATTGTACATGATGTGATCGGCGCTGTAATGTAGATTACAGCAGTGTTTTTTATTTAGAAAAACGATCATATTTGACGGAGTTATGACCTATTTTGGCTTTATGCTAATGAGTTTCCTAATGGACAACTGGGCGTGTTTTACTTTTTGACCAGATGGGCCTTGTACAGAGGAGTGTATGACGCTGACCAATCAATGACCAATCAGCGTCATACACTTCTCCCCATTCATTTACAGAGCACATAGCGATATAGCTATATCACTATGTGCAGCCACATACTGAAGTGTCCGGACAGTGAATATACATTACCTCCAGCCAGGACGTGAGGTCTATTCAGAATACAGACACTTCGCTAACGTTTGTGTGAGATTTACAGCAAGGCAAGCGTAATCTAGTTTTAAATTACAGTTTACAGCGTAATCTCGTGAGATTCCGCTTGCCTTCACAAACGTTAGCGAAGTGTCAGGATTCTGAACAGACATCACGTCCTGGCTGGAGGTAATGTATATTTACTGTCAGGACACTGCAGTAACGTACGTGTGTGTGTGTGTGTGTGTGTGTGCACATAGCGATATAGCTATATCACTATGTGCTGTGTAAATGAATGGCGAGAAGTGTATGACGCTGATTGGTCACTGATTGGTCAGCGTCATACACTTCTCTCCACAACGCCCACTTGGTCAAAAAGTAAAACATCCCCAGTTGTCCAATAAGAAACTCATTACCATAAAGCTAAAATAGGTCATAACTCTAAATAAAAAACACTGCTGTAATCTACATTACAGCGCCGATCACATCATGTACAAGATAGGCCACTTATAATGTGGTGACAGAGGCTCTTTAACATATAATGCGAGACCACAGCAGTCATTGAAATACGTAACGTTTAGTCATATATTTTTCCCTGTTGCGAAAATGTAGCAATACATGTCAGCCATTTAAATGAATTAGAATGGTAGGTATACACAGAGGGAATTCATACATTTCTCTATGCCAGTTTTCTGGCGTAGAAAGGGGCTCAGAGCAGCCCGACACATTTACATTTTTTATTTTGGAAAAAGTGGAATGGATGGCGCACGGGCTTGGCAGTTGCAGAGCAACTGTGGCTCACGGTCAGCCGAATGATGCGACACATTTATTAATAGGAATTTGTCTCTTACTCAGGCCCCATGCACACGAACGTAAAAACGCCCGTAATCACGGCCCGTAATCACGGGCCCATAAACTTCTATTGGCCACGGGTACCTCCCCATATGCTTACGGGAAGGTGCCCGGGCCGTTGAAAAATATAGAACATGTCCTATTTTAAGGCGTAATTACGGCACGGGCAGGCCCATAGAAGTCTATGGGGCTCCCGTAATTACGGGTGACTACGTGTGTGCACCCGTAATTACGGGAGCGTTGCTAGGCGACGTCAGTAAATAGTTACTGTCCAGAGTGCTGAAAGAGACTGATCGGCAGTAACTCTTTCAGCACCCTGGACAGAAACTACCGATCACAATATAGATCAACCTGTAAAAAAATAAAAAAGACATTAATACTTACCCAGAACTCCCTGCTTCTTCCTCCAGTCCGGCCTCCCGGGATGACGTTTCAGCCCATGTGACCGCTGCAGCCAATCACAGGCTGCAGCGGTCTCATGGCCTGCCGTGTCATCCAGGGAGGTCGGGCTGGATGTCAAGAGAGGGACGCGTCACCAAGGCAACGGCCGGGTAAGTATGAATTTCTTTTACTTTTTCTGCGGAAAGGGCTGTCCCTTCTCTCTATCCTGCACTGATAGAGAGAAGGGCTGCCGATTAGTGCAGTGCAATTTTGCAGCGAAAACGTGCCCGTAAATACGGGTGGAATACGGGTGACACCGGACCCGTATTTACGAGCACGGGTCCGTAAATACTGGTGCAATACGGGTCGAATACATGTGACCAAGGACCAGTATTTACGGGAGGACAAAAATACGTTCGTGTGCATGAGGACTAAATGTGTTGCATCTTACGCCTACGAATTATTTATTAAAAGGAACCGGTCAGCTCTTATTTGCCAAAAAACTGGTCGCAGCATTTGGTAGGTATTGTAAAACTAATGATCCTGTTCTTGCCATTTTAGCCTGCTCAACTCCACCCCGATTTAGGATGAGAGCGACGTGGCCATAGCGTGCCGACGTCAATTCTGATCAAGATGGCAGAGTTGAGCAAGCTAAGATGGCGAGAGCAGGGGCACTTGCGGGGAAATGGACTGCCCAAGTGGCACTTGTAGTTTAATTTGCATACGGCAATATAGTCGTTTTCTGGACAGACAAGGTAATACAAACCAAACAGAAGGTAAGTAGGCACACAGTTTTACAAGACCTGTCAAACGCTGGGACCAGTTTGGTAGGCAAATAAGAGCTGCCAGGCTTCATTTGAGGCAGTCATATAAAATAAGCTGGTCTTAAAGAGTATCTAAACGTTCAACAAACTTCTAGCATGTCATAGTGACATGTCAGAAGTCTTGATTGGTGGAGGTCCGATCACTGAGACCCCCACCAATCGCTAAGACGAAGCAGCAGAATTGCTCGTGTGAGCGCTGAGCCGCTTCGTTTCTGTTCGGCTTTTTCCGGAATGCCGACGTAGTGGTGTACGGGTTCAATAAAAAGTCTGTGAGCGCGTACACCGCTACATCAGCTTTCCGGAAAAAGCCGAACAGAAACGAAGCGGCTGAGCTCTCACACGAACACTTCTGCAGCTTAATTTTAGCGATTCGTGGGGGTCTCAGTGCTCGGACCTCCACCAATCAAGACTTCTGACATGTCAGAAGTTTGTTGAACGTTTAGTTAGGAGCCTCACACACGAGCGTGTTTGGTCCGTGATATACGCTGAAAACATGATTACAGTACGGGAAAGTTCTCCAGCAGCGAGGCAGTGACACCTAGCATCATAGATAACTATGATGCTAGGAGCCCGACTCCCTGCAGTGTGTTCGGTCCATGAAATGCGGCCGACGTATGGACCGTACACGGACCAAAGCGCTCGTGTGTGAGAGGCCTTACCCTTTAAAGGTCTTCCCCATAGCATTTTTTGTGCTGCTTTTCCTGTTTTTTTAAGCACTGAAAGCTATGTAGCCAGTTGTTAGCTGAAAATCTTTAATGAAATATAAAACGCACAACAAACAATGCATTTTTGTTTGTGCCGTTATTCTGGCATTTTGGTGCATTTTTTGGGATTCAGTATGCTCTAAGTATGGTGTTTTTTTGTCTGGCATTTTTCCCAAAGGCGTTTCGATAGGACTTGAAAAACGCATGTTACAGGTGTAATTAATAAATAAAAAAATAATAATGCCAGAACACCACCACAAACAAAAATGCATTGTTTGTTGTGCGTTTTATATTTCACTAAAGATTTTCAGCTGATTGTAAATAAAACAACAATAAAAGAAAATAATTATTTATTTATTTTTCTCTTTTTTTTTCTAAAACGCAGAAAAAGAAGGAGAAAAAAAAAATGAATTGTGCAAAAGGAGGCCTAATATGGCATATGGACACGGGTTGTCCTGATAAGACGACCCCTTAATTTACACATTTAAAGAAAAGGCTGCATTAGGTTCCATTCACTTGATGTGGTTGAAATGCGGTTAGAACTGAATTGAAAAACTCCATCCGAAAAACGTGTGCATTTTTGCCGCGATTTTGGTACATTTTTCCCAATGCGGCTGCGTTTGGCATCACGTCGTGGTAAAAACACATGCGTTTTTTTTTCAATGCAGTTCTAACCCTCCCCCCCTCAACCGCATCGCGTGAATGGACCCTTGGCATTGGATGTTTTGCGATAATTGCATAAAAACCAATTGAATACTCTCCTACAAATATCGCAGTAAGGCCCCCTGCACACGTCCGTAGCCGTAGTCCCGGTCCGTGATTACAGCTACGGCTGGCCGTGGACAGTCACCCACATTTGCGGGCCGTGCTCTTATAAACTATAGGAGCACAGTCTGTTTAAAAATAAAATAAAATAGGACGTCCTATTTTTTGCTGAGCCTTTCTACGGCCCAGACACCCTCCCGTAAATATACGGGAAGGTGTCCGTGGGCAATAGAAATTAACGGGTCCATACTTTGATCCGCAATTACGGTCCGTAATTGCGGATCAAAATGACAGCCATGTGCATTGTGCCTGGTCATATCGCATGTGATTTTACAGTCAGGCTTGATGCAACATCGCATAACATCGTGTGCAATTAATTGATGTGGCCACTTTTCACATGGCAGTATTTGGTCAGTATTTTGCAAGCCAAAACCAGGAGTGGTTCCAAGACACGGAAGAGGTACAAATCTTTCTATAAGGCCTGATTCACACGAGCCTATTTTATATCTGTATTAAGGACGTTAAAACAACAGCAGTCACACGGACCTACGTAATTCAGTCATGCGTGGTTTTTCACGCAGCGTGTCCGCTGCGTGAAAGTTACTGCAGGTCCTATTTTTGTGCGTTTTTGCAAACCACGCAGCCCATTGAAGTCAATGGGTACGTGAAAACAACGGACAGCACATGGACGTTATCCGTGTGCTGTCCGTGTATCACGCACCAGTTGCTAAAGGAAGGAGTAAAAAAAAAAACAGATTTTTTTTGCAGATGTAAAAAACGCATGACATACGGATGCGCGCAAATCTGAAACGCTCGTGTGAGTCTACCCTTACACTTTTTCTGCTTAATTCCTACTCCTGGTTTTGGCATACAAATAACGATGCAAAATACAGACCAAATACTGCCGTGTGAAAGAGATCTAAGGCCACTTTCACACTTGCGTATTTTTGTCAGTATTTGTAATCCAAAACCAGGTGTAGATACAAAACATGGAAGAGGTATAGATCTTTCCATTACACTTTATCTGTGCAGTTGCCACTTTTGGTTTTGGCTTACAAATACTGACCAAAATACTGCCGCGTGAAGGTGATTAAGAAAGTGTAAAAAAAAAATTAACTGTCAGACTTCTGTTTACGTACCAGCTTTGAAACCAAGTGACCTACCCTGTAGTTTTCTCTTATCCGCCATATTTCCTTCACTAGAGATGGGTTTTCTTCATACTTTATAAAGGTAGGATGCTGTGAAATAGAAGATACACTATTTTAGGCAAATTACTGGCTTAAAAATAAACATGCAGGTATTTAACAGATTTTTACATGCAACATTGTGTGATCAGCAAAACTTTGCTGCATTTTATGTACAGCACTTATGGGACAGTAATTGCAATGCTGACATTGATTTTGATATTTACAGAAGGGGCCGTACTACTTCTCTAGAAATATTAATTTTACAAATCACTGACAAGTGCCCAAATGTGAAAACTGACTCATTCTGGCTTCACTGCTTTTACCTTTCCACTTGCTCAGCAGAAGCCGAGAGACTTGATCACAGAGACCTGAGAGATACCAGATGATAGCCTAACAAAAAGAGAGAGACAAGGATCCTACTTAGCTTTCCTTCCATAATAACTGGATACGCTTCATTGTGCATGGACTAGGGAATAGGAACACCTGCTGAGATATACCTACCTACTTAGCAGGCACGATCCTATACTTGAAGCTGCAAGCAAGAGAAAATAGCCATCAGCTGAGGTCATTTCTGGTTACTAAATTTCTGTCAAAGTACTGGTAAATAATGCTATTGCCTTAGAAGAGATGTAGGTAAAGCTATTAGGGGACCTTGTTAAATGTTGCGCAGAAGACAAATAAAAACGTTAAAAAAGGAGAAAACTTTAACTTGGAGACTACAAAGATTAATAGAACATTAAAATAAAATGGAGGACTATCCCATTATAATCTTAGACTGAGTGAATGGGCAGTTTTTAATTCCCCACTTTTTTTTTCTTTAGATCCTATGCTGTTATGGCTTAAAGCACTCAGGTTTTGGGCTTTTCTGCTCCCCCCGTTTGTAAATGTAATATAAGGTAATGTAGTGATGTGTATTGACTTACCTGGTGCTGTATTTCACGGACCGCGTCTGCTGTAGAGACCAGATGTCAGTCTCTCTATGCAAGTCTAAAAGACTCACATCGAAGTCCTCATAGGCTTGCATTGGGAGCCTAACTTTTGGTCCTATAGTAGGCGCAGTAGAATACAGGCAGTCAGAATGAATATCAGGTGACCCTACGGCAGCCAGGAATGGAGCGCTGGCCCGTGAAATAAAGCACTATATAAGTCAATACACATCACTACGTTACGTTTACAAACAGGTGGGAAGGGGCGGAGAAACACAAACTTGGAGCGCTTCTTTAAAAAAAGCATCTAAACTTTTAGGGTATGTTCACACGGCGGGGGTCCGTACCGGCTGAAATTACGGGGATGTTTCAGCCTGAAAACATCCCCGTAATTTCAGCCGTACCGGCATGTGCAGGCGCTTGAACGCCGCGTCAATTACGGCCGTAATTAGCGCTGCTATTCATTGGAGTCAATGAATAGCGGCTCCAATTATGGCCAAAGAAGTGACAGGTCACTTCTTCTACGCGGGCGTCTATTTACGCGCCGTCATTTGACAGCGGCGCGTAAATATACGCCTCGTGTGAACAGACAAACGTCTGCCCATTGCTTTCAATGGGCAGATGTTTGTCAGCGCTATTGAGGCGCTATTTTCAGACGTAATTCGGGGCAAAAACGCCCGAATTACGTCCGTAAATAGGCCGTGTGAACATACCCTTACTGTGTGGGTAAAGTCAAAGGCTGAATTTGCACACGATAGTTTCTGCATTCATGTGGATTTGATCTCAAAGAGGGAGGAATATAGTGACATTCATAGGTTACAGTGTGTTGACGTGCAATTCTTGGTTGCCACGTGTGGTTTTAACGCGAATTACAGTGGTTCTGTAGTTGACAGATGGAGCTCAATAAAACCACGAAACCACAATAAAACTGCACATTGTTTTTGCCTTGCAGTTCTCAGCCTCGTGGCAACAACTGCCCTGCCTGAAACCGCTGTTAGCGGTATGGTCACATTCAGCAGGTTTAGTGCACAAACCTCTAACTGAAAATCAGTCCCATACATTAAAAAACATCTACAGTTGCCATTTTTTTCAAATTGTGTCTCTCGTTCGCCTCTTAGGGAGACACAGACCATGGGTATATGCTGTTGCCGCTAGGAGGCACGACTCATAAAAAAGTTAGTCAGTCTTGGGCTCTATTCACACGACAGGGTCCGAGTGTCGGCAGATAAAAAAAGGCCGTTTTGCATCCGTTCCAGGCCGGGTTTCCGTTTTTAACCCGTTTTGCAGCAGTTTTTTTCCTTGTCCATTTTAAAAACGGATAAATTTAATTTGTAAATTTTTTGCCACACACTTCACTCTGTAGATAATGCCACAGCCCCCTGTAGGTAGTGGCACACAGCCCCCCTTGTAGGTAATGCCACACAGCCCAGTGTAGGTAATGCCACACAACCCCCCTGTAGGTAATGCCACAGAGTCCCCCTGTAGGTAATGCAACAGTGCCCCCCCCCCTGTAGGTAATGCCACAGAGCTCCCGTGTAGGTAATGCCACAGAGCCCCCCTGTAGGTAATCCCACAGAGCCCCCCTGTAGGTAATGCCACAGAGCCCCCTGTAGGTAATGCCACACAGACCCCTGTAGGTAATTCTACACAGCACCCTTTTACATAGCAGCCCCCCCCGCCCCCCACCTTTATGTAGATAGCGCCACTGTAGGAGACCTTTCCAGAAGTCCCTGACTTCAATGTCCATATATGGACAGTGAAGTCAGGGACATCTCCTGGAGCGGAAACACCGGCCACAGCGCCGGGGATTCCGCTTCAGAAGTCCCTGACGTCACTGTGTCCATATATGGACAGTGAAGTCAGGGACTTCTACTGGAGCGGAATCCCCAATCCCCGGCCACAGCGTTGCCCAAGCGGTGGCCGGGGTGACGGGCTGACGGTATACAGAGGCTCACAGACTCCAATTACCTGGACGTGTACCACAGCACGTCTCCTGACTCCAAGACCAAAGGGGTCTCTATCTTGGTTTCCCGCTCTCTACATTGGGAGCATGTTGAGACTTGCACAGATGGAGAAGCCGGTACCTCTTCGTGAAAGGTAAGCTGGACAACACACTGTACACTCTGGCCACCTACTACCTCCCCAACACTGGTCAAGTAGCCTTCTTGGAAAAGGTGCTTGGGACGTTGGACGGCTTTCTGGAAGGCACACTCATACTGGGGGGGGGGGGGGACTTGAATATCACACCTGACCCCTTGTTAGACTCCTCAAGAGGCCATTCCTCCCTATCCCGAGCGGCACACCGTCGGCTGCTGCACACGTGGCGGGTCCTACATCCGTCGACCAGGGATTACACGTTCTACTCGGCGCCCCATAACTCCTACTCCAGACTCGACTACTTCTTTCTGCGCCACACACACCTCCCTAGCCTTGCCTCGGCATGCATTGACAGCATTACACTCTCTGACCATGCCCTCATTACTCTCACTCTATCCCGCCCTGCCGCCCACTCTCGCTCTTGGCAGTGGCGACTAAATGAGTTGCTCCTCCAGGATCAGACGGTGGTCTCGGAGATTCGTAGGGACTTAGTGGAGTACTTCGAATTAAACGCCACATCAGGAGTAGATCCCTTTTGCATCTGGGAAGCACAGAAATGCGTGGTGCGCGGGGCTTTTATCCGGGTGGGTACTAAACTTAAAAAGGAACAATCGGCACTCTTGAGGGATTTATTGTCCCGGATACACCGATTAGAGCAGTCACATAAGGCAACTCAGGATTGGGAGGTGGGGGCGGAACTGGGACAGCTAAGAGACCAGGTGCGTTCATTATGTCTGGCCAAGGCAAGGGCCTCCATAGTTAAATGTAGACGTCACTTTTATTAATATAGTAACAAACCCGGAAGGACTTTAGCTAGAGCGCTTAGAAAGACTCGCGCCCGTACATATGTCCCTTATGTTCTGGGTCCACAAAATCGCCGCCTCCAGCTGCCACAGGACATCTCATAAGCCTTCCGTGCCTACTACCACGCTCTTTATAATCTCCCCAGAGCACCTTCTTCCTCGGAAGGTGGTGGTCATCTGGAGAAGATTGACCAGTACCTGCGGTCATCAGGGATGAAATGTATCCCTCCTGAGGCGATTGCGGCTCTGGAGGCACCCATTTCCCCGGAAGAGCTGGCATGGGCACTGAAGGACTCACCCACTGGGAAGGCACCGGGCCCGGATGGTCTGCCCCTTCAATATTATAGGGCCTATCCGGACTTACTCATTCCCCGAGGCACCTTGAGGGCCCACATTACGGTCATACCGAAGGAAGGGAAGGACTCCTCCCTTTGCCAGAATTATCGTCCCATTTCGCTACTTAATGTGGACTTGAAACTATTTGCCAAGATTCTGGCACAGAGGCTGACTCCGCTCTTGCATAACGTGATTCATAGAGACCAGGTGGGCTTTATGCCATCGCGTGAGGCACGGGATAACACCACTCGAGCGATTAATTTAATGTACCAGGCAGCTATTGCTACCCCTCCCACTTGCTTTCTGTCAACGGACGCGGAAAAGGCATTCAACAGAGTCAACTGGGACTTTATGCAGGCTACCATGCGACACGTGGGCTTAGGAACACACATGGTAGATTGGATTTCAGGTCTCCCGTCGGCGCAGGTTAAGGTCAACGGATATTACTCCCCCTCATTTGCAATAACCAATGGCACAAGACAGGGCTGCCCTTTGTCCCCATTAATTTTCATTTTATGTTTGGAGCCCTTTTTGTGCCATATTCGATCCAATCCGGACATTTTGGGCATAACCCTGGGCGAACGGGTCCATAAGGTCGCGGCCTATGTGGACGACTTGCTCTTCTTCCTCACGTCACCCCGGATTTCCTTGCCCAACCTAATGGCGGAATTAAATAGATATTCGCAACTGTCTAACTTTAAGGTCAACTACCAGAAGTCCGAAGCTCTCAACATTTCGCTGCCGCAAAATCTGGTCGACGACTTGTCAGAGGCCTTTCCATTCAAATGGGCAAGAGACTCCCTTAAATATCTAGGGGTGCAGCTTCCCGGAGACCTGTCTCGCCTTTACGCAGTAAACTTCCCTCCGTTGCTTCAACGGGTGAAAAGGGATCTGGACGCGTGGACTTCTGGTACCTTCACCTGGTTCAGGAGGTGCGCAATTTTCAAAATGAATATTCTGCCGCGGATTCTGTACCTTTTCCAGGCTCTCTTGATACATGTCCCACGTCCGTTCTTTCAATCTCTGTTGTCCCTCCTACACAAATTTATCTGGGCGGGGAAACCTGCGCGTATTGCCCGTTCCATGCTTTTTCGTACAAAGTGGGAAGGGGGTGTGGGTCTTCCAGATTTTATTTCCTATCACCACGCCTCCCACTTGGCACGAATCCTAGACTGGTTCAGATATACGGAGATTAAGGAATGGGTGTCTATGGAACAGGCATTTCTAACAGTCCCCCTGCAGACCTTACCATGGTTAGGTAACCATACTCCCCTGGCCGCACGGACACACCCGACGATAGGGCCCACCCTGGCAGTTGCGGCGCGGATATTTCCTAGGGCAGAGATCTCGCCGTCCCCCTCTCCCCTGTACCCGATTTTGGGTAACCCTGCCTTTCCGCCGGGGCAGGAAGGTGGTCCCTTCCTGTTATGGCTGAGGGCGGGTCAGGGCCTTTTGACACACTTCTTGCAGGAGGAGAGTTGGATGTCGGGCGCACAGCTACAGTCCTCGACAGACCCCGTTTCCTTTTCTACTTGGCAGGTCACCCAGCTGCGACATTTCTTGGTGAGCTTACCTAACCCTGCGGCGTATGCGCGGGATAGCTCCCCATTTGAACTTTTATGCACAGGCGCGGGCACGGTGCGACATTCCCTCTCTAAACTATACGGGCTTTTGTAGAAAGAAGAGGAGGGGAACCTCCAGCTCACCTTGTAAGTACAGGTTGGTGTACTATGGTCTCCGCACGGATCCTCGCGTCGGCACGCGTTGTGTGGGATACAAGAGGAATAGGTAGTTTGGATCCAGCGTAGCTGCAACTAAAAAGGAACTTGTTCCAAGTTTAATGAAAGTTGTTTTAAAAGAGGTCAATCGGAGTGATGTCCTCAAGTGCTGGGAGAGAAGTGAGAGGATTGAGGAAGCCTACGCGTTTCAAACGCTAGCTGCGTTCTTAATCATGGCTGGGTTAAGAACGCAGCTAGCGTTTGAAACGCGTAGGCTTCCTCAATCCTCTCACTTCTCTCCCAGCACTTGAGGACATCACTCCGATTGACCTCTTTTAAAACAACTTTCATTAAACTTGGAACAAGTTCCTTTTTAGTTGCAGCTACGCTAGATCAAAACTACCTATTCCTCTTGTATACGGGCTTTTGGTCTCGCCCTCTAATCAGCACATCCCTTCCTACCTGCTTAGCTGGGAACGCGATCTGGGGCTCACATTCACTCCTGAACAGCGGGATCGTCTGTTTACCATGACACACAAGTCTTCCATGGCCAGTAGATATCAAGAGGCAGGGTTTAAAATTCTGTCTCGCTGGTATAGGATGCCTTCCAGATTGCATGCTATGATTCCAGCGATTTCACCTCTGTGCTGGAGATGTGGGGACCAGGTGGGTACAATCTTACACATTTTTTGGGACTGCCCACTCTTGGCTGATTTTTGGTCTGAGGTGTGGCGCATTTCCTCTAAATTTACGGATTTCTCCCTTCCAAGGTCACCGGACCTTTTTCTGCTCCATCTGTGTGAGATGCCTTTTTCCATGTATAAGCGCTCAGTCGTTCGCCACTTGGTGAACGCGGCGAGAGCATGTATACCAGCGTTGTGGAGACAGACCTGTCCCCCGTCGGTTGGCATGTGTTGTCACAAGATCCAGGAGATCATGAGAATGGAGGATCTCACAGCATCGATGAAAGGGTCCCATTCTTCCATCCTCAAAACATGGCGGGAATGGATCATGTTTCAATCCTCCGAGGAATACAAGGTCATCATGGCTCTGGATTCCCCTCCCTAGGTTCAAGTATGTTAAACCTATGTCTATCCTTCCCTTCTGTCCTTCTTATATTCTGACTTTCTTCACTATATCTCTGTTTTACAATGGAGTCTTATGCATCGCTGCGGGTTCAGGGTGCATAGCTGCAGGTCTTCCAAAACCACTCTAAGACATATTGCACTTGTTTTGTTCTTACTGAATTTATGCAATGTATGTAACGTGCCTGAGGCCGATGTCAATACCACATTGGTGTGTGTTCTGAAGATTTTTGCCAGATTGTCTGTTTATCTTTATATTACAAAATCAAAATAAAAATTTATATATAAAAAAAAAAAGTTTGTATTGGTGGGGTTCCGAGCACTGAGACCCCCACCAATCGCTAGAACGAAGCAGCTGAAGCGTTCGTGTGAGCGCTCAGCTGCTTGGCGTCTGTTCGGCTTTTTCCGGAAATAAATGTATCGTGTACGGACACCATAAAAAGCCCGTACACAGATACATTTATTTCCGGAAAAAGCCAAACAGAAACTAAGCAGCTGAGCGTCACACGAGCATTTTAGCTGCATTGTTCTAGCGATTGGTGGGAGTCTCTATCACTATGACATGTCAGAAGTTTGTTGAACATTTAGCTACACTTTAAACTAAGGAAAGCCCTACCCAAAGAGGTAGTAATGGCAGATTTTATGGCAGTAATCAAAAAAATGTCTAGATGCTTATCGAATGACAAATGGCAGAGAGTGTTATAAATAATTTTGCAATGAATGAAGTATAATTGATCTGGGAAAGGTTAAATTTGATGGAAGTGTCTTTTTATAACCTATCTAAATATTTAACTATTAGGGCATGACCACACGTGGCGGATTTCCTCCGCAACTGTCCGCATCAATGCCGCACAGAATCTGTGTTGCAGATTCTGCTGCGGATCTGCACAAAATGTGCAGTAAATTGATGCGGACTAGCTGCTGCGGACTGCGGGAAAAGTGCTTCCCTTCTCCCTATCAGTGCAGGATAGAGAGAAGGGACAGCACTTTCCCTTGTGAAAGTCAAAGAAATTCATACTTACCGCCCGTTGTCTTGGTGACGCGTCCCTCCTTCGGCATCCAGCCCGATCTCCCTGGATGACGCGGCAGTCCATGTGACCGCTGCAGCCTGTTATTAGCCTGTGATTGGCTGCAGCCGTCACTTAGACTGAAACGTCATCCTGGGAGGCCGGACTGGAGACAGAAGCAGGGAGTTCTCGGTAAGTATGAACTTCATTTTTTTTTTACAGATACATGTAGATTGGGATCGGTAGTCACTGTCCCGGGTGCAGAAACAGTTACTGCCGATCGCTTAACTCTTTCAGCACCCTGGACAGTGACTATTTACACAGACGTCTCCTAGCAACGCTCCCGTCATTACGGGAGCCTCATTGACTTCCTCAGTCTGGCTGTAGACCTAGAAATACATAGGTCCAGCCAGAATGAAGAAATGTCAAGTTAAAAAAGCAAGACGGATCCGCAGCACACAACATGTGCATGACAGCTGCGGACTTCATTGCGGAAATTAGAATCTCCATTGAAGTCAATGGAGAAATTCCGCCATGAGTCCGCCACTGCTCCGCAACAGACAGAGCATGCTGCGGACACCAAATTCCGCTCCGCAGCCTATGCTCCGCAGCGGAATTTTACGCCTCGTCTAAACGAACACTGCTAAATTAAAGTGTAAGTCAATGGACAAACGGCTCCGCTGCGGATTAACGCTGCGGAGTGTCCGCAGCGGAATTTAAGTGAAATTCCGCCACGTGTGAACCCAGCCTAAAGGAAAAACAACTGGAAAAAAAAAACATATCTTCAGCATGCTGCATTTTTTTTGTTAAAGACTCCCAACAAACATCTGGCCACAGAGTGTTAGACGATATAGAAAAAACAAATGAAAAAAAAATTACGCCTCTAGAAGTTGTCATGTGTCTTAAAGAGAACCTGTCACCACCCCATACATGTGCAGCATGTAATGGGGAGGGCTGCACAAACCCTGGGGCACTTTACATTTTCTTTCTACCTCCCTTCGTTATTTAGATATCGGTGCCGTTATATTTGGCGCCCAATATTTAAATAACCCCCTGAACAGTCAACGGGGCGTGTACTGTCAAGGGGGCGTGTTACTATGGCTGTGACACTGTCCAATCAGATATGGACAATGCCACAGCATGAGAGAGTGTGCGATTGCAGTCTTCTCATCCAAACAGGCAAGGGGGCGTGTCAGTGCTACGGAAAGAGCTGTGGAGAGGAGAGCGCGCATGCGCGCTCTCATCTATACAGCTCTTGAGAGAGATCAGTCTTGTATTGTCTGCCAAACTGGCAAGGGGCGTGTCTCTGCTATGGACAGTGTAAGCGCTCCCCAGCTCTTACACTGTTCGTAGCAGTGACACGCCCCCTTGCCAGTTCGGCAGACCAAGTACAAGACTGTGATCTCTCGCAAGAGCTGAGAGCGTAGCAGTGACACGCCCCCTTGCCTGTTCGGATGAAAATACTGAAATCGCGCACAATCTCATGCTGTGGCATTGTCGTTACCCAGAGATAACACACCGCCGACACACGCGTTCTATGGAGCGTGCTCAGAGGGTGAGCCCGCTCCATATTCCCCCACCCGGCGTGCGCCGTATATATACGGCGGATGTCGGGAAGGGGTTAGGATCCGCGGAACGTTCGTTATTCCGTACGGATATTTTCCTGAGTGCGTGAATGGGGTATAAAGTACCGTGTTCCGTCAGGATTTAGAAACGGAATCCCCACACTACATGCTGATAGAATCCTGAACCTTTGAACATGGCCTAACAAGAATAGCACTAATTTGTCCATCTCATGACCAAGTCTAATATTTATCCACTGGAAGTAAATAAAGGCTCCAAATAAAGGACTGCAAACAGAGAACTTGAATACTACAAGGAATTGTTGCAGAAAGTTTTTTCGAAAATTGTATGACTTTAACTTCTCTTTTTAATCTGTTTTTCCAAGATAAAAACCCAAAACAAAATATCAGTAAGAACCAAACCTAAAGTGCATGTCATTAGATCTACAATTGAGCAATAAAGTATAATTCTATTGACAGCTCTCCTCCTAATGATGTCATCAGCTCGTTAATAAGCTGAAAATTAATTTCACCTTCCTATGTGAAGCTTTGAGGCAAAGTATAAATAATTATCAGCATCTGAAGGATCCCAGAACGATCTGCACATTTGTTTTTGGTTAAATTTAAAGGACTGTGTTCTAGTTGAAATACAACACGAAAAACGCTAGCTAAACGCCTACAAACATCTGCCTATTGAATTCAATGGGAAAAACTGAGTTTTTTTCAGACGGGGCGTTTTTTTACGCCACGGTTTTAAAAACGGCGATAAAAAGACGAAGAAGGAGAATGAGTCGTTTTTGGAGCGGTTTTTCATTGTGTCAATGCAAAAACTGCCTCAAAAAACGTTTTCGGCTACAAAAATGGCTGAAAATCAGAGGCAGTTTTCCCTTGAAAACAGCTCCATCATTTTGAGCCATTTTCATTTTGAGTGTGAACATACCCTACATTTTTTAAGCCCAAGCCAAAATTGGATCCAGAAGAGGAGACAATTTAAGGCCTTCTTTCCTGTTTAGGTTTGTTCCCGTTTTTAGCTTAAAACATGCAAAATCAGTAGTGTACTCAAGGCCTAAGAATTGCACAAAGGGTTAGTCTACCACTATTTTAAATCTAAAAGATAGATTGACAGTTGCACTACTTATTACCTATAGGTCATATTGACTACATAAGCCATAAAGTCTAAGGCCTCCTGCACACGGCCGTAGCTGTGTAAATAATCCGTAATTACGACAGACGGGCCCCAGAGTGTCATCCGAGGGCCGTCTGCAATCAAGGACCGTGCACAAAGAAGATGTGCATTAATTTCAATGAAACCATGGTCTTGTGAATTGGCCCATAGGAAAGCACGTTTTATACTATCCGCAATTGCGGACAGTATACGGCCGCAAAACTATGGTAGTGTGTGTGACGCCTAAGGGCCTGTTCACACCTGCATCAATGTTTCCATTGTTCTGCTCCGTCAGAGGGGCAGAACTACGGAAATACCAGAAGCGCAAGTTCTGTTACATCACAAACATCGGCGCCCTACGGAACCCATTGACTTTAATGGCTTCCGTCAGGCTTTCATAACGGTATCCGTGGTTTTACAGGATACAATAGCGCAGCAGGTCTGTGACGGAGGCCCCTAACGGAGCCTACAACGCAGATGTGAACAGGGCCAAATCGGTTTGAGTCCCAGGGGATGACTTTTGTGGAGTCCTATTCATAGCGGAGATGTGGCTGTCCAAGCATCACTCCAGTAAAGTTAATAGGCATTACGTTAACAGCTGAGGAAGCACTAGCCGATATCCTTTACGAGTCATTGGTAGGAAAAAAAATTATATTTTTTTTGTATAATTAAAAACGTTATACAATTTTCCAATATACTTTCTGTATTAATATGCTCACAATTTTCAATATCGCTGCTTGTTGTTATTTACTAGGAACATTCATTGTTTACTTCAGTGGATAAAGTTCTGTCCATGGTCATGTGATGGACAAACAGGTGCACGGCTCGTTACAGTATGTGTATCAGAACTGTGTTTTGTAACGCTCCCAGCACCTGTGTGTCCATCACATGACCACGGAAAGGATTTTATCCACGGAAAGTAAACAAGCAGCAGAGATATTGAAAACCATGAGGAAGTAATACAAAAACTATATTCAAAAATTTTTATAACTTAATTATATAAAAAGACAACATTAATTTGCTAAAACTGGACAACCCTTTTAAGAGAAGATAGGTCAGATCGTTGTTAAAGGCCTGATTCAAGAAAGTACAGAATCCTAGGCGTGGAAAATACCATGGGATGGAAAACACGCTGTTCAAACCAGCAGAAATAAGACCGCTACACCAATAAATGCATCTGAGGTGAATTGGGATGGAAGAGCGGACCTTGGAAAAAATAGTTAGATCGAGATGAAAAGACATCAAGGTGCATCTGCGAGTAGGTTGACTGACTCGGCATACCAAGCCCTGCGACACCAGTCCGGTGCCACCAGAATCATGGAAATGCCTTCCCTCTTGAGTTTCTTGAGCACTCTGGGCAAGAGTGGAAGTGGGGGGGGGGATAGATACATAATAAAGAACTCGTCCCACAGAGTGACCAGGGCATTGACTGTGATGGCACACATTTTGCAAATTTGATGGAATACTTGTGGTGAAGTATTCACCCAGATCCAGTGTTTCCCGACTGAGAAAATCTGCAGCCCAGTTGTCCACTATTAGTATGTAACCGCTGATGGCGCTGGTACCTGACGCTCTGTCCATAGAAGGATCCAAAGGGATTCCCATAGAATCGTTGGACTCCTGGTACCACCTTGGTGGTACAGATAGGCAACCTGAAAGTAGGAATTAGACCTACTGGTAATTGTATTTCCAGGAATCCATCATGACAGCACCACAGGAGGTTGCCCTATTGACCTCTACAGGGACAGGAAGACAGAGGTTAAAAGGCCCCTCCCACCACCCCTTGCCAGTTTTTTCCAATTACTACACAAGAATGGATGCAACCCTATTTTATTTCTAGGGATAATAACTGACATGTTACTTGCACAAATCAGAATTTCAATAAGGGAGGGAATGTAAGGGTGCTGTCACGATGGATTCCTGGAAATACAATTACCGTTCAGTCTAATTCCTACTTTCCAGCACATCCCTCATGACAGCACCACAGGAGCAATACCAAATTATAATGCTCAGGGCGGGACTACGGATTGGAGGACTTTCCATCCAAAACTTAAATCCGTATCGGACAGAACATCTAGCCTATAATGTTTGCAAAATGTATGATGGCTTGACCAAGTGGCAGCTCTGCAGATTTGGTCCATAGAGGCTTCTCTTCTTTCTGCCCAGGATGCCGAAACTGCCTTTGTTGAATGGGCTTTAATGCCTTGTGGGGCACATAGTCCCTGGGACTTGAAGGCTTCTTTTATGGTAGTTTTTACCCATCTCGCTAGAGAGCCTTTTGAGGCTTTCTTTCTACTATTCTTTCCCCCATACAGGGCACATAGATTTTTATCTCGTCTCCAGGAGGAGGTTCTATCCAGATACCGAAGACTTGTTTGCCTGACATCCAGGCAATGGAATTTTTCTTTTTGTTGGTCTTTAGGATCTGGACAAAAGGAAGGTAGAATTATTTCTTGGTCTCTATGAAAGGCAGTAGACACTTTCGGAATAAAGGAAGGATCTAGTTTTAGAACGATCTTGTTTTCTTGAATTTTTAGGTAGGGTTCTATGACCAACAGAGATTGGATTTCTCCAATCCTTCTCGCTGATGTAATAGAGACTAGAAATGCAGCTTTTATCGTTAAAAAATGCATATTTATTAAGTCGAGAGTCTCAAAGGGAATGATCGCAAAGAGCCGTTAAGACTACATTTAAAGAGTCTCTGTCACCACATAAGTGCCCTATCTCCTACATAAGGAGATCGGCTCTGTAATGTAGAGAAGTGTTTTTTATTTTGAAAAACGATAAATTTTGAGCAAGTTATGCACAATTTTAGATTTATGCTAATTAGTTTCTTAATAGACAACTGGGCGTGTTTTTACTTTTTTACCAACTGGGCGTTGTACAGAGGAGTGTATGATGCTAACCAATCAGTGACCAATCAGCGTCATACACTTCACTCCATTCATTTTTAGCAGTTCTCGCAAGATCATGCTGTGCTGTCACATACACCCACATTAACTTTACCGAAGTGTCTTGAGAGTGAATAGACATCGCTTTCAGCCAGGATGTGATGTCTATTTACACTCCCGACACTTCAGTGAAATACTTCCAATGCTAGGTACTTTAAGGTTGGAAACCAGCTCCTTTTTGGCCAATAGGGAATAATGATGATAAGTTTTGTTAAATCTTCCTGGATTTTTTTCTTAATACCACTGGTATTAGGGAAAACAGAGGAAAGGCATAGGCCAGATCCATGTCCCAGGGTTTGGATAATGCATCTATCCCCAATGGGTTGTCTGAGATTTAGAGAGAAAAATGTTTCTACCTGGGAGTTTTTTCTCGTGGCAAATAGGTCTATTTGGGGATAACCCCACCTTCGGGTTAAGGACTGAAAGATTTCCTTGTTCATGGACCATTCCTCGGGGTCTATTTTCTTCCGGCTTAGAAAGTCTGCCGATAGGTTCGCTGAGACCAATAGGACATTTTCTTCTGCCCAACTGAAGATTTGTGCAGAGAGGGCCTGAAGACGAGTGTGTCCTATATCCCCCTGATGGCAAAGAAAGGACACTGCCGTTATGTTGTCCGATAAAATTCTTACGTGCATCCCTTTTATGAAGGCCCCCCATAAGTTTGAGGACAATCTTCATCTGAGTCGGCCATATGCCCTGAAAATGCCTGTCTTGGACCACCGACCCCCAGCCATGTTTGCTGGCATCTGTGATAATTACTACACAAGTAGACGTTTTCCATGGGACCCCCTTGCTTATTTTGTTTGGGCAGAGTCACCAGTGGAGAAATTACTTCACTGTTTCGGGAATCTGAATCCTTGAATTCAAGGAGTCCTGTTTTCGATCCCACTGGGACAGGATTAGATTCAGTAAGAGTCTGGGGTAGAATTGACTCCATTGAATTGATTGGATGAAAGCCGTCATGAATCCCAACAGCCGCATTCCTTCCCTTATGGAACAGGTGTTTTTTCCCCAAAATGTTCTCACCTCGGTCAGTAGAAGTATTTGTTTCTCCCTTGGAAGGAAGGAATGTTGGAGGGAGAAGTCTAACAGTACTCCTAGGAAGATCTTCTGTGTTCGGGGAGGAAGACTGGACTTCTCCAAGTTGATTATCCATCCCAATTCCTGTAGTAGGGAAAGAACCTGTAACCGATGGCTGTTTAGGATAGACGAAGTATCTGCTTTCAGAAGGAAATCATCTAGATATGGGATAATCACTATGCTTTGACTTCTTAAAAATGCCATAATCTCTGCCATCATTTTTGTAAAATTCTGGGGGCGGAGGAAATGCCAAAGGGGAGACACACAAATTGGAAGTGAAGAACGGAAGGACCATTCAGAATCGCGAATCTGAGGAATCTGTGGTAAACTGGGTGGATAGGGACGTGATAGTATGCATCCTTTAAAGGGAACCTGTCACCAGCATTTTAGCTATAAAGCCAGCAATACCTGGTGAAAGTGGGTGAAAAATCATTGTCATCTAAGCTATAAATATGTTCTAAGTAAGCTCTGTAGCTTTAGTATTCCGTTTTTCAGTGGTCCCACGCCGTATGCAAATGAGCAGAAAAGAGTCAAATCTTCATCTGAAGTCAGATTTTCATTCCTCCAGCATCTCAGAGTGGACTCCACCTCCTTTTTGATTGACAGCTCCTTAGCCAGTCAGGGCCGGACAGGTGGTGGCAGTGGGTGTGGTTAAGAAGCTGCATCCCAGAGGGAAAAATAATTACCATAAAAGGCGGGAAAAGTTTAAACGACGATATTTACTGACAGAGGAGGACTTCAGGAAAGAAGAGAACAGGAATGAACTCTGGACAGCTGCGGCCATTGAGGGGTCAGGTGAGTTTAACAGGTAAGATGTTGATGACAGGATCCCTTTAAATCCATCATACACATTGATGCTTCTTTCCTTATCAGAGGAGTAATCGATCTGATAGACTCCATTTTGAACTTGCGATATTTCACCCATTTGTTCAATAATTTCAGGTTGATTATAGTCCTGTAAGAACAGTTTGGTTTCTTGACCAAGAAGATTTTTGAATAGTGGCCCTTGAATCTTTCGTTGTGGGGTACTGGAGTAATCGCTTTTAATTGTAGCAGTTTCTGGATGTCCAGGATGAGGAATTGATGAAGATCTCTTGATTGGTACTTGGTTAATAGAAACTTCTCTGGTGGAATGGAGGAGGACTCTATTTTGTACCCTTCTTCTATAATTTGTAGAACCCAAGGGTTCTGGGTTATTCTGGTCCAATTGGAATAGAAATTTAGGAGCCTTCCTCCCACACTTCTGGCATCATTGCTTTGAGGGCTGAAATTAGTTATTGGGTTTGAGGAGATATCCCCGACCTCTTCCCCCCCCCCCCCTTGGGGTAACTCCAGCGACCGGACTTCCCTTTCTCCATGTTTTTCCGTAAGGTTGCTTCCCTCTGTTGGGGAAACTTAGGAAACGGAGGGGTCTTTTTAGGTTTCTCTTCTGGAAACCCCTTTTTTCTATCCGTTGCGCTTTCCAGGAGAGGACTAAACATCAGAGATCCTGTAAAACGGGATGGAACATAGTTTGTTTTTAGACTTCGTGTCTCCTGACCACATCTTGAGCCATAATGCTCTTCTAGCAGCATTTGACAGAGCCCCATTTCTAGCAACAAATCTAGTGGATTTGGCTGATGCATGTACCAAGAATTCGGTTGCCATTTTTAGTAAGGGTAGAGATTCTAATATATCTTCTCTTGACAGTTCTGTTAATTTTTGCATTTTTTTCTACTGTTTTATTATTCATATGGACATTTCTTTCTATGAAAATAATTATATTTTTTTCCTATTGCCGATGTATTACCACCTTTACCTTTTATATATATATATATATATATAAAAAATTTTATATATATTATATATAATGTTTTATATTCTAATTTACTATACAATTTTGGCTATTTAATATTTCTGAAATCTAGCCTGCCTCAACTAGTGGGTTGTTTTATTCCCATTTTCTTATATGTATATCGCCGCTTTGAATCATTGCCGACATTATGGTTATCATTCTGTTAATTATATAAATTCTGGTACATAAAGGTTAGTACCTTTGTACTATACACCGGATTTTGTAGTCCATACCTATATTTTAATTACTTACATTTTTAATTACTTACATTATTATTCTATATTATCGGGTAGCATTTTTTCCAGTGTCGCTTCGGCACACATTACGTACTACATTTCAAACCTTCTTAATTACATGGTTTTCATTATGTTCTCTTTTCATACATTTTAAACTCTTCTTTCTCTATTCATTTTTTATTGTTTTTATTATATGACATACTTTTACTGTTTTTGTGTGTTTCTCCGGTCCTGTGTATTTTGAACTTTGAACTGTGACGTCACTTAAACACCTTGACCCCGTTCACATTGGCGGGTTTTTCAACATCAACATGGCTATTTAAACAGTGACTTTTTGTTTTTTCATCCATGACCTGATGAAGATGCCAGTACGGCATTGAAACGCGTAGTCCTATTATTAATAAATTCCATTTATTCTTACAATCTTCCGTACATTATTACCAACGATCTGAACCTTCCAAGCATTTTGGTTCCATTGAAGTGCAGCAGCGCCCGTGGTGACTCCTTTTTCTGCTATACCAGCATAAACTTCGCGGTCGTTCATTTGAATCACCGGTCCCGAGTCTTGGCAGCAGCTGTACCTTTATCCTTTATTGCCTTCTACCATCCGTTACCAGGTGAGTACCACTCTTCTTGTACACCACTCCATACCTGGGTAACCTGCACTATGTGGCGCCGTGTTTTTTGCTTTTTCTCAGGTTGCCATTTTTAGTAAGGGTAGAGATTCTAATATATCTTCTCTTGATGTTTTCATCATTAAACGGGCCTCCAATTGGTTTAACCAAATAAACATTGATCTTGCTATAGATGTGGCAGCGAGATTTGTAGAGATTAAAGTGGATGAGGATTCCCAAGCTCTTTTCAGCAGTCCATCTGACTTCCGGTCCATGGGGTCCTTTAACAGGTTCCCGACCGCTGGCCGTAAATATACGGCCAGCGGTCAGGGTCTCTAAAGTCCGCCGTATAGACTATTTACGGCGGCACTTCAGAGACTGTGCACGCGCGATCGCGTGCACACAGCTCTGTGCCCTGGCTGTTGCTAACAGCCATGGGCACTGGGCAGAATGTCAGGGGTCAATCTTTTGGCCCCTGAACATGTGATCGCTGTGACAACCAATCACAGCGATCACATGCATTTCTGCATAGAAAACAGTGTGCACGCGATCGCGTGCACACAGCCCTGTGCCCACGCTGTTACCAACAGCTCTGGGCACTGGGCAGGGTATCAGGGACCAATCTGATGGTCCCTGAACATGTGGTCGCTGTGAAAACCTATCACAGCGACCACATTTGTTTTATTTTGACTTTTCTGGCAGTAAATCTCCTGCCTCTTTTCTTCTCCTCAAACATTGTTTCAGTTTGAGGAGAAGAAGAGACTCGGGAGAATTGCTGCCAGAAGATTACAGTTACAGTTACACAAAAAATACAGTTACGCTCATAAAACATTCTCTGTATAGATAGATTTCTATCTATCTATACAATCTATCTATCCATCTATCTTTTTTTCTATCTATCTACCTTTCTATCTTTTATTCTATTAGAATAGGCAGGTAGGGAGTATATAATTATATATATATCCACATATATATAATATATATAGCAATAGCGGTTTATGACATATTTAGATATATATAGCAGTTAGTTTGTGTGTTTTATATAAAAAAATAAATAAAAAAAAAACAATTTGTTTAGTTAGTGTTAGTGACGTTATGGCGAGGAAGTTGTTTAGCGCCGAGGAGGCATACGCCATGCTGTGGTCTGAGTCGGAGACCGCATCAGAGATGGCGTCCGAGATGGAACCTGTTTTAGGTAGTGACGATGACAGCGTCACTTCAGGTTCATCTTCAGGGGACGTAGTCCCTGATGCAGTTGAAACTGCAGAACTTGAAAGCGCAGGGCCAAGTAGCGCTGTAGCACGGGACAGCCTGGTCCCTTCAGTCCAGGCTCTTGTATGGGCACCTGCCCCATCTTTTGGGCCTAGAATCCACGGATTTACTGCCACTCCTGGCATAACCGTGGACAATACAAATTTTGTCCAAATGGATTACTTCCATTTATTTATAACGGACGACATCCTAAATCTGATTGTCCATGAAACTAATTTATCTGCCGCTCAGTATATAAGGCAGAAACCTTCATCCACCCATGCCAGAGATTGGACGCCCACCAATTTGCTGGAATTAAAAAAAATTTTGGGGCTCACCCTAAATATGGGTATTGTCAAAAAGCCCTCCATTAGGTCTTACTGGTCAACAAGACCCGCCCAAGCCACCCCAGTATATTCTGCAGTAATGCCCAGGTCTCGTTATGAGACAATAATGAGGTTCCTCCACTTCAATGACAACGCACAGGCCCCCCCAAGTACCGATGCAAACCGGGATCGGTTGTTCAAAATAAGGCCGCTAATAAATTCCCTGAATAATTTATTTCTGCAACTCTACACCCCTGAGCAGAATGTAAGTGTGGACGAATCCCTCCTCAACTTTCATGGCAGACTTAGCTTTCGCCAATATCTACCTTCAAAAAGGGCAAGATATGGCGTTAAGCTCTACAAATTGTGTGAAAGCGGGTCAGGATATACCACCGCCTTCAGAATTTATGAAGGGCGGGACCGCACAATAAATGTTCCTGGATGCCCCCCTGATCTTTCCACCAGCAGTAAGATCGTGTGGGAGATAATGCAGCCTCTGCTTCACAAGGGATACCACCTGTACTGTGATAATTTTTATTCGAGTGTGCCCCTGTTTAGGCATTTGCATGCTGCAAGGACTGGGGCATGTGGTACCATGCGCAAAAACAGAATTGGTTTTCCACAGCAATTAGTGGGGAAGCGCATGGTAAAGGGGGACTCCTGTGCTTATGCATCTGAAGAATTGCTGGCGGTCAAGTTCAGGGATAGCAAAGATGTGTATGTGCTAAGCACGATTCATACCGCAGGAACAGTGGCAGTGAGGGAAAGAGGGGCAACATCGGACAAGCACAAACCAGTGAGCGTGTCCGAATATAACAAGTACATGGGGGGGGTGGATTTAAGCGACCAGGTTTTACAGCCCTATTTAGTAAAACGCAAAACTAAAACCTGGTACAAAAAAGTGGCCATTTATTTGTTACAGGTGGCCATCCACAACTCATTTGTGCTCTACAAAAAAAACAGAGGCAGAGATACATACCTGGATTTCCAGGAGAAAATTATTGAAGGCCTCATTTTTGATGTTCAGGACACCCGAGAATGCCCCCAGTCTGAGGATGTCACGCGACTGACTGAAAGACACTTCATCAGTCGGATTCCCCCAACACCAACCAGAAGCAACCCTCAGAAAAAGTGCCGCGTCTGCAGAAAAGACGGGCACCGCAAAGATTCCCGATATTTCTGTCCCTCATGTCCCTCACAACCAGGCCTGTGCATTGAGCCATGTTTTAAAAAATACCACACTGTTCTGAATTATTAGATTTTAGTTAATTCGTTGAAAATATATTTGCCCTACATGACGTTTTTATTTTTCCCCTGATTTTACTCCAAGGGTGAGGGAGGGAATGGGTGGGTGGGGGGTGGATGTCATGTTTGCATATTCTCTAAAGTTCATCTGCTGGAGAGCTCCATTTGCATAAACCTGCAATTTCTTATTTTAGAAAACCCCAAAAAATAAATTCCCATTATACCCCTAGATTAATATTTTGGGATTTCTGCTTCAAGAGCAGATATTTTGGAAGTGTTATAGAAACTCTGTTGAGTTTTGTAAAACCAGCTTTGAAAAAAAGCGATTTGTGAAATAAGCTTCTTGTATCGTCCGCCCTCCTACTTCTCTATGTGATAAATAAGACACACATATTTGGTATCCCCGTGCACGGGAGAAGTGGCAGAATGTGAAAGGAGATTAATTTTGGCCGTGGTCTATGTCGTGTGTGAAAAATGCTGGTATAAACTGACGCATTTGCTAAAAAATTGCTAATTTTATTTTGATCCATCTTATTCAAGAAACTTTCAGAAGAAAACTGTACTGTCTAAAAATATGATAAACCCCTTGAAGAAAACCTTGTGGGGTCTACTTGTGTGAATGAAGTCATTTATGGGGTGATTCTAATCTTTCAGCAGCATTACGCCCCCAAGAAAACAGTATGCGGCTATAAAATCAAGTGCAGAATTCCTGGACCGAAAAGGCCAAAAAGCCTCCTTTTATGCCAAGCCCTGGCACATGCCCGTGAATAAAGCACACATATTTGGTATCCCCATGCACAGGAGAAGTGGAAGAATGTGAAATGCGATGAATTTTGTCCGTGGTCCATTTTGTGTGTGAAAAAGCTAGCATAAACTGACGCATTTGTTAAAAAAAAAGGTAATTTTATTTTGTTCCATCTTATTCAAGAAACTTTCAGAAGAAAACTGGACTGTCTAAAAATATGATAAACCCCTTGAAGGAAACCTTGTGGGGTCTACTTGTGTGAATGAAGTCATTTATGGGGCGATTCTAATGTTTCAGCAGCATTAGGCCCCCCAGAAAACAGTATGCTGCTATAAAATCAAATGCAAAATTCCTGGACCGAAAAGCCTCCTTTTATGCCAAGCCCTGGCACATGCCCGCACAGTGAATAAGGCACACATATTTGGTATCCCCATGCACGGGAGAAGTGGAAGAATGTGAAAGGAGATGAATTTTGTCCGTGGTCTATACCGTGTGTGAAAAATACTAGCCTAAACTGACGCATTTGCTAAAAAATAGCTGATTTTTTTTTGTTCCATCTTATTCAAGAAACTTTCAGAAGAAAACTGGACTTGCTAAAAAATATGATAAACCCCTTGAAGGAAACCTTGTGGGGTCTACTTGTGCGAATGAAGTCATTTATGGGGTGATTCTAATGTTTCAGCAGCATTAGGCCCCCCAGAAAACAGTATGCTGCTGTAAAATCAAATGCAAAATTCCTGGACCGAAAAGCCTCCTTTTATGCCAAGCCCTGGCACATGCCCGCACAGTGAATAATGCACACATATTTGGTATCCCCATGCACGGGAGAAGTGGAAGAATGTGAAAGGAGATTAAATTTTGTCCGTGGTCCATACCGTGTGTGAAAAATGCTATCATAAACTGGCGCAATTGCTAAATTCTTGCATTTTTTTCCAATTTTGCCCACTTTAGAGAAAAAAATAAAAATGATATATACTGACAAATGCCACTAAAACAAAGCCCTATCTGTCCTTTAAAAAGAGTGTAAAATTCAAAGATGAACTTTATTCACCTGCTGAGTTATAGTCATCTAAAGAAGCGCATAGCAAAATTGTGAAATTTGCTCTGGTCATTTAGCTGTAAAACAGCCTAGTCCTTAACCGGTTAACTGAGAGGAATCTTCGAAGGGGATTGCGTTTTTTTTTTAGCAACCCTAGTCACTGGGACATCAACTTTTGGGATCTCATCCCAAGGTTTTGTGTCAAAATCCTCCCATTCCCTTGAGATTTTCATTTACCGAAAAATAGTTGTTTTCCGCTCTGTCAGGCCCCCAAACATTTCATCCTAGATGGTATGGGGTTGGTCTTCTTCGGGAATATTCATTGTCTCCCGTATTGCCTGGATTAAAGTATCTGACATCTCAGAAGAGAAGAAAATGTTTTTTCTCCTGTGAAGATGAGGTAAGAGTTGCTCTCCTTCTTCTAACTCACCCTGCGATAAATAACACTCCTGCTCAGAGTCAGACCCCTGAGATGGTGGGCACCATTTTTGTTCCACTTCAGTCCGTGGTAAACGGCGGTGAGAGAAAGTCTGTGCAGAAAACTGCCTGGTTTCCCGAAACCTGCAGGGGGTTGACTAGGCTAGAGTCCATGTTGACAACCCACCTGCAGCTAAAGAAAGAAAATAAATTAAGTAAAATAAAAATTTCAGCAGGGAATCAGGTAATTTTATGTCTTCCTCCTGTAGACACTATGCTAAAACTGAATAAGCCAGTGTCTGTGGGAAGGGTATGGCATGGACAGAGCCAATGCTTTTTCTACTTCATGGGAAAAGAATTCCGCAGCACACTTGTATATTCTGATGCAGTTAATTTATTTCTATTAATTGTAAAGTGTGCAGATAAGAGGTATGCATCTATTCTATCAAATGGATAGCGAATACAGATTAATGTATCATGATGTTATGACAATTCTATTTAACAATCTGATGGTGAATGCCACGAGTTATCTCTAAGGCTGCGTTCACATCTGCGTCAGTGCACCGTTCCGACGCTCTGTTGAAGTTTCCCGTCGGAACGGAGCCCTGACTGACACAAACGGGAACCAGAGGTTTCAATGGTGACGGATCCAGTGCAAATGGTTTGTTTGTCTCCGTTGTGAAGGGGTTCCGTCGTTTTGACGGAATCAAAAGTGTAGTCAACTACACTATTGATTCCGTCAAAACGATGGAACCCCTGCACAACGGAGACAAACGGAAACCATTTGCACCGGATCCGTCATCATTGAAATCAATGGTGATGGAAACGCAAACCCATGGTTTCAATTTGTGTCAGTCAGGGCTCCGTTCCGACGGAAAGCTCCAATGGAACGTCGGAACGGAGCCCTGACGCAGATTTCAAATACAGAATTGATAAATGTCGGGGATGGACCAGAATGTCGTAATATCAGGATACACTGATCTCTAATATTTATCCATTGAATAGAAGAAATGCATAACTTTTATTTGCATGTTACAAGAAATAAATTAAAATAATTGGATGAAAACATACAAGTGTGCTGAGGATTTCTTTGCTCATGTTATTTGGATTAAAGAATCCTTCTGGACAGCACCTACAATTAATGGGAGTGCGGCACAATTGATTTACAAATTCTGGTTTCCCTACCTAGTGGAAAAAGGCCTATACCCATGATGCTGTGTCACCAATGAAATGAACGAGACATTAACCAGAAGTCACTTAATGCCAAGATCCTGAGATATTATGAATGGTGAAGTAGAGCGGATACCCATTGTTATGTGGTAGGAAAGTAGACAAAGAAAAGCAATACTTGTATAATTATTATGGTAGCCACTACTTCCAAAACTACTATTATTCAAAGCTGGAATGGCAAATTCTGGCCTTGCAAATATTAACTTTATAAAAGATGGACTGGTTACTGGAACTTACACTGACCATACATCCAAAGTACTTTTAACACCCTTGTTAAACTTATCATTTTTCAGAACTAAACAGATACATCAGTATGAAATTGTCACCAAAAACCTCACCTTTTGTTGTGATTCAAGACTCATGGAAAACTGTTCTCCCAAGTGCATTGGTACACCACCTACCTACAGAAAGAAATGAGTTGATTAGCCTTTATTTATGAAGCAGCATAATATGCAACTCTGTACAAAGGGGGGAGTCAAACCCAAGTAAAGCTGTATCGTCACAAAAAACTAGTAACATTATAATAAAAAACACTTTCTATTGTGTATCATTTACAGTTTTCTGATTGCAGCCAGCAATGTATATAATGGACACTTTAATCCTGGTTGCCATTGGTTGGAGTGAATAGAAGAAAACATTTCCCAGTACCAAGGCTGTGTGCGCCTTTATGTAGTGGGCAAAGCACCTGTGAAAGCCACACTTTCAATTTCATCTTAATTGAAACACCTTTTGCCAATTAGATTTTGGAGAAGTCATTAACACAGAGGTTCACTTACTTTTTCTTCCTGCACTGTGGATGTGCTTAATAAAAGACATGAACAGTCCAACTGTTTGGCTATTATTAGTTTAGTTATATTTATTGATTGTTATCGAAGTCACAATTATAGACAATCAATTTTAATAGTAATTAATCCAGAAATCCAGGTAATTCCAAGGGGTACACTTACTATTTTGAAGTTTAAGGGTCAGTTCACACAGTTTCTTTACACATTTTGAGACACGGAAAGAAACCGCGGCGGAAAACGCGACAAAAAACGTCCGAAAATGCCTCCCATTCATTTCAATGGGAGGCGGAGGCGTTTTTTCCCGCGAGCGGAAAAACCATCTCGCGGGAAAAAGAAGCGACATGCCGTATCTTCGGACGTTTACGTCTCTGACCTCCCATTGACATCAATGGGAGGCAGAGAAAGCGTATTTTGCAGAGTTTTTTGCCCGCGGCGCTCAATGGCTGTGGGCGAAAAATGCAGCGAAAAACGGCGTACAGGCAGAGGAAAATCTGCCTCAAAATTCCAAACGGAATTTTGAGGCAGATTTTCTGCCTGCAAAAAACTCTGTGAACCCAGCCCAATAAACCAAGGGATATTTACTTATAAAGAAAAATAAATAAATAAATTAAAAAAAGAGAGAGAAACAACTATGACAGAGAATCATACATCCTTGGATGTGGCCATGACAATCAGAATGAAAACATCCACGGTTTACATTGCCGTCTGCATTTAGTGAACATAAAAATGATAGAATAAAAAAAAATAAAGGATTATCTAACAAAGTTATTCATTTTTATCTTAACTAAATGGCATTACATACAACTTCAGAGATCTATAAGAGGTCCTGAAAAATTCACACATGGTGGATTTTAGGTGAAGAATTCTGCAGCAAAAATCCGCAACAACTTACAATACAATGCAAGTGAATGGGGTTTTAAAATCCTATTCACATACTGTAAAAAAACATATTTTAGAGCATGTTGAGGATTTTCAAATCTGCAGCATGCTCTGTATGTGGCGTCTTTGTACAGTCGATTTCACCCTTTGCAATACAAAAGGGTAAATCCCGAAGCAAATGCATAGCCATATACACGTCAAAATCAGTTAGCTCCACCACATGCGAACGTAGCCTAAAGGGGCTAGTGTGCTTTCAAATATGAATGAGTCGAAGTAGGCAGGAGCCATCATGCGAGCCCTCTTAGGCTGGATTCACACGTGGCGTAATTTTACACTATGGACTTGGATGCAGATAGTCCATCGTAAAAACCAAGTTTCACAGGCTGATTTTGTAGCAGATTTCTACCTTTGCAATGCATGGTATATGGATAGCAATTGTCCTGATAGGACAAGCCCATTATAGATGGAATAATCCACTATCCCCCATCTACATACAAGAGGCCATCATGACAAGACCTCAAAGTTGTTTTCAATATCTGTAAACCACGAAAACAAATATAATGAAAATGGTGCATAGCCTAATATTTATTCTCTTATAGATTTTGCACATCACGTGACACACAAAGTCCCAACACAATCTGTCAATGTGACAAAATGAACCTGTGCGACGATTTACATTGAGCTTAGCCTCTATACGGTGTGATCGAACAGGCCAATGAGTAGACCAAATTGGCCAAGCAGACAGTGAAAGTCCAATTGTGACGCCATAATGCAAGTGTCCTATAGCAAGCCAAGCTAGGAAAGAAATGTTCAGTGGAGCAAAGGACAAGCAATACCACAATGGAACAGACAAATACATTTTGTCAGGTTATTGCGGAATCATACTGTAACCACAGCACCTTGGCAGCACTCATTGCTTAGAACAAGAGACTGCTACATTAGTAAGAGATTAAAGTTCTTCTTGGACAACTGAATAACCCACATATAACAATACCAGATCGCAATGTACTCGCTACAACACCCTGAAATTATTCACATGCAGTGAAATTACAAAAAGTACATAAAGTTTTGAGTAACGGAACAGACATGATTATTTTTTGAGCCTGTCCCACAATCCACGGCTTCTGGACGCATCAGTCCCCGATGACCCAGTTATGCCAATTTCTAATCCTGCTCAACGATTATCCCTCTCGTGCATATAGTACTTTTATATATGAAACATTATTTCATGGACATAAGACAATGCCCCCCCCCCCCATTATCTGACTAGATCCAGGCAGTAAATGCCTCACTCCCTTTTAACCGATTCTCAATATTTGACATAACTGTATGGCTGGGAAGGGGTGGTATGGAATGGGCTCACAGGCGGAAACCCGCTCCAAACTCAGCGGGTATCCGGCAGTATGTTACAACTGACATTTCACTGTAATGGTCTGGATCAGAGATAACTGATCACGGCTGTTTAACCACTAAGATGCCACCGTCACCGACCTGAGCTGCTTTTAACAGCATTTAGACATATGCTTTACAGCAGCCACATGCACCATAGGAACGTGTGAACAGGAGGGACCCATTCTATTTGAGTTTTCTAGGCATGCTTTGTGACCTGTTCAAAGGTCCTTGTGCGGGGAGGGGGATGAGGGAACTGTGTCCATCACATATTATGAATGGTGGATCCTGTGTTATCTATATAGAGGCATTACCTGTCATTGTAATCCAGCCTGTGATGATAATGAGATTACTACTGAGAAGTGATCTTTACAGAACAGGAAGGGTCAGTCTATTGTGAGGCACAGTGGCCATAGTGAAAACTGCAAGATTTTAGTATATTCTTTTTCAAATAAATAAATAAATTTAAAAAAAACACACTAAAAATTCTCAAAAAATATGTTAACATAAAAACTGTATTTAAACAATAGGTCATTTTCATTCAAATTTTTTAACTCTGTCACATCAAAAAAAATCAAAATAATCCCTGCATATTAGATAAAAGTTGCCAAAACCACCAATTTAGGGCCTAATCACACTGCGCCGAACGCAACCGTAGTCCCCCATTGACCAGACGGATGCTAAAAAGAATGTGCTTTGCGGTTATACCTTCTATTTCACTGTATGGAGTAGTGCAGCAGAATGAACTATTCCATATTTCCATACAGAGGAATCAAATAAAAAAAAAAGGTATACCGTGAGATATACGATTATTAAAAATAGAAGCTGATGGCCAATGTATGCCTATACAGTAGCATACATTTGAGGCATACGTTGTAAGTATCTCCCGATGTATAGCTCGACAGACACTGCAAACGCAGGATGTATAGCTCGACAGACACTGCAAACGCAGTGTGCATAGGCAGTAAAATGATCTTATGTGTTTGTGAGCAACCAGACTGTCCTTTGAAGATATGCTGCTGTCAGCAGCTTGTACTAATCTCCCCAATGATAAAAACATTCTCAGCCGTTCTAAGCGTAGATGTTTATGGGGAATCAGGATATTCCGTACGAATGTCAGATATCTCACATGTAGGGGGGATTCACACGAACGTGTATTGGGTCCGTGCGGGCCGCGTGGTTTTCACGCGCCACGCACAGACCAATACAAGTCTATGGGGCAGTACAGACAGTCCGTGCTTTTTGCGCAGCGTTTGTCAGCTGCGCAAAAAGCGCGACATGCTCAATATCTCCGCGTATTTCGCGCATCACGCACCCATTGAAGTCAATGGGTGCGTGAAAACCACGCAGGTCGCACGGAAGCACTTCCATGCGAACCGACTGAAACAGCGCACCAGCTGTCAAAAGGATGAATGTAAACAGAAAAGCACCACGTGCTTTTCTGTTTCCAAACATCCAAACGGAGTATCTTTTGAGATGAGCGAACCCGGGCAACCGAACCGAACTTCACCGGGTTCGGCCGAACTCGGCAAAAAAATTTCCGGTACGCGACGTCAGGAGATAGTCACTGTCCAGGGTGCTGAAAGAGTTAAACTGTTTCAGCACCATGGACAGTGACTTCCGATCCCAATATACATGAACGTGTAAAAAAAACACGAATTTCTGACTTACCGATAACTCCCGGCTTCTTCCTCCAGTCTGACCTCCCGGGATGACAATTCAGTCCAAGTGACAGCTCCAGCCAATCACAGGCCAAGCACAGGCTGCAGCAGTCACATGGACTGCCGCGTCATCCAGGGAGGTGGGGCCCGATGTCAAGAGAGGCGCGTCACCAAGGCAACGGCCGGGAGGGAAGTTCTCGGTAAGTACGAACTTTTTCTTTTTTTTAAACAGGTTTCTCGATATTGTGTTCGGCATTCACTGTCGAGGGTGCTGAAAGAGTTACTGCTCTTTCAGTTAGCTCTTTCAGCACCTTGGACAGTGACGGGCGTCGACTAGCCTCAACTCTATGATGGCGGCTGCGCGAAAATCACGCAGCCGCGCATCATACACGGATGACACACGCAGCTGTCAAGTGGTTTCTGCGCGTGCAAAACGCTGCGTTGTTTGCGCGCGCAAAAACGCAACGTTCGTCTGAATCTGCCCGTATTGTCAACTTTAGCCCCTTGTCCATTCTACATGAAGCCATTCCGAATTGTTTGTGAAGAATGATGGATGTGAGAACGAATGACTAAAAAGATGGCGTTTATGAAGTCTCAGATTAATCAGTTTAGACAAAAGACCTAATCCTCTATGTTTAACAATCTGGACATACAATGTATCAGACTGGTGTGCATGCTGTAGCTCAGAGGATTGTCACACCTGAAGCTGGGAGTAAAAAACGCACCTAATAGTGTGCTTTTCAATGCGTTTTTTACATTTTGATGCATAAAGCGGTGTTCTCATGCTGCGGGTTTTGGTGCGTTTTTTCTTTAGAACTAGACAGATTAAATTCGCAAAAGGAAACGCAAGATAAATTGACGTGCTGCGGATTTTAAAATACGCACTGCAGGTCCATTTACGTGCAGGAAAGAAAACACAGCGTGTACATGAGATTTATTGCTTTGTGGTACTGTATTACGCTGCGAACTTGCCGCACGCGAATATGCGTGGCAAATCCGCACATAATACGTATTGTGTGCAAATTTCTGCATAAATCGACCTGCGGGGTGTATTATAAATTCGATGCATGTCAATTTATGTTGCGGAGTCGCAGCGCTAAATGCAGAATTTTTCTATTATTGAGTTCAATGGAGAGCGAGGTCAAATTCCGCAACAATTGCCAATTGTTGCAGAATTTGCTGCGTTACGTAAAATACAAAAAAATTCCCAAGTTAAATAAAATAAACATTGATTTTAAAGAATGAAGGATAATCTGACGAAACGTCATCACAGGAGGCCAGCTGTACATAGACCAACCAGGAAGCGCATTTACGGCAAGAAAAACGGCTGAAAATAGGCCGTGTGAACATACCCTTAGGGTAAATTCACACACCTCAGAATTTCTTAGGAGATGGTACAAATTCATACAACATGCCCTGAAATCCACACGGATTTTGCTTTATCTGCAGTGAATGAATGGAGTTTTCTAAAACTGATCTAAAGCAGTGATTACCAATGTATGCCTATACAGTAGCATATATTGGAGGTATACGTCGGGAGATACTCCCGACAAATAGCTCAGACAAACATAATGAACAATGCTTTCAGACAAATATGCTTGCGAAAAAAATAAAAATAGTCTCTTTTACACTTTTCCTCCCTTTAGGATTAACTCATAGTTTTGGCTAAAAATAAAGAATCAAATAATACACCAAACTTAAGGGTATGTTCACACGCCCTATTTACGGACGTAATTCAGGCGTTTTACACCCAAAAAAACGGCTCCTAACATCTGCCCATTGAATTCAATGGGTCTTATGGTGTTCTGTGCAGACGGGCTTTTTTTTTTACGCGCCGCTGTCAAAAGACGGTGCGTAAAAAGACGCCCGCATCAAAGAAGTGCATGCCACTTCTTGGGACGTAATTGGAGCCGTTTTTCATTGACTCCAATGAAAACCAGCTCCAATTACGTCCGTAAAAGATGCCGCGAAAAACACGCGCACTTGTCAAAACGTCTGAAATTCAGGAGCTGTTATCGCCTGAAAACAGCTCCGTAATTTCAGACGTAATTGGCGTTGCCATGTGAACATACCCTAAGAGTGAACATAAGCTGTAGGCTAAATTGCTTAACAATACAGCTCCCCCATACCTCCCTGCAGGACAAGGTGCTTCCATTCACTGGAAGAATCGGTGAACTACAGGGCCCAGCGTGTTTCCTGATGCTGGGCTCCCCTGTTTTGAACCCCAACTTCTAGGGAAACATTTGTGTCCGCTGCGTAAAACGCACGACATGTCCTATATTTGTGCGTTTCTCGCGCAGCACATGGAAGCACTTCCGTGTGACGCGCCTGATTCACGCAAGAGCAGTAAAAACTATGAATGAAAACAGAAAATCACCACGTGCTTTTCAGTTTACAAACATACAAACAGTATCATAATGATGGTGCCTGCGCCAAAAACCCGCAGCCACGCATCATATGCTGCTGACACACGGAGCCGTTATGTACCTTTTGCGCGCGCAAAACGCAACTTTTTTTTGAGCGCGCAACACGCAATCGTGCGAATTCGGCCGTATTCCTATTTTTTTGCATTATGCATCAGTGTGCTTTGCGACTGGCATGAGTTTCACACACAAGCAACGCACATCATTTTTTTGGAATTGATGCGCCAATCACGCACAGCGCACGGATGTGCATCCGTGTGCGGAGCGTGATTTTCACACACCCATTGACTTCAATGGGCGCGTATGTGTGCGCAAAAACACACCAATATAGGACATGCAGTGAGTTTCACACAACAGACATACGCTGCGTGAAAACTCCTGCATGTGTGAATGGCCCCATTGAAATCAATGGGTCAGTGCGCTGTGCGTGATTTTCACGCACAGCACACAGAGTTTTACGCTCGTCTGAATGAGCCCTAAATATTAAGAAAGGTTCATTTGTTCTTTAAGAACAAAAAGAGAGAGATTCTATTTATTTATCAGTCTTTGTCAGCTGTGTCACGAATGGCTTTGTTTTTTGATCCACGGTCCATTTTTTATTTATTTTTCATCAGTGCGGTCACTGCATGACAGTTGATAAAAAACGATTGAAAACTTGTTAATTTGTCATCGGTTTTTCAATTGCACAAATACAAGCTGCATGCTTGAACCAAGCCTTCCATGAACATGTGAATTTCAACTGTGGCCTTTCTTCACCACTAACCTCAATGGAACAATTCCTGACACATACATAAAAAAGATGGTAGCTGATAGACGAGGCCTTTGAAATATTCATATAAATATGTCAAGAACAGACTAAGGGCTTATTTACACAAACGTATAATAGGTCCGTGTCGCACGGACCTATATTAGTCTATGGGGCCGTGGAGACTGTCCGTGAGTTTCACGCAGCGTGTGTCCGCTGCGTAAAACTCACGACATGTCCTATATTTCTGCGTTTCTCACGCATCACGCACCCATTGAAGTCAATGGGTGCGTGAAAATCACGCGCAGCACACGGAAGCACTTCCACGTGCTTTTCTGTTTACAAACATAAAAACAGAGTGTCATAATGATGGCGGCTGCGCGAAAATCACACAGCCACGCATCATACGGGGCTGACACACGGAGCTGTCAAGTACTTTTGCGCGTGCAAAACGCACACGCTCGTGTAAATCCAGCCTAACAATAGGAGGCCAACATCCCAGCAGTAACTGGCTGCCGCTGGGTTAACCTATTGTCTAACACATAACCTTAGCAAAATCCGACCTACTATAGATTTCACTTAACAAAATTGTCGCAGATCGTTTTTGTGGCGTTGATAATGCAAAGCTTACAAAAACGTATACGGGGTCAGTCCGCCGATTTCTGCACATGCCTAATTTAATTTATTACAAGCCTGCATGGAAGTTATAAGGCTGGATTCACACGAGCATGTTCGGTCCGTAAAGGATGGAACGTATTTCAGCCACAAGTCCCGGACCGAACAAGTCCCGTACCGTAATCATCGTTATCTATGACGCTAGGAGTCCCTGCCTCTCCGTGGAACTACTGTCCCGTACTGAAAACATGATTACAGTACGGGACAGTTGTCCTGCAGCGAGGCAGGGACTCCTAGCGTCGCACATAACTATGATGCTAGGAGCCCGGCTCCCTGCAGGGTGTTCGGTCTGAGACTTGCGGCCGAAATACGTTCAGTCCTTTACGGACCGGACATGCTCATGTGAATCCAGCCTAAAGCCAAGCTTCTGCAGATCAGTCCATGAGAGATGTAGCTTGGTCAAGCCTAGTTATATGAAGTCACCATGTCCAAGACTGACCTACAGCCGCTCTGAAAGCTCCATGCTCATGTTGCTGTAGCTTGTAGACAGAATTTTAACACAATGGAGGCAGATTATCTATTCAAAATTCACCCAAAAATTTGGCTCAAATTAAGACAGAATTCTGGCACATATGCCGAGCGCAACGTTTATTAACGGTTTTAGACACTTTTTGCACCATACTTGGCAAGGGAGCATGGCTTATAAGGGAAAGGTCTTGTGAAAAGGGGCATGGCATAAAATGCACTTAATTTTGGCACAAACAACCGGCGTAAAACTAAGCCCACCAAGAGGTGGTATAAGGTAGAGAAAAGTGTCTAAGATGTCTAGCTAGATGCGCCACATTTATCATAGAGTATGCGCCACTTTGATAAATTTGGAGCATCTTCTGACTTCCTGGTCTAAGTTTACACTGTCTAAATATTACATAGCTTTAGTAAATCTGCCACCATGAAGGCTACAAAGCTTTAGCACATAATGTAGACACTTTGTAGCACACATTTATGTTAGTATGGAATCTCTTAAAAAACATAAAAAAAAAAAAAAAAAGGCATTTGCACTAAAGCTAAAGTTATATAATCAGAGCAAAACAATGTACAAGTGCACAATACAGAGCAATCCAAAGCATTTACAACAGTGAGGACTACTTTTTCAAGTTCCTGGGACTAACATTACCAATCAGTAATATAGTTTAGTACTGATGTGATAATGTGTGCGTGGTTTAAGATAAACTCCACTTTATCTAACTAGTCCATCAGGAGACATCATCTGAGTAACATCAGGTTATTTTCAAGCTTATCCAACTACACCCACAGCCATTTGATCAGTTTCTGTGGAGACAGGTATTTGTGGACAAGTGGGAAACAAGCATAAGGAAAGTCTGGGATGATTTACTGAACCAACTACACATGAAAAGAAATCACAGGTGACATGTGACTCTGGCTGGAGAGTTTCTGTGATTTATGATTTATAAAGGAAGATCGCCTTTGTCCTCCTTCCCACACACAATTTTTCTAGCAATTTTAACTGCTTTATAAAACACTTCTATAAAACACTAGCATTATTAAAGGGTAACTAAATGTTCAAACTTCTGGCATGTCATAGTGACGTCAGAAGTTTTGATTGGTGGGGGTCCGAGCCTGAGACTCCCACCAATCGCCAAACGAAGCGGCAGAAGCAGTCGTGTGAGTGCTCAGCCGCTTAGTTTCTGTGAATGAATCGGAGTACGGGCTCAAAGACTTTATATTGAGCCCATATTCTGATACCTGGGTTTCCGGAAAAAGCCGATCAGAAACGAAGCAGCTGAGCGCTCACACGACTGCTTCTGCAGCTTCTTTTGGTGGGGTTCTCAGTGATCGGGTCCCCACCAAAGCTTCTGACATGTCACTATGACATGTCAGAAGTTTGTTGAACGTTTAGTTACCCTTTAAAATGTAAAATGAGTTTTTAAAAGCGATTTTAGTGGCGTTTTTTTTATTTGGTGTTATTTTGTACATGCTTTTTAAGTCCATTAGAGAAGCCTTGTGGAAAAACGCCTGAAAAAATGCTAGAGCATGCTGCATTTGGGGGAAAAAACGCCATTTTCTGGTAGAAAATAAAACAGAGGGTATGTAAACCTTTAAAACCGTTTTATTTTCATGTAATCTTTGTTTGTCATCTTAAATCATTTTTTTCTAAGACCACGCTATTGCTTCCGGCAAAACTACGGATCCGGTGCACAACAGAGACCAACGGAAACTATGGGCACCGGAAATCAATAGTGATGGAAACGGAAACCTCTGGTTTCCGTTTGTATCTGTTCAGGGTCCCGTTCTGACGGAAAGCTCAGACGGAATGTCAGAACGGGACCCCAACACAGATGTTAACGAGGCCTAATATACATTTATTACAAATTTTATTTCGCTTTAGCGCTGCAGCTTCTATGTATCCACTACACAAAGAACCTACATAATGCCAATGTAAGGCTGGGTTCACATGACCATGTTACGTCCGTAATGGATGGAACGTATTTCGGCCGCAAGTCCCGGACCGAACACAGTGCAGGGAGCCGGGCTCCTAGCATCATAGTTATGTACGACGCTAGGAGTCCCTGCTTCGCTGCGGGACAACTGTTCCGTACTGTAATCATGTTTTCAGTACGGGACAGTAGCTCCACGGAGAGGCAGGGACTCCTAGTATCGTACATAACTATGATGCTAGGAGCCCGGCTCTCTGCAGTGTGTTCGGTCCGGTACTTGCGGCCGAAATACGTTCCATCCATTATGGACGTAACATGCTCGTGTGAACCCAGCCTAAGCTGACTCGGCTGACAGCGACTCCTGTATGCTTCTGACACACAATCTAACGCCAACACCGATCAAATCTAAGTTCATCGGTATTCGGGTATGTTCACACAGGGTGTAAAAAGTCTGCAGGATACATGACCCAGAACACGAAGGGAAATCCAGCAGAACATTTGCACCAAATAGTGCTTTCATTTAATGCATATATTCGGCCGAATTTTCCACTGCCCATGCTTACCTCTCCGTGTACCTGCTCTTTCGGTTGCTGTGTTCAGGCAGTTTCCTGGGATGACGTTTGATCACGTGACCGCTGCTACCTGTGATTGTAATGAAACAGGATTGTGATGAAACGTCATCTCAGGAGACCGCCTGGAGCAGCCGAAAGAGAAGGGACACTTTGTTATGGCAGCGTGGTAAGTATAGGCTTCATTTTTGCGACCTGTGGAATCCTCTGTAAATACGCAACTTGATCGAAGGAAATTCCAGACAATGGCATTTGCTGCGGAATTTGACTTCCCAATTGAACTCTATGGGGAATTTCTGCAACAAAAGGGCAGCAAATCCGCAGCACGAATTGACATGCAGATTTATAATCTGCAGAGCAAGTTAATTTATGCACATATTCTGTGTGGAACGTTTCGGGAGTGTTTGGTTGAGATTTATTAAAATCTCCACTTTGCTGCTACTGTAATATGCTGCAGATTTTATTCCCGCAAAATGCGGATGGAAAATCTGCAGCATATACGCTGACTTTGAACATACCCTAAGGTTACACTCACATGAGCTTGACAGATTTATATGCGTGTATATCTGTCCGTGTGTGTTGCGTTTTTGCATCAGTGTGCTTTACGAGTGGCATGTGTTTTTCACGCACTTGCAAGTCAATTTTTTTTATGTAATGGATGCTTCACACGGACAGCATACGGATGTGCGTCCGTGTTCTGTCCGTGGTTTTCACGCACCCGTTGACTTCAATGGGCAACTAGGTGCGTGAAAACGCACCAAGATAGGACATGAAGTGAGTTTCGCTGCTTAAACTCACGCATGTGTGAATAGCTAATTGTTTCAACGCACAACACATGAACTAGAATCACGCTTGTTTGAATGAGCCCTAAGGGTTAGATCGTGTATAAGAGGCACACAAGAGCCTCTGTCAGCCGAGCCATCAGTCCAGCTGACTGACGGATTAGGCTTACAGTGGAATTATGCAGCGTTTATCTATTGTGGATACATAGAAGCTGCAGTCCTAAAACGAAATTAAATTGTAAATAAATGTATACATAAAAAAAAAAAAAAAACACATTTACGATGACAAAACACATACATTAAAAAAAAATTACTTCAAAAGGTTTACATAGCCATTAAGGCTTGTGCTCCAGAGTTGTATTACACACTTTCAGGCACATGAAACCGCATGTGTACAAGTGGTTTCAAGTTCACCCATAGGTTCAGACCAGAAGCGGTATTGCACTAAGGGTATGTGCACACACACTAATTACGTCCGTAATTGACGGACGTATTTCGGCCGCAAGTCCCGGACCGAACTCAGTGCAGGGAGTCGGGCTCCTAGTATCATACTTATGTACGATGCTAGGAGTCCCTGCCTCTCCGTGGAACTACTGTCCCGTACTGAAAACATGATTACAGTACGGGACAGTTGTCCTGCAGAGAGGCAGGGACTCCTAGCATCGTACATAACTATGATGCTAGGAGCCCGGCTCCCTGCACTGTGTTCGGTCCGGGACTTGCGGCCGAAATACGTCCGTCAATTACGGACGTAATTAGTGTGTGTGCACATACCCTAAGTTCTACTGTGATGACAAAGTGCGACAATAGCCAGGGAGCCGGTCTTAAAGCTTAAATCCACCAAAAACTGAAAATTTACAAAAATGACAGCTGCTAACACCAATATCTTCCTAGCCTCATGTCATGTTCAAGCTTTCATTCGTTATGAACTATGCAAAAAGCCAAAATAATCAAGTCTGACTACTGCTAGCCCCAACATCCTAATCACCTGTCAATTTACAAACATCCATGAAGAGGAGATATGGGGTGTTGTTTAATAGGGGTCTTACAATGTATATCCATCTAGCTGTCCCTGTACCTGCCTGTGACATGGAGGAAAAAGTGTCGGTCATCCATACATGAATCTCCCTAACAAAATAATTGTGCTGTGTCATAAAAAAAACAAAAAAAAAAAAACAAACCTTTGACTCTTTAAGGCTTCGTTCATATCTGCGCCAGTGCTCTGTTCCGTCTGAGCTTTCCGTCGGAATGGAGCCCTGATTGACACAAACGGAAACCAGAGGTTTCCATCACCTTTGATTTCATTGGTGACGGATCCAATGCCAATGGTTTCCGTTTGTCTCAGTTGTGCAGGGGTTCCGTCGTTTCGATGGAATCACTAGCGTAGTCGACTATGCTATTGATTCCATCAAAATGACGGAACCCCTGCACAACTGAGACAAACGGAAACCATTGGCGCCGGATCAGTCACCATTAAAATCAGTGGTGATTGAAACGGAAACCTCTGGTTTCCATTTGTGTCGGTCAGGACTCCGTTTATACGGAAAGCTCATACGGAACGGAGCCCTGACGCAGATGTGAACTAAGCCTAACTTTGCCGTTAGCAAGTCAAAACAATCCCTGGTGGACTACCTATCTTCCTCCATATCAGAGCCAGATAAAACAGCTGTGAGGACCCCACCACCAAACAGCCCCCATATCTCTTCAAGGACTTACAATGATCGCTGCACAAATCATAAATGTACATTGCTGCTCATGCATTTTCTATTACGATAACTGATTATATTTGCAAGAGTCCATGGGAAAGCTCATGATGCTTACTGCAAATATCATGCATTGAATGCCCTTTTTAACAATTAATGTATCAATTATAAAATGTTGGATTATAGGTGAATTGTAGTCTATTCCAGCATTAGCCTAACATGGGAAGAGGAGGGATGGGATATTGGGGTTAACTGGACTCACATCGGCATGTTCAAGGTTCAGTGGGGTTGGTCTTTAACCCCTTAATGACCAGCCTATTTTAGACGTTAATGACCAAGCTATTTTTTACGTTTTTCCATCGTCGCATTCCAAGAGCTATAACTTTTTTATTTTTGCGTCTACATAGCTGTATAAGGTCTTGTTTTTTTGCAGGACAAGTTGTATTTTTTAATAGCACCATTTTGGGGTACATATTATTTATTGATTAACTTTTATTAACTTTTTTGGGGGGGGGGGATAGAAAAAAATCTGAAATTTCGCCACTCTTTTTTGCGTCCTAAATCTACGCCGTTTACTATAAATAACACAATAACTTTATGCAGCGGGTTGTTACGATTGCAACTACACCAAATTTGTATCGTTTTTGTATGTTTTACTACTTTTACACAGTAAAAACGCTTTTTTTTCAAAATTATTTGTTTTTGTGTTTCCATATTTGAAGAGCCGTAACGTTTTTAATTTTTCGCCGATGCATTTGTATGAGGGCTTTTTTTTTTTGCGGGAAGACTTGTCGTTTTTATTGGTACCATTTTGGAGTAGATGCGACTTTTTGATCACTTTTTAATCACATTTTTTTTAAGTCAGGATTCACAGAAAACAGCAATTTTTCCATAGTTTTTTATTACATTTTTTACGGCGTTCACCGTGCGGGTTAAATAATGTAATAGATTTATAGTCGGGGTCGTTACGGACGCGGCGATACCAAATATGCGTAACTTTTTAACTTTATTTTGGTTTTTTAATACTAAAGCAGTTTGTAAGGGGAAAAAGTGGGTTTTTCATATTTTTTTCACATTTTTTTTTATTAACTTTATTAAACTTTTTTTTCTACTTTTTTACTAGTCCCATTAGGGGACTTTAATATGCGATTCTGCGATCGCTGTTATAATACACTGCAATACTTCTGTATTGCAGTGTATTATGCCTGTCCGTTTAAAACGGACTGGCATCTGCTAGGTCATGCCTGCGGCATGATCTAGCAGGCATTCATTACAGGCAGACCTGGGGGCCTTTATTAGGCCCCCGGCTGCCATGGGAGACACTGACACTCGGCGATCGTATCGCCGGGTGTCGGTGGGAGAAAGAGGGAGCTCCCTCCCTCCAAAACCACTCAGATGCGGTGCTCGCTATTGAGCACCGCATCTGAGGGGTTAAACGGGTGAGATCGATACTAATATCGATCTCACACGGCAGAGCAGGGACGCTCCCAGCCCTCCGCTGCCTCTGGCAGCTGAGAGCAGGGAGATTTGACAGCTCCCTGCTCTGTTTACTTATTCCGATGCCGCGACGTAAAAAGTGTATGGCATCGGAATAAGGCCCGTTAGTGACCGACGTAAAAAGACTATGGGCCGGTCACTAACGGGTTAATCCTTGTAAAGACAACTAACTCAATAGATTTATATCAATATATCCAGTAACGCAGACCGGTAATTATAACTATCCGTTACTTATGTAAAAGACGTTGTCCTACTTGTTACATAAATCTGACATTTCAAAGATATTGCAGTGTAGGACCAAGGGTTTGCCTAAACATCTCACAGCTGGTGACACACTTGCATTGGAGTTTTAGGGAGGGAAGGGTCAAAAACATGCTGGCGAAGTGTGATACTGCAATAGACAAGTTGTCACTTTAAAGAGTCTCTGTCAACACGTTATAAGTGGCCTATATTGTACATGATGTGATCGGCGCTGTAATGTAGATTCCAGCAGTGTTTTTTATTTAGAAAAACTATAATTTTTGACGCAGCTATGACCTATTTTAGCTTTATGCCAATGAGTTTCTCAATGAACAGCTGGGCGTGTTTTACTATATGGCCAAGTGGGCGTTGTACAGAGGAGTGTATGACGCTGACCAATCAGTAACCAATTAGCGTCATCCACGTCTCTCCATTCATTTATACAGCACATAGCGATATAGCTATATCGCTATGTGCAGCCACATAAACACACTATAACATTACTGCAGTGTCCTGACAAAGAATATACATTACCTCCAGCCAGGACGTGATGTCTAGTCAGAATCCTGATACTTCTATGCACTTCTCTGTGATTTACAGCATAGCAGACGTAGTCTCGCGAGATTACGCTGTAAACGGTCATTTACAGCGAGATCTCGCTGTGCATCACAGAGAAGTGGTCAAGATTCTGAATAGACATCACGTCCTGGCTGGAGGTAATGTATATTCATTGTCAGGACACTGCGGTAATGTTAGTGTGTGTATGTGGCTGCACATAGCGATATAGCTATATCGCTATGTGCTGTGTAAATGAATGGGGAGAAGTGTATGACACTGATTGGTCAGCGTCATACACTCCTCTGTACAACGCCCAGTTGGTAAAAAGTAAAACACGCCCAGTTATCCATTAAGAAACTCATTAGCATAAAGATAATATAGGTCATAACTCCGTCAAAAATGATCGTTTTTCTAAATAAAAAACACTGCTGTAATCTACATTACAGCGCAGATCACATCATGTACAAGATAGGCCACTTATAATGTGGTGACAGAGCCTCTTTAATACTAGGGCTTCATGGCGACTTGTGGCCATGCAACATAAGATCATGAACGTGGTCGATTTGAACCCGACAGTCATCTGAAATCCAAAGCGTCTGGTAACCACATTCACTATTATTAGTTGTGCTCTTATGTCAAGCGCCACAAGTATCTATGTAGCCCTAGCCTAAAAGGCTCACCTTTTAGTCATACATAGTTTGGTAATTTACTAATGTAGCTCCCATCAGCCTATAATCTGTAAATGGACCCTAGACTACAGGCCAGAGATGGATTTTGGGCTGGGTTTGCAAAACTAGGAGAATCAAAAATTCCAAGTATGTGCGTATATTAAAAATGCATCAAACATTGTTGGAAAACAGTAACGTACGGCATATTAGAAGGATTCCAACAATTTTTTACCAGTGTCCAGACATATGACATACCCAATAACATAATACCACTGGTGTGTGAAGAAGCAAAATTTAGTCAAACTAATTGCACTGCCAATGTTAATGGCTTGGAAGGAGTTAACAAGGTAGTAAGCCTGCCTTGTGGGAGGAGTAAGAAAGGTATAAAATGTGATCCTCTTAGTGGACCCATGGCTTTCCATCTTCAGTACCTTTCCTGGCCTGTCAATAGGTGGCTATGGCGAAAACTGTGCTGTAATGAAGCGCACCAAGAACGCCATACTGCTGATCTACTCAAGAAGAGACACTCACGGAAACAAGTTCTTCCTGCCACACCAAGCCGCCCAGGATACCTTGAGATGCTTTTCTGGGGTTCCAGAAGAGGTAAAGCTGCGCTGCATGGGTCCGGGATGCACACTATGGAACACCAACCAACACAACATCAAATGCAACTTCCGCATCACCGTAAGGCCTAGTTTACGCATGCACAATGCAACTCTTTTCCCTTCCAATTTTTTTCGTGCTGGAATCCAGTCCTGCTTAATAGTTTGCATGTAATGCTCATGTAAGCAGGGCTTCACTACGTGTAGTAACAACTTCCACCTCGGTAGATTCAGACTAACTTAGGCTGGGTTCACACCTGCGCTTGCCATTCTGTTGTTCTGCTCCATCAGAGAAGCCGAACAAGGGAATAACTAGAAACGCCATTTCCGTTGCACCACGGCCAACACCGGCGGAAGGCATAGACTTTAATGGGTTCCAGCGGGGTGTCCGCGGTTTTACCAGAAACAATAGTGCAGCAGGCTGCAGTATTGTTTCCGGTATTTTCGGCTGGATCTGCGACTGAGGCCCCTAACGGAGCCTCGACGGCAGATGTGAATGAGCCCTTATTTGTAAACCAGCACCAGTCAATTTAAGACCGGAATATACACAACCAGTAACTGGCACCGCAACCTTATATATTTTATAAAACCAGTTCAAAATAAAGACATGGTCCCCGAGGGAAACCCTTTCCATTTGTTGCATCAACAAAACCCTTCCATAATCAGAACAAAACAAAGCTACAAAAGTCAGCTGTTTAGATACAAAAATTATACTAAGGACCCCGTGACCCTATCTACATGGAGAGAAGATTGATGCAGCATCCAGGATAAGACCCGTCACCTGGCTAGGCCTCCATCCTCTCCACCTCGCATTGCCTGTAATCTGATCTCTTCCAGTGAGACGGCTGCATGTCTGCCAGCAATTTGTTATTTAATAGCCACGTGCAATGCTGGGGTTACAGGGCTTCATACTAATTTTTATTACAGAGCCTTGCTGGGGGTGACACTGCGGAGTCACAACATGCTAGGAGGACATCAGCATGGCCACAACAGACTCCAGTATCTAATACATTCCCATTAATTACAGAGTATATTGTGTGGAGCTGAATATTACACACACATAGCAGTAGAACCTGTAACCCAGACAGGCCCGATCTATAATACAACCTCAGTGCATGAAACCCATACATATGGCATATTGTAACTTTAAGATGAACAAAAAGGATGTATTTTCGCCCATTAACATGTGATGGGACGATCTAGAGTTACGCGCTGCCTGATGCCATCTGCTGCCTAGCGGAGACAAATTAATACACGGATCAAATTAATTTAAATACACAATACATTGTAATAGTTATACATACAGAATAGACAGCAGTCACGGCTACACGTACACACATCACGGGTTTACCTGCAGGTTACATAGGACCAAGCGCTGACAGAGGGGCCAGACACCTCAAGACTGCGATCAGGCGATCGTTCGGATACTAGAAAGTTTCTCCACAGGTATTTTTCCTGGAAAGTTCTCCAGAAGGGGGCAATATTCCATACAATTGACTACCCGCATTGACCTACGTCTGGAAAGTAACGATGGCGACCAAGGAAAACCTTTACAAGCGCACGTGACAAGTTTTCCTTCGTGTCGTCACCACAGACATTAATTAGCAGTCATTGATGGCCATATTGGTTTAATTACCTGTGCATTAATGGCACAGCTGTATCACATTGTAGCACCTTCAACCCCCTGTCCCCCTCTATTAGAGCTTAGGCCTATGCATCCCGCCACTATACACAGCCACTCTCACAGGAAAGAAGGCAAGCAGGGGCCCAAGCAGGCCACCTGAAGAGAGAAACAAAGTACTGAAGGAGAAGCTCTCACCGCCCCCAGAAGGATGCAGAAAGGTGGGGGAAGCCGCTTCCGGTTTGAGGGTTGTTTTGGGTCTATTTTTCCAACGTTACTGGTTTTGTACCAAGGATATTCTAAAAACAAGGAGCTCGTCTCCCGAAGGCAGGGTGAGAACGCGGCTTATTTTCGTTGCATAGGCTTCGGGAGCTTATTTATTCCTCTTTTGCTCTCCGTCCACAGCTCGGTGGAACCCAAAATGGCGGCGACGGGCTCGGCCTCCCCCCTTCTCTCACTCGTTTGCTCTCTTTCCCTGTCTTTCACTCTCCTCCGCGGTGAATTCAAGGCACGCCCCCTACACACGTGTTTTGAGACTCTATTGGGCAAGTTGACTGTCAGTCATTGACATACAGCGCTTTCATTAGGAGATTTTATTGTCGCTCAAGACCTCCCGCCCTTTCCTTGGCTACTATTGGCTGAGACGGCGAACGATGGAGGCGGTAATTGGGGGGGTTCTGTTGGGCTGTCAATCACAATGACGCTACTATAGAGCCGGCTGGAAGGCGGGGTTTTAGAGGGATACATTGATTGGGCATTGGGAGTAGGGGATGTCAGTCTGAGCAGGACCGAACAGGAAGAGACGCTGGTTTGACCACACGTATGTCAATCGTAGCCAGCAAGAAACGGAAGCGCAGTATGATTGGCGAGAGCAGCAGGCAGGTTTACCGGGGACACCGAAGAGATTGCAAGCAGACAATATGAAACTAAAGGCGGGAATGCTTAGAGATCGGTTTGGCATGATGCGATATTGTCCGATCTCGTTAGGCGAAATATTTTTAAATGATTTCCTTTCCTTAAACAAGCGATCTGGAAAAACAAAACCGTGGCTTCTAATTTGCATCCCAATGGTCTGAACCATGTGTTGTGAAACTACAACTCCCATCATGCCTTGCATCTGTCACTCTTACCTGCCCTCCCCTCATTAGTGTCAGCTTGTCATGGAATTTGAGGGATGCGCCCATAGAAATAAAGTCCTACACGCTTTCTGAGTGGAACACTGGGTCACAGCCAAATGCAAGCTGCATGACTGATATTCTGGTTTATTTTATGTGAGATGCATGCAACTTTTTTGTTATTAGAGATTTTATATATATATATCTATATCTAATATTTATTTGTATATATAAACGGGATTGCTGCAGAAAATGTCTGCAGCAATTCCATTGAAAGTATCAGACTTTATGCTCCGGCAAAACGCACCATTTCCTGCGGTTTTTGATTTTTTTTTTTTTGCTTCACAAAATGGTGCGTATCTTGCTGCATTATTTTCAATGTTGGGAGATGAAGACATCTGAAAAACGCAGCAATTCAGTCCACTTTCCGCAGCAGGAATTGACATGCTACCGTCTGAAAAATATGCACCGCAGGTCCATTTCCGGTCAGAATTTTTACGCAGCGCGTGGCTGAGATTTGTTAAATGTCACCCGCTTTTCTGCTACTGTATTCTGCTGCGTATTTTCTGTGCGCAATTCCGGACGGAAAATATGCAGCAACTCCGTTAACTTCTATGTGGACCAGCCCATACACAAACCAACTCTATGTTTGCCCCTGAATGTTTTGCTGGGCATTCATCATTAGATTGTTCGCCATCAGAGGGCCCCAACGGTGGCCAGGAACAGAGTGGCTGCCAGTAAGCCAACACACCTCCCTACATTGCGCCTCATCACATTTTTAAACTGCGTGCAAAAAAACTTATAGCGAAGTTCATGGCCGTCTTATGCTCTGACTGATCTGTTACGTAAGACTGCGGTCACATGTACCAGTGGTGATCCGCCAGTTTTATGCCTGAGCCGGAGACACAACTGATGATGTTTTTGTTTGGCATCCATTGCATCTGTCTTTCTGTCCAGCGCCGGTGTGAGGTTCAGCATTACAACTGATGCCAAAATTGCTCCCATAGGAAAGCATGGGGTCCGCTGTGGAATTATTTTCCCTCCAGCATTTCTTTACCATGCTGGAGGGAAACAAAACTGGATCCCTGGACATGCATTATGTGAAGGGTCCTCACGGACCCTCGTGGATGTCGTTGACATATAATGGGTCCATCAGGTTGTTGTTTTTTCAACAAAGAATAGCTCTGCACACGTGGCTATTATGGCCATCAAAGAGATATGGCAACCAAAGCCCAATTACCTGTTAAAGGAGGGGTAAATCCTAAGGCATCATGCACACGTCCGTATTTTGCTTCAGTATTTGGAAGCCAAAACCAGTAGTGGAAAATAAACAGATAAAACCTATAGTGGAAAGATTTGCACCTCTTCCGTGTTTTGGACCCACTCCTGGTTTTGGCTTCCAAATACTGGAGCAAAATGCTAACCAGAACACTGATGTGTGCATGAGGCCTAAGGGAAAACTGCTAGTTTTGCTAGGCAAGCCCAAATAACTTTGGGCTATTACCTAGCAATCAGCCGGTGGTTTGTCACAATCGGCAGGTGACTGAGTCTTTTGTGGAGGCCATCGTATTAACTCGCTGCAGGTTTCTAGAAATCCTTATCCCCTTTTTTCCACCTATGGATCACACTTTGCGGCAGGAGATACTGCGGCAGATTTACTTATACTGTCTAATATTTAGACATGGTAAACTTAGACCAGGCAGACCGCAGATCTTTGAACACACCCGTTTTTCTCGCAGCCATGCCTCTTGTGTAGCAAGGCACAAGAAGTGTCTAAAGCAGTTTGTTAATGTGGCGAACTGTATTTATGCCCGAATTCTGGGTCAATTTGAGTATTAGAATACCAAAAAGAGAGACCGCAGAGTCTATAAGTCAAATATAAAACATACATTTTTATTTCATGAATTCTAAAAAATTACATACAGAAAGTATTAAAAATTTAATCTCAACCGATGTAAAAAGGAACACCAAGCAAGAGAAAGTATTGCACGAACGTTCAAATATCAATGTATACCAAAATACATGTTCTAAGAAGCACAATGAAAAAGTGCATAATGCTGAGATTGGCGACCTGCCCAGACGAAGGTGGAAGCCGAAACACGCGTCGGGGCAGGTCGCCAATCTCGAGATCTAGCATCATTCCAGAGAACTCTATTCCAGATTTCCCCTGAATCCTTTGCACTTAGCACTTTATATCTAGTATATGGAATTGAATGGAGTAGTGGCATACACTTTATACTGGATTCCCTGTGTGGACTGTTAACAACTTTGGTCAAATATCTTTCAAAATTGGACATATAAATGTCTGATACTCACTTTGCATTATTCACTTTTTCATTGTGCTACTTAGGACATGTATTTTGGTATACATTGATATTTGAACATTTGTGTTATACTTTCTCTTGCTTGGTGTTCCTTTTTTCATCTGTGGAGATTCATTTTTAATACTTTGTATGTAATTTTTTAGAATTCATGAAATTTTTTGTTTTAGATTTGACTTATAGACTCTGCGGTCTCCCTTTTTTTGGTATTATATAGAAGGAGTACAGTTGTGTTACTTGTGGGATTTACTATGTAGAATGGTGCATGTGTATGCCCTGTGGATAGGTTCTATTTGAATATTATTATATAGTTGGCTCTCCCCACGTGGCAAACTGTTAGATGACCCGTCGCCTCTATTGACATGACTGTTAGGCCTGATTCACATGAACGTGTTAAACGTCCATGGGACGGCCGTTGAAACAGCGGCCGTCCTACGGACCTATGTAATTCAATGTGGCCGTTCACACAGCCGTTGTTTCAATGGACTGTGTGAAGGGTCCGTGTGAAAATAGGACATGTCCTATCTTTTCAAGCATCCCTCCATAGACTAGACTCTCATCTATGGGGAATGTGTGACATTGCGTCCCGCAGCACTGAGCACGGATGCACTCACGTCCGAGATGCGCAGCGCTCGTGTGAATCAGGCCTCAAGGTAAATAATATTCCCCATGAAACAACTGTTAGTGATATTATTGCAAAGTGGAAGCGTTTAGGAAATCCAGAAACTCCGCCATGAAGTGGCATACCATGTAAAGTTACAGAGCGTGGTCGCCTAGGCGCATAGTGCATAAAAATCACCAACGAGCTTCATGGCATGGGTTTCCATGGCCGAGCAGCTGCATGCAAGCCTTACATCACCAAGCACATTGCCAAGTGTTGGTTGAAGTAATGTAAAGCACCCGTTTCCTTATACGTTTTTCAATCCAGATTCTTTCCATTTTAAAATTACCTACTATAGAAAATCTTGGTAAACTAGGGGTCAGTCTAAAAAGCCATCTCATAATTTTTCTATACTATTCGTTTATCCTTGAGTATCCCTCAATAATTAGCCCAAATTGCTGCTGGACTATAAAAAGGGCTTTGCCCACTTGATCCTTGCCTGAGCATTGTTGTATACCGAAGTTTGTCTTGCAAATGGTCTTCCAGTGTTTTTCAGTTCCCAGTGTTACCCGTTCCTGCTGCCTGTACCCTGTATCCCGTGCGATCGTATCTACAGTGAGTCAAGTCGTGTCTTCTGCTGCATCTACTAGCCATCTACAGTGAAAGTCAAGTTCTGTCTCCGCTACTGTCTACATTGTCTCAGGTACCCGTTCTGGACTATAGACATTGTTTTGTACCTCGTTGGCCAGCTGCTATCCCACTACACGGTCCACACCCCGTGCCGTGAGTACGCTCAGGCCATGGACCCCGCTGGCCAATTCAAGGGCCTGTCATCCTCCCAAGCCATGCAGGTGGACCTGCAGGATCTGCAAGCACGACAGGATCAACTCCTTGTGGCAGTAGGCTCCATGGCACAGCAGCTAGGGGTGCTAGCTACTTCCTTCACTGCTCCTATTCAAGATCCTCCGATCGACACCCCCCCCCCCCTCCCTGGCAGCTCCGGTTTGGATCCTCGGTTCTCACTGCCACCAAGGCTCAGAGGGATCTCAAGAGATTCGACAGGAGAGACGGCTTCCTAGACTGGCGCCCAACTTCCAGCAACCCCTCTTGCTGCCGCCTTCTGCTCCGCCCGAGGTTCCGATGCAGGTGGATCGGCTTAAAGAGGCTCTGTCACCACATTATAAGTGCCCTATCTTTTACATAATCTGATCTGCGCTGTAATGTAGATTACAGCAGTGTTTTTTTATTTAGAAAAACTATCAATTTTGACGGAGTTATGACCTATATTAGATTTATGCGAATGACTTTCTTAATGCCCAATTGGGTGTATTTTTACTTTTTACCAACTGGGCGTTATACAGAGGAGTGTATAACGCTGACCAATCAGCATCATCCACTTCTCATTGTTCCAGGTCAGCTTCTTTTAGTGCACAATCACACTGTAAAAATGGGCTGGAACAATGAGAAGTGCATGATGCTGATTGGTCAGCGTCATAAACTTCTCTTTACAACGCTCAGTTGGTAAAAAGTAAAAACACACCCAGTTGGTCATTAAGAAACTAATTAGCATTAATCTAAAGTTGTTCATAACACTGTTGTTATCTACATTACAGCGCCGATCAGACTATGTAGGAGACAGGACACTTATAATCTGGTGACAGACACAGCCTCATTTTTTCAATCTGACGTGTCACTTTATGTGGTAATAACTCTGGAATGCTTTTACCTATCCAAGCGATTCTGAGATTATTTTCTCGTGATTCTGAGATTATGTTAGTGAAAAAATTTGGTCGATAAATTCAATATTTATTTGTGAAAACACCAAAATTTAGAGCATTTTTCTAAATTCAAATGTATCTGCTCGTAAGACAGATAGTTATACCACACAAAATAGTGACTAGTTAGCATTTCCCATATGTCTACTTTATGTTTGCATCATTTTTTGAACATCCTTTTATTTTTCTAGGATGTTACAAGGCTTAGAACTTTAGCAGCAATTTCTCATATTTTCAAGAAAATGTGAAAAGGCTATTTTTTTTAGGGACCAGTTCAGTGATGAAGTAGCTTTGAGGGCCTTATATATTAGGAACCCCCACAAATCACCATTTTAAAAACTGCAGCCCTTAAAGTATTCAAAACAGCATTTAGAAAGTTTCTTAACCCTTTATGCGTGTCACAGGAATTAAAGCAAAGTGAAAGGGAAATTTGCAAATTTCATTTTTTTTTTTGCAGAAATTCCATTTAATCAATTTTTCCTGTAATACTGAAGGTTTTTACCAGAGAAACACAACTGAATATTTATTGACCTGATTCTGAAGTTTTTAGAAATATCCCACATGTGGCCCTAGTGTGCTACTGGACTGAAACCAAGGCCCCAGAAGAAAAGGAGCACCTAGTGGATTTTTGGGCCTTCCTTTTCTTAAATTATATTTCAGGCACCATGTCAGGTTATAAGAGGTCTTGTGGTGCAAAAATAAAGGAAACACCCCATTTTGGAAACCACCGCTTGAGGAATTCATCTAGGGGTGTAGTGAGCATTTTGACCCCACAGGTGTTTCATAGATTTCATTAGAATTGGGCAGTGAAAATGAAAAATTACATTATGAAATAAATGATGAAAAGCACCCCAACATTTTGTAAAGCAACTTCTCCAGACTACGGAAATACCCAACATGTGGTTATAAACGGCAGGACTTAGAAGGGACAGATTTTGCTGGTTTGATTTCTCTGCACCATGTCGCATTTGTAAAGCTCCTAAGGTACCAGTACATTGGAAACCCCCCAAAAGTGACTCCATTTAGGAAACTACACCCCTTGAGGAATTCAACTAGGGGTGTAGTGAGCATTTTGACCCCCCAGGTGTTTCATAGATTTCATTAGAATTAGGCAGTAAACATGAAAAATGTCATTTTTTTTCCACGAAGACGTAGCTTTAGGTCAAAATGTTTCATTTTCTCATCAAATAAAGGAGAAAAAGCACCCCAACATTTGTAAAGCAACTTCTCCAGAGTACGGAAATACCCCATATGTGATAATAAACCACTGTATGAATACACATCAGGGCTCAGAAGGGAAAGAGCGCCATTTGGCTTTTGGAGAGCAGATTTTGCTGGATTGGTTTTTCTGCGCCATGTCGCTTTTGCAAAGCCCCTTAGGGTATGTTCACACGAGGGCGTCCGTAACGGCTGAAATTACGGGGATGTTTCAGCCTGAAAACATCCCCGTAATTTCAGCCGTAACGGCATGTGCAGGCGCTTGAACGCCGCGTCCATTACGGCCGTAATTGGCGCTGCTATTCATTGGAGTCAATGAATAACGGCTCCAATTACGGCCAAAGAAGTGACAGGTCACTTCTTTGACGCGGGCGTCTATTTACGCGCCGTCTTTTGACAGCGGCGCGTAAATTACGCCTCGTGTGAACAGACAAACGTCTGCTCATTGCTTTCAATGGGCAGATGTTTGTCAGCGCCATTGAGGCGCTATTTTCGGACGTAATTTGGGGCAAAAACGCCCGAATTACGTCCGTAAATAGGCCGTGTGAACATACCCTTAGGTATCAGTACAGTGGAAACTACCCAAAAGTGACTCCATTTGGCAAACTACACCGCTTGAGGAATTCATCTAGGGGTGTAGTGAGCATTTTGACCCCACAGGTGTTTCATAGATTTCATTAGAATTGGGCAGTGAAAATGAAAAATTACATTATTTTCCAATAAGATGTAGCTTTACTTCCAAATTAAATTTTTTTTTCAACAAATAAATGATGAAAAGCACCCCAACATTTGTAAAGCAACTTCTCCAGAGTACGGAAATATCCAACATGTGGTCATAAACTGTTGTTTGGGCAAGCAGCAGGACTCAGAAGGGAAGGCACGCCATTTAGCTTTTGGAGTACAGATTTTGCTGGTTTGATTTCTCGGCACCATGTCGCATTTGTAAAGCTCTTAAGGTACCAGTACAGTGGAAAAAAATTGACTCCATTTGGCAAACTACACCCATTGAGGAATTCATCTAGGGGTGTAGTGAGCATTTTGACCCCACAGGTGTCTCATATTTTATTAGAAATGGGCAGTGAAAATTAAAAAAATTAAATTAGTTCAAAATGTTTCATTTTCTCAACAAATAAGGCTGGGTTCACACGACCTATTTTCAGACGTAAACGGGGCGTATTATGCCTCGTTTTACGTCTGAAAATAGGGCTACAATACGTCGGCAAACATCTGCCCATTCATTTGAATGGGTTTTGCCGACGTACTGTGCAGACGACCTGTAATTTGCGCGTCGTCGTTTCACAGCTGTCAAACGACGACGCGTAAAAATACAGCCTCGTCAAAAGAAGTGCAGGGCACTTCTTTCAGACGTAATTTGAGCCGTTCTTCATTGAACTCAATGAAGCACAGCTCAAAATTTACGGCTGTCAGAGAAGCCTCGCAAAATGCGAGGAGGAGCAATTACGGCTGAAACGAGGCAGCTATTTTCTCCTGAAAACAGTCTGTCATTTCAGCCGTAAAAGCCTGCTACCGTGTGCACATACCCTAAAGGAGAAAAAGCACTGTAACATTTGTAAAGCAACTTCTTCAGAGTAGGGAAATACCCCACACGTGGTCATAAACTGCTATTTGGACACACAGCAAGGCTCTAAAAGGAAGGAGTGCCATTTAGTATTTGGAGTGGAGATTTTATAAAATTTTGTTTTTTTTTACACCATGTTGCATTGAGCTATAGTACCAGTACAGTGGTACCCCCCGAAAAATTACCCCGTTTTGGAAACTAGATCCCTCAAATAATTTATCTAGGGGTGTAGTAAGCATTTTGACCGCACAAGTGTTTTGCAAAAATGAGTACACAATAGATGTTGCAGATTGAAAATTGCTGTTTTCCACAGATATGCCATTTCAGTGCCCAAGGTGTTGTGCCCAGCTTGTACCACCGTAGACACACATCCCATAAATTGTTAAGCGGGTTCTCCAGAATAAAGTAATACCCCATATTTCATCATAAATTGCCGTTTGGGCACACTGCCAGGCTCAGTTGAACCACCATTTGGCTTTTGAAGCGCAGATTTTGCTTGGTGATTTAGTGGTATTTTATCTTATAATGTGGAGGCATATGTAAACTGGGTGGAGTACATCAGGCTATATGTAAGCTGTGCGGAGTACATCAGGCTATATGTAAGCTGTGCGGAGTACATCAGGCTATATGTAAGCTGTGCGGAGTACATCAGGCTATATGTAAGCTGGGCGGAGTACATCAGGGTATATGTAAGCTGGGCGGAGTGTATCAGGGTATATGTAAACTGGGCGGAGTACATCAAGGTATATGTAAGCTGTGCAGAGTACATCAGGCTATATGTAAACTGTGCGGAGTACATCAAGCTATATATAAGCTGTGCGGAGTACATCAGGGTATATGTATGCTGGGCGGAGTACATCAGGGTATATGTAAACTGGGCGGAGTACATCAGGGTATATGTAAACTGGGCGGAGTACATCAAGGTATATGTAAGCTGCGCGGAGTACATCAAGGTATATGTAAGCTGCGCGGAGTACATCGGGCTATATGTAAGCTGCGCGGAGTACATCGGGCTATATGTAAGCTGCGCGGAGTACATCGGGCTATATGTAAGCTGCGCGGAGTACATCGGGCTATATGTAAGCTGCGCGGAGTACATCGGGCTATATGTAAGCTGCGCGGAGTACATCGGGCTATATGTAAGCTGCGCGGAGTACATCGGGCTATATGTAAGCTGCGCGGAGTACATCGGGCTATATGTAAGCTGCGCGGAGTACATCGGGCTATATGTAAGCTGCGCGGAGTACATCGGGCTATATGTAAGCTGCGCGGAGTACATCGGGCTATATGTAAGCTGCGCGGAGTACATCGGGCTATATGTAAGCTGCGCGGAGTACATCGGGCTATATGTAAGCTGCGCGGAGTACATCGGGCTATATGTAAGCTGCGCGGAGTACATCGGGCTATATGTAAGCTGGGCGGAGTACATCGGGCTATATGTAAGCTGGGCGGAGTACATCAGGGTACATGTAAGCTGGGCGGAGTACATCAGGGTACATGTAAGCTGGGCGGAGTACATCAGGGTACATGTAAACTGGGCGGAGTACATCAGGGTATAATAGTATGATGTAATAATGGGGAGAATGAATAATCCATGGATTGGTGTGGTACGCTTTGAACTAATCCTTCATTCACAGGCCGAGTTTTTGGGGTATTATATAATATATCTGAGCTCCGTTATTGCCTAATCTTTGACTTCTTCATTAGCCCTATAAGCCACACAAGGTCCTAAAGTTTCCTCATCTCCGCTGCATCTACAAGGTCCACCTGTGGGGTCCAGCAAATGACGATGTGGGGTATTTAGTGAAATTATACTGGACCTAAAAAATTAGTATGGGCCGTCATTTTGCATCATTGCGGTTTCATAATGTGTTATTTTTCCGGCGAGGGCGCGTTTTTTGTGGAACGAGCTGTCATTTTTATTGGTTCCATTTTGGGGTACATGCGATTTTTTTTTTTTTGATTTTTTTTTTTTTTTTTTAAATCACTTTACTCCATTTTTTGGGAGATGAGGAAACCAAAAAACACACATTGTAGCACATTTATTTATTTTTTTTCCGTTTTTTTTTTTTTTTACAGTGTTCACTGTGCAGTATAAACAACATGTTCATACGATTACAGCGACACCAAATTTATATCGTTTTTTTACGTTTCACAACGTTCCCACAATAAAAATACTCTTTTCTAAAAAAAAATCATGTTTGTGTCGCCATTTTCTGACAGCCATAACTTTTTTATTTTTTCGTTGATATCGCTGCGGGAGGGCTTGTTTTATGCGTCACGAACTGTAGTTTCTATTGGTACCATTTTGTGTTACTTGCAACTCTTCGATCACTCTTGAGACAAGATGACCCAAAAATAAAATGCTGTCATTGTTTTTTAGTAAAAAAATTTACGGTGTTCACCGTGCGGTAAAAATAATGTGACATTTTTATAGATCAGGCCGTTCCGAACGCGGCGATACCTATTATGTATAGTTTTTGTTTTTTTTCATGTTTTCATTTTTTTTCTAATAATTAAGGAGTTGATCAGGGAAACAGGGCGATTTTGTTTTTTATTATTTATTTATTTTTCTTTCACATTTTTTTTTACTTTTTCTTTTACACTGACCTGGGCACTTGAAAATCTGGTCTTCTGATCCCCGATACCACACACTGCACTAATGTAGTGCAGTGTATTTTAACTGTCATTCATCAACTGCCAGTTAGCGTATTAGGTCCTGCCTCTGGCAGGACCTAATAGGCTTCCGTACCTGGGCAACCGTCGCCACCCGCGTTGAAGGGGTTAAATGGCTGCGATCGGCGGTAACAGCCATCACAGCCATTGCAGCGGCATGTCAGCTGTGAATAACAGCTGACAGCCGCTGAAGATAAAGCGCGCACAGTTCCTGTGCTCGCTTTATCTGCAGGGCGTAACTGTACGCCCGTCTGTGGGAACTCACTTGGTTTCTGGATGTACAGTCACGCCCAATAGCGGGAAGGGGTTAAACTGTCAGTTCAAGAAAAACCGCGCAGGCGCTCCTCTGGACTTTGTTTATATTGCGGCCTTGCGTCTGTGTCCTCAGAAGCCAAAGAAACCCCAACGCCTGGGATTGGTTGGAGAGACCACCCTGGGCGATACAGCATTTAATAGAGAACTCTCCTTCAAACTGTTCATTCCTGTGAGCATCGTCGCTGGCTACAGACCTCATCCAGTCCCTGCCTACCTGGACTCTGGCTCCGCAGCCAATTTAATCTGCCAAGACTTTGTGGATCTTCTTCAGTTGCCCACTGTTCTGCTGGAAAGACCGTTGATCATTGCCTCGGTAGATGGACTGCCTTTGCCTGACCCAGTTTTGTCTGTGACCAAGCCGTTAAAGGGAATATATCACTAGAATTTTATTTATTTTTTTAAACAATTATTATTTAAGTGATTACACATTGTTTTAATGTTTTACATTTTTTCACAAGTCTGGAAATTCTATTAGATTCTAATTTATAACATTTCCATGTGCTGGCTACTAGAGGGAGCAGTTCCCAAAATTGCAGTATGGTCAATGTGGTAAAGCAACCTCATTGCTTTATGCTGCAAATTTGGGGTAGACACACTCCCTATAGTGTCCTCACACAATCCCCCCTCCTTTATTCTGGCTAGTGCCAGGAGAAGGAAGAGGTTGAATCTTCAAACCTCCTACACTGTGTGCCGCCATTTTCTGAGCGAATGCACAGTGTAGGAGGATTAGATACAGTGCTCAGCAGACAGTATAACACGAATATACACAAACATAAATTGCCTGCCGCCTCCGCTCCTATTCCTTGCGCCTTCACTTCCTTGAATATATGGCCGGAAGTCACGGCCGGAAGTCGTCATCTTACTGTCCTGCAGCGGCTTCCGGTCCACATGAAAATGGCGCCGGATTTCGCTCTGCGAACGAGCTTCATCTTGGTCTGTGTGGGAGCGGCACATGTGCCGTTCCCACACAGACAGCGTACGCTGCAGAGAATGGAACAGGTCCTGTTCGCATTCTCTATGGGGTTGTATGTGCCGTATTCCATCTCTGTATGTGTCGTTAATCGACACATACAGAGATGAAAAAAAAATGGCATTCCCTATAGAGAAGTAAAAGAAAGTAAAAAGTAGAACACGAGAACACAAATAACATTTATGTTCATATCATATTAAAAGCAATATGATAAAAAATAAATAAATTTCATGACACCTTCCCTTTAAGGCTCCAAGTTGAAGCTCTTCACTGAACTCATCTCCCTGTTTGTCCTACCCAAGTCCATCAACCCCGTGCTGCTGGGTTTGCCTTGGCTCCGTCTACACGCTTTAGTCCTGGATTGGAACTCTGAAGAGGTTCTCCAGTGGGGTCCCAAGAGTCTCGACCGCTGTCTGGTGCATGTTCATCCGCCTCAGTCTCCTCTGCATTAGTCACTGGCAGGGTTGCCCCCTTGTTACTCTCTGTTCTCAGATGTCTTCAACAAGAAGGAAGCAGAGACATTGCCAACACATCGAGCATATGATTGGCCTGTCGACTTGGTTCCTGATTCGTCCCCTCCTCGCAGTAGAGTATACCCTCTCTCCTTTCCAGAGACCCAGTCTATGTCAGCCTACATTAAGGAGAATCCAGAGAGGGGCTTCATATGTTAGTCCTCATCCCTGGCCGGAGCCGGGTTTTTCTTTGTCAAGAAGAAGGATGGATCCTCCGACCCTTCATTGACTACCGAGGCCTCAACCAGATCACGGTGAAGAACAGGTACCCATTGCCTTTGATTTCGGAACTCTTTGATTGCATACAGGGGGCGAAATTTTTTTCCAAGCTAGACCTGCGGGGAGCTTACAATCTAATCCGGATTCGCCAGGGTGACGAGTGGAAGACTGCATTTAATACACGTGATGGACACTACGAATATATGGTTATGCCCTTCGGCCTGTGTAACGCCCCCGCAGTGTTTCAAGAGTTTGTCAATGAAATTTTTCGTGATCTCATCTGTCTGTGTTGTGATGTATCTCGATGACATTTTCATTTTTTTTTTCCCCAGATCCTGTGACTCATCAGAGTCATGTCCGCCAGTTGTTGCTTCGATTAAGGGAGAATCAACTTTACGCCAAGTTGGAGAAGTGTGTGTTCGAAGAGAAGTCTCTACCCTTCCCTGGCTATATCCTCTCCGATCAGGTTCTCAAGTGGACCCTGAGAAGGTAAAGGCTGTCCTGGAATGGCCACGCCCCAAGGCTTAAGGGCCGGCCATACAACGCTTCCTGGGATTCGCCAACTTCTACTGACTGTGCATTCCCAAATTCTCTTCTGTGACAGCTCCCATCTCTACCCTCACTAAAAAGGGTATGAATGCCAAGGTATGGACTCCAGAGGCTGAAGTCACATTTAAAACCTTAAAGGGAATGTGTCGCTAGAAATTATTATTATTTTTTTCCAGTTAAACAATCATTATTTAAGTGATTACACATTGTGAAAAAATGAAAACAAGTCAGGAAATATTATAAATTAGATTCTAATTTATAACATTTCCATGTGCTGGTCACTAGAGGGAGCAGTTCCCAAAATTGCAGCATGGTTATGTGGTAAAGCAACCTCATTGCTCTATGCTGCAAATTTGGGGTAGACACACTCGCTCTAGTGTCCTCACACAATCCCCCCTCCCTTATTCTGGCTAGTGCCAGGAGAAGGAGGGGGTTGAATCTTCAAACCTCCTACACTGTGTGCCGCCATTTTCTGGGTGAATGCACAGTGTAGGAGGATTAGATACAGTGCTAAGCAGACAGTATAACACTAACATACACGAACATAATACACACATCACAAACATAACTTACCTGCTCCTGCCGCCTCCGCTCCTATTCCTTGCGCCTTCGCTTCCTTGAACATATGGCCGGAAGCCGTGGCTGTAAGTCGTCATCTGACTGTCGGGCAGCAGCTTCCGGTCCACATGAAAATGGCGCCGGATTTCACTCTGCTAACGAGCTTAGTTTTGGTCTGTGTGGGAGCGGCGCATGTGGCGTTCCCACACAGACGGCGTACGCTGTAGTGAATGGAACGGCTCCCGTTCGCATTCTCTATGGGGATGTATGTGCCGTATTCCATCTCTGTATGTGTTGTTAATCGACACATACAGAGATGAAAAAAAAAATGGCAGCCGCCATAGAGAAGTAAAAGTAAGAAAAAAGTAGAACACAAATAAAATTTATTTTAATATCACACTAAAAGCAATATGATAAAAAAATAAATATTTCATGACACCTTCCCTTTAAAAAAGGCCTTCACGTCAGCCTCTATTTTTCATCATCCTGATGTATCCCTACAGTTTTTGTTAGAGGTGGACGCCTCCTCTTAGGGCTGGTGCACTTTTGTTCCAGAGAGGTTCGAAAGGCAAGACGGTGGTATCTGGCTACTACTCCATTTTTTTTCTCCCGCAGAGCGCAACTACTCAATTGGGGATCGGGAGTGACTGGCCATCAAGCTGGCCCTGCAGGAGTGGAGACACCTACTAGAAGGCGCAGCTCATCCTATCCTGGTCTTCACAGACCACAAGAACCTGACCTATCTACAGACGGCTGAATCCTCGTCAAGCCAGGTGGTCGTTCTTTGCGCCGTTCCGGTTCGAACTCCACTGCCGACAAGAATGTGAGGGCCGATGCCTTGTCTAGGTCATTTGAAACAGAGGACACTGGAGTCCCCACAGAATAAATAAAGGAAGGGTCGATAATCTGTTAACCCTCTGCAAGTTAGGGACATTCCTCCGGGAAAGACTTTTTGTACGTCTGGCAGACAGAGGAATAATCTTTTGCTGGGGTCACAGTTCCAAGTGGGTAAGGTCACGAGGGTGTCCGTAAGACCCGAGACCTAATTACCCGTCAGTTCTGGTGGCCCACGCTGCCCAAAGACGTCATGGACTTTGGCTCCTCCTGTACAGTGTTTGCGCATCAAACCAAGTTGCCCACTCCAGACCAGCCGTTCTGCTCCAACCACTGCCTGTGCCCGATGCCCCCTGGCGGCATGTTGCTATGGGCTTTGTCACAGATCTGACTCTCTCTGCGGGATGCAGTGTGATCTGGGTGGTGGAGGATCATTTTTCTAAAATTGCTAATTTTGTTCCCCTGACTGGTCTGCCTTCTGCTGCTCGACTGGCTGACCTCTTCGTTCAACACATCTTCCGTCTGCACGCATGTCCTCTGCATATTGTCTCGGATCGAGGGGTCCAGTTCACCTCTGGAGTGGAGAGCACTCTGCGGCCTCCTCTGTGTAAAGTTGGACTTCTCCTCGGCTTATCATCCTCAGTCCAATGGACAAGTCGAAAGGGTTAACCAAATTTTGGAGAACTATCTGCGGCACTTTGTCTCCAGACGGCATGATGACTGGGTGCAGTTGCTCCTGTGAACTTAGTTCTCTTATAATAACCATACTAGTGAGTCCACCAACTCCAGTCCGTTCTTCATCGTCTACGGCCAACATCCTCGAATACCTCTGCCTGTCTCTACTATGTCTCAGGTGCCGGCAGCTGACTCTACCTTCAGGGACTTTATGCAGATATGGCAACAGACTCTATCTTCTATTCTGCAGGGGGTCGACTGCATGAAGAGAAAGGTAGACACTAGAAGACATGAACCCCCCCCCCCCCCCCCAGTTTTTTCCAGGTACAAAGGTCTGGCTGTCTTCCAGGAACATCCGGCTGAGGGTGCCGTCTAGCAAGTTTGCTCCCAGGTTCCTAGGACCCTTCGAGATTCTGCTACAGATCAAACCTGTGTCGTACAAGCTTCAACTGCCTCCTACCCTCAAGATCCCTAACTCCTTCCATGTCTCCTTGCTGAAGCCTGTGGTCCTGAACCGCTACTCCAGGACTCCTAGTTCCGCAGTGGCTCCTGTCGGTTCGTCTGGGACTTTCGAAGTGAGGGAGATCCTGGCCACCAAGAAAGTGGGAGGAAGGACGTTTTATTTGGTGGATTGTATGGGATTTAGTCCAGAGGAGAGGTCTTCGGAGCCAGAGGAGAACATTGATGCCCCTGTCCTCATCAAGAGATTTCTCTCCCCCTCTGGCCCCAAGAGGAGGAGGGATACTGTAACGTCTATGGCCCGGGGGCTGTCGTTCAGACACCTTCTGACGGCCATGGATATCTGCGTTCTCGGCGACATCTTCCTCCAGGGAGACGCCGGCACTCACTTCCGGGTTCTCGGACTGTTTCCAGCTGTTATCACTCAATGATTACCCCAAATGGCCGCTGGACTATAAAAAGGGCTCTGCCCACTTGATCCTTGCCTGAGAATTGTTGTGTACCTAAGTTTGTCTTGCAAATGGTCTCCCAGTGTTTTCCAGCTCCCAGTGTTACCCGTTCCTGCTGCCTGTACCCTGTATCCCGTGCTATCGTATCTACAGTGCGAGTCAAGTCTTGTCTTCCGCTGCATCTACTAGCCATCTACAGTGAAAGTCAAGTTCTGTCTCCGCTACTGTCTACATTGTCTCAGGTACCCGTTCTGGACTATAGACCTTGTTTTGTACCTAGTTGGCCAGCTGCTATCCCGCTACATGGTACGGCCCAGTGAGTCCACACCCCGCGCCGTGACAGGAATCATTTGTAAAAAGTATAAAATTGTGGATAAAATAGAAATTTTCAGTTATTTTTTTTTTTTCTCCAAACGGTTAGTGGCAGACCCTCCCCCCCCCCCTTTTTTTTTTTTTTGTGTTTTTAACAGTAGTAAAAAGGGGAAGAAAATGATTCTATAAATTATCTGCCTTGTATGTATAATACATGTGCCCAAACATTTGATCTGATCTTTTACCACTTGCATCTATTTCTTTGCTCTTTAGAAATCTGATCCCTGGCCAAAAATAACATTTCATTCTTATCTATGTTGATTTTAAATCCAGATAAAGATCCGCATAAATCCAGAGTATTTAAGACATTTGAAAGGTCTCTATCAATGTTGTCCAAAAACATCAATAAATTGTCAGCAAACGTTGCTGATTTTACTTCGCAATTATTAATCTTAATGCCGTTTTTATTGTACATGAATGAAAAACCTCTATACATAATTTGAAAAGAAGAGCAAACCACACACAGCCTTGTCTCCTTCCTCTAAACAGCCGATCTTCTTCTTGAAATACATTCTGGAATACTTATATGGGCATTTGCTTGCTCATACATAGCAGATATCATGTTTTAAAATTGACCCATAATTCCAAATTTAGTGAGTACTAGCTTGAACCAAAACCACGCCACCCCGTCAAATGCGATTTCATCATCGAAAATTATTATATCTGGCCTGGCTCAATCCAGGGCTGCCAATACCGTCCTTTTTATTTCTAACCAAATTTCTTCCTTTGCCAAATCCATTTTCTTGTTCCCCTATCAAATACAGTATGAATCGTGCTAGTCTAATAGCCATAATAAACAAGCGGCTTCCTCGTAGATAAAATTTATATAATTTCAGTAGTGGGGCTTGTATATCGGAAAGGAAGATTTAAAAAAATTGTTTGTACAATCATCCGGTCCTGAACTTTTTTCATTTTTATATTCTGTTGGAGCTTTTCAAGTATAAGCATATTTAATTCTTCAAATTGATGTCTGTTTTACCTGGATATGTTCAGTTGTTTCGTAATATTTTTTTCAAATGTATTGTCTACCTCCTGTGCTTCATAGAGCTCTGTATAATGTTCTACTAACATGATTGAAGGGGGGGGGGGACGGGGACTTTCAGCTTTAAAGAGGCTTTCACCAGTTTATAAGTGCCCTATCCTACATAATGTGATCAGCGCTGTAATGTAGATAACAAATGTTTTTTGTTTTGAAAAACGATCATTTTTGAGCAAGTTATGAACAATCTTAGATTTATGCTAATTAGTTCTTAATGACCAACTGGGCATTTTTTACATTTTTTACCAAGTGGGTGTAGTAAAGTGAAGTGTATGATGCTGACCAAGCAGTGACATACACTTCTCTTCATTCATGCACAGCTTGTTTCACTGCACAGCGTGATCTCGCGAGATCATGCTGTGACGGGACTTCCTCCCACAGGTCTTTCACCAGAGCGATGGAAGAGTCAACAGAGATCACCTCCAGCCACTGCAGATTCGGATAAACGTCCTGGCATGGCTGAAGGCGATGTCTGTCGGCTACTTACTCCGATCGCTCGTCCCCGTACATTATTATCATGTCGGCAGTCTATGAACGCTTGTCTGCCCGAAAATTACCTAGTGTAAAAGGGCCTTAAGCGTGTGTATCTGGATCTTTCCAGGTGTACACGCTAACCGTAGGAAAAAATTTATGTGAATGGGATCTCATGTGAATTTTACTTCGGGTCTCACTGTTCTCCTGCTGCTTATATACTGTACATTGTTTACTAGGAATGTACCATAAGTACCCTATCTTGGTATTTCTATTTATTTTATTTTTTTCAGTTTATTTAACCCCTTAAGGACGCAGCCTAGTTTTGGCCTTAAGGCTCAGAGCCCATTTTTCAAATCTGACATATTTCACTTTATGTGGTAATAACGTCGGAATGCTTAAACCTACCCAAGCGATTCTGAGATTGTTTTCTCGTGACACATTGGGCTTCATGTTCATGGTAAAATTTGGTCGATATATTCAGTGTTTATTGGTGAAAAATTGCAAAATGTAGAGAAAATTTTGAAAAAATTGCATTTTTCAGAATTTAAATGCATCTGCTTGTAAAACAGACGGTTATACCACCCAAAATAGTTACTAGTTCACATTTCCCATATGTCTACTTTAGATTGGCATCGTTTTTTGAACATTCTTTTATTTTTCTTGGACGTTACAAGGCTTAGAACATAAACAGCAATTTCTCATATTTTTAAGAAAATTTCAAAAGCCTTTTTTTTAAGGTACCTCTTGAGTTCTGAAGTGGCTTTGTGGGGCCTATGTATTAGAAACCCTGATAAAACACCCCATTTTAAAAACTAGACCCCTCAAAGTATTCAAAACAGCAGTTAGAAAGTTTTTTAACCCTTCAGCCATTTCACAGGAATTAAAGCAAAGTGGAGGTGAAATTTGCAAAATTCATTTTTCTTGAATTTTCTGAATTTCAATTTTATTCATTTTTTTTTCTGTAACACAGAAGGTTTTACCAGAGAAACACTACTAAATATGTATTGTCCAGATTCTGCAGTTTTTAGAAATGTCCCACATGTGGCCCTACTGCGCTCGTGGACTAAAACACAAGCCCTAGAAGCAAAGAAGCACCTAGTGCATTTTGAGTCCTCTTTTTTATTAGAATATATTTTAGGCAGCATGCCAGGTTTGAAGAGGTGTTGAGGTGTCAAAACAGTAGGAATCCCCCAATAGTGACCCCATTTTGGAAACTACACCCCTCAAGGAATTCATTTAGGGTTGTTGTTACCATTTTGACCGCACAGTTTTTTCACAGCACGTATTTGAATTGGGCTCTGAAATGAAAAAAATTTCATTTTTTCCAATAAAATGTCATTTGTGATCAAAATTTCTTATTTTCACAGGGAACAAAATACCCCATTTTGTTGCCCAATTTGTCCTTAGTGTGGCAATACCCCATTTGTGGTGATAAACTGCCGTTTGGGCCCATGGGAGGGCTCAGAAGGAAAGGAGCGCTATATGTTTGTTGGAGTCCAGATTTTGTTGGATTGGTTTTCGGGTGCCATGTCGCATTTGCAGAGCCTCAGAGGTATCAAAGCAATGGAAACCCACCAAGAGTGACCCCATTTTGGAAACTACACCCCTCAAGGAATTCATTTATGGTTGTTGTTAGCATTTTGACCACACAGTTTTTTCACAGCACCTATTTAAATTGGGCTGTGACATTAAAAAAATGAAATTTTTTCCAATAAGATGTAATTTTTTACCAAAATTTCTTATTTTCACAGGGAACAAAATACTCAATTTTGTTGCCCAATTTGTCCTTAGTGTGGCAATACCCCATTTGTGGTGATAAACTGCCGTTTGGGCCCATGGGAGGGCTCAGAAGGAAAGGAGCGCTGTGTGTTCTTTGGAGTACAGATTTTGCTGGATTGGTTTTCGGGTGCCATGTCGCATTTGCAGAGCCCCAGAGGTATCAAAGCAATGGAAACCCACCAGAAGTGACCCCATTTTGGAAACTACACCCCTCAAGGAATTCATTTATGGGTAATGTGACCATTTAGACTCCATAGTTTCTTCACAGAACTTATTTGAATTGGGCTGGGAATGAAAACAAAATTATTTTTTTCAAATAATATGTAGTTTTGGCTGAAAATTTCTTATTTTCACAAGAAACAAAATACCCCATTCTGTTGCGCAATTTGTTCTGAGTGCCGCAATACCCCATTTGTTGTGATAAACTGCCGTTTGGGCCCATGGGAGGGCTCAGAAGGAAAGGACCACCATTTGGCCTACTGGGGATTTTCTAGTGCGAAGTCATGTATGCAGAAGCCCCTGAGGTACCAGTACAGTTAAAACCCGCAAGAAGTGACCCCGTTTTAAAAACTACACCCTTAAGGCATTCATCTAGAGGTGTAGTGAGCATTTTGACCGGAGACCTACACCCCATAAACTGTAATGTGGGTTCTCCCGGGTATGGCAATACCCTACATGTGGCTGTTATCAGCTGCCTGGGCACACAGCAGGGCCCAGAGGGGACAGTCGAGGGGGGATAAGCTGTGTGGAGTGCATCAGGGTAAGTAAAATTGGGGTAAATTATAAACCAAGGGATGTATAATAAATTTTAAAACACTTTCATACAGAGCTCTGGTTATTCGGGACACGTGTCACATTGATATATTGTGTCATCCCTTATCGCCCTCTTTTATAGCAGACTTTGCACCTCTTTTGACTTTTTCCCTTCTTGCCAGTTTGGGGAACTTCTCCTGGAAAGTGTTGCCCTGGTACGATGCGTGTGGGCTCGCTTCCAGAAGTACTGGGTGCCCCCCCTTCTTGGTCCCTAAAGATTAGGTTCTTGATAATCACCTCTTGAAATTCCAGGAAAGTTCCCGTCTGGCCTGCACATCGACGTAGCATGTACGCATTGTACAATGCCATCTGTATGATGTGCCCGGCCAGCTTCTTATACCACACCGCATGGCGCTGTAGGGCTTCAGGGCTTGATCTTACAAGTCCATCCCTCCCATGTACCTATTGTAGTCCAGGATGCAGTCTGGTTTGGGGGTGGCCTTTCCTTCATATATCCTAAACCTGTAGGTATACCCTGATGCACTCTCACAGCTTATACATCTTCACGCCATACCTTGCCCTCTTACCCGGCAGGTACTGGCGGAATTGAACCCTCCCTTTAAAATGTACCAGGGACTCATCAATAGAAATACACTTCTCGGGGGTGTATGCTTGGGAAAACCGGGCACTGGAACGGTCTAATAGGGGTCTCCGTTTATACAAACGGTCAAAACTGGGGTCATCTCGGGGTGGGCACGGCTCATTATCAGTATAATGTAAGAAGCGAAGTATTGCCTCCATTTATTTATTTTTTTAGGTTCCAGTTCAGTTCTGAAGTTGCTTTGAGGGGCCCATATATTAGAAACCCCTATCAAATACCCCATTTTAGAAACTAGACCCCTCAAAGTATTCACAACAGCATTTAGAAAGTTTATGAACCCTTTAGGTGTTTCACAAAAATTTAGAGCAAAGTAGAGGTGAAATTTACATTTTTTTTTTTGTCAGAAAATCCTCTTTATACAATTTTTTTTTTATAACACAAAAGGATTTATCAGTGAAACGCAACTTAATACGTATTGCCCAGATTCTGCAGTTTTGAGAAATATCCCACATGTGGCCCTAGTGCAGTAATGGACTGAAGCGCCGGCCTCCGAAGCAAAGGAGCACTTAGTGGATTTTGAAGCCTCTTTTTTATTAGGCACCATGTCCGGTTTGAAGAGGTCTTGTGGTGCCAAAACATTGGGAACCCCCCAAAAGTGACCCCAATTTGGAAACTAGACCCCTTGAGGAATCCATTGTCGTTTTCTTGGGGTGCATGTAGCTTTTTGATCAGTTTTTATTCTATTTTTAGGTGGCGCGGTGACTAAAAAACAGCAATTGTACGATTGTTTTTTCTTTCTTTTTTTTTTACAGCGTTCACCGTTCGCTATAAATGACATATTCACTTTATTCTGCGGGGCGATACGATTACGGCGATACCAGATGTGCGTAGTGCAGTGTATTAGAACTGTCAGCTACTCACTGACAGCAAGCATAGTGGGTCCTGACGTTGTCAGGACCCACTAGGCTTCCGTCTATGGCATAGCCGGACGCCATTGTTTGGTGTCCGGTTGCCATAGTCACCATCGCCGGCCGCTATCTCGTAGCAGGCCGGCGATGGCAGCTTAACCCCTAAAAAGCCGCGATCTCTATAGAACGCGGCTTTTAAGGGGTTAATCAGCGGGGACACAGCGATCGGTCCCCGCTATAGGAGCTGTGACAGCTGCTGAACAAGACAGCAGCGTCACAGCTCCTGTATGTGTCGGGAGGACGGCCGAAACGGCCGTTACTCCCGAGACGTACTATTACGGCATGGAGCGCGAACGATACAGCTGCCATGACGTAATAGTACGTCAAGGAGCGGGAAGGGGTTAACAAAAATCTGAAAATCGAGATTCAAATCGAAAATCGAGATTTTTTTATTTGGGCAAAATCGCTCAGCCTTAGGTTAACCCCTCAACGGAAAGACAAACAACGGAACCGTGACAAACGGAAACCTTTAGCAACTTTTCTGTCACCATTGATATCAATGATGATTGGAACGGAAGAATCGTGATTGGAACGGAAGCTAAGGTTTCCATTTGCCTTTCTGTTGAGGGGTTAACCTGACGGAACGCCTCAAAGGAAGGGCAACTCTGATGTGAACACAGCCTTAAAGCCATTTTTTACATAGTCCCTTCAAAAGTAATTGGAAAAACATAATTATAAATATAAGAATTATTTTTAATATTTCACTGTAAATCCTTTGCCGTCAAAGACTGCCTGATATCTGAAACCCATAGACCAAATGCTGAATAATGGGAGCTGCATAACTAAAAGTTAATTTACATAACACAAACCACTTATTTTCTTTAAAAAAAAGTTTTCAAATAGAGCCTAACCTTATCCAGGTGATTGGCCGTAAAGTGGACCTATCTTATATCTTGACAGGACTTACCTGTTAATCTAATATCCATGGCTCCATAATAAACGAATGGGGGATAAAATATTTGTTACCTTGGGATGAAGGTCTTTTTGAGGCGATCATCCCACTTTGGCAGTAGTCCTGGGAAATTAATCGAAAGAAAAATTAAACTAAAATTAAGCACCGATAACCAACATCATCTTGCGCACTACATTTTTTTTTCTGTTATTTCCCGGTTTCAACTGCTTCCTGGTTTCCTGATTCAGGACGCAGATACAGTTGAATCCAATGGTGGAGCAGGGAGCCATCAACTCCTTGCTCCACCATTCACCATGTAATACCAGCCGTGAGCGGCTTAGCACAGACAGGCGCAATGCAGTAACTCCACTTGTGGGAAATTGAGCTCTATTGGGCCATTATACCGTGTGGAGGCAGCTATGGGGACATAAAAAAAAAAAAATGAACGCGTGCTTCTTTAACCCCTTCCTTCAAATGGACGGGACTATACGTCGGGATTGCAAGTGCTTTCCCGCAATACCACGTACAGTCACGTCCTGTAGATGAAACGGGTGCAGGAGCTGTGCTTGCTTCATCTTCAGCGGGTGTCTGCTGTAATATACAGCTGACCTCCCACTGCAATGTAGAAGACCATAGCATCTGCCGCATTTAAGTGGTTAACAGAGGGGGGGGCTTCCTCTATAAACCATCCCCCCCGCCAGCGCCGATGGTTGCTATGGCAATCAGGAAGCATAGCAGCCGTTGCTATGGTCGGCCAGGTACGGAAGCCTACTAGTTCCTGCCTACATTTTTTGACGGATGTTTTTTTTTAAAATAAAGTTATGTCTCTGAAAATGGCGACACTAAAACGTTATTTTAAAAAAAAATGAGTTTTTATTGTGGGAAAGTAGTAAACCGTAAAAAAAATTTAGATAAATTTGGTGTCGCTGTAATCGTATCGACCCACAGAATAAAGTTAACATGTTTGTTCTGCACAGTGAATTCTGTAAAAAAATAAATAAATAAAGTGCTAGAATTGCTGTTTTTTTGGTTTTCTCGTCTCCCAAAAATGTAATTGCTCTAAAAACAAACAAACGAATATATGGCAAAATGAAACCAATACAAATTAAAAGCTCATTCCACAAAAACCAAGCCCTCCTACAGCAGCTAAAACGTTATAACTCTCTGAATGCAATGATGCAAAATGATGGCCCAGACAATTTTTTTTTTAGGTCCAGTAGTTTTTCACTAAAAATCCTACATCATCGTTTTAAAGACCACACAGGTGGACCTCGTAGATGCAGCGGAGATGAGGACACTTTAGGTCTTTGTGCTGCCTATAGGGGTAGTGAAGAAGTCAAAGATTTGGCAATACTGGAGTGCAAATGTGTTGTACAATACCCCGGATTTACCACGTAGCCGTGTCCCATGGTACATAAAGCTGGCATCGTACAGATGGCATTGTATAATGATTACTTGTGCAGGTCAGTTGGGGACATTATTTCAGTTTTAACAGGTAATTATCAAGGCCCTAATATTTGGGAACCGGGGAGGGCCCAAGCACATCTGCCCCAAAATGTCATCCTCTCCACTGGAAGCAAGGCTGCCTTATTATAGAAGGGCAGCACTTTCCCAGTGAAGTTCTGCAAACAAGGGAACGACCCAAAAAAGTGCAGTGTTACAAAAAAGGTATAAGAAAGGACACCATTTATCCCCAAAAATCTGGCCTGTGCATAAAGGATTGGTTCAAGGCGTACAAAACCAATCCAAGGAGTATTAATTTTTTTTTTTATTCATTCACCCCATAATTATATCATCCCATTATGCTCTGATATACTCCGCACAGCTTACATACGTCTCCACATTATAAGCTGAAACACTTAGAGCCTTGCTGTATGTACAAATAGCCATTTATGACCACATATGGGGTACTACCTTATTTGGGAGAAGTTGCATAACAAATTTTGGGGTGTCTTTTCTCCTGTATTCCTTGTAAAAATGAAAAATGTTGAGCTAAAATGACATTGTTGGAAAAAATTTAATTTTATATTTTCATGACCAAATTTTTATGAAATCTATAAAACACCTGTGGGATCAAAATATTCACTACACCCCTAATTTAATTCCTTGAGGGATAAAGTCTCAAAAATTGGGTCACATCTGGGGAATTTCTACTGTACTGGTACCTCAGGAAGTTCTGCACATGTGACATGTCTCCCAGAAACCAATTCAGCAAAATATGCGCTCACAAAGACAAATGGTGCTCCTTCCCTTCTGAGCCCTACCGTGTGTCCAACCTGCAGTTTGCGATCACATATAGGGTATTGCTGTACTCGGGAGAAAATGCTTTACAAATGTTGGGGTGCTCTTCTCCTATAGTCCTTGTGAAAATGAAACATTTTGAGCTAAAACTACATCTTATTAGAATTTTTTTTCTTTCTATTTTTACGTCCTAATTCTAAAAAATTCAGCAAAAACCAGTGTGGTCAAAATGCTTACTACACTCCTAGATTAATTCCTTAAGGGTGTAGTTTACCAAATGGATACTCCTTTCAGGGGTTTTCACTGTACTGGTACCTCAGGGGTTCTCTAATTGCATCATGGCGCCCAGGAATCAATTCAGCAAAATCTGCGCTCCAAATGCCAAATGGTGCTCCTTCCCTTCTGAGCCCTGCCATGTATCCAAACAGCAGTTTATGACCACATATGGGATATTTCCATACGCCGGAGAAGTTGCTTAACAAATGTTGGGGTGCTTTTCCTCCTTTATTTGATGAGAAAATGTAAACATTTTAAACAAAAGCTACGTCTTATTGGAAAAAAAAATCATTTCATTTTCACTACCCAATTCTAATAATCTATGAAACCTGTGGGGTCAAAATGCTCACTACACCCCTAGATTAATTCCTTGTGAAGTGGAGTTTCCAAAATGGGGTCTTTTTTTTTTTTTTTTTTTAGGCGTTTCCTTTGTTTTGGCACCATAAGACCTTTTCTAACCTGACTAGGTGCCTAAAATAAATTCTAATAGAAAGAAGGCCCCAACATCCACTAGGTGATCTTTTGCTGCTGAGGAGGCCGGTGTTTCAGTCCACTAGCACACTAGGGCCACATGTGGGATATTTCTAAAATCTAGGCAATAAATATTAAGTTGTGTTTTTCTGTTAACACTTGCTGTGTTATAGAAAAAAATTATTAAAACACAATTTATGCAAATTACATTTATAAATTTCACCCCCATTGTGCTTCAATTCTCGTGAACTGCTTAAAGGGTTAAGAAACTTTCTAAATGCTGGCTTGAATACTTTGAGGGGTGTCGTTTTTAAAATGGGGTGTTTTATGTGGGTTTCCCAAAATATAGGCCCCTCAAGGCCACTTCAGAACTAAACTTTACCCCATAAATATAGGCTTTTGAAATTTTCTTGCAAATGTGAGAAATTGCTGCTAAACTTTTATAAGCCTTGTAACGTCCTAGAAAAATAAACTAATGTTCAAAAAAACGATGCAAACATAAAGTAGACACATGGGAAATGTTAATTAGTGACTATTTGGTGTGGTATTACAATCTGTTTTACAAGCTGAGGAAACAGCCAAAACTCTCTTTGTCGCTCTGATTCACTCTCGTCCTGACTACTGTAACTCATTATTAGTTGGTCTTCCACTCACTAAACTGTCCCCTCTCCAATCTATTCTCAATGCAGCAGCCAGGCTCATCTTTCTGACTAACTCCTACACCAACGCCTCTACCCTGTGCCAATCACTGCACGGGTTGCCCATCCCCTTCAGAATTAAATTCAAACTTATTACTCACCCACAAAGCTCTCCACAGTGCTGCACCAACTTACATCTCCTCCCTCATCTGTGAATAGATATTGCGTCCTCGCTGGAAGTGATGTCTATTTACGGTCAAGACACCTCAGTAACGTTATTGTTCGTGTATGTGGCTGCACATAGTGAACAATGCAGGATCGCTATGTGCAGAGTAAATGAATGGAGAAAAGTGTATGACGCTGATTGGTCAACATCATACACTTCTCTCCACAACGCCCGCTTGGTCAAAAGTAAAACACACCCAGTTGTCTATTAAGAAAGTCATTAGCATAAAGCTAAAATAGGTCATAAATTGGTGAAAATAGATAGAAAACGACTGTAATCTACATTACAGCGCCGATCACATTATGTACAAGATAGGGCACTTATAATGTGGTGACAGAGCCTCTTTAAGCCACTAAATATTTAAAAAAAAAATATGCATTATTGCTGAATCTACTTACAATAGTAAGGTCCTTAGCACACATTTTGATCAAAATATTAGAGCCCACCGGCCACGACAAGGCGACCTCTATGAGGTGGGAACCTGATTATCGTCTTGTCATCAAGTTTTGAGGGACAATAAATCCTATATACAGGGCATACATGCTGCATCATCTGGCACAAATTATGTATATCATCCCTTATAACTTACGACTGTACTCCCAAAATATATTGCACCAAAAAGAAGAACCAAGGAGTCTCTAAGTCAAAAATTACATAATCTTTTTATTAGACAATATTACACTGTTTACAAAAAACAAGTTTCTAAAAATGAATCACAAATAAAAGCATGGCCGCCACATGGGTCAATATACATCGAATATGGTCATATATGTAAAGACACATTACAGTATACCTCAAAGACAACAATGTAGGTAGTGTGATGTAAATAGGATGAGGTATACAGGCTACAGGTAACATGTTAAACTGCTTCAGGAAAACGGTAAGAGGGATGAGACTCCCATGTATGGAAAATGTAAAAGAGAACAGGACTGAGAAACAGACGAAGGCGGAAGCCGAAACGCGTTGGGGCTGGCCGCCATTCTTGGAGTCTCAGCTACATGGGTTAGTACTTTGATAGTGCTCCTTGGTTCAGTGTTTGCTGGTTCATGGTATTTGGGCTCTCTTATATATGCATGAACAACTCCCCGATATTTACACATATCTGAGCTTTCCTTTTTGGACATTATAACACGTTGTTTCTCAGTCCTGTTCTCTTTTACATTTTCCATACATGGGAGTCTCATCCCTCTTACCGTTTTCCTGAAGCAGTTTAACATGTTACCTGTAGCCTGTATACCTCATCCTATTTACATCACACTACCTACATTGTTGTCTTTGAGGTATACTGTAATGTGTCTTTACATATATGACCATATTCGATGTATATTGACCCATGTGGCGGCCATGCTTTTATTTGTGATTCATTTTTAGAAACTTGTTTTTTGTAAACAGTGTAATATTGTCTAATAAAAAGATTATGTAATTTTTGACTTAGAGACTCCTTGGTTCTTCTTTTTGGTGCAATAAGTTTTGAGGGACGTCCAGTTCTTGATAATGTCACTGTTGTGTCAAATGTAATCCACTTCTTGATGACCGTCTTCACTGTGTTCCATGGTATATCTAATGGCTTGAAAATTCTTTGAGACCGTTCTCCTACCTGATGCCTTTCAACAATCCGATCCCTTTGATGTGTTGTGAGCTCTATATCAACCTATATTTTATAATTTTATAATTCTACTATCTATATATCTATATATATATATATATATATATATATATATATATATACCAAAGACAGAGAACAAGTAACAGCACCAGGACTTCAGCGTTAGGGAGATGTTGGTTTATTCACCACCAGGTGGAAGAATGAGCAACGTTTCGGTTCACACCAGAACCTTTCTCAAGTTTGACAGGTCCGTTAGCGTACTGAACCGAAGAGCTAACCTTTATGGATCCTAGGTTGGATCCTTCTTGCGTGCAGGTTAGGACTCCCAAGTACGGCTTTGAGCCGAAAGCTGCAAGGACCCATTGGGAACCGGAAGCTCCATATATTTGGAGCTCCGGAAGTAACCTTGGCAGCGGCCGCTTCAGTGGAAGTGATCTCAATCTAACATGTCACTCAGGACGCGGTCGCATCTCGGGAGTAGCCCCATCACCGGAAATTACGTCCGACAACTTCAAGTTCGCGGCCATCTTGGAAGGCCGGGGAAAATTTAAAAACGCCCGTGTATAAAGGGACACTCACAGGTATGTGTTGGAGCTAATACCTCTAACGTGCATATATACAGTTTATATCCTACATCTTTTGATATTGGATTATACGCTCGGTGTGGTGATGGAACTACCCTGTTCTGATGGAATTCCAGATATGTCCCAGGGTCATGTGAGTCTCACCCTTGGGCTGGATTCACACAAGCACATTACGTCCGTAATGGACGGAACGTATTTCGGCCGCTAATCCCGGACCGAACACACTGCAGGGAGCCGGGCTCCCAGCATTATAGTTCTGTACGATGCTAGGAGTCCCTGCATCTGTCCCGTACTGAAAACATGATTACAGCAAACCGGTAGCAAACCGGTCCGGTTTCGAAACTGTTCACTGCTAAACAGTCGTGTTTTATATTCAATAAATCTTTTTTACCACCGATCACTATCCTATCCTTGAGGAAATTGGATTGTATGGATGACTACTCCGATCAGTAGCGCATAGAAGACACCCGTTTTTCTGCTTTTGCTTTTATTCCTTCACATTGAGACTTCATAGTTCAAGTTCTCAAACCGGGTCCTATGCTGCAACTCGATCCTGATACCTATATCGTGGAGGCTACCTATTTTGGGAATCTGCTACACTGGATGTTATGCTCCCAGCATAACCGCACCAAGTGAGCACTATCAGTACCTTGTTCACACGTGTGCTAATCACAGTGTCATGCACTATTGTGCGCTTTGTATTTTTTCTATCTCCTTTTACTCTGGTTAGACACACCAGCCGAATTGGTCAGGTTTGCGACCACAAATGGGGCTCTATCCAACGCTGCTAGAAGAGCATTGTGGCTCAAGATGTGGTCAGGGGACACAATCTAAAAATAAGCTTTGCACCATTCCCTTCACAGGATATTTGATGTTTGGGCCTCTCCTAGACAATATGTTGCAACAGATAGGAAGGGTTTTCCAGAAGAAAGACCTAAAAAGACTCCTAAATTTCATAAGTTTCGCCAACAACCGAACTACAGAGGTAAAGGAAAGTCGGCCGCTGGAGTTACCCCAAAGGTTGAAGAGGTCGGGGATATCTTCTCAACCCCAACAACTCATTCCAGCCCTCAAAGCAATGACGCCAGAAGCGTGGGAGGAAGTCTCCTACACTTTTATACCGAGTGGACCAGAATAACCAAGAACCCTTGGGTTCTACAAATTATCAGGGAAGGGTACAAAATAGTTACAAACAAAAAAACTATCCAGGACATATCAAGCACTCATAAGGGTATGAAATTGTTGTATGAAAATATATAATTTATTCATAGAAAAAGGAGGGAAATTCGCAAACCAATTCCCAAAAAAGATTACCTATACAATAAAGATAATACAATTTAAAAACTGCATGGCCAGGAAATACAATTGTTAGGACACAAAATAACGTACAGTTATATACGAATGACTGTATACAGCTGGGTGAAAATTTAATCACTTAGGGAAATGTATCCACATGTATATATAAAAAAATTACAATGTATAAATTGGTCAGAATACATATACCGCCATTCAGATAAGAGAAAGGTGAATATGCTGATCCTGGCTAAAATGCATAGATATTAGGCATATTATAAGAACCAAGATACAACCAACAGGATGAAATTGGCAATGAGCGTATAGGAAGTCTGTAATAGATATCATTATACTCATCTGTTGTTAGTTCATCAGGCCGAACTCCATCTAGTATCACTCTCGGAGCTTAGTATAGGTAAGTAGCAATATACATACGTTTTTAATAGGATTTTCCTAGTTCAAACCACAGCTCCAGATTGTTCAAGGAGTGGATCTCTCCCCTCCTTTCTCGTCCGTGACGAAGTGGATCAATTCCCAGGCTCAAAATACAAGTATGTAGTAAGTCAGTAACTGCATGCAAGTCAGGTACTTATAATGTAGACGCGCGGGTCAATATCCTTTGAGGATTGAATTCCGTTCCTTGTCCGTGACTGAGGTTTTTTCAATCTTAGGTACAAGGTCGTATAATAAAGACCAGTATAGTGGTTAACAAACAAAGCGTAGTTTGTGGCATGGAGCTTCAAACAACCACGCCGGAAGTATACGGTGTGAAGACGTCTCTCACCAACGTGCAATAGGCTAACGCGTTTCATCCCAGCTGGGACTTCATCCGAGCCGGTGAATCATGTTCACAGAAATACCTATTTTATATCGTAGGCATTTAAAGGTACATTACCTATTTAAATGTCCCAATCAATTACATACAAGGTAATATTTGGTATAGACATTTGATCGGAATTAGCAATATGCAGCCCTAATTAAAGAGGGATAGTCATCATGAACAAGATATAACAAAAATTATTGTATAGCTAGCAGGGTACAACATAGCCCTAATTCCTTTTATATAAAGAATATTACAAGAATACTGTAATCGTATTCCACTTAGTGAGGCATCACTCTCCCTGAAAAATAATAAGTAAAAAATAATGAATAAATAGCTAAAAAATAAATAAAGAAAATCAAATAAATATAAAATCCCAAGGCAAATAATATGGAGGTATATTCGGTTTCCTAATGAACCACAAAAATGTATTATTTGTCAAATTAGTCCATATCCTCCCTTAAATTATAGACTATAGAGCAATGGCGAAGCCTGTATTCCGCCTAAGGCAACGAAGGGGCAGAGGAAATAAATCCTTATGAATAATTCAATCAGAGGATTACTTATTAATAAAGCATGGCAAGGAATGGGGAGGTGCAAGTCCGCTCGATCGCTGGTATACAGCTGACCCAGTGGAGGACACACTTACCCACCCACATATCATAATGATTCCAAGAGATGGTTTGAGGAGAATCAAAGAATGTAGCTAGAAAAGGTTACCGGGTACTGCCATAGAGGGCAGGGAGCTAGTCAAAGGTCAAATATGGCCATCGACCGGGTCCCCACTCTCTCCACGGCAGAGCCCAAACCAATCCAGCGCATGTGATGAGTAGGGAAGAATCTGTTGTACGAAACTATGACCCCAAAAAAGGGACATATTGAGTTTAATCTCACTATTTTAATTTCCTAGGTGGAATCATTTATCGAATATGACAAGGAATGAGGGGGTGCAAGACCGCTCGATTGCTGGTACACAGCCAACCAAGCAGAGGTCGGATCCACCCACCCACATGCCAAAGTAACTCCAAGAGGTGGTTGGGAAAGGAGAAAAAAAGTATACCAAGTAATGGCTATCAGGGTCTGCTATAGAGGGAAGGGAGCAAGCCAGTGGCCAAATGTGACCATCAGCCGGGTCACCAGCCTCCACAGCAGAACCTAGGACCAATCCAGCGTGTTTGATATGGAGGGAAGGGACCATTGTACAAAACAATGACCCAATAGAGTCAAAGAAACATGTTAAACTTGATCTCATTATTAAGACCTCCAGGGGATAAAGTACCTAGAGTATAGATCCACATGGTCTCCATTTGGAGCAATAATTTAATTCTACCACCTCCCCTCCAATCTTCATGCAGCCGGTATATTCCCATAAATTGTAGGCCCTTTGGAGATTCTTGGTGATGGGACTTAAAATGGACTGCCAGTGGGTTCTTCATCTCACCCCTTTTATATCAGAAATATGTTCACTGATACATTTTTGTAATTCACGTTTTGTTTTGCCAATATACATCTTTCCACAAGGACATGTGATAGGGTACACTACCATGCTGGAGCGGCAATTAATAAACATAAGAATCCTGTAGTCCTTTATATGTTCCGAATCAGTGAATATATTTGTTTTGGATGCATACTTACAGAAGTTACAGGATCCACATTTGTACATCCCCTTAGGGCGACTATTTAGCCAAGATTCGTGTTCCTGTGTTTTCCTCTTAAATTCTGAATTTACTAAAAGATCTTTTAGTGTTGGTGCTTTTTTTGGGACCATACTAGGGGATTTACCTACTATAGACCCAATTTTTTTTATCCAGAGTCAAGTGTGACCAACTTGTTAACATAAGATTACGTAGTAAATCCCAGTGGGAACCTTATCTGGAGATGAACCTCTCTATCATCCATCTTTGGTTCACTCTTCCTATTTAACCCCTTCCCGCATTTTCACGTACAGTTACGTGATGGGAGCTGGTGTTTTCCCGCAATTCCACGTAACTTTACGTGAAGGAGATGGAGCTGGCTCAGGAGCTGAGCCAGCGACATCACTGCCGGGTGACATCTGTATGTTACAGCTGGCATCCTGAGGTATCGGCCAGGACCGGAGCTAGCCTCTGATCCGACCGATTAACCCCTCACATGCTGCGTTCAATAGAGATCGCAACATGTGAGGAGTTTATAGCCACTGGCACCCCAGCAACGTGATCGCTGGGTCGCCGGTGGCTGCAAAGGCTATCGGAGGCCTAATACTTACCTCCCGGTCTGCCAGCAACTAAATCCTCCTATGCCCTGTCGTCGGGGGGGGGGGCCCAAAAGGGTTCCGGTACCATCGGCAAGATGGCTCCGGCTCAGCTTCTGGCTCAGAATCTGAGCCGGCGTCATCAGCAGTGGGTATCCGCTGTATGTTACAGCGGACATCCCACTGTAAAGGCAGGACCCGGAGCTAGCTCCGATTCCTGCCATTAACCCCTTCGATGCAGCGATCCAATGCAATCGCTGCATCAAAGTGTTTTGTATGAAATCGGCAGCCTGCCATGCGATGGCGGCAAGGCTGGCGACTGCTACTATGGCAACAGGAGGCCTAACAATGGCTTCCTATCTGCCATTACGAAAGCCGATTAGGCGCCGTCCGGAGGCGGAGCGTGATCGTCTTGCTGTCAGTGAACAACTGACCGTTCTAATACATTGCACTACATAGGTAGTGCAATGTATTAGAACATCAAACAAACAAGTTGGAGCTTCAAGTCCTCTAGTGGGACTACAGAAAAGTGTAAAAATAAAAGCTGTCAAAAATACAATAAAAGTTTCAAGTAATAACACAATCGCCCTTTTTCCCTTATCAAGTCATTTATTATTGAAAAAAATAATAAAGCCATACATATTTGGTATCGCTGCGACCGTAACGACCTGAACTATAAAAATATTATGTTATTTATTCCGAACAGTGAACGCCGTAAAAAAATAAAAATAAAAATATTGACATCATTTCTCTTTTTTGGTCACTGTCTTCCAAAAATTGAAATAAAATGTGATCAAAAAGTCGCATGTACCCAAAAATGGTACCTGTAAAAACTATAACTCGTCTCGCAAAAAACAAGCCCTCATACAGCTCAGTCGACTAAAAAATTAAAACCGTTATGGCTCTCACAACTTGGCGACAGAAAAAATCCATTCTCTTTACCATAGTTATTTTATTGTGCAAAAAGTTGTAAAACATAAAGTGCTATAAATTAGGTATCACCGGAATCGTACTGACCTGCAGAATAAAGGTAACATGTAATTTATAATGCATGGTGAACGCTGTATAAAAAAAACTAAAAAAATATGCCAGAATTGCTGTTTTTTGGTCACCTTGCCTCCCAAAGAAAAAATGATAACAAGTGATGATAAAAAAGTCGTATGTACCCCAAAATGGTACCAATAAAAACTACAGCTCGTCCCGCAAAAAAAACAGCCTCATACCACTACGTCTATAAAAAAAATTAAATTAGTTAAGGTTCTTTTATGCCTTTATTTGTTGAGAAAATGAAAAATTTTGAGCTAAAGCTACGTCTTATTGGAAAAAAAGGATTCTTTTTTTTATCTTCACTGCCCAATTCTAATAAAATCTGTGGGTTCAAAATGCTCACTACACCCCTAGATGGATTCTTCAATGGGTGTAGTTTCCTAAATGGAGTAATTTTTTGGGCATTTTCACTGTTTTGGTCCCTTAGGGGATGTGCAAATGCAACATGGTCTCCGCAAACTATTCCTGCTAAATTTGAGCTTCAAAAGCCAAATGGCGCTCTTTCCCTTCTAAGCCCTGCCGTGTGTCCAAACAGCCGTTTATGACCACATGCAGGGTATTGTTTTACTCGGGAGAAATTGCTTTACAAATGTAGTGGTGTATTTTCTCCTTTAGTCCTTGTGGAAAATAGAAAAAAATTAGCTAAACCTATATTTTCTTTGAAAGAATGTTGATTTTAATTTTCATGGCCTACGTCCAATAATTTCTGCAAAAAACTTGCGGGGTCAAAATGCTCACTATGCCCCTAGATAATTTCCTTGAGGGGTGTAGTTTCCCAAATGGGGTCACTTTTGGGGGGCTTTCCACAGTTTTGGCACCGCAGGAGCCTTTCAAACCTGACATGGTGCCTAAAATATTTTCTAATAAAAAGGAGGCCCCAAAATCCTCTAGGTGCTCCTTTGTTTCTGAGGCCTGTGCTTCAGTCAATAAGTGCACTAGGGCCACATGTGGGACATTTCTAAAAACTGCAGAATCTGGGCAATAGATATTGAGTTGCGTTTCTCTGGTAAAACTTTCTGTGTTACGAAAAAAATAGATGAAAAATGAATTTCTGCCAAAAAAAAAAGAAATTTTAAAATTTCACATCTACTTTGCCTTAATTCCTGTGAAACGTCTAAAGGGTTAAGAAACTTTCTAAATGCTGTTTTTAATACTTTGAGGGGTAAAGTTTTTAAAATGGGGTGACTTATCGGGGGTTTCTAATATATAAGGCCCTAAAATCCGCTTCACAACTGAACTGGTCCCTGTAAAAATAGCCTTTTGAAATTTTCTTGAAAATGTGAGAAATTGCTGCTAAAGCTCTAAGCCTTGTAACGTCCTAGAAAATTAAAAGGATCTAAAGTAGACATATGTGTGATATTATTTAGCAACAATTTTGTGTGGTATTACTATCTGTCTTACAAGCAGATACATATAAATTTCGAAAAATGCAAATTTTTGCAATTTTTCGCTAAATTTTGGTGTTTTTCACAATTACATACAGAATTTATCGAGCACATTTTGCCAGTAACATAAAGTCCAATGTGTCACGAGAAAACAATCTCAGAATCGCTTGGATAGTTAAAAGCATTCTGAAGTTATTACCACATAAAGTGAAACATGTCAGATTTGAAAAAATTGGCTGTGTCCTGAAGGCCAAAACAGGCTGCGTCCTTAAGGGGTTAAGGTATCCTCCCTATTTGTTATTTGTTCTTAGGACCTTATTATAACCATATTTAATGGATTTCTTTGGGTATCCCCTCTTTTGGAACCGTTCAGACAAATCTAGGGCCTCTTCTTTAAAGTCCCCAAGTTTAGTACAGTTTCTATGAATTCGAAGGAACTGTTCAACTGGGATTCCCTTTATTTTGGAAAAGTGATGATGGCTACTGGCATTTAGCAAGGTATTGCCTGCCGTTGGTTTCCTATAAGTAGATTTAATCAACCTATTATTTTGTTTATGGATGTTAAGGTCCAAAAAACTGATCGTGGTTTTGCTATATGTAAAAGTGAGGTGTATATTTAAATTATTACAATTTAGATCCTCAATAAAGCTCTCCAGGGTATCAAGTACTCCTCTCCAACATAGTAATATGTCATCCATATATCTTAACCAGCTAGCTGCATACCTCTTGAAGAATGGATGGGCGCAAACTAGAAACTCCTCCCACCAGCCCAGATGTAGACAGGCATAGGAATGGGCACATGAAGCCCCATCTCTGCCCCGTGTATCTGACGATAGTATTTCCCATCAAAACAGAAGAAATTATGGTTAAGAACAAATCCCAACATTTCTATAATAAACTCATTCTGGTGGGCCCAATCAACACCCCTTTTCTCCAAGAAATATGCAGCAGCTTTAAGTCCAGCTTCATGTGGAATTGATGTATAACGAGACTACATCAAAGCCAACCAAAAGGAAATCACCTTCAACAGTCAAATGATCACTCTTCCTAAGAAGATCTCCTGTATCCAAAACAAATGAGGGGAGATTGCAGACAAAAGGTTGTAACTTTGCATCTACATACTTGCCAAGGTGATCCATAGGGCTCTCACAGCCTGAGGTAATAGGCCTCCCTGGTGGGCATTCCATAATTTTATGCACCTTGGGAAGTATGTAGATTGTGGGTGTACGTGGCTCCCTAACCTCTAAAACATCAAACTCCTTTTCGCTAATCAAGCCCTCATCAAGGGCAAAAAAAAGTTTTCTATTCAAGACTTGTTTTATATAGTCAATTGGATTTTCATGTAGGGAACAATAGCTTGTAGATTTAAGATGTTTTTGAATCTCATTGACATAGTATTCCTCCCTGAGGAGAAAACATTGCCAACTTTATCGCTAGGTTTGATGATTACATTCTTTAATTTTTGTAGATCTTTCAAGGATCTGCGCTCCTCTCGGGGAGGTTGTCCTCACTCAGGAAGGAAGACCAGTCAACAGCATCCAAATCCCTACTCATAGCTTCCATGAAAGCCTGAGTGTACAAAATAGAGTTCACCTCTCTTCCACCAGAGAAATTTCAACTAACCACGTACCAATCAAAAAATCTCCATCAATTTCTCATCTTGGACATCCAGAAACTTCTACAACTAAAGGCGATTGCTCCGGTACCCCACAACCAAACATTCAAGGGCCACTACTAAAAAATCTTCTTGGTCAAAAAACCAAATGGTTCTTACAGGACTATCATCAAATGATTATGTCTTCAAACTACAGAGAACTAAAAGCCGTACGGGAAACATTCTCAAAAGCTATGCCCATCATAAAAGGGATGCATGTAAGAGTACTATCAGACAACACAACTGCAGTATCCTCTGCCATCAGTGGGGGGGGGGGGGGGGGGGGGAGGGGACGACGACAAGGCATGCTCATCTTCAAGCCCTCTCTGCACAAATCTTTAATTGGGCAGAAGAGAATGTTCTGTCGGTTTCCACAGTCCACTTTAAAGTCTCCGAGAACAGCTGGCTTCCTGAGCCGGAAGAAAATAGATCCAGGGGAATGGTCCCTGAACAAGGAAGTTTTCTAGTCCCTAACCCAAAAATGGGGTTATCCTCAAGTGGATATATTCACCACAAGAAAAAAACAAAACAAAACTCCCAGGTAGCGGCACTCTTCGCCCGGAATCTCAAAACCCTTTGGGAGTAGATGCATAGTCCCAACCCTGGTACATGAATCTGGCCTATGCCTTTCCTCTATTCCAGTGGTATTAAGAAAAATCCAGGAGGGGGGCGCTGCTAGCAGCGGACCGGAGCAGTCTCATCCTCACAGAGCTCCTGACTCCATCGATTGAAGCCGGGGGAATCCGTCCCGCTGACTCATCCTAACGACTCACCGGTAGGAGCATCTCACTCCCTGAACCGCCCTACACAATTAGTGCCCTCTCTGGCCTCATTTGGCCTAAGAAAAAATTGCGGCCTAGCGTCGCGAGTGAAGCTGCGAACTTGTTTACAACCGGTGCGGCGGCCGCACCTCATCTACCCTCTCCCAACGTACTCACCGGAGTTTCCGTTCCTCGTACCGCTTCACCCTTGCTCGGGTGGTGTGGAGGGTGGGACATAGCTCTCCATCGATGCAACACATCGGCCGCAGCGTTTCCCCTGGTGGCCCTGTAACGTCACAAGTGGAGCAGCGTCCATCTCTGCTCCTCACTTTGGCACCCCCTATACAGCCACAGCTCTGCTGAGTCAGCAGTTCTTCTGGGCATCAGTCCAGCCTGTCAAGTTCCTTTGCTGCCCACACGAATTTAAAGAAACATTTATGAATTTAAAGGGACATTTACGAATTTACAGGGACGTCACCAGATTCCCTGTTTCTTCAATTGTACAAGTGAAAAGGGGTCTACGGCTCTCATCTTCATCACCAGGGCATAGCCCTAATTTTTTCAGGTCCACAGCTACAACTGGGACTACCTTACGCTTCATTGACTCTATATAGTTTACCACAACCAGACAACTATCTTGACCAATATGTAAGCATTGTTTGGCCTGATGAGGCAACTCTAGAGAGAACTTTCCGTGTGATCCTGACGTTCTATATCATAGTGAAAATAGGCCCTAAAGCGGTGGATCCAGGACCGCGTCCTCCTACCCAAACAACCAAAGCTGACGTGGACAAATTTCTTAAAAAAATAAGTAGGAAAACATTCTCAAGCTAAAATGTCCCCTCCAACATCCGAAATTCCTTCCTGGGGAGACTCCAGTTCCGATCAACAGAGTGAGGATGAAACAGCTAAGGAAGACAGAGACTTGCCAGTCTCGCGCTCCTTTATTAAGCGGATCCTGTCAAAAGCTCTTGAACCCGTAGCAAACAACCTGACGGAAATCAAGCAGGAACTGTCACACGTGGGGCACAGGGTGTCCCACTCAACTTTGGCCGATGCGTCCTCAGGCCTCACTACTTGTCTTCAACAACAGGAGGATCACATTAACAAACTGTACACTGTCCTTGAGGACCACGAAAATTGCGACAGGCGAAATTATTTGTGTATAAAAGGCCTACCGGAGGAGGTCGAGAATGCAGCACTCCCCACGGCATTGACCAAAATCTTCTTTAATCTCCTTGCTCCTACCGACCATGCGACCCTAACTATTAAAAGGGCTCACAGGTCATTGAGGCCCAAACCAAAACCCACTGACCCTCCGCGAGACCTCATTTGTAGAATTCTGAACTTTCCTATAAAGGACTGCATCATCCAAGCTAGTAGATCTTCCGAGGTTTGGATGTATGAAAATAAACAAATACACATTTTCCAAGACCTCACATCCTCAACCTTGAACAAAAGGAGACTACTAAAACCCTTCACAATAACCTTACAGCAAAGACAATTTCAATATCGTTGGCTCTTTCCTTTTGCTATTTCCGTCTCAGCTAATGGTAGACGACTGACTGCCAGAACCTCGATTGACATACGAGATCTCTGCAAAGAGCTGGATATCTCGCTGGACGAACAACCAGACTTAGAAGCAACACACACCGCTTCCTGCATACAACCGGTCCCAAAACCACCTTAATGGGAATTTTTCATGACCCCAAAAACTCAAAGAGCGAGATGTCATCTGCACAAGGCCCCTTCGGTGGGCCGCACACAGGACCCACCCTCAGCCTGAGTAGCTCACCCGGGGTAACTCTTGGGGACTTGTCCCTGAGGTCCAAAACCACTGTATCCTTTTGGACATTTTGTTTTTTTTTGCTGTCCACAAGTCTTCATAGATCACCAAGAACTGTTTATGATTCCACCTGCATTTCACTTCTTTTTTAGGAATGAACCTGGTCGCTTGATGATGCCGGAGTTGAACTTTCTTTTATTACAGGAGTTACCAGATCATCTCTGATATAGTTACCGTCCGTGAGATTTCAGTGTATACCGGAGCTTTGTGGACAACCTACTTAGATGTTTGGTTCACTTAAAATGTTACACTTATACTCAATAGTGATATTGCAATTATCGCTAATTGGCAACCCTTATATTATGTTCTAGGCTATGTTATAGATTTGTCGCAAGTGGTATATAGACTAATGTATTCCCATTCAGCCTGACTAGTTTAATCCTCTGAGTGAGGGATTCAAGTCGGTTATAGGTTTATATATCCAACAGTTAACGCTGGGACATGAGGTAATGTCCTTTCCTGACCACTTGCAGTATCTGATACTAGTCTAATAGTTGGTAATTGGTTTGCAAAACAGTTTTTTTTTGTTTTACCTAAACACATTGTAACATGACCTTGTTGTTGTCACGTATATCTTCTATGTTCTCCTCACACACTACCTATGACTCGCAACGTCATTTTGATGGTTATAACCATCTTTGCGCTGACTAGAAATTGTTTACTTTGCGCTGTTTGTTTGCTTTTGCAATCCGCAACCCACCCTTAAATGAGATACAGACGGGTACATCGCACCCATCGTCTTTTAATGCCCATGGATGACCACATACCATATTGGTCTCTAGTCACATACAATGTTAGAGGCCTTAATTCCCCGGTCAAGAGGTCGCAAGTACTGGACTTCCTGAAAAAAGCGAAAGCTGATATTCTCCTATTACAAGAAACACACTTCTTAGCCCACAAATCGGCAAGGTTTACTAATGCGTTCTATAATCAATGGTTCCACTCATGCTCCACAAATAAGAACTCTAGAAGTGTTGCTATAGCTATTTCCAAACATGTGCCATTCACACTACAAGACTCCCAGACAATGAGGGGCGATATGTTTTTATCAAGGGAATGCTCGCTGGGTCCATGGTCACTATTGGGAACTTATATGCACCAAATTCAGGTCAGGCCTCTTGGATACCCTCGGCTCTAGATACCGCCAGATCATTTGTAGAAGGCACCTTAATCTTAGGTGGGGATATAAACGTATCTTTAGATCCGCGTCTAGATCCATCCACAACTAAATCTACATTGACGAATAGAGCTCTATCTCGCATTAAAAACTCTCTCCATACCTACTCCCTTGTAGATGCCTGGCGTCACCTACACCCATCAGACAAGGATTACACTCATTTCTCCTCCCCACACAACTCATACAATAGACTTATTTCTTCCTTCCCCTATCCACAGTTTCTAACATTATCGAGTCCCGCATCCTTACATCTATACACTCTGATCATTCCCCACTGTTGTTGAGAACTACATTGGCTGCAAGACCCCTACACTTTAAAACATGGAAACTTAATGAAAGTCTCCAAACTTCTAAGGACTTCAAGGACCGCATCTCTAAAGCCATCACGACTTATTTTCAGACTAACACTATAGCCGACAGCTCTATCCCTATGATCTGGGAAGCCCACAAGGTGGTTATTAGGGGAGAACTGATCTCAATTGGCTCTTACCTTAACAAATCTAGGAAGCTTCAAATATCTGACTTGTACAAGGAAATACATGAGCTTGAACAATCCCACAAGAGACAACAAACTCCCGAGAGTCTTGATATTCTAATTGCTAAAAGACAAAAACTCAAAGACATACTGTACTCACAATCTGCCAAGTTCTATATGAGCTGGAAGAATCAGATTTTTGTACATGGGGATAAGGTCTCTAAACTAATGATCTCCCTGATAAAAAAAAAAGAGGAAGTCCAAGTCCTACATCCACTCACTTAAACTCCCCAGCGGCTCCAAAACTTGCGACACCATGGATATATCAGAAGAATTCCTGAAATATTACACATCTCTATATCAACTTTCGTCGCAAGAATCTCTTGAAGCAAGAGAAATACAGCGGCAAACTATTGATTCCTTCCTGTCGCATTTGCAACTGCCCCAACTATCCCCAACATTACAACTAACTCTAATTAAGCCATTTTCTGAGCAGGAACTCCAGTCTGTCCTGTCAAAGTGCCCCGCTGGAAAGAGCCCAGGCCTGGACGGTTTTTCCATTCAATATTATAAAAACTTTAAACGAGAGCTACTTCCCCACCTGCTTGCCCTATGCAACAATATTGAAAGGATCCTTGATCCCTAACCAAGCCCTAGAGGCACACATAACGCTTATACACAAAGAGGGTAAAGACCCAGAAATTTGCAGCAATTTTAGGCCCATTTCACTCCTTAATGTAGACCTAAAAGTATTTGCAAAATTACTGCCTCTCCGCCTCAATCCTCTTCTTCCAAAGTTGATCGCAGCTGAGCAGGTGGGTTTCGTACGTGGTAGAGAGGGCAGGGATAACTCCCTATGCATTCTACACTTGATGCAACTCACTAAAGAGAGACAACTCCCTTTGGCCCTATTAGGCACAGGCGCGGAAAAAGCCTACGACAGGATAGATTGGATTTTTATGGAAGAAACGTTAACAAGATTTAATATCCCCAAACTTTCCATGTTGCGCAACTACTGTGAGTTTTTACTTCCACTCATGGCTGACATATGTGCCATTTCCCAAACAATATCTGCCCCTACGATCTTCCTAAACCTGCCGATCAAAGGCATAACCCCTGATGCAAACCAACTGCTGATGTTTTTGCTGGCGGCGGCTAAATTATTAATCCCACCCTTATAGAGGTCCCCCAATGTTCCTACAGTACCCCAGTGGTTGAGGAAAATTTAACCAATCTTTCATGTCGAAGAAATAGCCACCATTGCCCATAGGTTTACGTTCCGCTTCACAAGAACTTGGCAACCTCGGCTAACCTATAGAGATACATCTCAATTTCGAGATCTCATTGCGGACTCCGAGTAGTTGTCCTAACTGCAACATGGGATTTTATTCCATTCTTCCTTATATTTACAATTGCTATGAACAAAGAGAATTTCTAGATTTACAGACTTGTCTGATATCCATTATATGGTCTCATTTTCTTTCTCCCTCCCCCTCCTCTACTTCACCCCTTTCTATCTCACTATGTACCCGAAGAATATCTTGCATATAGGACATTCTGTGTTTACAACAGAATGTTAATTGATCAAAAATTGTTCGTTTTATGCACCTTTTCGTTGCAATAATATTGATTTGTTTAAATTTCTTTATGAAAAGTTTTCAATAAAAAGAAAATTGAAAAAAAAAATAAAAATTAATCCAGGAGGAATTGACAATCATAATCATTTTTCCTTATTGGCCAAAGAGAAGCTGATTTCCTATCCTAAAGTACCTGGCATTGGAAGACCAGATCCTGCTCCCAGTCAAAAAGAACCTTTTCTCCAAAAGGTCCATGACTTTTTCAGGGAGTAGAGACTGAGGTGGTCATCATGGATCCTGAAAGACAGATCCTGAGGAACCATGGTCTGTCAGATGAAGCAATTTCAACTATTTTATTAAGCCACAAAGAAGTTACCTCAAATCTATCAAAAAATTTGGAAGAAATGTTCCTGGTATAGAGATCCAGGACCAGGCCACTTTTTTCCCCAAACATCACAAAAATCCTAGATTTTTTACAATCAGGATTAAAAAAAAAAAAAAAAAAAAAAAAGGGAGGCATAGCCCCTAGTTCCTTAAAAAATAAACAAATTTCAGTTCTAAGCAATTTTTTCAGTACTCCCCTAGCAGGAGATGTGGATCAGAAGATTCACACAAGCAATTTCTAAATTAAAACCTTCCCTAAAGAAATCGGTACCTGCCTGGGAATTGAATGTAGTTCTAACGGGTCTTTGTGATCCTCCTTTTGATCCCATCGACTCAATCGATATAAAAAAAAATTTAACGCTAAAATCTGCGTTTTTAGTAGCTATTACATCAGGAAGAAGGATTGGAGAAATCCAATTTTCTTTCGATCATAGAACCCTACCTAAAAATTTGAGAAAACAAGATCATTCTAAAGCTAGACCCTGCTTTTGTTCCAAAAGTGCCTACTGCATTCCAGAGACCAAGAAATAATTCTACCTTCCATTTGTCCAGATCCATTAGACCAACAAGAAGAAAAGTTCCATTGCTTGGATGTTAGACATACAGTACTTCAGTACCTTGATAAAACATCTTGGAGACCGGGTAAAAATCTATTTGTCTTATATGGTGGAAAGAAAGCCTCAAAAAGCTCTCTAGCAAGATGGGTGAAAAGGACTATACAAGAAGCCTACAAGTCCCAAGGACTCTGCGCACCCAAAGCCATAAAAGCCCATTCAACTTGAGCAGTTTTGGCATCTTGGGCAGAAAGAAGAGAAGCCTCTATGGACCAAATCTGCAGAGCTGCCACTTGGTCGAGCAATCATGTTTTGCAGACATTATAGGCTAGATGTTCTGTCAGATACGGATTTAAATTTGATGCAAAGTCCTCCAATCTGTAGTCCCGCCCTGAGCATTATAATTTGGTATTGCTCCTGTGGTGCTGCCATGAGGGATGTGCTGGAAAGTAGGAATTAGACCTACCGGTAATTGTATTTCCAGGAATCCAATCGGGACAGCACCCTTACATTCCCTCCCTTTAGTAAAATTCTGATTTGTGCAAGTAACATGTCAGTTATTATCCCTAGAAATAAAAATAGGGTTGCATCCATGCTGGTGTAGTACTCGAAAAACACTGGCAAGTGGGTGGTGGGAGGGGCCTTTTAACCTCTGTCTTCCTGTCCCTATAGAGGTCAAGAGGGCAACCTCCTGTGGTGCTGTCATGATGGATTCCTGGAAATACAATTACTGGTAGGTCTAATACCTACTTTTTTGGGAGGGAGGAACCGTTTACTATACTATTCCATCCTGAGGGATCCTGCTAAGAAAAAAAAAACAAAAAACGTATACCATGTGGTATGTTTCTTAACATGTGGCCTATATGTGATGGATGTATGGCATCCATCATAGGTATGTTAAACGTATACATTGAGGAGCTACTCCAGCGTCGAAGACCACGGGTAGAGCATTAAGTATCGCTAGGGGATTCCGGGCCTGGGAAAGCCCCTGATGTCACTGTCCATATATGAACAGTGATGTCAGGGGCTTGCCACTTCAGATTCCCCAACCAGAGCATCAGTAGTGCTGTGGCCAGGAACTCTAGCTGCTCCTGATGTCACTGTCCACATACGGACAGGCTGTCAGTGGCTCCTCCAGGAGCAGACTCCCTATCCAGAGCATTGGCAACGCTCTGGCTGGAGATTCAGTCATGTCAAACCTCTTAACGTAACTGTCCATATATGAGAGCTCTCCCAAGAGAGGAGTCCCTGGCCAGAGCACTTGTGATGCCCTGGCCAGGGACTCCGTAGTTGAAAGCCCCTGACATCACTGGTCCATATGTACAACGATGTCAGGTGCTTGTTTGGACACAGTGCTTTAAGTAGCACTGTACCCGGGGAGTTCACACAACATATCCCACGGTATGACTAAACAGTAGGATACGTCGCTACTCCTTCTGACGTATACCTCCGACAGAAGGATTAAAAACACAGTGGGAATAAGGTCTAATTCTAAAAAAAATAAGTCACCTGGAGGGTTCAGGTACATTTTAAGTTGAGAGAGAGTGGGAGACAAATTTACTACAACGGAAACTCCCATGTAAAACGTCAATACTAGTCAACAACCTATTAGTACTCCGGAAGGGATCACCCATGCTGCTTGGCAGATTTAATGACCGTATAAAATGAGTACCATATTTAAAAGACAACACAATGTCATTTATTCCATATATGAAAATGGACACAAGCGCCAACTAATAATAATTAAAAAAAACAAAAACAAAGCAAATAAAAACCCAAAAGGACGACTTTAACAAGACATAAAAATGAGATTCCTGCCATGTTGGCTGACATGCTCGCACAAATCTAAAACCAGCTCTGCCTTTCAGGGTGAAGACTAGGTGTAGGGCTGCGATGTGGAGCTCATCTTCAGCCGATAATGCTTTTGTTGTCAGATGACTTCAGTGGGTTGAAAAATAAAATAAACATCCTGCGTTTCCCGGTATGAGGTCTCCGTTCCTTGCAGGTGTTGGTATAGGGTTTAGCCCAGAGTCTCTAGGTGAACAGTGCAGCAGACAATTCCCTTATTAATACAACACATAAAGATTTCCGCTTCACTGTGTCATTGTACCATTTTTCTCATGCTTCACTTTCACAAATTCAGCCATGCTTGAAAAATATTTCTGGTTTGCTTCAGCCACCTTCTTCTCAGCCGCTTGTGGGTTAACAATCTCCAGACCCTGCAGGGATGTAATGCACAAGGTCAATAAAATAAAAAAAAGGCATACAGAATGTTTGTATAATGAACAACCATAATACCCCAACAAATTGGAGTATCCATTCTGCAGCATATGTTGGTTAAAATTGTAGAAGACATTGAATGGAGTTGTGCAGTACTTTTAAACACACTTCAGGGAGCCGGGCTCCAAGCGTCACAGTGATCTAACTATAGAGGGGTCCATAGCTCAGTGAAGTCCTACTCACTTAGTAGCACCTAGTGACAGGTTAAATACTTTAAAGGGGTTTTTGCATCAGGGACATTTATGACATATTCACAGCAAATGTTCATCTCTAGAACGGGGCCCCCTAAACTCCATTCTACCGCTCGTGCTCCCGCTGAAGCGTGTGATTACCAACCATGTTAAATTAAACCAGCGTAGTTTGCTGAGCTATGCCGTTTCCGTAACTCCCATAATAGTGAATGGCAGTTAAGGAAACAGCGCAGCAAACGAGCTACGCTGTTTCCGTAACTGCCATTTATTTCAATTGGACTTACGTAAACAGCATCGCGCAGCGAGCGACGCTGTTTTCTTCTTCTATGGTTGGAAATCACACGCTTCAGCAGGAACACAGATCAGTAGAACGGTTTTTAGGGGGCCCCGTTCTAGAAATATGTGCGGGTCCCAGAGGGGACATATCCTGCTAATGCGGTTGTCCTCATTGGGCACAAGAATAATAAAAACTAGTCTGCTTAAAGAACTGATCAAATAAAATATAAACTGGCATGAGAACAATCAGAGAGCCTCAAACAGATTAAGTATTATAGATCTTGGTGTAATTTTAATCCATAGTTATAGGTTGAAATCACACACTGTTTCAGGTTCATGTTTTCCATTTAAAGCAAACAAACTTCATGTGTGAATCCAGCCCTATTGTACTTCAATCAGCAGTGATACAACGTAGAACTGCTAGTAAAATCATTTTACGTTTCGGATGCCTGTAATGTTATAATGCTGTTACTGAGAAACTTCTAGGCAATGGGGCTTACCTGAAGGGGAGTGAAGGCAACACTGGATGCAGTACCCGAAGATCTGTCTCTTACTGTGGACTTTCCTCCATAAACCATACTCTGCTTCTGTAGTGTACGCTGTTAAAGACAACAGGTTTGGAGGAAATGGTGAATACATGGTACCTATAATAATAATAATAGTACTATATATTGCAGACAGAGATTCAATGATACAAGCACCTTTGCCATGCTATTGTCGATTCCAGCCTTTGACAGTTGGGATACAGAAATTAAAGCAGTATTCTAAACAAAACCGTTGACATTTTAGGGTATGTTCACACTGAGTTTTTTGCAGGCAGAAAATTATGCCTCAAAATTCCACATGGAATTTTGAGGCAGATTTTGATCTGCCTGCACGCCGTTTGCCTCGTTTTTCGCCCGAGGCCATTGAGCGCCACAGGCAAAAAACGCTGCGAAATAAGCTCTCTCTGCCTCTCATTGACGTCAACGGGAGGTCAGAGACGTAAACGCCCAAAGATGGGGAATGTCACATCTTTTCACTGCGAGACTTTCCGCTTGCGGGAAAAATCTGCCTCCGCCTCCCATTGAAAGTCAATGGGAGGCATTTTCGGCCGTTTTTGGCGTGTTTTCCGACTCGGTTTCCGCGTCGGAAATCTGTGTGAACTGGCCCTTAGGAAATCTTTGTTCACAAAAGTTCTATTTCTCTGCCACCTGCAATGCAACATAGAAAGTAGGAGCAGTACTGGCCCTAAAAGTTCTGGAGTCTTAGCAAAGGACTTGTATCACATTTCAACAGCAGAGAAGCAGGATTTGGACCATATATAAAGCAATATAGGAGCAGTATCACCTAATGAAACGTCCATTAACCATGTAGGTGGGAAGTCAAAGATACAATGCAGAACATTAGGAGAGGGGGAATAGAGGTATGTTACTCCATATAATACAGAAGACATTCAGTGGCTGTGAAAAGATAGGGGCAGAATGATTTGGACTTATTTTACATTCACAAATAAAAAAATTCTTGTATTGAGAAATAGTCTTTAAATCTAATTATACCAAATCTGACAGTAACACTAATAGAACGCCAATGTAAATACTCAATGCAGATCATCATGTATGTATATAGCATATATCAAATATATATAGCTGTGGTAAGATTGTATAGAATAGTCATTTACTACTCAGTTGTATAATTTATTAATACATTAGTCTATCAAGCCAAATGACCCACATCGAGCAGCTAATCAACCAGATTAGTGTATTTTCGGTTACCTGTAACGTTTTGGAGATTCTGGCCTTGGTTGCTTCATTAACCTGTGCTTGCCGTATTCTTCCACTTCCAGACTTCCCAAGGTGTCCTAAGCTGAAGCCCAAGTCTTCCTGATAAGCATCTTCTTCAATCTAACGATCAAAAATCATGTAAGCGTCTATTTCCCCTTTACTCAATACGTAGATCAAATGATATCATGGTCAACATGATATATATTTACCAAGTAAATTATTTTACAGATCTTAAAGTATGTACATATGAAGAGACTATACATAGCATCACAGGTTACTTATTTGAAGGGTACCTCTAATGATTACGCTGGCTGCGTCTCCCACCTGAAAGGTAAAATTGCCAGTGGGATAGAGGACTGTCTGGTTGCCTAGCCAAACATATACCATTGAAAGCCTCTTCTGCAGAACTTTTACTATTATAGCATGGCTGCCTAAGCTACAAAACAGACCGCTCTTTCACAGTCCCATAAACTTCTGGCAGGAGATGCAGTCGTCATCAGGGGTAACCTTCAATATGAACAGGAACTGACAAAAGCAGGGTTGGGTGGAAGTGCAGACCTCCCCAAAACTCATCCTATTGGCCTGTTTGCGGATTTCTGTCAGTCCAAGTCGTTCTTTCATTTTGCGGTACCTAAGGGGAAAAAACAAAAACCCAATCTTTAAAAGGAAGAAAAACTTAAGAAAAAAAAGCTTAAGTACTAAGGAAAATAAATCCTTACCTACGGCCCCCACGTTTCTTTCTCTGTCCATCAAGTGGTGCTGGCAGAGGTTTCACCTGCTTGACTGGGGGAGGTTCCTGCCACTTATCAAACTTCCTTTCAATCTCTTCTTTTAGGTCATAGCCAACCTGTGATGTGAAAAGTCAAAAGTAGTCGAATTCCACAAAAAAAACACACATTTAAAAACACAAATAGAGAGGAAAAAAAGAAACCGATGCTGCACATGCAGGTGGCACCACGGCCTGAACCATACAGCTAGTTACCAACTATAAACACTGGACGGTTCCAGCAATACAAGTATCACCCGTTGTACCCTCTCTGTGTATTTTCAGGACATACACAGAAGAGAGAATGGAGTACTCACTGTAAAATCCTTCTCGTAGAGTTTATTCGGCGACAGACCGTGGGTGTAGGCTGCTGCCACTAGGCGGTGACACTAATCATTAATAGTGTTAACTCCTCCTACACAGGCTATACCCCACCTGAAGACACTGAGCTAATCCGTTTGTATACAAGCAGTAGGAAAAAACAGGATAAGCCACAGAAGGTAAGCACGAACAGAACAAAACTCGTGGTGCCAAATGTAACGACTCAAAGGGGCAAGGAGGAGGCGACTGAAAAAAAAAAAAAAAAAAAAAGGAGTATGTAGTCTCAGAAGTGGACGTCAGGAAACATTGGACGTAAAGCACAATGTGGAAAATCACATTTTTCGAGTCCAGACCTGTGTCACCAAGGTGACGTATGTTCTCAGCAGTAATTGGCCTGAAGATCCTTGGGAGAAGTGGCAAGAGAGAAAATGTACATGCAAGACACCAGCCATGGTCCAGATGTCGTCTGCTGAAGAAGACCGCTATCCAGTAGACCCCTACTGGAACTACAGATAGAGCTCTTAGATCACTTTAGAAATGTGGGCACTGCTGAGTGGTAGGTCAACTTGATGGTTCAAAAAGGCGACCATGTTGGCCTGTACCAGGATATTGTCCAAGCATGGTATGATGCACAATGTGACCCAGGGAGAGTAGATACAACCCTAATGGAGGAGGCCGCGGGGAGAGAAATAAAATAAAAAATACGCTACTGGCAGACTTGGAGCTGCAGGTCAGAACCAGGGCAGAGGCCGGCTCGTGTAGTTAGTCATACTAACATAATCCGGTTTACTCACCCAATTTTAACCCGCTTTGCTTTGGCTCCCCCATATTAAGAGCAGGGTCACCCCTTCAGCGTCTTTACACCCTGCTGGGAGAGTACGCTGGAAGGGAGGAGCAGGCAGGACCACTGCAAACCCCATGGCTGGCGGCAACAGAGTCGTCAGACTGCTCTATTTCACTTTGCCTTTCTTGGCGAAGGGAGTTAGTGTGAAAAAACACAGCACTGTTCACCCTCTCCCACTCCATCTAGTGGAGAAAAAAATATATAGAAGAACCGCAAAAGCAGGATGGTTTGTCTCCTACAGACACTAAGCGAAAACGGATTAGCTCAGTGTCTGCAGGAGGGGTACATCCTGTGTAGGAGGAGCTAACACTTAAAGGGGTTGTGCCACGACAGCCTTTACTCCCAAACTGCAAATAATGGTCACGAGAAATGTATATATATTATATAAATATTGAGCAGACGTACCTTTTTTCATACATTATCCATACAAGGCACGCCTGATGGCACTAGGGAAGCTGTTTCCTACAAGCCCCATAATGCCTTGCGTGGGCCTCCTCCTGTTTGGTTCCTGCTGTTCCTAAAACACGCATAGATATGTAGTATAATATTGCCGTGTGTATAGCAGTGGCCAGCACACTACTGTTAAATTTCTTGTTTGCAGCCCAATCTAAATCATAGAACCTCCTTTTATTCACACCAGGGAACGGCGCTCTCATTTGGATAAACGCACTGTGTCTATGTAGGAGACAGCAACGCCTGACTTACGGCCCCCACCGTCATTTTCTACCAACGTACAGGCAGCCTCCCAGCGTGCTTCTTTTCCTAGTGCCAGGCAGCTTCTTGCTACGGAGCACGATCAGCATTCCAGGCAGTAGGAAAGCCAAGTAGAAGAAACCAGCTAACACTGAATATCAGTGCGTCGGGATTGCTGAGATCCAGCTGATCAGTGAGATTTACTGCACATGCACATCTTGACACAGCCTCACTGCAAAGACCCGTTGATGAGGAACAGCCAATCACAGCTTAGAAGTACATTAACTGGTGATGGCAAAAAAAAAAAAAAAAAAAGTTTAAAAAGCTTCCATTGGGGAAAATTATTAGCGTCATGAAAGGAATTATTTAATCAGTGCTTGCCTTGGTGGCACAACCCCTTTAAAGCTTAGTGTTGCCACCTAGTGGCAGCAGCTTATACCATTGGTCTGGGTCCTCCGATGACACGAAGAAGAAAAACTAACAGTAAATTAGTTGATATATATCAGGTATACTATTACATTAGCTTAAAAATAGTTTGAAAAGTTAGTGTCGATTTAAAAGACTAACCTTTCCGTCAGGATTCTCATGAAAGCCGTCCACTCGCGAAGCCAAGGTGCACTTTGCAGCAACCAATCGTGCGGCCTTTCGATGCAAGTCCTAGAATGGTATAAATATAAAAATGGTCGTGCCCAACATCACTACAATTTTACCACAAAAAGATGAATCCCTCCATTGCTTACCGAAGGTAATGTCTGGACAATGTCACTATAATAGATATAACCTGTGTGAGGCAGGACAGAAGTGCTAGAAAAGCCAGATAAGGTTTTCCTCTGAGCTCCCAAGAGCATGACATTGCAGGCCGGCATCTTGGAGAGGTTTGTAAGACCACCAGCAACACCTGAAAAAAAACAAAAAACAACAAAGTTACTGATGATGGAAGACCTACGATAATAAAATGCAGATTATCCATTCTACGTGGACTGATTAGTGCACAACTCTCAAACTTCTAGAAATGTATGCATGGATGACAGTTTGGAAAAGTAGAACAGGAAGGGAAAAAATAAAAAAAAAAAAAATCATGTTCACACAATTACCCATTATTTTGGCTGCAGTTGAGGCCCCAACAATGATGGAGAGATTGGGAGCAATGAAGGACATACGAGACTCCACATACTCATAGATTCTGTGTTTCGACTGGTTCAGTTCCAGCGCCATGTCACATGCTTCCTCAATGCGATCTAATTCCTCATTGGTCAGCTGCTGTCTGGATATAAACCAAATACCAGCACAGTGATTAGGAAATACAGACCAAGCGTAGGGATACATACAGCACTGCACTAGTATGGACTTACCCCTGTGTAGTGGAGGCCGTTACACTGACAACCATGATGGTTGCATTGGTCAGAATTTGCTGCAGATTCTCATTATTCTTACATTTATCCAGATTGTTTCCCAACTCCTGCAAAGTAATAGTTAAACAGCTTTATATAGGATGAATAGTCACCGCTCAGACACCATTATCCCCATCCCGGAGTACTGACAACAGTATAAATACATTCACATCAATGACATGTATCTACTTAGGCCCCATGCACCCAGAGCCTGTGACAGTCCTGCATGGCCTCCGTGTGCTGCTGTGCCATGCTCTGGTGTTTGCCATATGTACGGAGCTTTCCCCCCATAGAAGCAAGAAATCTGGAGATACAGCACTTAATGTAGCAGGCCACAATTCTGACAATCTGGCAGATTTGTATGGAATCCAACAGGAAAATACTCTATGCCTCCGTATAAAATAGAAGGCATACGAAGGGACAGTAAAGGCCTCAAGCACTAGAATGGGAGCCGTACCAAAGCCTTTAGAAATGGGGCCTTCATTTATAACAACCTGTAGATAGGACCATAAATCACGGCTTTCATTGTATCTAGCTGCTACATATATGCCCACCCTAAAAAGTTTGTGAAACTATGCTTGTATGTAAAAGGGGTTAACCGATGCTTTAAAATTGATGGCCTATCCGTACGTTTAGTAGCAGCTGCGCCTGGTATTACAGCACACTAGAGCTTCGTCCCATTCAAGTGAATAGTACTGAGCTGCAATGCCAGACACAGCCGCCACTGAAAGTATGGATCTGTGCCTGGCAAACAATAAAAGTGGACGCAGCGCTCGCCGTAGCCCCTTCAAACAGCTGGTCGTTGGATTCCGAGAATCTGACCCCCACCCAACTAATATTAATGGCCCATCCGAAGAATGGGCCATCAATTTTGAAGAACAGGATCACCCCCTTTAATAAACTGCATACGGAGCAATATGAAAAAAAGTTTATCATCTGTATTGATAATGCCGGGAATACAAATTCCCTATAGCCTAATGATAGCTTATTAGCAGCAGACAGACTATTGTATTACAGCCTGCACCTGCCGTGCCACAGGCAGAAAAAAAAAAAAAACACCGACGGCTTGTACTCCACCAACAGAACAAATCAAAATACATTTTATTATCATAAGCTAAGCAATAATAAACGACATTAAAGCATACAAGTAAAAGACAGGCCTGTTGAAAGCCAAAAATACGGGCCTGCTCTTGGTTATTATATTACACTATATAAGGCCGTATAAAAGAAAGCAAGTGGACCTCAAATACCTGCAATATTTTGCTCCTTCACTTCACACAATTCAAACCCCTTCCCCACTTACCTTTACGGTTCTTATATAGTCCAAGGCATTTGGAACCAGGGACTCCAGCTCAGGAAACCTCTTTGAATACTTGTCTCTGATAAACTTGTGGATTATATCTGGAGAAAAAAAAAAAACTAAAATTAAAAAAAAAAAAAAAAAACAGAAAAAAAACAAAATAGCTTACAATATTAGAAGTGTCATATTTATTATAAATAAGAGTTTTGCAAAACCCAACAGCTTAGCAAACATACTTATTGGCTGCTTTTCATTGTATTGAAACAATTAATAAAATCTACAGATGCTCAGAAGTGCCAGCAATTAACCACGTTACCAAAAATGTCTGAAGTTTTTCTTTTCTACCTTAAAAGTGAGCGTCCATCTTTGAACACAATTTTTTTCTTTTTAAAGCTGCCACTTGGAGCATGGGAGCTTACGGCATCCGGTCTTATTATGGAGTTCACTGTATAAACGGTATAGAATAAGTTCCTTGAGTGGCGGCTGCAGGTTGTCAGTGGTATATTTTAGAGGGGTATTCCCATCTCGAACATTTGTGGCATATCCACAGAATAAGCCATAAATATCCGATAGACACAGGTCCTACTTCTGGGACCCGCATCTCTCTTTAGAATGGGATATCCTGACCCTGTCCTAACTTCTTCCCGTGATCCTGAGTTATGCAGTTTCTACAACGTCTATGAGAGTCAGGGAAACAGCACAGCTCAGCTGATTCCGTACTCCCGGTCACCACGTAACTCAGTGGCCAGAGTCCATCATTAGACGGTAGGACAGAGGTCCTGATACCCCGTTCTAAAGACAGATACAGGTCCCAGAAGTAGGATCAGTAGATCTAGCGGACATTTAAGCCATTCTGTGGATGTGCCATAAATGTCAGAGATGGAAATACCCCTTTAAATCAATGTCTATGCAAGGGATTTCTTGCTCTATCAAAAATTTTTTTTAGCTCTTAATGCTATTAAGAAATAGAGAAATGGATTGGAATCGATTACGTAGTCCTTCCGACCTCTCAATAAAATATGGATCTTGTTCTTTTCTCTCAATTGGTTATCACTTTTCAAATGTTCTGTCCCTTCATTGCTTGAGAATATTTTAAGGAGCTTCTTGGTTGACCGAAACAAAAATGTTCCTGTGCAACATCCAGGCATTCATTTAGGACGTACAATAGTCAGGAACACTATACAATGTCCCGTCTTGCTGTGGTCTCTGCCCCATTGAGGTCAAAACACATTTTTCTAACCTCCCACCAGTAATTGTTATTTTGCCTTTATACCATAATATTATTTCTCAAAATTAAAATACTCCAAGACACAGAAAAGGAGAGTTAACCCCTCCATAAAATAGTGTTTCACCCTAAGAAACTTACTCAATTCATTTTCTATCTCCACAGTCAAATTGTTTGCATCAACGATCACTTTATACTCCGGAGCCGCTTCCACAGGTCCCATAACTGCAATCCAGCAAATAAATCATTAATACAAAAGTTAAAAAGAGAAGCTCAATATAAGAATGCAATACACAGATAAAGACAATATGCTGGGAGTCACTGCAGATAGCGGACACCCACAGGTTAACAGGAGCTGGCACATCATATCATTGTGGCAGACTCATGCCAAACGCAGGGTCAGCATATAATACTACATATTCCTCTGAAAATATCCACTGTTCCCTGGGTGTTTTAGAAGTTGGACCCATATAGATCATTTGATTGTTGGGCAAAAATATAGAATCTTCATAAAAACAGGGAGCACACATTTCACATGACATTTTGCACACGTTTGCCTTAAATGCTATGTACACCTTTGAAATATAAATTTTTACTAAAAAAAAAAAATGTCAGTGCTGCCGACCTGACGAATTCAGCTGCTTTGTATACGGGATATAGTGGTTATGGATACCTCCCTTTATCCGCATGAGATGACCAAACAGCTTAATGACATTGATGTGTATGCTGTGTTGCCATGTGATCCTAAATTTACGTATTTACGTGAATTGGAGACCCTGATTACCAATGCATTTAAAAATAAAATCATTGATAGAAATCTATGTGAATTTTTACAAGTTAAATTCCCTGTTACCCCTGTTCTCTATCTCCTACCTAAAATACATAAAGATTCCACTCGGCCCCCTGGACGTCCTATAGTATCAGGGAGCGACTCCTTATTTGTCCCATCAGCCATATTCATTGATAAAATTCTCAGGCAGTTTGCCATTGGTGCAGACTCCCACATCAGGGATACCTCGGACTTCCTGGTCAGAATTCAGGATCTTTCGATCCCTGACCGGTCGGTCTTGGTTACCCTTGATGTGGGAAGCCTGTATACCTCAATCGCCCATCAGGAGGGCATTGATGCCTCACTTTCTTATCTAGAAAGTTCAGGCTTTTCTGTGGACAAAATTGGGTTCATTGGATCGCTATTGGAATTTATTCTTACAAAGAATTATTTTTTGGTGGGGGATAAATTTTATTTGCAGAAAAGAGGGACGGCTATGGGGTCGAACATGGCCCCGACCTACGCAAATATTTTTATACGTCAGATGGAGGAGGACCTTATATATGTGTCCCACCACTTCAGTCAGGTACTGCGGTGGTGGCGATACATAGATGATGTCTTCCTCATCTGGACGGGTTCCATTAGTGAACTGCAGGAATTTTTTGGATTTCTCAATGGTTTAAAACCCATGATTAAATTTACTATGTCATATTCCACAGATGCCATTGAGTTCTTGGATACTCGGATTTCTATTAGTGGTAATAAACTCATTTCTGATCTGTTTTCTAAGAAAACGGACAGAAACAACCTTTTACACTATACCAGTGGACATCCGGGGACTATGCTGAGATCTTTACCCTATAGCCAACTGATAAGAGTTAAGAGGGTGGTGAGTCAGGAGGATAGATTATCCCCACGACTCGATCAGATGTGCAAAAAGTTCTCTGATCGAGGTTACCCTAGTTTTGTTTTGGAGTCGAACAGGCGTAAGGTTGATCTATTGGACAGGCACGATCTCTTGGGTGGGAAATTGACTAGAGAAAGGAAGGTCATGATACCTTTTATTTCCACTTTCTCCGCAGTGAGTTCACAAGTGGGTGAAATTCTGCGGAGAGACTGGAAATTTCTTGGTAGAGCATTCCCGAATATAGCTGAATTCCAGGATAGACCCATGATGGCGTATAGGAGAGGCAAATCGATTAGAAATATGGTTGTCAAAGCGGACATTGGCTCTAGTCGTAGGAGTCAGATGTTCTTAGCACCTCCCAAAAATGGTTGCTACCCCTGTTTGGGATGCAATATCTGTGACAGTATGATCAAGGGTGGTTCTTTTAATCATCCTCAAACGGATAGATTAATACATATTAAAGGCTTCTACACATGTCAATCTTCCTTTGTGATTTACCTTTTAAGCTGTCCGTGTGGTTTACACTATGTGGGTGAAACCACAACGGAATTGCGTCTCAGGCTGAGAAACCATAAATCAAATATCAAAACAAAGAGGCAGGATTTGCCAGTCTCTAGACATTTTGTTGAAAAAAAATCATACTGTGTCGCAGCTGAGATTCAGAATCATTGATTCTGTGCCTCTTTTGAGACGTGGGGGTGACAGGGGGTTGGCTCTCAATAGAAAAGAGCTTGAGTGGATTTATAGGTTGGAGACTATGTCCCCAAAGGGCCTCAATATAGAATATCCATATGGCCCACATATCTAATATATTGGGGGGTAACTTACCCGGGTCCCTGGGGGGATTTCTTTGTACGGTCTGCGTCCTCTTTGGTGTAGTTTGTGGTACATGTATACAATAATACGTGGAGTTTTATTTTGACTCCTTATGTACATGTGATTTTTTTTAATTATTTGTGTATTCTCTGTATATTCAGGAATAATTGTCTGTTTATTTTTTCGCTTTTATTTTTTCGCTTTTAGGTATACACACTTTTTTACAAGCACTGTGAAGGTTGATGGAAGGTAGCAGAGGCTCTTCTCGTGGGGATCGTTGTTTCTTCATGTGAATTGTTCAATGTGATATTTTTATGTATTGTTCCACATAGACCATAGCGTTGCAGTGACAGATTGTGCGTTTTGTCTTTTTGTAATATTATATAACAGCCCTGATTTTACAAAAATGTATCCATAACTTGAACGATCAAATAGTAGATCATTTTTGCATATTCCTTTTTTTTGGGGTGCATATATATGGTATATGATTGTCCCCCTCTTTTGTGGGACACTCTGCATCCCTATTTAGGTTGCTGTGTAATGTCATGAATCCCTGATTGCTCCCATAGTGACTACATATTACATGATCGTTACATTTTTTATGCTCACATATATTGAGCCAGGGTCATTGGATGTATGATCTGCGTTGTGGACTATGGCCATCGGGCTGTATAATCCATCAGTTTTGATGGAAGATGTATCCACTCCTCATTTACACTGCTGGATTTAGCCCTAGTATTGAAACTATAGATTTACGCTATATATACAATTACCTCGATCTGTCTCGAGACTGGCGCATGCGCGGTGAGGCTGGAACGCATGTTCCGCTACCGCGCATGCGCAGTCACGACCACTCTGATGCATTCCACCGGACTGAACATCCGGTGTGGACGCCATCTTGGAGCATGCGCGGTTGAAGCGCGCGGACTACAGACGCTGGCTATGTGGACACTACTAATGGACTAATAACTGTAAGTTTTGACTTCAATCAAATTATAATTGGCCCCTGCCTCCTTCCTAATCATCCCAATTTCCTTTATTTGTCGCGTTATGGTATGTACACTACTGTTATATTTCACATATTGGCTATGTTTGGCGTTTTTACAGAGGGAAGATATACACCTTTGCAACATTCATTTTACGGTGTTGTTAAATCTTTATTCACATGTATTTTTTGGGGAATTGTACTTTTATTGGCTTGATTGCTGTATAATGTATTCTCCCCCTATTTATACTTGACACCATTGTTAATTTGAGATGGCTTGAGAAAGGTTCCTGTTGAACCGAAACGTTGCTGTGATTTCTTGAGGTGAATAAATCCACCCTGTTTTTCATCCGCCTTGAAGTCCTTGGTGCCGTTACTTCATTCTATGTTGATTATATATATATATATATATATAGTCTGAGGGCAGCATAACAAAAAGTTGACAGGTTCCCTTTAATGCAAATGTATCACAAAATACAATTTAAAAAGAGGATCTATTAGCTTTATATGCTGCTCTATACAAGGGTACTGATGTCACGGCTACAAGCGCATACCCCTAGAAGCCAAAACAAAAAGTGTTGTGCCCTTTGGGTAAAAGGAGCACTGAAAGAATATAGCGCAAACCTAGTTATGGGGTGACCACTCCCTCTGCGGCAACTGACAGGCTGCTTGTGTATACATGCATTTAAAATCACAGCCTTAAGGGCGGGAGGACTCGAGAAGGGGCCCCCCCCCTTATGAATACAGAAATACTTTTGTGCATTTTGGCTACCGAGTATGTACAAGGCAGCATATTCAGCTGACAGATCCACTTCAAGGCAAGGATCTCACACACAATTTTGACACAGTTTGTCTCTGTTTTTTGAGCCACAGCCAAAAGTGGATCCAAAATGAAGGAAAGGTATAAAAGAGAAGACGAAGCATCTCTTTCTTGTGTGTCCACTCCTGTGTTTGGCACCAAAAATAATTCAAATGAGGCAAAAACTGCACCTAAAATTATCAGAAACGCACGTGTGATCCTGGCCTAAATCAGGTATTCATTAAAAGCATGCCTTGAAACATTCTTGGTGGGATTTAAAAAAAAAAAAAATATGAATGTGACTAGCCACATAAACCCCCCACCCCCAAAAAAGCAAAACATTGTGAAATAACAAACAAAACACAGGCTAAACGGAAATTACCTTCAGATGATTTGGGCTGCCTTTTAACATATTCGTCGATCTTGACCAGAATTTCTGAAAACTAATAGGTTACACAAGCATGCACGTTAATACAGTTTGTAAAATAGTGTGAAAATATATGACCCTAGTAGCAGCAAAATCAGAAAAGACAAATGAGGAAGCCAACTAGACCACGTGACAAATGTTAGGGTGCAGTCACATGCAGCAGACTGTTGCAGAATTTTTTTTACAACTTATAAACAGTTCCAGTCATCTGAATGGAACCTGCAGAAATCCATACAACTGGTGCAGAAACCACTAGATTAAGATGAATGAAACGGAATAAGTTGTAGAAAACTTCTGCAACGAAATCTGCTGCATGTGACTGCACCCAAAGGCCTAGTTCACACACAGCTTTGACACGGAAATAGTGTCAGAATCAGGGCAAAAACGGTCGAAACTGCCTCCCATTGATTTCAATGGGAGGCAGAGGCGTTTTTTTTTCAATACAGTTTTTAACCACTCATGGTAAAAGAAGAAAAAAAAAAAAAAAAGCGGCATGCTCTTTCTTGCCACTGTTCCACCTCTGACCTCCCATTGAAATCAATGGGAGGCAGAGAAAGCGTTTTTCGCTTCGTTTTTTTGCCCGCGGCACTCTATAGCCGTGGCGGAAATGGAGGCAGATTTTTCTGCCTGCAAATAAAACTGAACTGGGCCTAACTGTTGCGCCAGTGCGATAGTTCATTATCAGGCAAGCAGCTGAGTGAGTTTACATTTCTCCTGTAGCACTACATCGAGGAAAAAAAAAAGGAGGAATAACAGTGTACCCATTGTAGGGTTGTCGTGATACCAGAATTTGGACTTAAATAGCGATACTTGGTGTAGGATTGCGATTCGATACCAAAACGATACTTTGCCAACAATAATAACTTTAATAAGAGACTTTCTATTGAGCCCGTACTCCGATACATTGATTTCCAGAAGAGGCCGAACCTGCCGCTTCGTTTTAGTGATTGGTGGGTTTCAGTGCTCGCACCCCCACCAATCAAAACTCCTGACACGTCACTATGACATGTCAGAAGTTTGTCGAATGTTTAGTTACACGTTACTATAACAACCTAATATTTGATAAGGTGAAACCTGCTTAGTCCCGTAGTAGCGATTGTCCAGCCCCGTGACTAGTTATTTTGCCCCCCCCCCCCATAATATGAATAAAGCACTCCATTCACTAGACTGCTTTACACCATGCTGACACTTGTAATTAAACATCAGTGCAGAGTCTCAGACTCCTGCTTACCATACATTGCCACTGGAGGGAAGCAGCCGTCTGAAGCCCATTATTACAACTGCTAAAGTTAGGATGTCAGGACTAAATATAGAGGTTGACCACAGACAGTTGTGGTAATACCAGAACAGGCTTCATATCTTTGGTCACTTTGTGTGTTTGTATGAAGTGCAGGGGGGACGACAACGACAACAAATATAGTACAGATTGAGTTATATGCTTATATTAAACTCACCTGTTTACTGTCCCATAACTTTGCTATGCTTTTCACCGACTCCGCATTAAGGTCCACCTGCATGCCCTCCTGCACTTCTTCAATAGTCTCCAAGTCATCCTCATCTATTAAGTGGTCATCTTCTTCCTGCGCGGCCTCCTCCAGGTCAGCCAACAACTCATCTGCCAGAGACATGTTTTACCCCTGGTGGCAAAATAAATCCATAGCACAATTATTAAAGATTCCATTTATGTCTTTCACAAGATTTTGGGCATCATTTATCAAAAGACGAATTGGCCTTGTTGCCCATAGCAACCAATCACAGTACAGATTTCATTCTTCCAGAGCAGTTTCAACCCCTTAATGACAGGGTTAATTTGTTTTTTCATTTAAATTTTTTTCCTCCCCACCTTCCCAAAGCCATCATTTTTTGGTACGTCAGAGGGGCAGCCTCCTGATTCTAACACCTTAGATGCCGGAGTAGCGATTGACCGTGACATCTTAGGGGTTAAACAGGCAGAATCAAAGTGAACTTTGAGTCTGCTCATTGCAGTGAGGTGTCGGCTGTATTACACAGCCATCACCCGCTAAGTATAGAGCGAGCTTAGCCTATTCCATACTTCCCCTTAACATCTGCCGCGTACATGTACATAGCATGTCGTTAAGGGGTAAAACGTTTCACACAATTACAGTGGCTTCGGTTTAGAACGAAGGCCAAGACGCAGTGCTGTATTCATCGGATAACAGTGGACGTACAGCAGGGTCCATCGGGTTCTGCCGAGATGTCCATCGCTTTGATAAGAAAAAAACAAAAAGTGCCCCAAAGCACTCCATGAGAATAGGAGCATCTGAAAAGCTCCAGGCACAGCTGATCGGCACGGGGTCCAGGCATCAGACCCCAGTGATCACCTATGGATATCATCAGTATAAAAAAAAAAAAAAAATAGCCCTTAACAGATTATATATATATATTTACACACACATACACGACTTCCAATTACTAGCGGTTTATGCCCTCCTGCCAGTGACCATCCAAACGTGGCTCGTTCTACCATCGTACACACTGCAAAGACTGCATGCTCTACCCCTAGATCCCCGTACCAATAACAAGAAGACGGGAACCAATAGACAAATCTTTGCTCTGCGAAGATCAGCCGCTATCGCGCACTTCTACAAATAGAAACTGGACTCTGCGGCGCGAAATTAGGACGTCACTACAGGAAACTCGTCGCTCTATATGGAATGTTTTCTCTTATTCCTATTGGTTCACAGTTGCGCCTGCGTCCCTGGTGCGAGCGGCATTCTTTGCTTTAATTGGTCTATACAGCTGCCTTTTTTTTTTTTTTTTTTTGTATAACATAACTTTATTTGGCTCATCTAGTGGAATTTGAGATTCTGTTGTACCTGGAAAGAAGGAAAAGATAATGTGATCAGGTATGTGCGAAAACGGCGGAGAAATAGCACGTTCTCCGCCTCGTGGCTGTGATGTCACTGGCTTGTGAGAATGTGGCAGCACGTATCCACCATATTATATGTGTCGTTTTTAGTTTCCCTTTCCACCCTGTAGCTTTAAATAGCATTTTCCCCTAAAAATATGTCCTCTTCTGTCAAGTTGATTGTCATCCAGCTTTCCCAGACCGTGATAGATGTCTTCTCCCAATATTATTACATAACGCGACAGATTTGCCATGCAGGACTTTAGGAAAGCTGGGTGACAGTTCATTCGGAGTTGTAATGGTGACTATACTGGTTATCACCCAGCTTTCCCAGAAACCGATATAAATAAAGGCTGAATAGGGTTTTTAATAACGTAACAGATGAGGAAACAATGACTTATAATTACAGATGTTTTTTAATTTGGGGGGGAAATGGTATTAAGTCTGGCCATAGATACACTGAATATATGTCCGAGAATTCGTCCTCAAAACAAACGTGTTAAAGCCGACCTGTCCGCTCTCCTGACTTGTCTATTTCTGTACATACTTTAATAACAATTATGAAACCTATTTTCTTGGAACTCTATCTTGTGCCGTTCCTCTGTTATTCCTCCTAGAAATGTCTAAATTAATGGACAACTTGGTGTCAATTAATTCAGACAACAGACTGACCGTGTCCAATCAGTGCTGACCGTGCCAGACGTTGTAGTGATACACCCTTTTAACAAGGGAAATTAACACCTAATTGGCAATTTATTCATAGATTTCTATGAGGAATAACCGAGGAACAGCACAACATAGAGTTCTAAGAAAGATGGAAATCCACTGGAGCAGTAAGGGCATGTTCACACGGCTTAGCCAAATACGTCTGAAAATACAGAGCTGAGGCGAAACCAGCTCCTGATTTCCAGACGTTTTTGTAGCAACTCGCGTTTTTCGCGTGGTATTTTACGGACATTATTGGAGCTGTTTTTCAATGGAGTCAATGAAAACCGCCTCCAAAAACGTCCCAAGAAGTGACATGCACTTCTTTTTTGCGGGCGTCTTTTTACGCGCCGTATTTTGACAGCAACGTGTAAAATTACACCTCGTGGGAACAGAACATCGTAAAACCCATTACAAGCAATGGGCAGATGTTTGTAGGCGTAATGGAGCCGTTTTTTCAGGTGTAATACGAGGCGTAAAACGCCCGAATTCCGTCTGAAAACACTGCGTGTGAACATTCCCTGACTGCATGTTTCAAATATTTTCATAGTTTGTTAAACAGCAATAGTCCAAAACAATGTGCAGAATACGTGAGCCCCTACCACCATTTATTTTGGAACTGTGCACATGAAGAATACCGCCATAAGGCCGGATTCACACGAGCGTGTGCATTTTGCGCGCGCATAAGGTCCATAACCGCTCCAAGTATCATCAGCGTATGATGCGCGGCTGCGTGATTTTCTGTTTTCATTCATAGTTTTGACTACTGTAGCGTGCGTCACACGGAAGTGCGTCCGTGTACCGTGCGTGGTTTTCACGAACCCATTGACTTCAATGGGTGCGTGCAGCGCGAAAAACCGCGAAATATAGGACATGTCGTGCGTTTCACGGAGCGGACATATGCTGTGTGAAAAGCACGGACTGTCTGAACGGCCCCATTGACTAACATAGGTCCGAGCGTAGCACAGACGTATTATACGCTCATCTGAATAAGCCCTAATATTGCACAGTGCCACACGGAGCCGCTGCAGTACTAAAAATACGCATCGCAGGTGAATATTTGGAGTGATTTTTTTCTCCGCAACGTGTGGGTGACATTTGTTAAATCTCACCCGCTTTGCTGCTACTGGATTCTGCTGCGTATTTTCCGTCCCCAATTCCGGATAGAAAATACGCAGCAATTCCGTTACATGCGGACGAGTCCTTACAACGCAGTGTCTGTTCTACAGGCATAAACCAGGCTGTATACTGTTTTGTTTGGAAGGTAATGGTGGCTAATTTAAACCTATAAATCTATAGTATTAACCCCTTCCTTCCTATAAGTTGTCATTTATAGTAGACGTCATATTCTATAAATCTAAAATGTTTTATTTTTTGGTGTCGTAGATTTTCCATCATGGCTGCTGTAAACTTTGAAGAATTTTCTGTCCCGCCCGGATCTGAGCTCGCTCTTCCACCTCTGTTTGGCGGTAACATTCTAGAAAGTGAATTGGAAACGGAGGTTGAGTTTGTAGATGGCGGCCTTAGTGGTGATAATATACAAGATGAGGAGGAAGAGGAGGCTCAGCTGCGCATCAGAGAACTCAACCAACGAAAGTTCCTTGCCCTGAATCGCCGCTGCAAAGAAATTGAGCTGGTTCGTAGAGGATGACATTATGGCTGCCATTGTCTGTGTGCACTCGCACTCCTAGGACTACGTTACTCACTGTGGAGGACCCAGGGCATCCTTGCATTACACAATAAGCGTTATGCTTTATTTCTCCTGTGGTGGCGCCGCAGGGGAATTCAATACTTGCTGCAAGGTTCCCCCACAGTTGACAGCTGTTCGCTGGAGGTTCCAGCCTCAGGACACTCCGTGATCAGCTTATTATCAGGGGGATCCTTCCAACACAAAGAGATTCTTAAGTGTACAACCCTTTTAAATACAACTGTCACTTTTTACTTTTTTTTATTATTTGTAATATTTTGCAGCTTACATGTTAAATGAGTTTTCCTGATTAATATAAATAAAGCATATTCATTGTATAAGATGTTATGCAACGGTGCAATATACTTTGTGCCCTCACTACTTGCTTGCAGTCAGTGAATGAAAAAGCAGGGGAAAATCTGTGCTATCCTAAGGGTATGTTCACACGGCGGGGGTCCGTAACGGCTGAAATTACGGGGATGTTTCAGCCTGAAAACATCCCCGTAATTTCAGCCGTACCGGCATGTGCAGGCGCTTGAACGCCGCGTCAATTACGGCCGTAATTAGCGCTGCTATTCATTGGAGTCAATGAATAGCGGCTCCAATTACGGCCAAAGAAGTGACAGGTCACTTCTTTGACGCGGGCGTCTATTTGCGCGCCGTCATTTGACAGCGGCGCGTAAATATACGCCTCGTGTGAACAGACAAACGTCTGCCCATTGCTTTCAATGGGCAGATGTTTGTCAGCGCTATTGAGGCGCTATTTTCGGGCGTAATTCGGGGCAAAAACGCCCGATTTACGTCCGTAAATAGGCCGTGTGAACATACCCTAATCTTACTCATACTCCGCTCACTACAAGAGCGCTCTGATAGAGTGGAACAAGCTGCACTTTTTTTAAACCGCACGTATCTGCACAGGTTTTTAGCCATTGAGAATGTTTCCACCCACTGACGGCAAGCAGAGGCCTTTTGAAGAATTAATACATAAACTTTTTTGTAAGGTTGCATAAGTAAATTAAAACCAAAAACTCCTTTAATTTTAGGCCCGGAGAATAAATGGACAACTCCCCCCTCTACATTGCAGGAATAAGGACTGGGATTTCTAGCACCAAGTAGGAGCAGGGGGTCAATCAGTAGGACCACATTCTGGGTCATGGCCACTGTAACTGGCCAATTCTCCTGCAGTAGGAATCCTTGTGTCTTGTAGCCCACCAGGAAAAAGACTAGCTGACCACTCTGCCCTCTTATATCTTCACAATGGCAGCAATTACAGGCACTGGCTTATAATCCGTGCCACCTCATACCTATTGAGCACCCAGGTAGTCAAATCTGTAAAATGTTGTTTTTTTTTTTCCAGGTCAATGAGCGGATACTGAATAGACTTCACCAGGTTCACAAAATAACACGAAGGTTGAAACAAGAAAGAAGGTTGGTACTTGTCTAGTAAGGTCAATAGCAGAACAGATTTGTCCGAGCACAATAATACAGTAGGATTCCTTTAATCTGACACCCTTTAGTCTGAAATTCCTTATAATTTAGGAATGGACAAGGATAATCTCATGCTAGAATGTGAAATTGTCTGATGGGTCACGATCCCGTCTGGTCAACAATGATCAGCAAATATGAAACCATTTTGGTCCCTTGAGATCGCATTTTCGAATGCTTTGTATTTATTTCAGATGTCTGATGAAAGTCTTGGACTCCTATGGAGATGATTACAGAGAGAGCCACCTCACCTTCCTACTGGAGGTAACATTTATTATAAAAAGATGCATACATTTTTGCAGCCTGTCAATCATCAGCCTGAGGGGAGCACTCTGCTCATGAATACAGCGAGTCCGCTGTATCCTTAGGCTATGTTCACACGCTTAACCAAAAACGTCTGAAAATACGGAGCTGTTATCTAGGGAAAACCGCTCCTGATTTTCAGACGTTTTTTGAGCAACTCGCGTTTTTCGCGGCGTTGGAGCTGCCTTTTTTATAAAACTGTTGCGTAAAAAAACAGCCCGACGGAACAGAACGCAGTTTTTCCCATTTAAATCAATGGGCAGATTTTGTAGGCGTTCTGCTTCCGATTTTTCAGCCGTTTTCCCGCCGTGCAGGGCCCGAAAAACGGCCAAAAATAGTCCGCGTGAACATACCCTTACAGCTCCTGTTTGTCAGACGACACATTTATGTGCCTTTTTGGCTACTAGGAATAGGGACCTGTAACTGTAATAAGCTGCCATTACATAGACCTAGTAAAGTCCGTGGATTCCATCGGCAACCGGCGGTTCTGTTATTCCCTTGTTCTGCTCCTCTGACAGAGCCAGACAACGGAATGACACAACACAGGTGTGAACACAGCCTTATCTACTACGTCTGCCTATTCGAACACTAAAGGGCACAGGGAATACAAACTATACACTTTCTATATACTTTGTAACACACACACACACACACACACACACACACACACACACACACACACACACACACACACACACACACACACACACACACACACACGTGTGTATATATATATATATATATATATGGAAATACTCTTCTCTTGCCTGAGTGAAGGAGGCTGAGAGGAGAAGACAAGCATGAAAAGTTTGTTTACAAACAAACTTTTCAGAGATCACCATGATTCGTTAATCATGCTGATCACATGCTCAGAAGCCGAACCAATTAGTTTGGCTATCAGGGAGCAGGTTGCTGGGGACACTCACACTGCCGGCATTAGCGCGCTCTCTTCAGCGCTATGCCGGCAGAAGCAGAGGACTGTAGAGTCACGCCCTGGCTGCACGGGGCATATGCGGCTAGGACGTGAATCTACAGATTGTCGGCATGAAAGGGTTAAGCCATTCAAAGCCTCTTACAGATGTGTCTATTAAGCGCTATGTATATAACGTATAAATGCGGCTTCTTTATTCCAGGGATCCCATGATCAGTGGGTTATGTTCTTTGTGTTGTAGTCACTGTAGCTGCGCTGTAATTGGGGCCGCTATAGCATTTTCAGTGAGAAGAAAACAGTAGTGCAAAAAGTTAAAACACAATGTGCCTCAAATGTCTTTTGTAACTTTTGGTGGGGTACACTGTAGTAAGCCCCATAAACCCTATCCATAGCGCCAGTCTTCACTTGAATATAAAGCACTTGTTAGAAATGTAATATACATCATTTAAGACTAATTTGGGACACAGAGGTTGGACAATCCCTTGTTGGAAGGGATTCTTAATAAGGCGGCTGATCACATGGTAACCCTTTGCTAAGACTTCGAGTGATCCGCTGTAATCTGTGAGGGATCCTAGTAAAGCCATATATCTTACTAACAGACAGAGAAACAATGAAATCTGTTTTACCATCACTTACCTAAAAGAGGTAAACTGTCCATTAAAGGAATTATCCACTGTAGACAACTCCTTATCAATATGTTATATTAGGGTACATGGATATAATCCTCAATTTGGGACTCCCCTCTATTAGCCAAAGAGAAGATCCACAGCAAACACCGTCGCTCTCTATGAAGGACCTGGTAGATCCATGCATTACACAGATGACACTTTTATGTCAATAGGTACCTTGTAATATTTGACAGCTGATAAAGAAGGGGGAGAGGTCCCAGCACCAGGACCCCCAAGCAATATTCTATGTAGACCCCTGCTGTAAACAGCTTGAGTCCTACTGACCGCTTGTGGAACACTGAGATGATAGAAAATATACTTCTGAATATGAGCTCCGAAAATGACCATTCAAGAATAAGGCATGCATTTGTATACATTGGAATTAAATTCTTAGAAGATTAATATAATTTATGAAGTACACTTGATTTTTACAGGATGAGGGCACCCAAGCCTGTAATACACCAACCCCAGTGAACTCTGAAAATGAACCCCCAGAACATGAGGACTTAACAAGGTATCTAACAGGACCTCCCCTTGGCTTAGAGGCTACGAGTCCAGAGAGCCCGTCTCCTGTAGAAGGACCACCGGCTAAAAAGAGAAAAAAGATCAAAGAGGAGAAAGACCATGGAAAAAAGATAAGCCCATCTCTGCTTCCAACAGAACCACTTCTAGCACAGGTAAAGCCATGACGGCGCCAGAAGTAGAACACAAGTTTTCCCATAATTTCATGTCAATGGCGGTGAGGTTACATAGGATGAGAGATGACTCCCATTTATTTTAGTGGCGAGATATTGTGCCCAAGTGTCCGCCTATCCAATGAATTAGAAGGCAAGAAATATACCAAGGAATACCGGTGCACCGCCACTATGTGGTAAAATGATGCATGTGGTGTAGATTTATGTAGGGCCTGGTATCATTTCTAAAGGTTATTAGAGCTGTGCATTTCTAGGTAGGTCTGACCCCTCGTTTCCACATGGACCTTTTAGTGGGATGCTGAAGCTCCTAGTACCACCAGTGAAACCCACAAATGGGTCCTATCGTGAATGATGGCTCCAACAGTTTTCCAGTCTGACTTTTATGACTTGTCTCCCCCCCCCCCTCCTCCTCCTAGGTGAATTATTGCATATCATTCCTACATTGCTCACATACCTATTGCTGTATTGCAGGTTAAGATTGAAGAGGATTATTTATGTGATGGAGATGAGGAACTTAATCTTAGTTGGCGTCCTCTCAGCCCACGAGACAAGATTCTGCAGTATACAAAGTTTTCTAGCCCTGGACCCTGCCCAGATTATGATTGATACATAAAGAAAAATATGTGATTATTGGAAATGCTTTTCCTTCTTCCACTGGACAATTCTTATTCAGCCTGTCAAAATCTGGTGAAATTCTGAATTTAGGAAATAATCCATTAATGTAAAACCATGCTTACTTCTGGAAATATCCATGGTCGGGTTCTCTGCACCTGGACTGTACTCTGCAGAGGCAGCAGCCTAGATTCCAACACGTCATTGTGGACTCACTGCTTTGACAACTCACCTCCACTGGGAAGAGAACTATTATTTGGACCCTTTATCAGTCCTGTCTGCCATTCCAATGCTATAAGATAATAATGTAGTGCAGCTCCATGTTTTATACATTTGTATGTGTTTTTGCTGAAAATATATTATACGGTTTACTGTGTGGTGGTAAATGTAGAGTGTGTGTGTGTGTGTGTGTGTGTGTGTGTGTGTGTGTGTGTGTGTGTGTGTGTGTGTGTGCGCGTGTGCGCTCTGGCTAATAGATGGGGGTCCTGAATGGCAGATCACCCTCTAGTAAGAAATTCCTAATAGGGTATTTCATAATAGGTTTTCTAAACCAAACAACCCCTTTTTCTTTCGGGTATGTTCACACGGCCTATTTTCGGGCCGTAAACTCCCGAAAAATCGGACGCAGAACACCTCCAAACATCTGCCCATTGATTTGAATGGTTAAACGGCGTTCTGTTCCGATGGGCCGTTTTTTTACGCCTCCGTTTTTCATTGACGCTATAAAAAACCGCTCCAAAAACGTCCGTAAAAAATGCCACGAAAATCGCGAGTGGCTTAAAAAATGTCTGAAAATCAGGAGCGGTTTTCCCTTGAAAACAGCTCCGTATTTTCAGACGTTTTTGAGTTTGCGTGTGCAGATACCCCATTATTTCTACAAGTAACTTGAACCTTAATTCCCTTTTACATCGGGCAAATGTAAACGGCGACGATCAGCCGACGAACAGGAAACCGCTTGTTCATCGTATCGTTTGTGCGGCAGAAAATATTATCGTTGTCGGCAGCACATCTCTGTGTAAACACGGAGATGTGCTGCCGCCATGATGGAAATATGTGGGGATGAACGACACTAGTAACGAGCGCTCGGCCCCATATATTAGATTATAATCTGGATCGGCGCTCGTTACGGCCCATATTGCCCGATGTAAAAGTACTCTGAGACACTAAGAACAAGCGTGCAGCAGATAATATAATCACATTATAAACGGAACACAATGGACAACAGTTTTTATTGGGAAAGTGGACTTTGTGTTAACACGACCATACAACAAGCTATTTCTGAAAGAACCTTTTAACAGTCATCCCTTTTCTGCCATACTAGCTGACATATTGCAGAGTGTAACCATGAGACGTGATGACGAGTGGAAGTCCAGAGAAGGTTTATAGTAGGACACAAACTCCAACAGGCTCTTCATAATTACAAGTTCTTCAACCAATCCAAGTTAGGCCCAATTTTGTCACTTGGATGACTGGGGATATCTGGCATGTTCCCATCATCTCGAACTGGAACTAATAGTAAAATACATTAATCTACATCTCTAAATAAAACAACTCAATGCATGTACCTGTGTAAATCTAGAACATATGACCCTTACTGAATCCTTGGCTGTAAAGAAGGTTCTCTCTTCTTGCTGCCTCCTATATAGGACCACCAAGTGGTATTGTCAAGAGCAGACGTGGGTCCTGCATGATAAGCCCCCAACTGCTGGAGCTTTTCCTTGTGCCTGGGCGACTCATTGGCCATACACCTGAGGCTAGACTTAGGCTTCATGCACATGTTGCGGAATTTGATGCAGAAAATCCGCCCTAAATACTGCATTTTTAGGTGCGTTTTTTTTTCATGTTGATGCGCAAATAGATTTGGTTTTGATGGGTTATTTTAAATAAAACTTGTCAGATACAATTCTGAGGCGGAAACGCAAGATAAATTCACACACTGCGGATATTAAAATACACACCGCAGGTTAATTTATGTTCGGAAAAATTCTGCAACTTGTAGCTGAGATGAATTGAAATCTCATTTACTTTGCTGGTTCTGTATAATGCTGCAGATTTGTTGCAGGAAAATCCGCATGTAATACGCATCGTGTGCATGTGGCCCCGTGGTAGAAATAGGTGCAGGTCCCAGAGTTAGGACCCACAGGATATGTCAAATGTCCCTGATAGGAAAACCCCTTAACGACGGCTATATCCATCCTATGCAGGTGCTAGTTCCGGCATAAGGACGGATATATCTGTCCTCTGATCGGATGCGTACTGCCAGTGTACCCACGCGATCAGCGGCAGGAGCATGGCCGTGATACACAGCTGGACTCCTGCCCCAACAGCTGGAATTGACGCGCGCTCTGATTCCGGCAGCTTAACCCATTAGATGCCGCTGTCAATAGCGACAGCGGCATCTAATGTGTTTGACAGAGAATGGGAGCTCCCTCTTTCACCCCATCAGCGCCCCCACAAAGAAATTACAGGGCACCGTCGGGTTTACATGGCAGCCGGGGGCCTAACAAAGCATCTGCCTATTAGGCCATGCGAGAGGCATGGCCTAATAGATTGCCCGTCAGTTTTACTCTGACAGGCAATTATGCTTTGGTATACCAAAGCATTATATAAGCGATCAGCAGATCGCATGGTGAAGTCCCCTAGTGGGACAAAAAAGAAAGAAAAGTTAAAGTTTATGAAAAAAATAATAATTACAGTAAAAATGAAATAAAACCACTTTTTTTTTTACCCAAAAAGTGGTTTTATTTAGTTAAAGCGTTAAAACAAATAACACATACACATATATGGTATCCCCGAGATCGTAACGACTCGAACAATAAAATAAACCCATTAATTAAACCGCCGGATGAACGGTGCCCAAAAAACAGCAACATTTTTTTCTCCCATTCACCCCCATAAAAAATAAAATAAAAGTTAATCAATAAGTCCCACGTACCCCAAAATAGTACTAATGAAAACTATACCGTACCCCGCAAAAATCAAGGCCACATTGACGGAAAAATAAAAAAGTTCTTGGACTGCGGCGATGCAAAAACAAGCAATTTTTTTCTACAAGGGTTTTTATTGTGCAAACGTAGGAAAACATAAAACCTTTACATATTTGGTATCCCGTAATCGTGCCGACCCATAGAATAAAGGTAACACATGTTATTTACGCTGCATAGTAAACGGCGTAATTTTAGAACATGAAAATCAATGCTGGAATAGCTGCTTTTTTTCAATTCTCTCCTAAAATAAAGTTAATAAAAGTTAATCAATATATTATAAGCATCCAGAAATGGTGCAGTCGCAAAATACAACTCGTCCCGGAAAAAACAAGCCCTTATACGGCGAAGTCGACGGTATAAAAAAAAAAAGTTACGACAGTTGGAATGTGACCGTGAGAAAACAAAAAATAATCCTTGGTCAATGACGGGCAAAATGGCCTGGTCATTAAGGGGTTAAAGGCTATGTATACCTTTGGCATAGTTTTTGTGTTTTTGCATCAGTGTGATTTGTGCAACCTCTTAAAGAGAACCTTTCACCTCCCCAAACATGTGCAGCATGTTATAGGAAAGGCTTCACAAACACGGACGCGTGTAAAATTATTTTTCTAACTCCCTCCGTTATTTACAGATCGGTGCCGTTATATTTGGCGCCCGATATGTAAATAAGCCCCTGAACTGTCAATGGGGCGTTTCTAACTAACTAAAAGGCAAGGGGGCGTGATGTCTCCGCTCTGACACTGTCCAATCAGCTGCGGACAGTGTCAGGGTGGTTTGCGCTGTGTTCTCTCCCGCGAGCACACACAGACTTGGTGGTTGTGCTGCAGATAGCGTGGGCGCGCACGGCCGTTCGCACGCACATCATTGCCTCTTCTCGGCAGCGGGAGTGGTGACATTGATGTGTGAGCGAACGGCCGTGCGCGCATGCGTATGGGCGCGCGCACGCTCTCTGCAGCACAACCACCAAGTCTGTGTGTGTTCTCGGGGGAGGGAACACAGCGCTAGCCGTCCTGACACTGTCCGCAGCTGATTGGATAGTGTCAGAGCGGAGACATCACGCCCCCTTGCCTTTTATTTAGTTAGAAACGCCCCATTTACTGGTCAGGGGCTTATTTACATATCGGGCGCCAAATAGAACGGCACTGATATGTAAATAACGGAGGGAGCTAGTAAGTTTGTGAAGCCTTTCCTATAACATGCTGCACATGTTTGGGGAGATGAAAGGTTCTCTTTAAATACATTTTATTCAAAATTATTTTAACTTTTTAAAAAATACAGACTGCTTTGTATTCTATGTACAGAGCAGCTGTATCCTTCGCTAAGACCTGCATCCGTCAGGTCAGCGGCACTGACGGGTTCAGTGACAGCGGGTCCTGCGTGTCAGAGATCGAAATGATATCAATCACATCTAAGTTCATAACAGGTGAAATGATACACCATGCTGCTTCCTACTACAATCTAGAGTAAAGAAATAAAAAAAAAAAATACTAAAATACTACTAAAATTTCTACTAGGTTTAGAGCATGTAAGCAATAGATCTGTGAAAAAAAATGGGGTGTAAGCGGCTTCTGGCTGGGACACGGCTTGCTGCAGCAGAAACCTGCCCCACCACTCTGTTTGTAATAGCGTTAAAGAAAGGAGCTCCATCCCTTTCAGTTTCAGACGTTCCAGGAGAAAACCAGGGGGTGAAGACCCCGTTTCTCTGCCAGATCTCTTTATTTCAGGAGCTTGCAAAATGTCTTGATTAATGGACATTTATTCCTTTTAGTGTCTTTTTTTTTTTTTTATTCAGTAATTTTTTTATTTGCATTTTAAATGACATCACAAAACATACATTCCTCCCCACCCTCCCAAATCCATCCCCATATAATACAAAAGTCATATATGGCAATGGTACATTCCATGTCAATGCATAATAATGCTAAATGTTACAATTGGCTATACATAGTGATCGTCACACCCCATAATATAGGACATATCATCCTCCTAGCATGATCGTATGTCTGAGCCGTCAAATGCCCTATAACGGCCACAGTCCTGGACAAATCCCCACCTCAGACTTGGAAGTAGCCATTGAGTACCAAGTAATATGAAATGCCATAACATTCTATAGGAGGATCCCACGACACCCAAGCGCAGCCACCCTTCACATAGATCTCTTACAACAGTCCCATTCTATACCTTAATTCCCTGGAAGCCAAATTAGAATTGTCCAATCTAACTCCGATGTCAAATAGGAATTCTGGTGTTCTATATACTCTGTGCAATAAATATATGTGTGACGATCTATGGGCTTCATTCAGAGATAACTGCGGTATCCTCAAGTATTTCTCCCCACTGATTGTCCTCTAATAGACCAAACTCCTCTTCCCATCTTTCTTTACTTCTCACCGGGCATCTACCCAGTACAAGATCCAGGAGACCTGCATAACTCCCAATGACCCAGTAGTCTGTTCCATAAGGCTTATAATTCGATTGTTAGAGATCGTACAACCATCAGGATAATCTGCCATATAGGCATGTCTTTTTAATACTGTACACCCAGTTGTCAATTTATTCATACATTTCTAGGAGGAGTAATAGAGGAATGGCACAACACAGAATCCCAAGAAAAGATGCTCCAGAATTATTATTTCATAGAGAATACAAGTATTTACTAAAATAGACATGTCAGGAGAGGTGAAAAGTCCTCTATTAGGCCCCCTGCACACGGCCGTGCCTGTAATCCCGGTTCGTGATTACAGGCACGGCCGGCCGCAGACAGTCGCCTGTATTTGTGGGCTGTGCTCCCATTACAAAATAGGGGAGCACGGTCCATAAAATACAAAAATAGGACATATCCTATTTTTTACGGATGGTTCCTACGGCCCGGACACCTTCCCGTAAACATACGGGAAGGTGTCCGTGCCCCATAGAAATGAATGGATCAGTATTTTGATCCGCAATTACGGTCCATAATTGCGGATCAAAATTACAGTCTTGTGCATGGGGCCTAAGGAACCAGCGCCAGCAGAGACACGACACAATTTCTTACCTGGGTAAGTGTACGGCGTAGCTTGGTTGCACATGGTGGTGTATTTTGTATAAGGACTGATGAAAGGAAGCATAACCGCTGTAAAGACAAAGATGGTACCATTTACACATTTAACATTGTGTAATCTAAATCTACTCAATATTTAGCAATCCTTACAAAGCGTCTTTGCTGAGCAGCTCCAAAACCTTATACATGTCCACCCAACCCTCACCACACACGGACACCAGACCCGCTAACATAAGCTGTGCGCACAATACTCTTATTCTCTCAACCTCCGCTCTGCTCTGCACACACGGCCCATGTATTGCCTCTACCCGAAATGTCTAACTACTCCCTTTGTACAGTATGTAGGTGCAAACCCACCCCACCTGGAAGTAATCTCCAGGTCACCGTACTGCTCTATGACCGTCCTTTCTTCATAGAGCCGCACATGGGTCAGTGGGATAATCCAGACATATTCTATTAATCTCCTTACTTTATGCTGTGACTCGTTTATTGACATATTGAGCCTCCTCTGGGCTTACATCATCCGGACCGTAAGGTATCATGCACACAACCGTTGTTTTCTTCAGTGTCCTATCCGGTATTTTTTTACCCTTCAATTCTATGGGGTTATGCACACTCCCTTTTTTTTTTCTGGATCCGTGTCCATTCCGCACATTATAGAACAGGTCCTATTCTTATCCATATTTGCGGTCCGTCCCCGCAAAACAAAACTGACAGCACACGAAAGCCACTAGGATCCGTGTTTTGGAAATGGTCGTGTGCATCGTACCTAAAGGGGTTTCCTCACTCAAAGGGGGTTGTCCAGTCTGATCGCTCAGGGTCCGACTTCCGGGACCGTCGCCGATAAACTGTTTTGAAGCGGCAGCGGGGCTTGTATAAGCACTGTTTCCCTTTCACTTCCTTATGTGCTTGTACTGTGAATCGCCAACACACTTGTAGCAGCGGTTCACAGTAAGGCTGGGTTCACACACCCTATTTACGGACGTAATTCGGGCGTTTTAGCCCCAAATTACGTCCGAAAATACGGCTCCAAAGCGTCGGCAAACATCTGCCCATTCATTTGAATGGGTCTTACAATGTACGGTCATTTTTTTTACGCGCCGCTGTCAAAAGACGGTGCGTAAAAAAGACGCCCACGTCAAAGAAGTGCCTGTCACTTCTTGGGACGTAATTGGAGCCGTTTTCCATTGACACAATGGAAAAACAGCTCCAATTACGTCCGTAATGGACGCAGTGAAAAGCGCCTGCACTTGCCATTACGTCTGAAATTGCGGAGCTGTTTTCTCCTGAAAACAGCTCCGTGATTTTAGCCGTAACGGACGTGTACGTGTGAACATACCCTTATACAGCCTTCTCCCATTGAAGTGCAGTGGAAAAGGCCGTAATACCAGGAACAGCCGTTACAAGCAGGTTGGCGATTCACAGTACCAGAAGATAAGGAATGAAGGGAAAGCAGCTCTCGTATGAACGCTGTGGCCCCTTCAAACCAGCTGATCGGCGGGGTCCTGGGAGTCGGACCCTGACCGATAAGATATTTTTGGCCTATCCTGAGGGCAGGCCATATATTTTTAGGGTCTGGACAACCCCTTTAAGCTGTTATATGGCAAATCGATAAATATGATGCACCATCAATGTCCAATCGGTCAGGGCAAGACCACTGTGACCCTAGCCAAATTAAATGACAGCCGCATGGCCGACACATTGTAGTCAACGGCCAGCCGAGGACTCTGCGAAAAAAGCGAAGCCGATACTTAGGGCCCTTTTAAACCAGCCAATTATTGGGCAAACGAGCGTTCACAGAACGCACGTTTCCAATAATTGCCCTGTGTAAACAGGGCAGCGATCAGTCGATGAACGAGCAAATGCTCATTTATCAGCTGACTATCATTTTAAATGTCGAAGATATTATCGTTGTTAGCAGTACATCTCTGTGAAAACAGGGGGACGTGCTGCCGACATGATAGGAATGTATGGGGACAAGAGGTCGTAGTAACAAGCCCGTGTCCCCTTACTAGCTTCTTGTGAAAGGAGCAAACGAGCGCCGATCAACGAGCTCTCTGGCCGTGTAAGAGTGCCTTAAGTTCTAGCAATCAGCAGGGGTCACAGTGGTTGGACCCCCACCGATAGAACATTGATAGCATATCCTATCCGAAATACTTATTTAGGCATCAGTTTGTTTCCATTTAATTTTTCCTTAAATGACGATGGCTCAGACAACTACAAATACTGTATATAAATTTCTTTAAATCCATTTCCAATTGACTTCAATAGGAAAAAAAATGGGAGGTGAGGTGCCCCCAAAAGGACAACCGAGTACAAGCCTTACATTTTCGCTTCAATAAAGAATGAGATGCAGCTGGCAACCACAGATTGATTAACGCTGAGTGAGTCGTTTTGCCTGTTTTGCACATTTGCCATTCCACAGAATATGAGATCATCAACTGACCGGTTTTCAGAAATTCGTTAAAAGTGAATCTCAAACCTGGCGAATGGATTCCATGCGATGCCATCCTAATGGAGGCAACAGAAAATGTGCTCATTTCATTTATAAGGCATTGGCACACTACTTGCAGTGCTGCCCTCTTACATTAGTTCTGCCAACTATGATCTTCCAAACCTCAAGCGTATGCACGCAGGAAACCAGTGCACCTCACAATGTTTTGCAACTTGCCAGGAATCAAAGACCCCAGGAGAACATCCACTTTTGAAAGCACAGCTATGTTGGTCATAAATCAGGAAATCTTACACAAAATCCCAATGCCGGCGGACACAGTTATGACGGGTTCTTTATTCCAGGCATTTTTCAGGAACGATCCTACTCCTACAATAAAAATAGGACAATAAAGCAAGATCATTCTTGGTAATGTCACGTTACAGATACACGCATGTAATGAGATTGCCGGTTTATACGAGTTCTACCCACATACTGGCAGTCTCCTAGATGTGCTGCCAGGGAAAACCAGGACCTGACCGGTTACATTTTATGTCCGATATTGATGCGTGAGCTTCGAGAGAAGATGGGGAGCAGCATCCGGGTGAACGATATTCCAGCTGACCGCTCCCAAATATCAATGGCCAACTTAAAAGGGATATTCCCATCTTAGGCCCCATGCACATGACCACAGATTTCTTCCGTAATTGCAGGCCATAATTACGGACTCATTCACTGCTATTGACAACGGACACCTTCCCGTATTTTGCGGGAAAGTGTCCGGACCCTAGAAGTGTACCGCAAATTATGGAACTTCTCCGTTCTTTTGCTTTTTACGAGCCGTGCTCCTATACTTTGTATGGGAGCACGGGACAAAATTGCGAGTGGCTGTCTATGGCCGGCTGTGTCCGTAATCGCGGGCCGTGATTATGGGCACGGCCATGTGCATGGGGCCTTACACATTTATGTGATGTGCATAGGACATGCCATAAATGCCTCCTAGGTGAGGGTCTTAACTATCCCATTGAAATCAATTGAGAGATAGCTTTGCTCGCACGCAGCTCCCTCCATTGATGTCTTTGGGAGTTGTAGGGAGCGCAGCAAGGATTCATGATATATTGGATAGAGTATCTTAGCGGGTGATAATATTCAGGCTGCCAATCAAAGAAAACATGATAGCCAATTGGATGGCATTATCTGAAAATTCTCATTGAAATTCACCGACAAGTCCATAAACGGATTATCCCAATTAGGGTACCAGGTGTTGGATGTTTCTTCACCCGGTGTTTGCCATTTGCAGCCTTAGTGATTTCATTTTAGTGGGATTAGATTTCCATAGCTGTTAACTTTTTTTTCACCAGCCTTTACAGGGCCTAGTCTTGGGCTGGAATCACACATGCAGTTTTTGATGCAGTTTTGTAAGCCAAACACAGGAGTGGATACAAAAGAGAGAAGACGTATGTTCTTTGCTTTATATGTTTCCTTCTTTATGGATCCACTTTTGTGTGTTGCTAGAAAAAAACACTGCATGAGTTAATCCAGCCTTAGGGTGCTTTCACACATGCAGGTTTTTTTAAATGCAGTTTTTGAAGCCAAAACCAGGAGCAGATTTAGATAAGAGAAGAAGAATCTGTCCTTTATACTTTTATCTCCTTTTTTGATCCACACGTAGTTTGGGCTTCTAAAACTGCATAAAAAAACCTGCATGTGTGAATTCACCCTTAGGCCGGTTTTTATAGGGCGGTAACACAGACGCAATACCCGGACACCCCTGGCCCAACTTTACGTCACCTTAGAACCATAAAATAATCTAAGTTTAGTCCAGTAGAACCATAGAGAACCAGCCTTAAAGGGGTTGTCCACTTTAGAAAACCTATTTCCATATACACCATTAGGGAAATCGGAGTTAAGCGGGTTTTCCCAAAATGATAAATTATCACCTTTCCACCGGAAAGGTGATAATTTTTTGATCGCTGGGACCCCCACTAATTGTGAGGAAGGGGGTGCCAAACCCCAGATCCTCCTCACTGCACCCACCCCACCACAGTGCGGAGGAGCTTGAATGAATCAGCACCCACTGCTCCATTTACGCTCTATGAAAATGACAAAAACAGTCGAGCTCTGTACTCGACTGTTTCTGTCATTCCCAGACATTGAATGGAGCGGTAACCCGCATGCTCTAACGCAGCTCCACTCAATATCCTCTTCACCGTGGTCGAGAAGTGAGGCTCAACAGGGTGTTCAGGACTCTCGTTCCCAGAATAGGTGGCAGTCCCAACGATCAGAAAATTATCACATATCTTTAGCATAGGTGATAATTTATGATTTTGGGAAGACCCCTTTAATAGTGGGGAGTCCCATGTTCAGGATCCTCATCTCTTGGCCAGAGTAGAGTGGTTACAAAGAGCGTCACTCACTCTGGAGGACCTGTCCTACACAGACAACCTATTAATTAGAATTAATGCTTACTTTCCCCTGTGGTGGCGCTGCAGCGAAATTGAGCATTTATTGCCAATTTTTCCCACAGATCACAGCTGATCACTGGTGGTCCCAGCAGGGCGACCCTTTGTGATCTACTTATCAAAATACCCTTTTAACCAGTTTTGCACTCTGTAGTGACCGTACAAGTAGTCGCTGCATTGACGGATTATTGATGCTTATCGTACTGGGTGACTTTCCTTTACCACACTCATGGCATTACTTTTTGCTTTACCTCTCTGTACCCATGTCACGTGCCCACAGCGACCACTTACATAATACACACATATCTATAGTGTTATCATTCACTGTCATGTTCCTATAGTGATTTGTGATCAGTTAGTTCCTGCTGCTGTCTATGTGACAATAACATGAAGTGACAGTGCCCGCTCACCCAGCAGCACGAGCACACAACTGGAAACACTATAGCGACCACTAACTGCGAGTCAGACGAGTCTCCTTGACACTTACTAGAGAACACAGCCATCTTTCCCTCTGACCCGCGACCGGAAGCGGAAGTACGCGTCGCTGTGCCTGCCGGGAACTGTAGTCTTCTGTGCAGTTCCTGGGTTTAGTGACACGGGGTAATATTTCGTTTCCTGGTTTAGGCTCTGACAGCCAGTACTGACATTCTGAGCTGCTAATAAGTCATGAATGTGTCCAGTGGCTTCAGGCCTTGTTCGTTGCAGCTACATTATTTAATTAAAGTGAACCTCCACCCTATCGTATTAGAGAACTGCTCACATAGCGATTCCCTAACATTTTATCACATTTGCTCTCTTTAGTTTTTAGAGAATTCTAATAACATGCAGCACTGCAATAAATGTCATATTACCCACTCAATGCCCTAAGGGCCTGTCCATGCTATAGGCTCAATAGGGGCGAGTTACTCATTCTGTGCTAAATGCATACCTCCCAAGCTTCACGTATTGCCAAGAGGGACAACTTTTTTGCCAGTTCAGCCCACACTGTATCATATTCCTATAGTGCCTCTCCACAGTATAATGCCCTTATAGAACCACCCAAACAGTATAATTCTATAGCTGCCCCCACACAGTATAATACCCCACAGTCCCTCCCAGGGGCGTAACTAGGAAAGACTGGGCCCCATAGAAAATTCTTGACTGAGGTCTCCCCTCAGGTGTCACACGCAGTCCCCCTTATAGATAGTGCCCCCTGTAGATTGTGCCATACAGCCCCCCTGTGGACAGTGCTATACAGCCCCGCTTGTAGACAGTGTCACACCCGACTTGTAGATAACGCCTCCCCCATCCCCCCTTGTAGATAGTGACATACAGCCCCCTTGTAGATAACACCATAAAGCCCCCCTGCATATAGTGCCATGCAGCTCCCCCTGAATATAGTGCCACACAGCCCCCTCCCATGTATATTGTGCCACACAGCCCCCCTTAGTAGATAGTGCCACACACAGCCCCCCCTTAGTATATAGTGCCACACGCAGACCCCTGTAGATTGCGCCACACACAGACCCCAGTAGATAGAGCTACAGCCCTCCCCCTTGTAAATAGTGCCATGCAGCCCCCCTAGTAGATAGTGCCACACACAGCCCCCCCTTAGTAGATAGTACCACACGCAGACCCCTGTAGATTGCGCCACACACAGACCCCAGTAGATAGAGCTACAGCCCTTCCCCTTGTAAATAGTGCCATGTACCAACCAATCAGTATTGATTGGTATATCAATCCAAATCTGTAGTGGGTTCATCAAAGTACTCAAATTATGAACTTTAGATTAACATGTCTTTAGGTCAAAATCTTAAAAAAAATAACAAAACTGGAATAAACTTTAATTTTGTCTACAGCATTATAAAAAAATAAAAGGCCTCCTCCAAATCCCCTAATAGCCTTTGCCTGTCCTCGCACTTTGTATCTAACATATTTTTCAGACTATACAAGTGCTATGATGAGTAGCAACTGCATTCAAATATATGTAAAAATAGAATGTTCACACTGATTTTTTGTTGAATGTTCGGACGCACAACAACCTTTTGAAAGACGTGTGTGTGTGTGTGTATGTGTGTGTGTGTGTGTGTGTGTGTGTGTGTGTGTGTGTGGGGAAAAAAAACTAGCTACCCTTTCTTCTGTGTGAAAAGGGCATGAGTGACCCAGACATCTGAACCTATAATTTATTTTTGAAAATGATATAGCAGTTATATAGTCTGAAAGATAGCTTAGATTATAATTTGAAACACAGAATATAAACATATTGTTTCTACTTTTTCTTATAATGCTGTTTTCAAATGTTTTCAATCAATATTGTATCCATCTATTCAAAAAATTCAATATAACTTTTACTAACTGTAAACTGATCATTACATATATAACTTTGGAATAGAGACTCATACTGGGGAAAAAAGAAAGGACAGTGACATGTGGAGTATGGACCACGACGCCTGTTGAGAAAAAAAACTTAAATTTTTAGTGAGCACCCATCACTGTAAAATCCTAGTCAAATTGCCTGTGTCAACACTTACTGGCGTAAATACGGGTCCTTGGTCACACGTATTCGACCCGTTTTGCAACAGTATTTACGGACCCGTGCCCGTAAATATGGGTCCGGTGTCACCCGTATTCCACCCATATTTACGGGCACGTTTTTGGCTGCAAAATAGCACCGCACTATATCGGCAGCCCTTCTCTCTATCAGTGCAGGATATAGAGAAGGGACAGCCCTTTTTGTAATAAAAGTTAAAGAAATTCATACTTACCCGGACGTTGTCTTGGTGACGCGTCCCTCTCTTCACATCCAGCCCGACATCCCTGGATGACGCGGCAGTCCATGTGACCGCTGCAGTCTGTGATTGGCTGCAGCGGTCACATGGGCTAAAACGTCATCCAGTCTGGCCGGATGTCGAGAGGGACGCGTCACCAAGGCAACGGCCGGGAGACCGGACTGGAAGAAGCAGGAAGTTCTCGGTAAGTATGAACGTTTTTTTTTCTTTACAGGTTGCTCTATATTCTGATCGGAATTCACTGTCCAGGGTGCTGAAAGAGTTACTGCCGATCAGTTAACTCTTTCAGCACCCTGGACAGTGACTATTTACTGACGTCGCCTAGCAACACTGCCGTAATGACAGCTAGGAGTAGACACACGTACAGACCGCCACTCCTGTGTACCATGAACACACATCTCCGTAGAAGCCTCATTACATTGCATGTGTCAACACTTACCCTGCAAAAAAACAACAATCCTTGTCCAGCAGGAAGCAGCAACCGTCAAAACAGGGGGAATGGAGTGTCTGTGGAGAAGATGTAGACCACTCTTAGACACACGTACTGACCGCCACTCCTGTGTACCATGAACACACATCTCCGTGGAAGCCTCATTACATTGCATGTGTCAACACTTACCCTGCAAAGAAACAAAAATCCTTGACCAACAGGAAGCAGCAACCGTCAAACGTGGACTACTGAGCCTGCTGAGAAAAGGTGATAAATGTAGAAGAAGCAACATACTACATTGGGTCTACACTCGTATTAGCAGTCTTACCCCTGAGGACTTTCACAACTCTACTCAAGGGACAACTTTTATTAGAGACACTTCGCTAAGTTCAGAAAAATCTAATGGAAAAAACTCAAAAATAGAAAAACAAACAAACTGCAAACAGCAATATAACAACTATACAAACCAACCATTTTTGATTTTTCATGTCACTTACCAAACCTAGTCCAGTGCTGCTCCAAAACATCTTTTTTTTTGGGCCTTTCAATATTGGCAATGTTGGGTGGAAGCGTTGGAGCTCTGCTTTGCCAAGTATAACTTACCTCACCCTGTGCGATTTTTAGACAGTCCTCCAGTATTCGAACAGTATGTTCGTTGCTCATGGGTTCAAATACATTTTTGATCACCCACCTCTTCTTCCCTTTTGGTAGGATTAACTTTGTCCTTTCAGTACCAACAGTGTCACAATGTGGTTTTTGGACATGAACAACAGCTTTTTTTCTTCCTACGTTGTTATTATGTGCCAGGATAGCAAGTTTTGTTCTAGCTTCCATTCCATCAATGCCAAAGTGAACGCGTTTTGATAGATATTTCAACACTAGACTGTGGAAGGCCTCCAACGGTCCAGTGTGGCAATTTCTAATGAGGTGTGGAACATCTTTCAAGAGCTGTGGATTGCAGACAACTTCTTCCACTCTTTGATAATCAATGCTCCCAAGGGTAAGCCATTGCACTGAAGTTTGTGTTGAGGTGGCCAAATCTTCATGAGTACATTTTTTGTAGTGAGCACCATCTTCCCATTGGTGACAGTTGATAATGTGCTTCAGGACAGACTTCCAACGTTCCTTGAAAAACTCCTCATTGTGGTCGTATGTTTTTACGCTCCACCAGAAATGGTTCACAATTTTGCCAATCCATAGAATGATCGGTCTGCCGGGGATTCCTCTACTTACCTTTATCAATTTTTTATGAATGGTCTTTGCATAATGCCAGATGTCATATTAATGGTCTATGTCAGAGTACACCTCCTTCAACAATTTTTGTATGCTGACGTGACGGTCAGAGGCAAAAATGCAAACATCAAAACCTTCAGACAAAATTCGATCCATAACAATTGTGAATCCAAATTTCTCCATTGCAACGGAAGAAGTGCACTGGCTCCTCTGGACTACTTGAAAATCAATAATTTTTTCTGTAAACAAATCCATTACTGTGTATGTACAGTCCCGGACTGTCACACTGGCCATCTCCAGCCAAACAGATAGGAAGAGTTGATAGTTCTGTTTTTATTTTATTCTTCTCTTCAAGCCATGCAATATGAATTGCAGGAAAAATTAATGATGACTGGTACCTGTAGAAGGTCTTCTCAGAAAAAATTGCAAGCCGTAAAATCTTAGAAAGCTCTGCAACTTTATGGAAATTTAGTCCACTGCACAGTATGGAAGAGGCCAACAAAATATTTCCACTGTAGAGTCTTCCAGTTTTGGGCTGTGTATTCCAAAGCAGAGAATTGTGTCCTTGTTTGCATCTTCCACGAATGACTAATGCACTTCCCATTCTTTCCTTGACAATTTTGTCTACAGTGAAAGGACATCTTTTTCTTGGCACTTCACTTTCCTGATTAGGACCTCTAGACAACTTTCAAACACTAATAATTTGTTCTGATTAACCATGTCTGTGGAATCTAGGCAATACAAAAAGGAAGAGGAGTCTACAAGAGATTCATTGATGGAGCGCATGGCGATATTTTGCAAAGAGCTTTCACTTACCAGGAATGGATTGTACGAGGCATCCTTTGAATTGTAATGGGCTCCATCATCCTCATACACCACTGCTGAAACATTTTGGGACTCTTCTTCAGCACTGTCAACTGTCAAAGGGAACACACCACTTACCTTGTCTTCATCTAGATCTTGGTTTTCCATCACAAATTCAAGTGGCAATTGAACACTTTGGATGGGAGAAGGGAATGGCTCCACAGTGTCTCGAAATTCCGTTGAAGAAGCTGCCGCCTTTTGGAAATGAAATGGAGTTGAATGCAATATGTGTGTTTGTTGTTGCAGAACATTACCTTGATTAATTATTCTTCACTGGAAAGCAGGACGGAATTTTCAATAGTGAAGTCTGTCTGCGTCTCTACATCTCTGAATGCTTTTGAGCCAATAATTATTTGGGTTTCAGAAATAAGGTTTTCTCTTGAAGTTGAACTTGATGCATAAGGTGTTGAGCATGATGTAGTGGTGTTGTTGTCCAGACTTGTGATGGCTTCTAACAAAAAATCTGTTTTTGGGTTTTCAGCTGTAGCTGTTCTTCTCCTCTTTGTAACCTTCTTCCTTGGTAATGATTCATCGACAATTGATGTAGAATTAGACGAAGTTTGAAACAAGGTTGGAACAGCATTTTGATGAAGAACTCGACCTGTTGCATTCACAATAAAACTGTCATCTGTGAAATGAATCGAACAAAGTCTATACTTGTTGTCTTTTTTTCTTTTGTTCTCAAAAATCTTTTCTGCTAGGACCTCTAAATTTTGAAATTGTTGGCCCATATGTTGAAGCCATTCTATAATCTTCTGTAAGGAATTTGGGAAGCAGTGCAATTTTATTTCATGTGCGTTATGAAAACGTCCTGGAGTAAAGGAGCATCCAGAAACCCAGCATACACGCATTCTTGGAAAATCTGAAAAAAAATAAACACAAAACATAATTACTCTCTGCAAAGCACTTTGGACAAAAGTAATAGAAACCAAAACGAACTCACCGTTAACTTGTAGAATGTTCAACGTGAACAAAAACTGTAACTCTTGAACTTGAAGAAACACCATTGCAACGGCAAATGGAAACCTTGAACTTGAAAAACTCAAACGTAAACGTTCTTCTGCGCCCATCATGGAACCTGTATGGGTCACTTACCTGAAGTCTACTTACCAATGGACTCAATCTAAAAAAACAAAATATAGCTGAAAAAAAAGAAATAACAAATGTATGCCCCTTATGTGCTCGTTGCCAGGGGGTATGGGTACTGCTGGTAATGCCCCTTATGTGCTCGTTGCCAGGGGTATGGGTACTGGTGTGTATGCCCCTTATGTGCTCGTTGCCAGGGGTATGGGTACTGGTGTGTATGCCCCTTATGTGCTCGTTGCCAGGGGTATGGGTACTGGTGTGCATGCACCTTATGTGCTTGTTGTCAGGGGTATGGGTACTGGTGTGTATGCCACTTATGTGCTCGTTGCCATGGGTATGGGTACTGGTGTGTATGTCCCTTATGTGCTCGTTGCTAGGGGTATGGGTACTGGTGTGTATGCCCCTTATGTGCTCGTTGCCAGGGGTATGGGTACTGGTGTGTATGCCCCTTATGTGCTCGTTGCCAGGGGTATGGGTACTGGTGTGTATGCCCCTTATGTGCTCATTGCCAGGGGTATGGGTACTGGTGTGTATGCCCCTTATGTGCTCGTTGCCAGGGGTATGGGTACTGGTGTGTATGCCCCTTATGTGCTCGTTGCCAGGGGTATGGGTACTGGTGTGTATGCCCCTTATGTGCTTGTTGCCAGGGGTATGGGTACTGGTGTGTATGCCCCTTATGTGCTCGTTGCCAGGGGTATGGGTACTGGTGTGTATGCCCCTTATGTGCTCGTTGCCAGGGGTATGGGTACTGGTGTGTATGCCCCTTATGTGCTCGTTGCCAGGGGTATGGGTACTGGTGTGTATGCCCCTTATGTGCTTGTTGCCAGGGGTATGGGTACTGGTGTGTATGCCCCTTATGTGCTCGTTGCCAGGGGTATGGGTACTGGTGTGTATGCCCCTTATGTGCTCGTTGCCAGGGGTATGGGTACTGGTGTGTATGCCCCTTATGTGCTCGTTGCCAGGGGTATGGGTACTGGTGTGTATGCCCCTTATGTGCTCGTTGCTATGGTTTATGGGTACTGGTGTGTATGCCCCTTATGTGCTTGTTGCCAGGGGTATGGGTACTGGTGTGTATGCCCCTTATGTGCTCGTTGCCAGGCGTTTGGGTACTGGTGTGTATGCCCCTTATGTGCTCGTTGCCATGGTTTATGGGTACTGGTGTGTATGCCCCTTATCTGCTCGTTGCCATGGTTTATGGGTACTGCTGGTAATGCCCCTTATGTGCTCGTTGTCAAGGGTTTATGGGTACTGGTGGGTATGCCCCTTATCTGCTCGTTGCGATGGTTTATGGGTACTGGTGTGTATGCCCCTTATCTGCTCGTTTCCATGGTTTATGGGTACTGCTGGTAATGCCCCTTATGTGCTCGTTGCCAAGGGTTTATGGGTACTGGTGGGTATGCCCCTTATCTGCTCGTTGCCATGGTTTATGGGTACTGGTGTGTATGCCCCTTATGTGCTCGTTGCCAGGGGTATGGGTACTGGTGTGTATGCCCCTTATGTGCTCGTTGCCAGGGGGTATGGTACTGCTGGTAATGCCCCTTATGTGCTCGTTGCCAGGTGTATGAGTACTGGTGTGTATGCCCCTTATGTGCTCGTTGGCAGTGGTATGGGTACTGGTGTGTATGCCCCTTATGTGCTCGTTGCCAGGGGTATGGGTACTGGTGTGTATGCCCCTTATGTGCTCGTTGCCAGGGGTATGGGTACTGGTGTGTATGCCCCTTATCTGCTCTTTGCCAGGGGTATGGGTACTGGTGTGTATGCCCCTTATGTGCTTGTTGCCAGGGGTATGGGTACTGGTGTGTATGCCCCTTATGTGCTCGTTGCCATGGTTTATGGGTACTGGTGTGTATGCCCCTTATGTGCTCGTTGCCAGGGGTATGGGTACTGGTGTGTATGCCCCTTATGTGCTCGTTGCCAGGCGTATGGGTACTGGTGTGTATGCCCCTTATGTGCTCGTTGCCATGGTTTATGGGTACTGGTGTGTATGCCCCTTATCTGCTCGTTGCCATGGTTTATGGGTACTGCTGGTAATGCCCATAATGTGCTCGTTGTGAAGGGTTTATGGGTACTGGTGAGTATGCCCCTTATCTGCTCGTTGCGATGGCTTATGGGTACTGCTGGTAATGCCCCTTATGTGGTATGCCCCTTATCTGCTCGTTTCCATGGTTTATGGGTACTGCTGGTAATGCCCCTTATGTGCTCGTTGCCAAGGGTTTATGGGTACTGGTGTGTATGCCCCTTATCTGCTCATTGCCATAGTTTATGGGTACTGCTGGTAATGCCCCTTATGTGCTTGTTGCCAAGGGTTTATGGGTACTGGTGGGTATGCCCCTTATCTGCTCGTTGCCATGGTTTATGGGTACTGGTGTGTATGCCCCTTATGTGCTCGTTGCCAGGGATATGGGTACTGGTGTGTATGCCCCTTATGTGCTCGTTGCCAGGGGTATGGGTACCGGTGTGTATGCCCCTTATCTGCTCGTTTCCATGGTTTATGGGTACTGCTGGTAATGCCCCTTATGTGCTCGTTGCCAAGGGTTTATGGGTACTGGTGTATATGCCCCTTATCTGCTCGTTGCCATGGTTTATGGGTACTGGTTTGTATGCCCCTTATGTGCTCGTTGCCAGGGGGTATGGTACTGCTGGTAATGCCCCTTATGTGCTCGTTGCCAGGTGTATGAGTACTGGTGTGTATGCCCCTTATGTGCTCGTTGCCAGGGGTATGGGTACTGGTGTGTATGCCCCTTATGTGCTCGTTGCCAGGGGTATGGGTACTGGTGTGTATGCCCCTTATGTGCTCGTTGCCAGGGGTATGGGTACTGGTGTGTATGCCCCTTATGTGCTCGTTGCCAGGGGTATGGGTACCGGTGTGTATGCCCCTTATCTGCTCGTTTCCATGGTTTATGGGTACTGCTGGTAATGCCCCTTATGTGCTCGTTGCCAAGGGTTTATGGGTACTGGTGTATATGCCCCTTATCTGCTCGTTGCCATGGTTTATGGGTACTGGTTTGTATGCCCCTTATGTGCTCGTTGCCAGGGGGTATGGTACTGCTGGTAATGCCCCTTATGTGCTCGTTGCCAGGTGTATGAGTACTGGTGTGTATGCCCCTTATGTGCTCGTTGCCAGGGGTATGGGTACTGGTGTGTATGCCCCTTATGTGCTCGTTGCCAGGGGTATGGGTACTGGTGTGTATGCCCCTTATGTGCTCGTTGCCAGGGGTATGGGTACTGGTGTGTATGCCCCTTATCTGCTCCTTGCCAGGGGTATGGGTACTGCTGGTAATGCCCCTTATGTGCTCGTTGTGAAGGGTTTATGGGTACTGGTGAGTATGCCCCCTATCTGCTCGTTGCGATGGTTTATGGGTACTGGTGTGTATGCCCCTTATCTGCTCGTTTCCATGGTTTATGGGTACTGCTGGTAATGCCCCTTATGTGCTCGTTGCCAAGGGTTTATGGGTACTGGTGGGTATGCCCCTTATCTGCTCGTTGCCATGGTTTATGGGTACTGGTGTGTATGCCCCTTATGTGCTCGTTGCCAGGGGTATGGGTACTGGTGTGTATGCCCCTTATGTGCTCGTTGCCATGGGGTATGGGTACTGGTGTGTATGCCCCTTATCTGCTAGTTTCCATGGTTTATGGGTACTGCTGGTAATGCCCCTTATCTGCTCGTTGCCATGGTTTATGGGTACTGGTGTGTAGGCCCCTTATGTGCTCGTTGCCAGGGGGTATGGTACTGCTGGTAATGCCCCTTATGTGCTCGTTGCCAGGGGTATGGGTACTGGTGTGTATGCCCCTTATGTGCTCGTTGCCAGGGGTATGGGTACTGGTGTGTATGCCCCTTATGTGCTCGTTGCCAGGAGTATGGGTACTGGTGTGTATGCCCCTTATGTGCTCGTTGCCAGGGGTATGGGTACTGGTGTGTATGCCACTTATGTGCTCGTTGCCAGCGGTATGGGTACTGGTGTGTATGCCCCTTATGTGCTTGTTGCCAGGGGTATGGGTACTGGTGTGTATGTCCATTAGGTGCTCGTTGCAAGGGGTTTGGGTACTGGTGTGTATGCCCCTTATGTGCTCGTTGCCAGGGGTATGGGTACTGGTGTGTATGCCACTTATGTGCTCGTTGCCAGGGGTATGGGTACTGGTGTGTATGCCCCTTATGTGCTCGTTGCCAGGGGTATGGGTACTGGTGTGTATGCCCCTTATGTGCTCGTTGCCAGGGGTATGGGTACTGGTGTGTATGCCCCTTATGTGCTCGTTGCCAGGGGTATGGGTACTGGTGTGTATGCCCCTTATGTGCTAGTTGCCAGGGGTATGGGTACTGATGTGTATGCCCCTTATGTGCTCATTGCCAGGGGTATGGGTACTGGTGTGTATGCCCCTTATGTGCTCGTTGCCAGGGGTATGGGTACTGGTGTGTATGCCCCTTATGTGCTCGTTGCCAGGGGTATGGGTACTGGTGTGTATGCCCCTTATGTGCTCGTTGCCAGGGGTATGGGTACTGGTGTGTATGCCCCTTATGTGCTCGTTGCCATGGTTTATGGGTACTGGTGTGTATGCCCCTTATGTGCTCGTTTCCATGGTTTATGGGTACTGCTGGTAATGCCCCTTATGTGCTCGTTGCCAAGGGTTTATGGGTACTGGTGTGTATGCCCCTTATCTGCTCGTTGCCATGTTTTATGGGTACTGCTGGTAATGCCCCTTATGTGTTCGTTGCGAAGGGTTTATGGGTACTGGTGTGTATGCCCCTTATGTGCTCGTTGCCAGGGGGTATAGGTACTGCTGGTAATGCCCCTTATGTGCTCGTTGCCAAGGGGGTTTTGAAAATGGTGGTCAGGCAGCTATAATGCTCGTTGTCGTCGGGGACACCGTTTAAAAATAATGAACGTGCTCATCTCTAATGAGTTCTATATGCTTACCTGCACTGTGCGATGCCTCCTCCGCTGCTGCCGCCGCCGCCGCCGCTGCTGCTGCTGCTACTACCGATCCGACGACTGGGACTTCTCATCGGCCTGGAGGGAGACGAAAGATGTTGTCTTCAGACGCAGGGATGAAGGACCTGTGGGCGGAAGTGACGTCACAGAGCGGTCTCGCGAGATCACGCTGCTCAGTGAATCTAGCTTGGGTGTAAGACAGAGAGGTGTATGATGCGGATTGGCCAGCGTCATACACCTCTTTGTCATACGCCCACTTGGTTGAAAATAAAAAAACGCCCAGTTGGGCATTAAGGACCTCATTTGCATAAATGTTCTAAACGCCATAACTTTGTTAAAAAACATAGTTTTTAAAATAAAAACACATTGCTAGCAACTACATTCCAGCGCCGATAAACTGATGTAGGAGATAGAGCATTTTTATTCTGGTGACAGAGCCTCTTTAATTTCTAATAAAAAAAACAATTATTACCACATGTGGGGTATTGTCATACTCGGGAGAGACTGCGTTACAAATGTTGGGGTGCTTTTTCTCCTTTATCCCTTGTGAAAATGAAAAAAATCAACATTTTAGTGGACAAAAATGTTGATATTCATTTTCACAGCCTAATTCTACTAAATTCTGCAAAAAACCTGTGGGGTCAAAATGCTAACTATACCCCTAGAAAAATTCCTTGAGGGGTGTAGTTTTCCAAATGGTGTCACTTTTGGGGATTTTCCACAGTTTTGGTCCATCCAGGGCGTTGCAAACACGACATGGCACCGAAAACTATTCCAACAAAATCTGCGCTCCAAAATCCAAATGGTTCTCCTTGCCTTCTGAGCCCTGTCGTGGGTACAAAAAGCAGTTTATTACCACATGTGGGGTATTTCCATAATCAGAAGAAGATGCTTTACAAATGTTGGGTTGCATTTTCTTCTTTATTCCTTGTAAATATAAAAAAATGTTTTTTGAGAAAAAAGACTTTCATTTTCACAGACTAACTCCAATAAATATAGCAAAATACCTATGGGGTCAAAATGCTAACTATACCCCTAGATAAATTCCTTGAAGGGTGTAGTTCCAAAATGGGGTAACTTTTGGGGGGTTTCCACTGTTTTGGCACCAGAAGACCTTTTCAAACCCGACATGGTGCCTAAAATATAATCTAAAAAAAAAGATTCCCCAAAATCCACTCGGTGCTGCTTTGCTTCTGAGGCCGGTGCTATAGTCCATTAGCACACTAGGGACACATGTGGGATATTTCTAAAAATTGCAGAATCTGGGCAATAAATATTGAGTTGCGTTTCTCTGGTAAAACCTTCTGTGTTACAGAAAAAAATGTATTACAAATGAATTTCGGCAAAAAAAATTAGATTTGTAAATTTCCCCTCTACTTTGCTTCATATCCTGTGAAATGCCTAAAGGGTTAAAAACTTTCTGAATGCTGTTTCGAATACTTTGAGGGGTGCAGTTTTTAAAATGGGGTGATTTATTGGGGGTTTCTAATATATAAGGCCTTCAAAACCACTTCAGAGCTGAACTGGTCCCTGAAAAAATAGCTTTTTGAAACTTTCCTGAAAATTTGAGAAATTGCTGCTAAAGTTCGAAACCTTGTAATGTCCTAGAAAAATAAAAGGACGTTCAAAGTAGACATATGGGAAATGTTAACTAGTGACTATTTTGTGTGGTATTACTATCTGTTTTACAAGCAGATCCATTTAATATTATAAAAATGCAAATTTTTGCAAATTTTCTCAAAATTTTGGTGTTTTTCACTAATAAATATTGAATTAATCGACCACTAACAAAAAGTACAATATGTCACGAGAAAACAATCTCAAAATTGATTGGATAGGTAAAAGCATTCCCAAGTTATTACCACATAAAGTAACACATGTCAGATTGGAAAAAATCGGCTGTGCTACAAGGCCTAAACAGGCTGCGTTCTGAAGGGATTAACAATCCAGTTTTCCAGTTTAAGTGTTGCTAAATGCAGTCTGGCTGCTCAGCTGGCAGCGTTTGGCAGAAACAAGAATATGAAGATTGGGTAGCCCCTTTTTAGATAATGCCACAGTGCCCTCCCTAGATAATGCCACAGAGCCCTCTATAGATAATGCCACAGTGCCCTCTTTAAATAATGACACAGTGTCCTTTGTAGATAATGCAACAGTGCCCTACTAGCACCTTGCCTGGGACTCCAGCTCTGCCCCTGACATCACTGTCCCTATATGGACAGTGATGTCATGGACAACCCCAGCACTACTAGCTCCATCTTTGCTGTCCATATAGGGACAGTTATTTCAGGGGCTTCCTCAGAGCAGAAGTCCTGGAGCAGAGCTCTGCTCTGGGACTCTGGCTTTGGGGAAGCCCCTGACATTACTGTCCATATATGAACAGCAACTTCAGGGGCTTCGTCATTTGCCAGCACACTCCTCCTTCGACCTCCTCTCTCCACAGGATAGGGGATACATGTGTGATCGCTGGCAGTGATAGGGAGAACGGGGGACCGAAAGTCCCCTGAAGTTCTCCATGTGAAACCTCTGACTTCCGGGGTCTGTGTCGGCAGCTCCGTAGAAATGAATGGAGCGCCGGTCGCGCTTGTGCACATGCGTGACCAGCGCTCCTTTCATTTTTATTGAGCTGCGTAGACTCCGGAAGTCCGAGGTTTGTCATGGAGAACTTCGGGGGACTTTCGGTTCCCCGTTCTCCTTATCGCTGGGCGTCACAGCGATCACACATGTATCCCCTATCCTGTGGATAGGGGATACATGTCTTTTGTAGGACACAATATAGGTCAGATTTTTTTTGGGTGTTGGGGCTGTATAGCGTTATACAGGGGGGCTGTATAGCGTTACCTACAGGGGGGGCTGTATAGCGTTACCTACAGGTGGGGCTGTATAGCGTTACCTACAGGGGGGCTGTATGGCGTTACCTACCCGGGGGGCTGTATGGCGTTACCTACAGGGGGGGGCTGTATGGCGTTTCCTACAGGGGGGCTGTATGACGTTACCTACAGGGGGGGCTGTATGGCGTTACCAACAGGGGGAGCTGTATGGCGTTACCTACAGGGGTGGCTGTATGGCGTTATCTACAGGGGGGGCTGTATGGCGTTACCTACAGGGGGGGCTGTATGGCGTTATCTACAGGGGGGCTGTATGGTGTTATCTACAGGGGGGCTGTATGGCGTTAGCTACAGGGGGCTGTATGGCGCTATTTACAAAGGGCTCTGTATGGCGTTATCTACAGGGGGGCTGTATGGCGTTATTTACAGGGGGACTGTATGGCGTTATCTACAGGGGGGCTGTATGGCGTTATCTACAGGGGGCTGTATGGCGTTATCTACAGGGGGCTGTATGGCTTTATCTACAGGGGGGCTGTATAGTGTTATCTACAGGGGCGCTGTATGGCGTTATCTACAGTGGGGGCTGTATGGCGTTATCTACAGGGGGATGTCTGGCGCTATCTACAGGGGGGCTGTATGGCGTTATCTACAGGGGGGGCTGTATGGCGTTATCTACAGTGGGGGCTGTATGGCGTTATCTATAAGGGGGGGTTGTGTGACACCCAGGGGAGGGGGGGCCCCAGTCAAAAGTTTGCTATGGGGCCCAGTCTTTCCTAGTTACGCCCCTGGTCATCAGTACATGATCTGTTGGAGTCCGACACCCGGGCCTTGCACAGATCCCCTGGGCCGGTGCCTCCGTGCACCAGACGTACATGCCGGAAGCAGTTGGCTCCGGCCACGGAATAGCAGCCGAGCTGCAGTACTGCAGCTCTGCTCCTATTCAAGTGAATAGGAGCAGACCTGGAGTTCTGCAGCACGGCCGCTATGCTATGTATGGAGCTAACTGCTTCGGGGCACCATACTTAGCATTATGTGCCATAACATCTGGTGCCCGCAGGCCACCGGAGCGGCTTATCTGTTACGGGTCCAGGTGTCGAACCCGCACCGATGACATACTGATGACCTATCCGGTGCGATCCTTACTTGGAAGTCTGTTTGTGAGGCTTAGCAGCGCTACAATCGCCCTGTTTTTTCTTCCTACAGCATCTGAATTACGCCGTTACTCACGGATCTGTCACCAGGGAAAGCAGCAGCTTGCATCATTTCAGCCTATTCACTTATTCACAGAGTTGTGCCTGCTCAGCACATCCTGACCAGGTGAGAATTTCAACTTTATTTTATGCTCATCCAAACCCACTAAGGTTCCACGCTATGGAGCGCCATATTTTTCTCTTTTAATCCTCAAACTTCAACTGCAGCCATGATGGGAAAGAGCTCGAGCAATGTAAGATTACGCAAGTGACCAGCTGCTTGCCTATATGTTAGCCAACTACCCGCAAACCACTAGCCCTGGATGAAAGCACCAAAACCGTGAGACCCAGATGCGTCAGTAAAGAGCTTGATTTCCGAGTACTCAACCCAATCCTGCAGCCACATTAATCTGCTGTTGCAAGACTCAAGGAACGTGGACAAAACACGTAAATCCCCCTTACGCTCTGTGTTTTGGTGCACAAAATGCAAAGGACGCATAAGCCCCACCGTCGTAATAGCCAACCATCCGCAGAAGAACCGCCCTCCACTACTGCCAAAACTGCTTGTCATATCGCAACCACACCGTTCCACCATAGACTTAATTGTCCTCGCCTATAGAATCCAAATAACAGAAGAGCGCAGTGCAATGCTAAGGAGCCCTTTCGCTGATCACGTTTGCGAAAAGCATGAAAGCCTGTAACCAATTGGAAAAGGTGCGCGGTATCAGCCGATACCGCCGTCTCTACCCTTCCTCCTGCTTACTTTCATCAGGCTTACTCCTGTCCAAATTAAACTTTTCAAGGGAAAGCAGGGAAAATATTTCAACATAATCATCCCTCCATATATTCTCACACACCTCCTGCTTAAAATGGGTCCCTAACGGCCCATCAAACGTCACCTCTCACAGTGTTATCAAGAAGTACTGTGGCATCTCCCTCAGAGGGCCCTGAAGTCCCTACTCTTGCCGTAAGAGCACCGACCCCAGCGGACCCGCTAGCGCCTACCCACGCTCCCACCGGGGACACCTGTGCCGTATGCTCCTGTCTATGCGCGTACCGAGTAAAGAACTCTCTAACTTCCTCTAAAAACCGGAATGCCAGAATAGAGTATCATGCTGCAGTATTTTATCCATAAAAATAACTGATACCAGATAGAAACATTACTGATCCATTATAAGTCAATCAAGAAAAAAGGGATCCGTAATAACTGATCACGATTGATCGTAACAAATCTGTCAAATCCGTCATGGCTCCTGTAAAAGCGGAAATCACGATGCAAGTGTGAACATAGCCCTTGAAGTGTTTATCCAGGATTAGAAAAACCTGACTGCTTTTTTTCTAAGACAGAACCACACCTGTCCACAGGTTGTGTGTGGTATTGCAACTCAGTCACATTCACTTCAAGAGGCCTGAACTACAATACCAGACATAACCGATGGACAGATGGGGCGCTGTTTCAGGAAAAAAGCAATTATGTTTTTTTAATCCTGTAAAACCCATTTAATAATTTCGGGGCCTCTGTCGATTATGATCTAGTTTAGTCTATTATTGTAATTGAAGAAAAGAAGTTTGATGCTTCTCTGCCAAAGAATAAATACAAAAACAAGTTTTGTGCTTTTCTTCGGCTCACAATGTCACAATGATATTTCCTTTTGAACAAGAGCGGATAATCCAAAAGGATTGCTTTGATGTATTTGTTCACAGCTTGTGGCCAGTACGAGCTCTGCAAGGTTCCATGTGTGGCAACAAATCCCTGCTGAGGGGAAACCTCCGGGTCAAAAGAACATTCTGTATTTTAGCTTATTTTTTACATGACGGCAATATAGCCTGGAAGCACAGTAAACAGGTTGATTAAAGCGGTCACATGTAATGTTCAAAAATAAAATATCACAAAATTATATAATTGGTATTTGCTTATGGCGTTTTAGCACAACATATAAAAATAATACCATGGAGCCAATTTATTAATACTGTCCTATGTAAAGGCTTTGATCATTAATTTGAGTGACGCCTGCCCTATAAATATTTTGAAATGACACACTGCTCAAGGTAAATGTCCCTTAGGGTATGTGCACACGACAACGCCAAATACGTCTGAAATTACGGAGCTGTTTTCAGGAGAAAACAGCTCCTGAATTTCAGACGTTTTTACAAGTGCACGCGTTTTTCGCGGCGTCTTTTACGGACGTAATTGGAGCTGGTTTTCATTGGAGTCAATGAAAAACGGCTCCAATTACATCCCGAGATGTGTCCTGCACTTCTTTGACGGCGACGCGTAAAATGACAGCTCGTCTGCACAGAACATCGTAAGACCCATTGCAGGCAATGGGCAGATGTTTGCCGACGTATTGGAGCCGTCTTTTCAGGCGTAATTCGAGGCGTAAAATGCCTCCATTACGTCTGAAAATAGGTCGTTGCACATACCCTTAGGGTATGTTTACACGTCTTATTTTCAGGCGTATTTCGGAGTGTAAAATGCTCATATTACTCTCCAAAATATACTTGACATACGCCTGCAAACAGTTTACCAAATACACTGTGTTGTTCATATGAAGCATATTTTTACACTACTGAATTTAAAAAAAATCTCGTAAAAATACATCTCGTAAATAAGAAGTGACATGTCACTTCTTAAAGTGTTTTACAAGCTGACACCACAAAAAAAACGCTTTGCATATACGCCTCAAAATACACTTAAAAATACTATTGAAAAAAGCTTAAAAATACGCTTCAAAAAGCTTGCAAAAATCAGCCTCGTATTTTTCTGTGATTTTAAATAATATATGTATGTATGGTTCTTTTTCAGTTATTTGTTTGCCTCAGATCTCACTCATAGTGGAGCTAAAATAGCCCTCTATCCAGACTATTCTCAAGCAACAGCGAAAAAAAGGATCAAATTCATCGAGGTCAAGAATAGGCTGAACATGCCTGCAGTATTCACTACTTTTTACAGCTAGGCTAAGGCTGGATTCACACGAGCATGTTACGTCCGTAAGGGACGGAACGTATTTCGGCCCCAAGTCCCGGACCGAACACACTGCAGGGAGCCGGGCTCCTAGCATGATAGTTATGTACGATGCTAGGAGTCCCTGCCTCGCTGCGGGACAACTGTCCCGTACCGTAATCATGTTTTCAGTACGGGACAATAGTTCCACGGAGAGGCAGGGACTCCTAGCGTCGTACATAACTATGATGCTAGGAGCCCGGCTCCCTGCAGTGTGTTTGTCCGGGACTTGCGGCCGAAATACGTTCCGTCCATTACGGACGTAATGTGCTCGTGTGAACCCAGCCTAAGAGTCTTTTATGAAGACCGCAGTTTTTGTTTTTTTTAATCTACAGAGGAGGCAGTTTCCTGGATGGACTCCAAGAAGGTATAACTTTATAATTTTTTTAGGGGAAAATGCTTTCCTGATCTGTTTAAATGTAATTTTCTTTTCTCTTTGGTCTTTCTCAATATAAATTATGTCAATAGCTGATCGAGGAGTAGGTGGGTGGGAGAGGAGTATTACATGGTCTTTTCTATTTTTGAATTATGTTTGGAACTTTTTTTTTCTGTATTTTTCTTTTTTTAAATATGCGAGTTATAACTTGGAATGTAAGGGGTTTGGGGGATAGGCTGAAGAGGTGTGCAGTTTTTGAGTTTTTGATTTGATCAAAAACTATTTACCGGAGGTAAAATATCTTCAGGAAACGCATCTTGCTAGCGGATTGGAAAGACAAATTGAGAGTTCATGGATGGGTAAAAGTTACCATGCAATATTCTCCTCATATTCTAGGGGTGTATCAAACCTTATTCATAGGAATGTTGACGTGCAGATATTCCCTGTTTTGCATGACCAGGTGAGTCTCTGCTCTTGTCCCTTGATGTTCTCACCATTTCGATCGGTTACATCGTCTTTGAAGCTGTGGTTTCTGAAGGTGAAGTGAGGAGCTCTAAGATTAAGCTGCCATCACGATGCGTCGTAACTCCGCCCCCCCCCCCCGACGTGCAGATATTCAATACCTTTATTGATGTCAAGGGAAGATTTGTGGTGTTATATGGTAAATTCGAAGGTACTCTTTCGGTCATTGTTTCAATATATAATCCCCCTCCCTCTCCGCTACTCATTATAAGGGATTTTAATATTGCACCAAGTGATGACATGGATAGACTTCGTAAAAAAAAGCTGTTGTAACAAATTTCCTCTTTTTTACATCTTTTGAACCATGTGGGTTTGATTGATGTTTGGCGCGAAAAACATCCGGACGCACGTAAATTTTCATGTTATTCAAAAACCTCAGATTTAGGGATTGTTAATCTTTCTATGTTGAGGTTAATTAAAAAGGTGAATTATGAGACACGAGGGGTGTCGGACCATTCTCTTCTTAATGTAGAAGTCTCCTCTGCCCCCTAGTTGTCGCAAATTATTAGAATTAGCCCAGACATGATTAAAGACTCTTTGGTTAATGGGGACTTGGCCTCCCAGATTAAGGTTTTTTTCAGTTAGATGCAGGCTCAGCCACTATTCCAGTAATTTATTATTCAATAAGATTATTATGAAATGGGAAGAGGTGGGAAACTCCTGGCAAATATAATAAAAAATCAGGGTCCCCAAACTCTTATATCTGCGATTAAGAAAAAGGAGGGTCCTGGGTGTTGTACGGGTCCTGAAGAAGTACTAGGGGAATTTGCTGGATTTTTTTAGGATTTATATGCATCCAAGTGCCAAAATACTAATGATCACCTGGTGAACTATTTTGATTCTTTACCTTTTCCAGTTTTGTCAGATGATCAGAGGGGAGGGTTAGAGGCTTCAATTTCTTTGCACGAGATATCTGCGGTAATAAAAGAGCTTCCAAAGAATAGTGCCCCCGGAATAGACAGAATTCCGTATGAGGGTTATACTTATTATCAAGATGTGTTAGTAGAACATCTTTTTCAATTATATAACTATGCCTATCTCCAGGACAAGCTCCCCCCTTCGATGGAAGAGGCTACTATTCTATTAATACCAAAAACTGAGATGGATCTCTCTTATTTGGACACTTACCGCCCTATCTCGCTTCTAAATACCGATTTGAAAATGTTAGCTAAAATTCTAGCCAATAGACTTATGGTGGTAATCCCTTCACTGTTGAGCTCTGACCAGACTGCTTTTCTCCCAGGAAAATCGATTTCGTATAGTATTCGAAGAGCCTTTGTTAATATTGAATATGGAAGAGATAGCTACCATAATGGGGGTCTGTTGTCAATAGATGCAGCCAAGGCCTTTGATACAGTAGAATGGAGTTTCCTTTGGGGGGCGCTGCAAAGATATGGTTTGGGAGAGAACTTTATTAAATGTGTGAAACTTCTGTATTCTAACCCGAGGGCTAGGGTAGGTATGGGGGGCTCCTTTTCTACCACTTTTTCTTTATCAAGGGGGTACCCGTCAGGGTTGCCCCTTATCCCCTTTAACCTTCTGATAGAGAATTGGCGATAAGGATTAGATCTGATCCAGGAATAAGAGTTTTTTTGGTTCAAGAACGTAAGGAGAAGGTTTCACTGTACGCCGATTACATGCTACTCTTCCTAAGAGATCTCGGGGATATGGGGCATGTCGTCGGCGTGTATGAACAATTTGGGAACTGTTCGGGTGTTAAAATTAACTGGTCTAAGTAAAAAATTATGGCCTTTGACCCATCTTATATGGCGAGGGGGGAAGTAGGTACTGAAGTTGTAGACTCCTTTCAATATTTGGGGATTAAATTATCCAGATGGTTGTCTGAATATATCCTCTTGAACGTTCTTGCCTTATTTGGAAAACGTAGACAAAAGATTCAAATCTGGAATAAATTGTTACCCCAATACTCTTTGAGGGCATTCAGGCTTATTGGCCGTTGTGCCCATGACTGGGTTGCAATGGAGGGGTTTAAAAAAAGCTACGTTCTGCTAGGGGGATTGTTCTATGCATTGTTCTTAATAGAGGGGGCCTATAAGGTATGGGGTACCCGCCTACAGGGCATTTTTTTGGGGATATATGGTGGTCTTACCCACGTTCCCCGTTCTGGGTTTATAAGGGGTAGGGTGGGAAGACATCTTTCTCTTTTGGCCGTTACTACTCAGGGACCTGTTATTTACTAAATTGAGTGAGTACGCTTACCTGATTGTCCCACCCTCCCTCCCTATTTTAGGTTTGTTTGATTTATAAAAAAAATAAAAAATAAATCTCTGTTACGTTTGTGTATATATCAAGGAAGTAAAAAAAAATTTTCATTAACGGAATTGAATAAAAAAATAAATATAGAAGAAACGCAAGCACTTCCTAAAATTTTTATCTGCTTATTGTAAATGCAATGCAATGTTGGTCTCTAATGTATTTGGATGTTAGCCATTGGGCTACAAGTTTTCGTATTATACAGTATGATTTTGTTTAAAAAATTTTATGTCACAGCAGGCGGTATATGTCTGGAAAAGGTACTACCTTAGGCGGGCTGGCATACGGGTAAATGAAAAAGTGTTATGGTTTATGGATATATTAGTAAATATGCAAATAATAAAGCTGTGGCCGACCCTTTCGTGTCAACCCACGTTTAAAAATACGTTGGTTGTTGGTCATGTTATTTTAAGTAACGGTGTCATAATCCAACCAAACGGATAATCAAAGGTTTAGCATGCACACAGTCTCACGTATAGCGTTGGTTAAAATGGTGGTTTTTCCAATGGTAATGCATGTCATTGGCAATGCACCAGTTTGGGTAACCAAAAATATATTCAAAACTATTGAATCTATAATAAATGACCTGATATGGAGAGGTAGATAAACCCGAATTAAATAAGCTAAACTATGTATCCCAATTCATGAGGGTGGTTTTTATATGCCTGACTTTTTTTTATATTTCTTGGCATGTCATTTACAACAGTTAACTTTTTGGTATTGTATGTCAGTTAATGAGTTGATATTAAGTGAACAGGGTCAAGGGGTGTGGAACAATATTATTCAACCCATGGAATTGGGTGTGTTATCCAAACCAAATTACTCCTTAAATCCATTATTAACCCCTTCCCGCCGCAGCCCTTTTTCAGATTTTCATTTTCGGTTTTTCCTCCCCACCTTCCAAAAGCCATAACATCTTTATTTTTCTGTCGATATAGTAATATGAGGGCTTGAAATTTGAGGGACGAGTTGTAGTTTTTCGTAGCACCATTTACATTGCCATATAATGTACTAGGAAAAAAATTATTTGTGGGGTAGAAAATAAAAAAAACAGCGATTCCTCCATGGTTTTTCGCACGCCGTTTTTACGGAATTCACTGTGCAATTAAAACAACATCTTAACTTTATTCTGTGGCTCAATACGGTTACAGCGATACTAAATATATGTAGTTTTTTCTATATTTTACTACTTTTACAAGTAAAAACCTAAGTGTAAAAAAGAAAAATTTATTTTGTGTCGCCAAATTCCGAGAGCCATAACTTTTTTATTTTTCCGTTAATTAAGTGGTATGAGGGCTTATGTTTTGCGGGATAAGCTGTAGTTTTTAATAATACAATTTTGGTGTACATGTGACATTTTAATCCCTTTTTATTACATTTTTTTGTGGGAGATTAGGTGACCAAAAAATAAGGTTCTGTAGTTTACAATTTATTTTTTTACGGCATTCACTGTGCGGGTTAAATAATGATATATTGTAATAGTTCAGACTTTTACGGACGCGGTGATACCAATTATGTTTATTTTATTTTATTTTATGTTAATTATATTTATTTTTTTACTATGCTCTAGGGGGAAAATGGGAAAAGGTTTTTTTTTTTAACCTTTAATAATTTTTTTTACATAAAAAAACCCACTTTATTTAACTAATTTTTACTTTTTTTATTAGTCTCCTTAGGGGACTTCAACCAGCGATCATTAGATCGCTTGCATGATATACTGCAATACTAATGTATTGCAGTACATCGTGATTCTGACAGGCATCCATTAAGCCCTGCCGGAGGCAGCGCTTAATAGGAGCACAAAGATGGCGGACCTGGGGGCCTTCATTAGGCCCCCAGGCATCCATAGCAACCATCACCCCCCCCACGATTGGTTGCGGGGGCGCAATGAGCTGTTAGAGGGGGTCGCCCCCTCTTTCTAATGATTTTAATGATGCGGTCTCTATTGACCGCAGCATTTAACAAGTTACACAAACAGCCGACACCGGCATCGTATGGAGCGGGTGCACTCCGTGAGCCCGTTCCATACTTCCCCTACCCGACTTTGGCGTATGTATACATCAAATGTTAGGAAGGGGTTAAAATTACAATCTAAGGTCAGGAAAGAGGCGAGGGATAGAATGGCCTTTCGGGGCTTTATGGAAATCACTCTATTATGGAATAACATCTTTTTACCTGAATTTTATGCGATATGAGAAGTTCAGTTTTGGGTGAAGTATGGGATCTATCAAGTCTCACATTTATTCCGAAATAGAGATTTAAAATCATTCTTCTCCATTCAAAATGAATTTGGGGTTCCAAGTCACAATTGGTTATTATATGCCCAAGTATCACATGCTTGGCATATCACTAAGGAAAAAAGTCGATTTAGAATAAAACCTTTTGGTATAGGGGACACATTACTAAATAGGTCACAGACTTAAGGGGTTATCTCGCTCTGTTTTAAACACTTTTCTGTAAATGCTTAAAAATGAAGCTGACTTTAATTACACTGATTAATGGGTTAGAGATTCGGGTCAAATCTCCTTAGCACAATGGGAGTCTATATACAAAATTATAGAAGGCCCTTCACTTAATGTAGCTCACCGCTTTTCACAGTTCATGGTGATTAATAGATAGCACTACAAGCCGAAAAAATTGGTTAAGATGGGGTATAGAACTATAGACGACTGTCCTAAATGTGGGCAAATAGAGACCTTGAAAATTTGCTTTGAAGATGTCCCAAATGACATCGCTACTGGTCACAGATAATAGATTGTATTAAATTGACTTTAACCCTTTGGCCTGATCAAGATCTTACTCAAATTCTCTTAGGGGATTCTATTGAAATTGATAAAGTATATAATAAAGTTAGAGTTCAATTGATTCTTCAAATGCTTTTTTTTGCACGTTTGGAGATCCATAAAAGATGGATTTAATTTAGATCTCCCCAACTTCGTGAATGGAAAGGGCAGGTCCATAAGATTTTGCTATATGAAAAATCATATTATTTTGGTAAATTTATGAGAGACAAATTTTATAGTAAATGGAAACCCTGGTTTATTAACTTAACTGATGAAGACAAAACCTATATTCTGAGCTCTGAATAAAGGTCTTTCTTTTATTTTTATTATTATTTTATTTATTTATTATTATTATTATTATTACTATATTTTTTAATATAAACTCCACTTATATTGGGGGAGGGGGGTTGGGGCATTGTATATGTCTGATTTGATATGTAATATCTTTTGTTATTGTATCAAAAAAACAGTTTGCGATAATAGCGTATTCGGCCAAAATATCCACTAATACTTCATGTTTTTCATTGACATTTGTTGTCTACCATGGATATTTTTTCAGGATGCAGCTGGGCCTTGTAGTGCTGTGGGAGAAACAGTGTGTCAGTTTATTGTGTGGTGAATTTTGATGGTGCTAGGCAGCCCGCCTGGTCTAATAGTATTGGCGTAATCAATAGGCTGTATTCCAGTATGGTGCACTACATTAACCATTTGACATGAATGAGGTGTGTTGGTGTATGTTCATTAGTATATATTGCACCTGGGCTATCTCCCTCTATGTAGCATTTGGTCTGTCTGTGTCCTATTGTGTGTACCTGCATTCAAGAGAAAGTATTGGACTGTTCAGTGATTTTAAATAATATATATATATATATATATATATATATATATATATATATATATATATATATATATATGGTTCTTTTTCATTTATTTGCTCGTCTCAAAAATATGCCGTGTGAACATAGCCTAAGGTCTCATGCACATGGCCGTATTACAACTCCGCACAACCTTCGAGTTATATTGAGCCAAAATATGGCTTCCATAGAAGTCTTAATGACGGAGCTCTATCTGCCGCCGTATGGTGTCTCCGAGCCGATCTGTATTGTCCCATAGAACTATCGCTGCTCCTGCAGTAACCCATGCAACACAGTCAGCTCTCCGGATGTCTGAGTATGTGCTCATCTTATCAACAGCGACCATGTCAAACTCCTGGATTTGAGAAAAACTCTTGAAATACTCCACCGCTTTCCTTGCATTATTATTATTTTTTATAACAATATACAGTTACTATTGCTATTCAACTGCCAGTGTGACCATCACTGTACAGGGGTCTCAGTGTATTTTGGTGGTCACCTTGCTGGATTCTCTTGAATGCACAAATAAGGCACATAATATTTGCTCCTTTTTTCTTCCTTTTCTCACTCACCGCTCTCGTAGGATCTTATCTCTTGTTGCTCACTCTGGTTGCTCTCTTGGCTTTATTTAATCTAAAGGTGTAACTTGAAGCTCAAATGCCCCAATGCAAATTATGGAACAGGGCCCCACACCTACCACCACGTGCCATTTATAATACAATATACCATTTATAATGCCCCTCAAACACCATGGCCCGGGTTACTTCTGCACCCATAAATTTATCCCATTGCAAGTATTGACCACATTGACTCATGACTCTGAGACATTATATTCAGCTGTCTGTTGTTCCAGTTTAGAATAGACACTTCACATTTAGTCTTTATTATTAGTGTGCTGCATTTTGTACATTTGGTTTGACCTCTTCTTATCAGAATTTCACTCCTGTCTGTGTCTCTGCTCTAATATGACAACAACCAGAACAGTTGCATCAGACAAATGTCCCCTGAATAAATCACTCACTGGTGGATGGGGACACCAATAGCAAATCCATTAGAGGTGTGCAGACTAGAGCAAAAAACTTCGATAACCACATATAATACAAAGAATACTTTATTTAAATATCCAATACATAAAAATATAAAAAATGGGTCACACAGTGCAATAATAATGCGTCATACACCCGGGCAGTGGCATAACTATAGTGGTCGCAGCGGTTGTAATTGCGACTGGGCCCCAAAGCCAGGGGGGCCTGCGGTCCCCCGCACCACGTCTATAAAAAGTTACTATAGTAACTGGGGCTTATGTAATAAACTACACGGGCCCCCGTTACTATATTAACTGACAGTAAACATAGACTCCTTGTTCCGGAGCGCAGCGGAGGTCGTGACGTCTCTTTGTGTCAGGACGTCGCGATGCTGTGTGGATGGAGTCAGGACCTCCGCTGCGGCCGGAGCCGAAGAGGAGGGTAAGTTTACTATTACTGTCTCTTGGGTCCTGGGTTGTACAGTCCCTAAAAATTAGCTGATGGGTCAGTGTCCGACCGCCGGGACCCCCGCCAATCATCTGTTTTGAAGGATAGGCCATCAACTTTTAGGGACTGGACAACCCCTTTAAGTCAACCATGTGGTAGGCTTAAATACAGGGCCCATCGGAAAGGATCACACATGGTAGGCTTAGATATATGGCCCATGTGTGATCCTGTCTGATGGGCCCTGTATCTAAGCCTACCACATGGTTGACTTAAAGGGGTTGACTTAAAGGGGTACACTGTATAAGATTACTGTCTGCTGGGGCCCTGTATCTAAGCATCTTACCATGAACGAGGGTTGTGTGTTTTTTTAAAAATAAAATAAAGTATTTTTTCTGTGTATTTTATTGAAACTTTATTACTACGGCCTTAGTAATGGCCGCTGGCTGATTACTAAGGCAGGGCTTAGTGTTAGCCAGTGCAGAGGCTAACACTAACCTCCATTATTACCCTGATACCCACCGCCACTGTGGTGGGTGGCCACTGGGGCGGCCGCAGGCTGGTATTATTAGATTGGGAAAGCCCAACAATAGTGGGCCTTCCCACCCTGGTAATGCTGGCCTGCTGCTGCTATGCTGTATCTGGCTAGTTCCGAAAAATGGGGGACGACGACAATTTTTTTTTTTTTAATAATTGGAAAAAATTACGTGGGGTGCCCCCCATTGTTCATAACCAGCCAGATACAACATAGCAGCAACAGGCTAGAATTACCAGGGTGGGAGGGTCCACTGTTTTTGGACTTTCCCAACCTAATAATACCAGCCTGTGACCGCCTCAGTACCCTACCATCAGTGCAGATAGTCTGGAATTGGATCGTACCCGGCTTTTCCCGAACCCCTGGAGGCGGTGGATACTGGGGTAATAATGGGGGGTTAGTGTTAGCCTTTTCACCGGCTAACATTAAGCCCCACCTAAGTAATGGACGCTGTCAATCGGCCTTTACTAAGGCGGTATTAATAAAGTTTAAAAATATACAAGTACATATAAAACATATTTTATATAAATAAAAAAAATCACACAACCCTCATCACCATTTTAATGAGAATTAAAAAAACGCCGTCATCAAAGTAGTACTCAAATCCGAAGTAGTCCAACATCCATACCTGTAAAAAAACAAACACTAAAAAAATGTGTAACATAAAAAAGCAAAACAATTTTTATATTTACATTTCCTGGGTCGAGCACTGGAGCCGCAATGTCAGCGAGCTGGGCCCTATATCTAAGCCTATCATGTGTAATACTGTCTGCTGAGCCACTGTATCTAATACAATCATGTGTGAAAATGGCTGCTGTGCCGCTGTATCTAATCCTATCCACAGCTTTAGGGTCGTAGTGCTATTGACATGCTGCCTCCTATATATACATACAAACACATACACTTTTTTTGGGGTGACATATGTATTGGGGCTAATGCCCCTGATGTTTTAAAACCTTAGTGACAACCCTGACTTCTAGTGCTGCATCATTGGGTCACTTAGGAGACCCAGCGATGCAGCTGAAATCTGCGGGTTTTCGGTCATGAGAAGAAGTTTGGGGGGGCCAAGAAGAACCTTTGCACCGGGGACCATGAGCCTTTAGCTATTCCCCTGCACCCGGGGGTGGACATTAGAGTAGTGTGTCATAGATACTAAGATTCAGAATATTTCACAATTTCACATGGTGCTCTTTCACTCCTGAGTCCTGTCGAATGTTCAGGCATAAAATTAGGGCCACATGTAGGGTGTTTCTAAAACCAGGAAACACTGTATAATAATTGGATGTAGAGCTGTCTCTTCAAAGTGGCTCAAGCTGGGCACAACATATTGGGCACTAAAATGGCTTCTCTAGCGAAAAATTGCCATTTTCACTCTGCAACATCCACTTTACACTAATTTACACCTGTGGGGTCAACATGCTCACTACACCCCTATATTAATGCCTTGAGGGATGTAGTTTCTAAGATGGGAACACTTCTGTTTTAATACATCAGGGGTTTTGCAAAGGCAACATGGCGTCTGCAATCCATTCCAGCAAAATGTGCTTCAAGAGCCAAATCATTCAGGAGAAGGCAGGAAAAAATTGCATTTCTTTTTTGAAACCGTGTAACTGTTTGTTTCCCAGGATTTTATCCTGTTTTTTTAATGTATATAAGAACGCACTATTTCTGCACTATTGTATGAACCTAATGAAGGGATCTGTCCGATCCTGAAATGCGTAGTCCTGCAATAAACGTTTACAAAGATAAAAAAGACATCTATGTGAAATACTTAACTGCCAGGCGCCGTGACCCGTAAAGCTGCAAATCTTTCCTGCCTTCTCCTGAATGATTAGTTCTCCCCGGGAACAAGGGACTCTACCCGAGGGATAGCAGCGGGTGGCAGGCGGCATCCAGAGAAACTTTTCAGCTGACATTAATGCCAAGCAGTAGCGTTGTGCCTAAACTTGCAGAACTCGACTAGGTGAGTCTAAAATATCTCACAATGTGTTACAACAAAGTGTTGTAAAACAGTATTACCTTAGAGGAGTGACGTTTCCAATTCTCCCTCTTTTTTTCTCTTCTATATTTCCAAAAGCCACATGGCACTCCTTTCCTTCTGAGCCATATGGGGTATTTCTGTACTCGGGAGAAATTGCGTTTCAAATGTTGGGGTGATTTTTTCTTTTATTCCTTGTGAAAACTACAATTTTTACTGCACAATGTTAATAATTTCAGAAAAAAACCTGTGGGGTCAAAATGCTCACTGTATCACTAGATGAATTCCTCAAGGGGTGTAGTTTCCTAAATGGAGTCCATTCCTAGGTGTTTCCATTGTACTGATACCTCGGGGGCTCTGTAAATGCGACATGGAGCCCATGAACCATTCCAGCAAAATCTGCATTCCAAAATCCAAATGGCACTCCTTTTCTTTTGAGCCCTGCCGTGTGGCCAAACAGAGGTTTATGACCACATTTGGGGTATCGCTGTACTCGGGAGAAAATGCTTTACAAATATTGGGGTGCTTTTATTTCTTTCTTCCTTGAAAATGAAAATGTTTAAGCTAAAAGTACATCTCACTGGGAAAAATTTAATTTCTTATTTTCATGGCCCAATTGTAATAAAATCTTTGAAACACCTGTGGGGCTAAAATGCTCACTACACCCCTAGATCAATTCCTTGGAGATATAGTTTCCAAAATGTGGTCTTTTGGGGGGTGTTTCTTGTGTTTTGGCACCTTAAGGCCTCTGCAAACCTATAGTGGTGCGTAGAAAACATTTGATTAAAAAGAAGACCCCAAAATCCACAAGGTGGAAATCCACAAATTGTAGAATCAGGGAAATAAGTATTAAATTGCGTTTCTCTGTTAACTCTTGCTGTGATCCAGATCAAAAAAAATGTTTAAAATTGAATATCTGTAAAAAAATTTAATTTTCATATTTCTCCTTCGCTTTGCGTTCATTCCTGTGAAATGCCTAAAGGGTTCAAAAAAGCTTCCAAAATGTTGTTTTGAATACGTTGTGGGGGCAGATTTAAAAATGGGATGATTTATAGGGGGTTTCTGACCCCATAAAAGCCACTTCAGAACTGAATTGGTTCCTAAAAAAAAAATAGACATTTTGGAAATGTTCTTGAAAATGGAAAAAATTGCTGCTAACGTTATACGCTTTGTAACGTCCTAAAAAATAAAAGGACGTTCAAAAAATGATGCCAACATAAACTAGACCTATGGAAAATGTCAGTTAGTAATGATTTTGTATGGTATTACTATCTGTCTTACAAGAAGATAAATAAAAATTAAGAAAAATGCAAATGTTCTAAATTTTTTACCAGTAACATAAAGTACAATATTTCACAACAAAACAAGTTCAAATCGCTTGGATAAGTAATAGCCCTACAAAGTTATAACCACATAAAGTGAGAAATGGCTGCAGCGGGAAGGGATTAAGCAACTTTCAAATTTGCTTTTATTAAAAAATAGTTTTTACTTTTTACAATTCAGCTTCTATGTATCCTGTATAGCTGAACTGATAGCTCGGCTAAAAGCGGATCCACCATGCCTCTAACACACACAGACACGCACACACGCACACAGGCACACACGCACTCACACACACACACACACACGCACACACGCACACACGCACACACGCACACACACACACACACACACACACACACACACACATACCAGCTAATAATAACCGCATCTAAGTTAATAACTTAGATGTGATAAATATTAGGCCATGTTTTTTTCCTTCCATCGGAGGCATACGTCGGGAGGAGTTAGGTAAGCTTCTCCAATTCCGGTGTCCCCCTGCCAGAATGCTGCTGATGGTTTGGCTGGGGACTGTAGTTGAAAGCACCTAACATCACTGTCCATCACTTCCTCAGGTTTGGAATCCCTGGGGCCGAGCCCTACCTGCTATTTGGACTTGGAGAAGCTCCCTAAGGTATACGTTTAACGTATACCTCAATGAATGCCATACAGTGACATCCATCACACATATGCTCCCATGTTAAATAAAAACATATACTGCGCAACATTTTTTTCTGCAGGATCCCTCATCATGAAATAGCACAGTCTACTACATTATTCCGTCCTCCAAAAACAAGGTATACCAACGTATACCAGCCCGATGGAGGCCAAAAGGACACTCTTTTGGCTTTTGTAGGGCTAATGGAGCCCTATGAACACGTTTAACGTGTACACCGGGAGATTTCACAACATATACGCTAAATATAGGGCTATTACACAATGTAAACCAGGCATTAGCTGGATCCTGTGTTAGAGTCATGCAGAACCCATTTTCAGCCGAGCCGTCAGTTGAGCTGAACTGACGGAATCAGCTAAGAGAGAACGATACAGCTTCTACGTATGCTGGATACATAGAAGCTGTAGCGTAAAAAGTAGTGAAGTTAATAGTTGTTTAAAAACACATAATGCATTGATTTAATTAAAAAAAAAAGGTCCTAAAGGGTTCAGGCTGAACCCATCTCAATCACTGCTATTAGAGACAGTTGTGATAGTATACAGTAAAAGACATTTATTATGGCTCACAATATCAGGTAGAAGTAGGGAACAGGCTTTCACACAGTACTGTGAAAAAGCTTTAAGCAGTATCAATTTAACCAAATACAAAGGGAATGAACAGAAAAGGAATCGAAATCAAATCAATATTTGGCGTACCCCCCCTTTGCCTTCAAAACAGCATCAATTATTTGCGCAAAGTCTTGGATTTTGTAGGATTATTGTCAGGTGTATGATTAACCAATTATACCAAACAGGTTATAATGATTAACAGAAACAGCTGTGTAGGAGGCTAAAAACTGAGTGAGGAATGTCACGATCTAGGGGCATGTAGACCCACTAGGCCGGTCCGCCGTAGCGGAGAGGCAGCTGGCAAAGTCACAATCTATGCAAAAGTCTATACAAAGAGTTCGTAGCATAAGGGTACCTGAGATAGTCCAGACAATGGCAGAGGCTTTAGCACAGATGGGGCTAGATGTGGCAGGTTGCGCAACACGACTCCAACACTAGACAGGCTCAGGAACAATACACAGCACGGGATACAGGATACATTTAGCAAGGCACATGAATACTGGGAGCAGGATAACACTAAGGGACCATTGCAATACAAACATGGGAAGACTACAACAACGCTCAGGCAAGGAGTGAAAGGGCAGGGCCCTTTTTATAGTCCACGGTGGTCTGGGAAATAATTAATGAATTACATATGCGTGTGCTGGCCCTTTAAGGCTGGGAACCAGCGCGCTCCCTTGCGGATATTGCAGGACAGCACGTCCGGATGTGCTGACGTCTCTTGGGAAGGAGACGTCGGCCACAGAAGGGAGGTCTGCGGTCGTTGCCATCAGAAGGTAAGGGGAGGCTGCAGTCTGTGATCGCGGCCATTACAAGGAACATCCAAACTCTGCTACGAAGTTGAGGCTGTGGAAGACAGTTTCATGTCACAGGTTCATCATGGCAAGACTGAGAACAACAATAGGACACAAGGTATACATCATCAAGGCTTCTCCCAGACAAACATGTTGCAGCAAACTGGGTTTCAAAATGTGCTGTTCAAGATCTTTTGAAGAAGCACAAAGAAACAGGCAACGTTGAGGACTGTAGACACAGTGGTCGGCCAAGGAAACTTAGTTCAGCCGATCAAGGACGCATCATGCTTGCTTCCCTTCGAAATCGGAAGATGTCCTGCAGTGCCATCAGATCAGAACTGGCAGAAACCAGTGGGACCCAGTTACACCCATCTACTGTTTGGAAAAGTCTGGCCAGAAGTGGTCTTCATGGAAGAATTGCGACCAAAAAGCCATACCTTTGTCATGGAAACAAGGCCAAGCAACTCAACTATGCACGAAAACATTGGAACTGGGGTGCAGAAAAATCGCAGCAGGTGCTCTGGACTGATGAGTCAAAATTTGAAATACTTTGCTGTAACAGAAAGCAGTTTGTTCACTGAAAGGCTAGAGAGCAACACAATAATGAGTGTCTGCAGGCAACATTGAAGGAAGGAGGAGGTTTCTTACAAATTTGGCCTGCATGTCAGCAAATGGAGTTATGGATTTGGTCAGGATTAATGGTTTCCTCAATACTGAGAAATACAGGCAGATAATTATCCATCCTGCAATACCATCAGGGGGGCATTTGATTGGCTCCAAATTTATTCTGCAGGAGGACAATGACCCCAAACATACAGCCAATGTTATTAAGAACTATCTTCAGTGTAAAGAAGAACAAGGAGCCCTGTAAGTAATGATATGGCCCCCACAGAGCCCTGATCTCAACATCATCGAGTCTGTCTGGGATTACGTGAAGAGACAGAAGGATTTGAGGAAGCCTACATTCACAGAAGATCTGTGGTTGTTTCTCCAAGATGTTTGGAACAACCTCCCTGCCGAGTTCCTTCAAAAACTGTGTGCAAGTGTGCCTAGAAGAATTGATGCTCTTTTGAAGGCAAAGGGTGGTCACACCAAATATTGATTTGATTTGTATTTCTCTTCTGTTCATTCACTTTGTATTTTGTTAATAGTGAAAAAAAAACAAAACTATTAACACTTCTACTTCTGAAAGCATTCTTACTTTGCAGCATTTTTCCACAACTGCCTAAAATGTTGCATGGTACTGTATATCCATATTTGTATAAAGGAGTCCTCTACTTCAACAGTATAAGGAAACCATCAATCTGTTGTGCATTATTTAGTTACTGTATCTCAGGGCTGTTTTACATCTGATGCTGCCCTAGACGTTAAGTGTGAACAAACCCAATAGAATTGGGCAGGAAAGATCCAATATATCTGATCCGGTTTTCTGAAACCATTAACCATGTTCTTCTCTACATCTTCCAGGAGCTAATGAAAAACTAGGTTCTTAAAAGGAAATAAAGGCTTATTACTCTGTTATCATCAAGATATACCAGAAGACTAAGCCATCTTTTTCTTCTATTCCCTGCGGCATAAAATGTGGTCACCTGATGCAAACAGATAAAACTAAGAAGGCAAAAACAGTGGGCGGTGCACCCCCTTAATCTTCTCTGGAAATGGGGGAATGGTTATCATATGTAAATATTGTGTAATCTAAACCCCTGATAGAGCAGTTTCTACTATGACTGCCCACTCAGCCAGTGCAAGGGACATAGAAAATGCTAACGCCTTACATGTCTCATAAGATGAGGAATGAGGAAATCTTAAAGCCTTTTACATAACTTTCCAGGCAATTTTCTGCAACCACTTTTAAAAATAAAAACTTGGAGAGCAATGTAGCGGGGTGAAATCGTAGCAGAGTGCGGCTTGACTGGGGGAGAAGTAACAGGATCATTAATGGGGATTAGTGGGATTTTAGTGATGGAGGCCTGCAATATTTAATTTTGGCCACTAGATGGGGGTATGGGTATGGCCTGTGATGGGATATATAAAGGAGGTGGTAAGGGGAGGGTACCTCAGTTGATACCAGTGTAGAGCAGTTCCCGCCCACCCGCCCAGTTTTATTAAGGGGTTATTCTTGTCATAGCAGTTGGTTAGTAGCGGGGAGAAGGGGTCCTTGGAGGCAGAAATTTTATGGCCAGGTGCACGAAAATGGGCCGTGCATCTGAAGATGTAATACAACGAATGGAGTCCTGGGGTGAAGGAGGCCCCAGGAATAGTTGGATAGTTGTATTCGGTGCCCTTAGGCCAGGTTTGGATGGCTAGGGGTAAGGAGTTTTTACCTTACTTGGAAAGTAGGGGTTAAAAAACTGGAGACTGCCTCTAAGGATCGTTTTCCCCCCAAAATGGAGAAGATAGAACAGGGTTATATCTTCTAGGATGTTTTTTGTTGATTACCTGTCATTTGACATTATATTTTACGTAAAGTTATTTATGAAAAGTTATTTATGAGACTTTTGTTAATAAATATGGCTGCTATGGCCTTACACCATAACAGTAGTTGAGTCTTTATTTGAGGGAAAGGTGGGGCCATGGTTAAGACGGGTGTCAATCTTCTGTCCTTAAAGTCAGGGTTAAATAGTAGCTTTCCTAATCAGAACCCACTACTGTTTATTTTATACACATCAAATATATTGGGTGAGGACGTGGTGTCCGAGGCACAGTTGAGTTTGTTTTTTACTGAGCTGCTTTTCTTTCTCTTACCAAATACAACCAAACTCTATGATACGCGCCAAGCCCAATTTCTCTATCTCTTTCCAATTCCTTATTATTATTTAATTTCGACGATAAAAGCAACAATAACAGGTAAGTGTTACTGGACGTTGTGGACAATCGAGTTGAAGCGTAGGATTTTCGCGTGGAAGTGGTGGACAATCGAGTTGGAGCGTAGAATTTTAGGGTGAGAGTGGTCGAGTGGTGGATATTCGAGTTGAAGCGTAGGATTTTTGAGTGGGAGTGGTCGAGTGGTGGATATTCGAGTAGGAGTGGTTGAGTGGTGTATATTTGAGTAGTAGTGGTGGAAGTGGTTGAGTGGTGGATAAGAGCGGGGGAAATGGCGCTCCTTATCGACCATCGACGAATCGACCGACAAAAGGGTCCAAATGTCAATGTAGTTATTCTTACTAATTTTTTCACGAACCTCGTCAGACACATGAGCTCCCAAGGGAGAAACACTACAAAAATAGGTATCTCTGAAAGCAGGCACCGACAGCGTCGACGTGGAAGTGGAAACCTTAACCATGGATTTGGCAACCACGGATTGTGCCAATGGTACAACGGGGAAAGGAACGGTACGCACTAACAGAGATCGCACAGCAGACAGTAAATTAGCACTAGACATGTTACCAGTATTTCATGCCTGAAGGCAATCAGACTCACCATGTCCAAGAGAAGGCGCAGAAACCAGAGTAGATGGAGCCATCACCGCAGGCGATGCCACTGGAACCACAGGGGGCACAGCCGGTGCAGGCGACGATATTCTCAGAGCTCCCTCAGAAGAACGACGACTACGATCTCCACTGTCGGACCCATCACGAAGGCTTCCGCGACTGCCACCATCGGCCCGCAAACTCCCACGAGAGACATCCGAGCAGTAGGAGTCAGAAGGAGACCGCTTATACCTCCGAGCACGTCGCCTGCTAGAACTTGCCGACTTTTATGTGAATCCCGGCGTGACGGGACTTGGACCTGCTACCGAAACTACGACCGTAAGAACCCCTAGCCCAAGAGGAGTCATCCCACAACAAATAGCTCATGCCCACCTGAGGCACAAGCAGGGGGGCCACCACATCAGTGGGGGAGGCCACCACCTGACGATCCAGTGACCTATAGGGGCCGCCTGGGAAAAAGACCTCCGACCCATCTCGCGACCCCTCATCTGCAGGCGGTGAATGTTTCAACTACGCCCCATTAAGCTGCTCAGAACCCCTCTCCCGATAGCTATAAGAACCAGCCCTATGATCTCCCCCACTCTCTAAAGCTAAGAATAGGGGCACACTCCCTGAAGGAGAAGCAGTAGCAGCCGCAGAAACAGAGGTTGAGGCTAAGGCCTGCAGAATGAAGCCCCATCCTGTCCATGGGCGGGGCCTAATCCTCCCTAACTCGGAGGATACACGGGCACCTGGTGTGGGAGGTATAATGTCCCCTGCTACGGACCCCAGAGCCGCCGACGGCTGAGGCACCGGTTCCGGGGTAGAAAGTACAGACAGCTGGGGTGGGGTGAAGCTAACTGCGGCCCCGGAGCTCATTGCCGGAGGCCGCAAACCACTTGCCTCTGATGGAGATAGAAGGGTGGGCGGGATGCACGTGCCGAGCTCCGTCTACCTGTTGAAGAATGGGGAGCTGGCACAGCAGTGTCCCGAAGGAGCGACTGCAGCCAGTCACTCCCCTCCGCCGCAAGTGTGCTACGGATCGCCCGGACAAGCTCCTGTCGGTCCATTGGAAAAGTTCAGCCAAAAGAAGCTGATGAGAGGGGGGAAACCCATATACTACCCCTCATCAACATAACCCACCCCCCTTTGTTACCCATATCCCCTCCACCTCCTAGAAATAGCTGACTCATTGAAGAGAAAAGGAGGGAGGGAAGAGTGAGTTGAGGAAATACAAACACCCTCCTATACTACCACAATTATTAACCCCTTAGCCAGCAACAGTCCCAGGCTCAGCAGTTATAAGGAATTGTGTGCCGCCATATGTTACCTCTTTCAGGCATCAAACTCTCCCCTAGAAGCAATGCTCTTCTTACCAGGCATACAGGGCAACAGTATGGGCCCATGGCAGCCTATAAGCGCCATATTACGGATCCATACATTACAGATCTATAATACAGCTATGTGTATGAGGCCTAAAAGAAAAGATCTACCGTGTAGAAATGCTGGTACCATATCATCAATTCCAGCCTGGTAGATGAGAGCGTCACTCACCAGCAGGGGCGTCGATAGAACCGGGCCTTCGGGGCCCAAGCCCCGGATCTTTGGCCCAGTGCCCCCGATCCCCGGTGTTTGCCACATTCGGGTCGCAATTGTACCCGGGTGACAGTGGTCGCAATTGCGACCGGGCCGCAGCCGCCTGCAACGCATCTATAAAAGTTAAAGTTACTATAGTAACTTGGGCATATGTAATAAAATACATGGGCCCCTGTTACTATAGTAACGACACATACTTACCCATCTTCCTTCCTGAGCGCAGCAGAAGTCCTGACGTCTTCTCGCGTCATGACATCACGATGCTGTGCGCAGCGGATGGCGTCACAACGCTAGATGGTGTCGGGACATCTGCTGCACTCAGAGCCGAAGAGGATGGTAAGTGTAACGTTACGGTCTGCTGGGGTCCTGTATCTAAGCCTGTCTTGTGGTAGGCTTAGATACAGGGTCTAACAGACAGTATCACACCTGGACCCTGTATCTAAGCCTCCCACGTTAGGCTTAGATACAGGGCACCAGCAGAGAGTAATCTTATACTACTGTCTGCTGGGGCCCTGTATCTAAGCCTACCACATGGTATTCTTAGATACATGGCCCATGTCTGATCCTGTCTTATAGGCGGGCCCTGTATCTAAGTTTACCACATAGTAGGCTTAGATACAGGGCCCCAGCAGACCGTAATATTATACAGTATAAGATTACTGTATGCTGGGGCCCTGTATCTAAGCATAACTTGTGGTAGGCTTAGATACATAGTCTAACAGACAGTGTCACACACGGGACCTGTATCTAAGTCTACCAAATGTATTACTAATTGGTTTTTTTGTGTGTTTTTTTACAGGTTCGGTCATTGGACTACATTGGATTCGAGGACTTCTTGGATAACGACTTTTTTTATTTTCAACAAAATGGTCAATGAGGGTTGTGTGTTTTTTATAATTTCAATAAAATATTTTATCTATGTCTTTGTATTTTCTTTTAAACTTTATTACTACCACTTTAGTAATGGCTGCTGGCTGATTGTCAGCGTCCATTACTAAGGCGGGGCTTAGTGTTAGCCGGTGCAGAGGCTAACACTAAACCCCATTATTACCCTGGTACCAAACCACCATCATTTTTGGGAAACCACGGTAATTACATTATTACCCTGGTACCCACTGCCACCAGGGGTACTGGGAAGAGGCGGGTACGATGCAGTACCTGACCATCTGTAGTGATGTTCGCGAACTGGGGCGGCTGCAGACTGGTATTATTAGGCTGGGAAAGCCCTTAAAAAAGTGGCCCTTCCCACCCTGGTAATGCTAGGCTGCTGCTGCTACTGTGTTGTATCTGGCTGATTTTGAAATTCGGCACAATCGTGCAAAAATTAGCAGGTTCTCTGCATCGCTGTGAGGGTGTCCGCTCTGATTGGACAGCGTCACAGCGATTCATGAGGCAGCACCTACTGAGGAGAGATGAGGTCTCCTCCTCTCTGTACCTTTACTCAAAATTTGCCGACAAAAGGTTTATAAACTTGATCTGCGGTACGTTTTTTATAATCTGCAGTATAAATTGACATGCTGTGGATTAAAAAATCTGCAGCATGTCAATTTATGCTGCAGAATCTCTGCACTTTTGTTGTAGGTTTTACCCATTAAATTCTATGGGGGGGGGGGGGGGTAAATACCAGAACAAATAGCAAATGTTGCAATTCCGCCACAAAAATCGCAAATCAGAAGAAAAACAACCAGTTTTTTTAATTACATTTAATAAAAGAAAAGCCAATACTTCCCCCGGGCATTGCCAAAGGGACATGTCGTGCAGCCTGGCCTTCTGGGATGTCATTTTAGCCCACGTGACTGCTGCAGCCAATCACTGTGTGAACATACCCTAACAGGTGGATTTCAGTAGAAACCTTTTTGTAGTTGTCTGTACTATAAATACCCACCCAGGTAAATATATATATATATGCAGTGGTTCCTCGGTATAAATGATGTGTTGCGAACAGAGCAGACATATTTGCACAGTCAGACAGTGATTCCTATGTGTAATGAGCAGGCTTTTTAAGTTGTCAGCATAGGAATGACTCGCCATGGAGTTATGTCCATTCTGAGAAAATTTTTGTGTGAGTTATGGAAACCGAAGTGTGCTTTCAACTCTGTACACCAGTGGGGCTTCAAAATCCCACAGATTATTGGCATATCATTAAAGTGGAAATAGTAGCATAGCTATAGAAGGTGCAGGGGTTGCATTTTCACCTTGCCTCTTGGTGGGGAAGACCAAATTCCCCTCACCCACATAAGAGGACAGTAATAGAATAAATGCATGTAACATCAAGGGTGCGCGGGCTGGTGCATATTTTATATCGGACCTAGAAACTGTATACAGTAAGGTACAATCAGAAAAAAACAAGTATAGCAAGTATAAACTAAGATTATTCTATTTTTTTACGTTTTATTGGATAGTAAGTCTACAATGTAGAATAGTTCCAAAATGAATGGGTAAACGTGAACATTTCAGCTTTTGTGTCTATAAAGTTAATAGTTAACAATATTGATAATTTTTCCAAAATGGGATAATTGTTCAGAGTTTATACAGCCCATGAATATATACACCGTGTTCCATTGGATTTAAGTCTCATAAACATTTAATTATTAGTTTTTCAATTAAACTCATGGAGGGTATTGTGTCTTAGGGCTCTTTGGATCATTGTAATCAATCTCAGACACCTGTAATAATTAGTTTGCCAGGTGTGCCCAATCAAAGGAAAACTACTTAAGAAGCACTTTCCACATTATTAAGCAGGCCACAGGTTTCAAGCAATATGGGAAAGAAAAGGAATCTCTCTGCTGGCGAAAAGCGTGAAATAGTGCAATACCCTAGAGAAGGTATGAAAACATTGGATATTTCAAGAAAACTTAAGCCTGATCATCGTACTGTGAAAAGATTTGTGGCTGATTCAGAGCACAGACAGGTTCGTTCAGATAAAGGCATAATGAGGAAGGTTTCTGCCAGACAAATTAATAAGATTAGGAGAGTAGCTGCTAAAATGCCATTGCAAAGCAGCAAACAGGTATTTGTAGCCGCTGGTGCCTCTGGAGTCCCGCGAACCTCAAGGTGTAGGATCCTCCAGAGGTTTGCAAGTGTGCATAAAGCTATTATTCGGCCACCCCTAAACAATGCTCACAAGCAGAAACGGTTGCAGTGGGCTCAGAAATACATGAAGACAAATTTTCAAATCGTGTTGTTTACTGATGAGTGCCGAGCAACCCTGGATGGTCCAGATGGATGGAGTAGTGGATGGTTGGTGAATAGCCACCATGTCCCAACAAGGAGGTGGCAGCGTCATGTTTTGGGCTGGAATCATGGGGAGAGAGCTGATAGGCCCCTTTAGGGTCCCTGACGGTGTGAAAATGACCTCTGCAAAGTACGTAGAGTTTATGACTGACCACTTTCTGCCGTGGTACAAAAAGAAGAACCGTGCCTTCCATAGAAAAATTATCTTCATGCATGACAATGCACCATCTCATGCTGCAAAGAATACCTCTGTGTCATTGGCTGCTATGGGCATAAAAGGAGAGAAACTCATGGTGTGGCTCCCATGTTCCCCTGACCTCAACCCTATTGAGAACCTTTGGAGCATCCTCAAGCAAAATATCTATGAGGGTGGGAGGCAGTTCACATCAAAATAGAAGCTCTGGGAGGCTATTCTGACATCCTGCAAAGATATTCAAGCAGAAACTGTCCAAATACTCACAAATTCAATGGATGCAAGAATTGTGAAGTTGATATCAAAGAAGGGGTCCTATGTTAACATGTAACTTGGCCTGTTAAGTTTTTTTGGATTGAAAGAGCTTTTGATTTCTGTAAATATGACCTCCTCAGGGGCGGACATACCGCATGTGCAGCCGGTGCAGCTGCACAAGGGCCCCGCGTGGGAAGGGGGCCCGTTCAGTGGCGTAACTACCACAGTAGCAGCCGTAGCAGCTGCTACGGGGCCCGCGGCATGGGGGGGCCCGTGTCGCCCTGACAGGCACATTACATTTTATGTACCAGGCCTGGCGGCACGGGCCCCCTCATGCCTAGTAGCATCACAACACTAGGCATGAGGGGAGGGAGGGGGCGGGGGCCCGGTGATAGCCGCCACACTGCACTACCAATCGGGAGGGAGGGGGCGGGTGCCCGGGCCCGGTGATAGCCGCTACACTGCACTGCCAATCTGGCACAGATGAATAGGACAGGACGGCGATGCTGGTGGTAGGAGGAGCGCTCAGGCAGGGGAGAGGACAGGGGGCGGTGCGACGTAAGACTTCGGGCGGCTGGACAGTACAGTCAGGACTGCCGGAGAACTCATAGGATGAGCGGAGGACAGACACAGGACGAGTGGAGGACGTGCAGACTGCAGAGGACAGGTAGATGAAGTTAAAAAGTTCATGTCAGAAGGGAGAAGTTTTTATGTAGAAAAATCTGCCTCATAATTCCTTCCGGAATTTTGAGGCATATTTTGACCTGCCGGTAGAACACTTCCCGCGTTTTTCATTGCGTTTTTTTGTGGCGTTTTTCGGCCATCGGGCCGTGGGCAGGGAAACGCAGCAAAAAACGCATTTTCTGCCTGCCATTGTTGTCAATGGGAAGTCAGAGACAGAAACGCCCGAAGAAAGGGCATTGCGCTTCTTTTTCCCGCATGCGGTTTTTACTGCTCGCAGGAAAAATTTCATGGATTTCAATGGGAGGCACTTTCTGACGTTTTTCGCGAAAAAAACCTCAGTGTGAACTCCCCCTAACACAGGGGCGTAACTACTGCTATAGCAGCCGTAGCGGCTGCTACGGGGCCGCGGCATGAGGGGGCCCGCGTCACCTGCCGGCACGGGCCCCCACCTTGGCCGGAATCTCCGCTAGCTGCCGCTATGGCTGCTACAGCGCGATGCCACGGAACACTACGGCAGAGCAGGGAGTATCTCCCCGCTCTGCCATTAAACATAAGACATGTATCCCCTATCCACAGGATAGGGGATACGTGTGTGATCGCTGGCATTGATAGGGAGAACGGGGGACCGAAAGTCCCCTGAAGTTCTCCATCACAAACCTCGGACTTCCGGGGTCTGTGTCGGCAGCTCCGTAGAAATGAATGGAGCGCCGGTCACACTTGAGCTGCGCAGACACCGGAAGTCAGAGGTGAGTGATGGAGAACTTCGGGGGACTTTCGGTCCCCCGCTCTCCCTATCAATGCCAGCGATCACACATGTATCCCCTATCCTGTGGATAGGGGATACATGTCTTTTGTCTTTTCACACTGTAGGTCGCATTTTTTTGAGTGATTGGGGGTGTATGGCGTTCCCTACAGGGGGGGGGCTGTATAGCGTTCCCTACAGGGGGGGGCTGTAAGGCGTTCCCTACAGGGGGGGCTGTATAGCGTTCCCTACAGGGGGGGCTGTATAGCGTTCCCTACAGGGGGGTCTGTATGGCGTTCCCTAAAGGGGGGTCTGTATGGCGTTCCCTACAGGGGGGGGCTGTATGACTTTCCCTACAGACCCCCCCTGTAGGGAACGCCATACAGAACCCCTGTAGATAACGCCATACAGACCCCACTGTAGATAACGCCATAAAGTCCCCCCTGTAGATAACACCATACAGCCCCCTGTAGATAACGCCATACAGCCCCCCTGTAGATAACGCCATACAGCCCCCTCTGTAGATAGCGCCATACAGTCCCCCCTGTAGATAGCGCCATACAGTCCCCCCTGTAGATAGCGCCATACAGTCCCCCCTGTAGATAGCGCCATACAGTCCCCCCTGTAGATAGCGCCATACAGTCCCCCCTGTAGATAGCGCCATACAGTCCCCCCTGTAGATAGCGCCATACAGTCCCCCCTGTAGATAGCGCCATACAGACCCCTCTGTAGATAACGCCATACAGTCCCCCCTGTAGATAACGCCATACAGCCCCCTCTGTTGATAGCGCCATACAGTCCCCCCTGTAGATAACGCCATACAGCCCCCTCTGTAGATATCTTGAGATTCAGTCCTGCTTGATAGGTAACAGTGCAGTAAGCTAAGCATGATAAGATCATCTAAATTATTGCATCTCAGTTGCATGAGTGCTTTGTGTTATATTCAATGATTCAATTTAACCTAAGTCTCTAAATGTGGGCAAAGAAAATAAAAAAACTATACTCACCTCCTCCCTCGCCTCCGTTCACCCGCCGCAGCCCCCATCCTCCTGTCTCGGTCTGTGTTACAAGTGTACAAGGCTGCACTGGTGACGCGCTGCCGATGGCACGTGACCGCTGCTGCCAATAACTCCTCATTGGTGTGCTGCTGAGGACAGTAGTTCCACAGCAAATCGCTGTTGAGGGCATTGATTGGCTGCAGCGGTCATGTGCCATCGACCGCGCGTCACCACAGCAGCTTTGTAAACACAGAAAGGGATAGGGGCTGCGGAGGGGGAACGGAGGCGCCGGAGGAGGTGAGTATAGGTTTTTCATTTTCTTTGCCCACATTTAGGGACTTAGTTTAGATAAGAATTTAACCCGGAAAAAAATGTGTTACTTGTGTTCTAAACTGGTAATAAAATGTACAATATAAATCTTCCTTCATAATTTTTATTAGTAAGGTTTATTTTTATATGCATATATATGTTTAGGTAACTTTGTCGGTATTGGGGGGGGGGGGCGGGGGGGCCCTGGCACATTATCTGCACAGGGGCCTTTTGCAGTCTGTGTCCGCCACTGGACCTCCTGATGCTTCAAATTCAACAAATTACCATTTTAGTTCTCTTTACAACCTTTAAAATGTTTTGATCTCTGTTGTGCATAATAATTTGAAACAGTGCATTTTGAGTTTTTTACTGCTAAAAAAAAATCTGTTATCATTAGGAGATTTGTTCAATAAAATTTGCATTATACTCCAACGGTTGATGGCTTGAAGATTATACAGACTGTCATTTGCATCGACTATTTAGGAAAATCTATTTAGGAAAATCAGCGAAAAATAACATTTGCATAATAATTTGGAACGCAGTATATATATATATATATGCCTCCTGTGTATGTGAATATATGTGTGTGTGTATATATGTGTGTATATATGTATGCATGCCTCGTTTGTGTGTGTATATATATATATATATATATATATATATATGTGTGTGTATATATATGCATACATGCCTCCTGTGTATGTGTGTCACGAAGAGTTTGTGGACCCACTGGGCCGTACCGCAATGGCGGTAAGGCAGCTGGCTAACAGGGTGCAGGACAATGTCTATAGTTCATATAGGGTACCTGTGGCAGCTCGGACAGTAGCAAGGCAGGCTCGGCTAGGACTAGGAAGCAGGTAGACATCAGACGAGGTGAAGCAGGTCAGACGTGGAACAGCACGACACGACTTTGGCACAGCACAGTGCAAGACAGGGAGGTATGGAAATGCAAGGAACAGGAACTGGAACACGTACAGGAACTGGAACAAACTAGGAGGCCATCACATAGACAAACTATAGGCAACAACAACAACAACGCTCAGGCATATAAGCAGGGGGCTGGACCCCTCTTATAGTCCAGGGTACTCACAGATCAAGGGTCATCAGAATGTCCGGTGCGCGTTGCCCCTTTAAGAGCGGGCACGAGCGTGCGCGTGCACCCTACGGGATCCGGCTGAGGTGAGTGGACGCAAGCGCTGGCGTCTCCTGAGGAGGAGGCTGGGGCCAGCGCTTGCCGACTCGTGGCTGCGGCTGTCAGGGGGAGGTTGGAGCTGACGGCCCGCAGCCACGGACATTACAGAATCCCCCCTCTTAGGCCCCCTCTTCTTGGGACCAGAGCGAGAGAGAAATTTCTTCAGAAGAGTAGGAGCATTAAGATTCTCCTCTGGCTCCCAGGACCTCTCTTCAGGGCCAAACCCCCTCCAATCCACCAAATAAAAAGTCTTTCCTCTCACTCTTGGAATAGCGGTTCAGGATCACTGGCTTCAGGAGGGAGACATGGAAGGAGTTGGGAATCCTGAGGGTAGGAGGCAGCCGAAGCTTGTAGGTGACAGGGTTGATCTGCTGCAGGACCTCGAAAGGTCCGAGGAACCTGGGGCAAATTTACATGACGGCACCCTCAGTCGGATATTCCTGGACGACAGTCAGACCTTAGTGCCAGGAAGAAACCGAGGAGGCTCTCTTCTCCTTGTGTCAGCCTTCCGTTTCATGCGGTTCACTGCCATTAGGATGGAGGATCGAGTCTGCTGCCAGATCTGCAAAAAGTCTCTAAACGTGGAGTCTGCTGCAGGTACCTCGGAAGTATCAGGCACCGGAAGAGGAATTCGTGGGTGCTGGCCGTAGACAATGCAGAACGGTGTATTCCTAGTAGACTCGCTGTTGTGATTATTATAGGAGAACTCTGCCCACGGAAGCAGCTGCACCCAGTCATCATGCTGCTTGGAGATGACGTGGCGTAGGTAGTTCACCAAAATCTGGTTGATCCTCTCAACCTGACCATTAGACTGTGGAAGGTAGGCTAAGGAAAAGTCCAACTTCACGCCAAGAAGTCCGCAGAGAACCTCGAGTTAAACTGAACCCCCCGATCAGACACAATATGCTGCGGCAAGCCATGCAGGCGGAAGATGTGTTGGATAAACAACTTGGCCAACTGAGGAGCAGAAGGAAGACCGGTCAGAGGAACGAAGTGGGCCATCTTCGAAAATCGGTCCACCACCACCCAGACAGCACTGCATCCAGCAGAGAGAGGCAGGTCCATGATAAAGTCCATAGCTATATGCTGCCAGGGAGCATTGGGCACAAGCAATGCATGGAGCAGACCAGCAGGTCTGGAGTGGGTGGCCTTGTTGGCTGCGCATACAGCACAGGAAGAAATGAAGTCCACAATATCCTTGGGCAGTGTGGGCCACCAGAAATTACGAGCAATCAAATACCGGGTCTTACGTAACCCCGCGTGACCTGCCAGTCTAGAGAAGTGTCCCCAGCGGAGGATTCTTCCACAATCAGCCAGGCGCACAAAAGTCCTCCCTGGAGGAATGTCCCCAACTTGCAGGGGATTGACCGAGACAATGCAAGATGGATAAATAATGTTCTGTGGACTCTCTATGGTGTCTTCTGTATCGAAAAACCTGGACAAGGCATCGGCCCTCACATTCTTGTCGGCCGGGCGATAATGAAGCTCAAACTGGAACCTTGCAAAGAACAGTGACCACCTGGCCTGACGAGGGTTCAGCCGTTGGGCCGTCTGGAGGTAAGTCAGATTCTTGTGGTCCGTAAAAATCAAGATCGGATGAGCTGTGCCCTCTAGTAGATGTCTCCACTCCTCCAGAGCCAATTTGATGGCCAGTAACTCCCGATCCCCAATCGAGTAGTTGCGTTCTGCGAAAGAGAAGAGCTTGGAAAAGTATCCACATACCCTTGACTTGCCCTTGGGATCTCTCTGGAATAGGAGTTCACCAGCATCGACAGCGGACGCGTCCACCTCCAACGAGAACTGCAGGGAGACATCCGGATGATGGAGGATAGAGGCTGATGTGAAGGCACTCTTCAGGCTATTCAATGCAGACTCTGCCTCCGGAGTACATACTTTGGCGTTCATACCTTTCTTAGTAAGATTAGAGATGGGAGAAGTCAGAGAGGAGAAGTTCGGAATAAACTGTCTGTAAAAATTAGCGAATCCCAAAAAGCGCTGTATGGCCCTCAAGCCTTGAGGACGTGGCCACTCCAGGACAGACTTTACTTTCTCAGGATCCATCTCGAGACCTTGATTTGAGACGATGTAGCCCAGGAAGGGTAGCGCTTCCTTGTCAAACACGCACTTCTCCAACTTGGCGTACAGATGATTCTCCCTTAACCGTAGCAGAACCTGACTGACATGTCTCTGGTGCGTCATAGGATCTGGAGAAAAAATCAAGATGTCATCAAGGTAGACTACAACACAAACATAGAGGAGGTCACGGAAAATGTCATTCACAAACTCCTGGAAGACCGCGGGAGCATTACACAGGCCGAAGGGCATTACTAGATACTCATAGTGTCCATCACGGGTGTTAAATGCAGTCTTCCATTCATCACCCTGGCGAATCCGGACTAGGTTGTAAGCCCCACGCAGGTCTAGTTTAGAAAAAAAATGCACCACGTATACGATCAAATAGTTCAGAGATCAGTGGCAACGGATATTTAATTACACAAGAAAAGGTTGCCTGCAAGCAACCAAGCCCAATTTCCCAACTACCAAAAATATATAGTAAAATAAACTTTTATTCAGCTACGTATAGCTAGACAGACCACAACAATGGGTTAAAATTATCACTACCTGATGGCCGGACATAAACATATGTTCCCTGTGTTAACAGGCACATGTAGTAATTGACATAGGAGCACTAGTATCTTCCCTAGCCAGTTAGATTATTAAAGTAACTAATATATGACAGTAAGTCCGGTCAGCGGTGAGTGTTTAAAATCTTAGCAGCCCCCCCGACATGTTTCGCTACTAAGTAGCGTCCTCAGGGGTAGCCCCGTGTACCCCTGAGGACGCTACTTAGTAGCGAAACATGTCGGGGGGGCTGCTAAGATTTTAAACACTCACCGCTGACCGGACTTACTGTCATATATTAGTTACTTTAATAATCTAACTGGCTAGGGAAGATACTAGTGCTCCTATGTCAATTACTACATGTGCCTGTTAACACAGGGAACATATGTTTATGTCCGGCCATCAGGTAGTGATAATTTTAACCCATTGTTGTGGTCTGTCTAGCTATACGTAGCTGAATAAAAGTTTATTTTACTATATATTTTTGTTAGTTGGGAAATTGGGCTTGGTTGCTTGCAGGCAACCTTTTCTTGTGTAATTGTATATTGTGCCCGCCAACTACCAGGGGTCATATCCTTGTACTGTTCTGCAACGGATATTTATTCTCCACTGTGATCTGGTTGAGACCACGGTAGTCGATGCAAGGACGGAGAGAGCCATCTTTCTTTTTGACCAAGAAGAACTTGGCTCCTGCCGGGGAGGAAGACTTCCGTATGAAGCCCCTCTCCAAGTTCTCTTTCACATAGGCGGACATGGACAGAGTCTCTGGCAAGGAGAGAGGATATACCCTACCACGGGGAAGGGATGCACCAGGAACCAGTTCAATAGGGCAGTCATATGCCCAATGTGGGGGCAATGTCTCTGCCTCCCTCTTGCTGAAGACGTCCGAAAAAGCAGCATAATGACTCGGCAATCTTGCCAAAGACCGAGGCAACGAAGGCTGAGCCGAACGAATCCGCACCAGACAACGACCTTGACACTCAGGGCCCCTCTGGAGAACCTCTCCAGAATTCCAGTCGAGGACTGGGGCATGCAGTCGGAGCCAAGGCAGACCCAGCAACACAGGGTTAACAGCTTTGGATAGGACATAGAAAGACAGAAGTTCGAAGTGAAGGGCTCCCACTTGGAGCTTCAGCGGCTTGGTCACAGCTATAACTGGGTCTGGCAAAGGTAGTCCATTCACTAAGGAAACTGCCAACGGCCTCTCCAGAGGGGTGGTGGGCAATTGCAGAAGGTCCACCAGATCTCTACGGATAAAATTAGCAGCGGATCCAGAGTCCAGATACGCAGAGACCTGATGCGTTCTCTCACCGGACACTATGGTCACAGGTATGGGCAATTTAGACGGAAGTCCATCTTTACCCAAGGTTGTCACTCCTAGCAACCCTAGGTTTTGGGATCTTTGGGGGCACAGGCACACAAGATGGTCACCGAGACCGCAATAAAGACAGAGTCCAGATGTGCGTCTGCGTAGTCTCTCCTGGGTAGATAACTTATACTGATCCATTATTACCGACTCTTTAGGAGGATCGACATCTGAGGACAGCAGGGGTTGCTGCAAAGTAGGGGCCAAAGTAGGAAGGGCTCCCTCCCGTAGAACTTCTTGGAGGTGTTCTCGGATACGTATATCAATCCGGGCAGACAGAAGGATGAGGTCATCCAGGGTAGACGGCAGATCCCGGGCGGTAAGTTCGCCCTTAATTCTGGAAGATAGTCCATGCCAGAATGCAGCCACCAGAGCCTCATTTTTCCATAACAGCTCTCCCGCCAAGGTGAAGCAGGTCAGACGTGGAACAGCACGACACGACTTTGTCACAGCACAGTGCTAGACAGGGTGGTATGGAAATGCAAGGAACAGGAACATGTACAGGAACTGGAACACACTAGGAGGCCATCACATAGACAAACTATAGGGAACAACAACAACGCTCATCCATAGAAACAGGGGGCTGGATCCCTCTTATAGTCCAGGGTACTCACGAGTCAAGGGTCATCAGAATGTCCGGTGCACACTGCCCCTTTAAGAGCAGGCATGAGCATGCGGGCACACCCTACGGGATCCGGCTGAGGTGAGTGGACGCGAGCGATGGCGTCTCCTGAGGAGGAGGCTGGGGCCAGCACTTGCCGACTCGTGGCTGCGGCTGTCAGGGGGAGGTTGGAGCGGATGGCCCGCAGCCACGGATATTACAGTGTGTTACATAGGACTGCAAGTAACATCTACATTATCTGTACTGTGTGTGTATATATGTGTGTGTGTTTGTATATATATATGTATGCATGCCTCGTGTGTGTGTGTCTGTGTGAGTATATATGGGGGTGTGTGTATATATGTATACATACCTCCTGTGTGTGTTTACATGCCATGTGTGTGTATATATATATATATATATATATATATATATATATGTGTGTGTGTATACATGCCTCCTGTGTGTGTGTGTATGTGTACATGCCTCCTGTGTGTATATGTATACATGTCTTGTGTGTGTGTATGAATGTATACATGCCTCGTGTGTGTGTGTGTGTGTACGTATGTATACATGCCTCCTGAGTGTGTGTACATATGTATACATGCCTCCTGTATGTGTATATGTATACATGCCTCGCGTGTGTGTGTGTGAGTGTGTGTGTGTATATATATATATGTGTATACCTGCTTCATGTGTGTGTCTTTATATATGTATACATGCCTCATGTGTGTATGTGTGTGTATATGTATACATGCCTCCTGTGTGTGTGTATACATGCCTCCTGTGTGTGTGTATATATATATATATATGTATACATGCCTTGTGTGTATATATATATATATATATATATATATATATATACATGCCTCTTGTGTTTGTGTATACATGCCTCGTGTGTGTGTGTGTGTGTGTGTGTGTATAGATGCCGTGTGTGTGTGTGTGTGTGTATATATGTATACATGCCATGTGTGTGTGTCTATATATAAGTATCCATGTTTAATGTATGTGTGTGTGTGTGTGTGTGTGTGTGTGTATATATGTATACATGCCTCATGTGTGTGTGTGTGTGTGTGTTTGCCTGTATGTCTAAATATATATTTTTGTACAGTATATTTGTGGTTAATTCTTTATTTGTGGAGGGCAGCAATAGAGAGTCCTGCACAGGGCGCCATCCAACCTAAGCCCGGCCCTGCATTTATCTACGTTACACCTCATTTGCCAAGTGGATGCCCAAACACTTAGTGTGTCCAATTCAGCTTGCAATTTACGAACATCTTCTATAGACTGAACAATATTACATAGCTTGCTGTTATCTGCAAAAATAGAAATAGTGCTACCATCCTCTATATCATTAATAAATAAGTTGAATAATAGTGGTCCCAGCAATGAACCCTGGGGTACACCACTTATAACCAGGGACCATTCGGAGTAGGAATCATTGACCACAACTCTCTGAATACGGTCCTTGAGACAATTTTCAATCCATTCAGAAACTATGCTTTCTAAACCTATAGTCCTTAATTTACCCATTAGACGTCTATGAGGGACAGTGTCAAATGCCTTTACAAAGTCCAAAAACACTATATCCACAGCGGCCCCTCTGTCTAGGCTTCTGCTCACCTCTTCATAAAAACATATCAGGTTGGTTTGACAACTTCTGTCCTTAGTAAAACCGTGCTGGCTGTCACGTATTATACTATTTTTTGTCACATGCTCCTGTATATAGTCCCTCAATAGCCCCTCAAACATATTTCCCACAATGGATGTTAAGCTAACTGGTCTATAATTACCCGGGGAATACCTAGAGGAGGGGGCAGTTCTGCTTTGTGAATCATTCAACAGAGGGTGTATACAGGTACCAACGAACATTTTATCGTAAAATGAAAACTGGACATTGATTGATTGTTATAGACAACAGCTCCACTGCCCGTCTTTACTAGTTTATACACACGAGACTTAGTTTACGTGACAGATATTTACTAAAATCTTAACCGTGAAATGTGCCAATAATGTTACGGGTATGAATTGGATATTTTATTTTATAACTGTTGCTTTTGTTATCCGTTTTTAAAACCTCTTGGAGTTTCATGCACCACACTTTGTATCATGGCATAATTATCAGGGAAGCAGGCATGGCAGTTATGCTGTGGGGCCCAACAACTAAGGACCTGTTCACAACAGCGTTGGGCTTCCATTTGAGAAACAGATGAACGGAAAGACAAACGGAAAGTATCATTTTCGTTTTCATTATCATTGATTTTAATGGTATTTTTTTTGTTTCAGTTTGCCTCTGTTAGGCCAGGTCTACACTTTTTTCATAAAAACAATAGCTTAGTGTGCTGCGCAATTGTTTCCATGAAGAAAACGGAAACCTAGCGGAAATTTTCATCTAATGAGGCAATTAACATCATCCTCATGGGGGTTTTTGTCTTCCTCTGGATTAACGCGATTGGACTTGATGGATCTGTGTCTCTTTTCAACCTTATCAACTATGCAACTATGCAACTATCATTATCGTCCTTCAGCCATGTTGCATAGAACTGCTAAACTGATGCAGCTCCTATCTTATAATTATAATCCTAATCCTATGTTCATACGCAGGGCCGGCCTTTGGGGTGTGCGACCTGTGCCATTGCACAGGGCGCATTACTCCAGCAGGCGGAAGGGGGAGCTGTGCTGGCTGCCTTCCTCTGCTTGTGTTTCTAAAGTGCCCAGGCCCGGCGACTCTGCAGCTACCCTTCTGCCCGGGCGCTCCTTCTCTGCTCAGTGGCATAACTACCACTGTAGCAGCAATAGCCGCTGCTAGCGGCGCCACCGAGCATGTGGGCGCCTGTTATGGCTGCTGCTGTGGTAGCGAGGCCACATTCAATAGTATCTACGTCCTTAGGATACAGATACCATTGAATCCTATGGCAGAGCAAGGAGGTATCTCCCTGCTCTGCCATTTATTAGGCTACACGATCCCTGCGCAGGTCGGCGTGATGACATCACTGGATTACGCCGGCCTATGCAAGGATCCCGTTGGTGAGTACAATTTTTTTGTTTTATTTTTTTTGGGGAACTGTCTACAAAGTGGAGGTGGGGGGCATTATGGCACGGTCAACAAGGGGGAGGTGGGGGGCTATATGGCACTGTTTACAAGGTGGTGGTGGGGGCTGTATAGCACTGTCTACAAGGGGGAGGTGGGGGGCTGTATGGCACTGTCTACAAGGTGGAGGTGAGGGGCTGTATGGCACTGTCTACAAAGGGGAGGTGGTGGCCTTGTCTACAAAGGGGAGGTGAGGGGCACTGTTGACAAGGCGGAGATGGGGGGCTGTATGGCACTATATACAAGGGGAGGTGGGGTTAATGTCTAAAAGGGGGAGGTAGGGGCACTGTCTACAAAGGGGAGGTGGGGCTGTATGGCACTATCTACAAGGGGGAGATGGGGGTCTGTATGGCACTATCTACAAGGTGGAGGTGGGGGCTGTATGGCACTATCTACAAGGGGTAGGTGGGGGGCTGTATGGCACTATCTACAGGGGGGCTGTATGGCAAAATCTACAATGGGGGGCTGTGTGTGGTGGGGACATTATACTGTGGGGAGAGGCACTAAGGGGGCATTATAATGTGTGGGGGCCTCTAAGCGGATATTATACTGTGTAGGGGTACTACAAAGGGCAATATCTTGTGTGTGGCACTGGGGGGGGGGCAGTATATACTGTGTGGGAACACTTAGAGAACAAAATACTGTGTCCTTAAAGGGGTTATAATATATTATATTATTAAATATTATTATACTATATGGGGCAGATATGGCGGCATTATACTATATGGGGGGTACTGAAGGGGTGTTACACTGTGTGGTGGGCAATATACTGTGTATGGGCACTTAGTGGACATTATACTGTGTGGGGGGCTCTAAAGGGGGCATTATGGTGCGTGGGGCACTATAAAGGACATTATACTGTGTATGGGCACTTAGTGGACATTATACTGTGTGGGGGGCTCTAAAGGGGGCATTATGGTGCGTGGGGCACTATAAAGGACATTATACTGTGTGGGGGCACTAAAAAGTGCATTACACGGTGGGAGGCATTATATTATTTTATGGCGCGTTTTTGTTTTATGATGGGGAGGGGCGCCGAAAGAAAATTTCACACGGGGTGCCATCTATCCTGAGGCCAGCCCTGTTCACAAAATAGCCTCTGAATCCAGTGTTTTTAGAGCTGATTTTTGAAGCGTTATGGATTTTTGCAAGCATTTTTGGGACGTATTTTGAAGTGTAGTTTGTAGTGTCAATGTCACTTCTCTTTTACAAAGCTTAGATTTACAAGGTGTTTTTTAATTCAGCAGTGCAAAAGATGCCTCATATGAACTACACAGTGTATTTAACATTGAAATCAATAGGTAGTTGTTTGCAGGCGTATGTAAGTGTATTTCGGGGCGTAATACGAACATTTAATGCTCTGAAATACGCCTGAAAATAAGCTATGTGAACATGCACTTATACTGGACTTCCCACCCATCTTCTTCCTTGTAGAACTGCAAGTCTCAGCACGTCTACCACATCCTGCACTTAATAATCTGCATATTGTTCCAGTGTAGGAGTCGCATTGTACTTTCCAGAGAAAATATGACAGCGCAGCTACTTCACTTGTGAAACCAGACTGCCACACACAGGCTGACGCCCACATTATGCATGTGCCCTCCCTGGTAGGAGTTACTCTAGGCAGCCAGTGAGCTGTGGAGGGGGCAGTTCTGCTTTGTGAATCATTCAACAGAGGGTGAAGTCCTAAAGTTTGTAGTTTATATAGTATAGCAAGGACCGAGGCAACTGCATTGCTGAAATTCATCCCTTCTCAATTACCCTTTGTTACAAGGACAATTATTATTCTGCGGTGAGTAAATAATAGTTTAGTGTGGAGTTCTGCACATTGAAGATTTTACTTGCTTGATACTTTAGCCTCAATGCCCATGTGTCTGTTGTAAAATGAATGGAGTAACAATGTGTCTATGTAATAGATACACGGAAAGATTGTATTTTCTACATAAAGTGATACAAAGTTTTGCCATTGAGATAAGGTAAAATTGCTAAATGTATGGACAAATCGTATACGTTTATTGATTTTCTCTGATCTATATACAAATATGCCTGTAGTGTTTGATACAACTTTGTGTTTTAGTACTGATGCTAGTATCTAAACATGTATCTTTAAGGTGCCCATAGATATAAAAAAAAAATCACAACCAAAGGGGGCAAACTGCTTAACTCAGGGGGGATGAACAAGAGAATTATAGCCCCAAAAAAATGGATGATTTACTGTACCCCCCAATAGCAGAAACCATAGTGTGTCTAGCCGTGAATGATATACATTGGATTGTCAAGGGATCCAGACACCAATGTCAGGATCTGTCAACCTCAATCTATGGGAGGTGACAACTATTGTCCTTGTTTGCTTTGTTCCAGGCAGTAAAATTTTAACTTTTAGGTTCAGTATTAGAATTTGTAGGTCGGAGCTAGGTCATTACCGTCAATACTGGGGCTTCTTCACAGCAGATTTTAAGGAAACCTCAGACCTTAAGACTTGTGAAATACATTTACACAACCAGTAAATGATGATGTGTGAGCTCGCAAACCAGTGAGTGTAAGACGATGATGAATTATTCAAGTGGTTTAATGAGTTATACAATGCACTGGTAACACTTGCCTTGCAGATACATATATTGAGTGTGGCTACTTCTGAAGAAATTGGCCAAGAACGCATGTCTGTGTTGCATTAGTATAAGGAAGGTAAACATGCTTCAATGCTATAGCCAGACACATTTAGTTTATTTTTGAGTTTCCTATTGCTAAGTAGCTGTTTGATGTACCGCTGCTCTTCTGAAGAAAAAAAAACCGGAGGCCTGTTATCAATTGTGAACAGACAGCAGAAATGTTTTCTCTGTTTCTGTTTAATGGCAAAGTTCAGATTGTTCGCTCAAGGCCCATTCGACGGGCACCAGGATTGTTAGAATTGTCCAGCTGAAGAGTATGTGCTCTGTGTGCTGGGGGAGGGGTACCGCCATCTAACTATTCTGCCTTGACCAGGGTATTTAGATAAAGGACTTGGACAACTCAGTGAATCTTTGCCTGGGTGAGGGACAGCCTCGCTTCTTCTGTGCCACTTCACACGGTAGTATTTGATCAGTATTTTACATCAGTATTTGTAAGCCAAAACTAGGAATGGAACCTGCACATAACTAAAGTATAATGTAAAGATTTGCACCTCTACCACCCACTCCTAGTTTTGGCTTCCAAATACTGATGTAAAAAACTTACCAAATACTGACCAAAATGCTGCCATTTGAAAGCAGCCTTAAGCCTCATGCACACGACCGCATTGATTTTGCGGTCTGAAAAACCACGGGTCCCTTGCAGTCCACCGGTACGCAAAAAAACGCTTGTTGTGCATCCGTGTGTCACCAGGACTCACGAATCCACAACAATTTACCAGTAGTAGTGAATCCAGAAATCCGGACTTGTCTCGAGTTTTAGCGGTCCGGATTTGTGGCCCCCACACCGATACGTGTAAATCACGGTAATGTGCATGGGGCCATGGCAAAGAAAGGGTCCACAATTTATCCGCAAAAATGTGGCAAAGTATATGTGCGTATCTCATGTGTATGTACACATCATGCCACTTTTTAACACAAATTATGTTAACAGCTTATACTCTGTTATTAAGACATTTATAGAAATCCAAAGAACCCCTTTACTGACACGGATATATCGGTTTTGTAGTCAAAAATGCAGATGACTAAACTTGTGTGCTATGGCCAACACTTTTTTCTGTGCTAGTTTTATTGCCTGAGGCCCTTTGTGTTCTTCTATTTTCCAAAAGCTGAGCAGCAGATGTTTTGTTTCTTTATTTGCACGTATCTGTAATGGTGGGGGATTTTACTGTTGGCTGCCCATCTTCACATTCATCCAGCATCACTAGGAAAATAGTGATGCATATGGCACATGTTATCATTTGTCTGTAACACTGAAACTTCTTAGCTCCAACATGCTCTTAAAGGGACACCCCTTCTCTAAATGAGGACCTGCTGTCAATCAGCTGGTTGCCGTGGGTTGGCAGCTGAAATGTGGTAGACATGTGGTATTACATGGCAACCAATGAAGTTTGTTAATCCTAGTTAACTCAGTCCTCTAGCTAACCACACTTTACAGTAGCTCTCCGCTCTGGCTAATACAGTATAAGAGAGTCCTTAGGACCTTCTCTATTATGTCCTTATGCCCTAATAGAGCATATAGACAGGGGTTGTCCCACTGGGGAAACCCCTTAAATCTAGACCTTTAAATTCTGCATATGGAAGTGATGGAACCAGAGTAGTACATGCTGAATCCTCTGAAATTGACTACCCAATTCCAACATTGGCACAGAGCCATATTGTCAATATAATCTGCCTGCCTGCAAAATATTAAGCACATTCACATCTGCGTTGGAGGCTCCATCGCAGATTCTGTCCCATTTGACGGAAAAAATAGTGCAGCATGTGGCGCTATTTTTTCTGGCAAAATAACAGACACCATGTCAGAACCCAACGGACACAATTATAAGTCATTGGATTCCGTCATGTGTCAAATCAGTCAGAGCTTAAATTCCATTTTATTGCTTTTATGATGGAACAGAAAAACGGAATTCATAATGCAGATGTGAACTTAGTGATTTCATCATTACTCTTGCATGGACAACAAAGGCAGACTACGTACCCAGTTTGCCAGATCTGTTTCAGATTCAACTTTCACTAGTATGTTATTTGCTCATCAGTTTTGATTATTTGTCATTTTGCTCGGTTCTTACTCCCCCAATTGTGACGCGTTGAGAAATAAAGATTATTATTGTCCTTCTACGTTGCTGGCCTGGGGAGCACCAGTTTTCATGAGTGATGTCAACTTGTGCTTGACTTCTTTGCCTTAAGTCCCTCATTACCTGCATGGTGTCAGTGATTGTTTCCTGCATTGTATAATGGTTTGAAGATTGAAATATTTGTGTAGGTTTATAGAAAATGTTCGTTGTGTTGACTTCAATTCTTGTTGTAACATTTCTCTTGAGTCAAAATTGCTGGGAAAAGTGATTCAAACCAGATGCTGTGGAAAAGTTTACTTGTAAGAGTAACAGCTAAAGTTCTTGATTCATTGGCGCATGCCCCAATACAAGGAATTTTAGATAATTATGTATATTAGTCATATGTTTCTGAACATGGATGAGCATAAATGGCAAAGTGCCTGAAGAGGAGAATTTGACAAAAAGCTATTCTTAAGTGTTCAAAGGGTTTTCCCATGAAAGATATTTATAAGTGTCTGATCATTTGGGGTCCATCCACTACTACCCTAGATCCCGCGATATGGAAACAGCTCCCTTTTACTGTACATAGACTATAGTAAAGAGTAACCATACACACTCGGCCATCTCTCTTCCAAGAACAGAGTAATTTTATCCCCTTACCGACATTTGACATGACTATATGTCATAGTAGGGGGAGTAGTATGGAGCTGGCTCATGGGCTGAGGCCACTCCATACGAAGGTGTCAGATGTTCAGGGTGGGCCATTTATATGGATACACCTAAATAAAATGGGAATGGTTGGTGATATTAACTTCCTGTTTGTGGCACATTAGTATATGGGAGAGGGGAAACTTTTCAAGCTGGGTGTTGACCACGGCGGCCATTTTGAAGTTGGCCATTTTGTATCCAACTTTAGTTTTTTCAATGGGATGCGGGTCATGTGACACATCAAACTTATCGAGAATTTCACAAGAAAAACAATGGTGTCCTTGGTTTTAACGTTACTTTATTCTTTCATGAGTTATTTACAAGTTTCTCACCACTTATAAAATGTGTTTAAAGTGCTGCCCATTGTGTTGGATTGTCAATGCAACCCTCTTCTCCCACTCTTCACACACTGATAGCAACACCGCAGAAGAAATGCTAGCACAGGTTTCCAGTATCCGTAATTTCAGTTGCTGCACATCTCGTATCTTCACAGCATAGACAATTGCCTTCAGATGACCCCAAAGATAAAAGTCTAAGGGGGTCAGATCGGGAGACCTAGGGGGCCATTCAACTGGCCCACGACGACCAATCCACTTTCCAGGAAACTGTTCATCTAGGAATGCTCGGACCTGACACCCATAATGTGGTGGTGCACCATCTTGCTGGAAAAACTCAGGGAACGTGCCAGCTTCAGTGCATAAAGAGGGAAACACATCATCATGTAGCAATTTCAGATATCCCGTGGCCTTGAGGTTTCCATTGATGAAGAATGGCCCCACTATCTTTATCAGAAACTTGTAAATAACTCATGAAAGAATAAAGTAACGTTAAAACCAAGCACACCATTGTTTTTCTTGTGAAATTCTCGATAAGTTTGATGTGTCACATGACCCTCTTCCCATTGAAAAAACTAAAGTTGGATACAAAATGGCCGACTTCAAAATGGCCACCATGGTCAACACCCAGCTTGAAAAGTTTCCCCCCTCCCATATACTAATGTGCCACAAACAGGAAGTTAATATCACCAACCATTCCCATTTTATTTAGGTGTATCCATATAAATGGCCCACCCTGTATATTACAGCTGACACCTCACACTAAGAGCCAGGATTGGACATTTCTTAGATCCCAGCCATTTACCCAGGGTCAATAGTGACCACAGCATTTAAGCCTTTAGAAAGAGGGGTGAAACACCCTCTGTTAGTCCATTGCCCCCATCTGCAATGCGATCGTGGTGTGCCGATAGTTCTCATGGCAGCCTGGGGGCCTAATGAAGGCCTCCAGGTCTGCCACCTTGGTGCTCCTATTAAGCCCTGGCAGGGCTTAATAGGAGCCGATAACAATCACAGTACATCGCAATACCTAGCTTTTGCAGTGTATTGTACAAGTGATCTAACCTTCCCTTGTTCAAGTCCCCTAGAAGGTCTAAAAAAAAAAAGGTAAATAAATAGTAAAAAAAAGATTTTAGTAATGTACAATTTTTGTACACCCTCACCCCACTCCATAAAAGGAAAATGTAAATGGCTATGGGTCTCAGAATATGAATTGTTAACAAATAGTAAATCATAACAAAAATATATAAATTTGGAATCGCCGTAACCATATGGACTGGCAGAAGAAAGTTAACATGTAATTTTTACCGGTGAACGTCGTAAAAACGAAACCCAAAAAACAGTGGAGGAATCGCAGTTTTTTCATTCTATTCTAACCCACAAAGTTTTTATTTTTCGTTTTTCAGTACATTATATGGTACAATAAATGGTGCTGTTAAAAACTACAACTCGTCCTGGAAAAAAACAAGCCCTCATACAGCTATGTCAACGGAAAAAGAAAAAAGTTATGGCTTTTGGAAGATGGGGAGGAACACTTATTAGGTACAATCCACAGACAGATGATAATGTATATACAAGCAGCATTAGAGCAGGTTAACATCAGAACTGGAGGAGAAGATTTATATATTGTATAGATTTCCTTTATACTTACATCCTTTCTTTAGAATATACCGGAATCTTGCAGCATCTTCCCATGTTAATCCAGTCTTGACACCTCAAAAAGTTCAAGTGGTAAACCAATAAATATCAAGATGAAATGAATCTATTCCGTGACATCACTGTGGATTAGGTTGGCTGCCTTCAAAGTGTATATGTAGTTGGGTATATAGGATATGATAAGTAGGATGTTTTAGTTCTCCCTATTTTTTAAATGGACTCAAAGATGGTCACGTATCAATATTGCTGCAACTACTTAGCCATGCCCCTGTTTGGTTCACAAAAATCACATGCGGTTATTGTGGCCATAAATCGGACGCTAAATGCAGTCACATTGTGGCGTCTAATTTGTTTTGGGAGCAGTGGAAAAGTTTATTGCATAGGAGAAAAGTGGCGACAGGTGCACTTTAATGTGTATGGTTGGATTTAGTAATACGTAACCTTTCATGTGTTTTCTATTGTCTCATTAACACTTTATATGATCAATTGTTATTGTTGTAACCTTTAAACATTTACTGATATAATTGTACAAAGTCACAAGATGTTCTTTACTAATAGATCTCGGCTATTCTATTTCTACCTGAAGCGTTGACAGACATTGCTATGTAACTATATTACACAGACAAGATCAAACAAATAGAGAATCTGCGGGAATATAGCTGAAAGAACGAAATTCTAGATCTGGACTTGTTCTAATAAAATGTCTGCTATAGTTCAGTACTTGAGTAAAAGAAAAGGAGTCCCTATAAATATTTGTCACATCAATGGATGAGATGTAAATGCAGCAAGATGAGCCCTCAGGGACCGAATTAAGACAGTATTGGTCTGGAGTGCCTTGGGACCACCGGAGGAAACGACCCTGAGGACTCACCCTCCATCTATACACAACATGTGCACGTCCTCTTCTAATTGACTAGTAAACATTCTTATCAGAGACATATTATTAATAGGGTCTAATAGGTTATTTGTGAATCAACCCATAACTTCTTTTTATGAGCCGTTTTTTTATGTGCTAGTTTTTAAAAACGGCCACGTGGAAAAAGCCCCGTGGGAACGGAACGACATTTTTCCCATTGAAATCAATGTGCAGATGTTTGTAGGCGAGCAGGCCCCACATTTTTAGCAGTTTTTCGGGCCTGAAAATAGCCCGTGTGAACATACCCTTAAGGGGAAACTGGTGCTATTAGGGAACTGAATATGAAGCAATTCTCTAATATATTTTTACTTTTGGAATTATTCCCTTTATGAGTGCGAGCAATTCTATAATAAAGAGGCTGTGGTAAGACAAAATTCTCGTTCTCTTTTACAATGTCATCAAATTATTTAATAAGCATCATTAATATTAAGTGGAGAATAAAAAAATAATTGTTAATTTATAGGAGGCTTTCAAGAGGCTTTTACAACATGTCTAAACTTGGCCATTGACATAATTCTGCACACTTAGAATACCTGAATATGTATGTTTACTGCCATAGGGGAAGTGATAAGCTGCAGACACCATTGGCATCGCTTATCTCTGGGGTGGCAAAGGATCGGACATGTTAAAATCCAAAATGCCTAATCCTTGAGTACCCTGATTTCTGCTATAAAGGGGCAGTTGGGCTGCCCCCATAAATATTTGATAGTTGTGCGGTACTGTTTTACATACATGGGTGATACCTGTTTTACATACATGGGTGACCGTACATGGGTGATACTTCTCTATTGACACATGGGAAGAACGAAGACCTGTTAGTATTTTAACTTCTAACTTCATCTGTGTTAACACCTGTCGTCCCAAGGACCTTAATGGAATAAATAGAAAAATGTATACCAAAGTGGTGTGCTGTTCAGTACTTCATAAACGACATACATTGCTGAAACGGATGACAAAAGATGACTATATAAATACAAAAGTTCTTTTGGAAAAAAAATATTGTCAAATCTGTTGTATATGTTTTATGGTCAAAAGCCAAAATAGATAGATGTGAACACTCTCAATAGATCAACAGATGAGACGGATGAATGTACATCATCAACCCAACAGTTCCTGTTTCCTGTGACTGATGGTTTCCTGTTCTCTACCGTCACATATAAATTACATTGGTGTTTGCTGATGTTTTTCTTCAACAAGTTATACAGTCCAGATTACCAGTAGATTACAAACACATTTGCTGCATTCATATATACAGTGTAGGTTAAACTTAGGTAAAAACGTATTCTTGAATACTAGGACATTGTATATACAGTATATGCATATTCCTAATAAACTTGTATTATTCTATTCTAGTTGCTTACTTTATGGGAAGGAGTGATCCAATCATAGAACAGGGCAGCGGTGGGGAAATCTAAATTCTCCACTGCTGCCCTGCACGTCTGGGTGCAGAATACAGGACTCAGTATAGCAGCGTTTATACTGTCTGTGATGCAGGGCCAGATCAAGACTGGTGGAGTCCCCCGGGTAATACATGTTTGGTCGGGCAATAAAATAAGTTAAGTTAAGTTGTTCTGCCATAATACTTTCAAAATAATTGTGTCTTATACTACCCAAATAACACCACTATTTAATGCAAAAAGAAGTTCAATAAACCTAATGCCCACATAATAGCCTCATACAGTACCTAAGTAACAGTGGCCAAATAATACCACAAGTGCCATCTTGATATAAATGTGTAACGACCTGCCAGGTTGTAAGTTTGAAGTGGAGAAACTACCACTGCACCATGATGTCCATATGCTCCAATAGAACATATGGACAGGTGTTGTCCTGATGGGACGACCACTAACTCCACCTTCCAGGACTGGTTTTAGGGGGTGGCAAACTTGTCAATTGCCTAGCGGACCACCATATACAAGAACATAAGCAGCAAATTAACTCTACCCATTATTATTTAGTGTTGTATGGTGGTATGATTTGGGAATTGAATGGTAGTGTTATGTGGGGACCATATGGCAGTATTATGTGGGCTCTTTAAGGGATTATTGACTCTTCATGGGTATTATTTGGATACTGCATTTTATTTTGGCACCTTATAGTGTATAAGTATGTGGGCTGTATAATCATGGCACTATATGGTGGATTATGAAGCCTGAGAGGGAAAGCTCTACTTTGTTTGTTGCCCAGGGCCTCATTTTTTTTATTTTTATAAAACTAGCTCTACCCTCCTCCAGCCCTGTAGACTGGCCAGCATATGTTTCTACATAATGCAAGGTAAGGTGCTGGGGGTGCTATGTACAATCAAGATTTCTTGAGTGTAGAAGGTGGATATATAATTTCTCACTTTTTTTTAACAAAGTGTTATTAAATCACATCATTGTCTAGCCACATGTATATGATGCTTTCACTACAATCCACATAAAAAAAACCCAGAGGACTTTCTGTAAAACTGAACCTGCGAGGCACGAAAACATGGGCTTTCCATTTGTAAAGCTGAAAATTTATAGGCCACAAGTGGGTCTTTAACTTAACATTTCTCTGGAAAGTCAGATTTTGAACATTTCTGCTTCAAAAACAATGATTAATATATGGATGAGGAGTTTGACTTACGGTTCTCTGGTAAATGCCACAAAAGGGGTACTCCGGTTCACGTTATTATTTGTGTAATTTAAAGTTATGGAATTCTCTAATATTCTGTACTAGACTATATATTGGAAATTTGTAGCATTTAAAAACAGAAACCACGATGCAGTGCACAATCCGTCGCACAAGGAACACCAATGGCGCCTGAAGGACCCCTTTGACTTATAATGGGGTCTGTTGGGTTCAATTAGGATGTCTGCTGTTTTAATTGGAAGAATAGTGCTGCATTCTGCAATATTTTTCCCGTTAAATATGAAAGAATGTGCAGCGAAGCTCCTGACGCAGATGTGAACATAGTCTCAGTCTGATAAACTGGCTAGACAAAAACTATAAAATATAATAAAATTTGCTAAGCCGAACTTTGCTAAGCAGTGAACCCTAGGCTATCACGGTCTTGCTAAAAGCAGACAGGTGTTCCATACTTAAAAACTGGGAAATACGGCATTGCCCAGGGGGAGAAATTTTTAACCAAATTGATATAGTATATTGTAGATTGAAGGCAATTTGGTTATTTTAAGAAAAACCTTTTTATTGCAAGTGTATAACTATAACACACAACATAAGCTTTGCTTTCTTTTCATGTAAATAAAGTTTAACCATTGTATAATGAAAGTTTTACAACTTTCTGATATACTTTATGTTTCAATTCATTCATTTTCAAGATCTTGCCTTTCACGGATTGGCCAGAAGATCCACTTGCGAATTAGCCCTACTGTAGTTCAATGGAGCTTATTTGGGGATAGACGGTCCCCTGTCGTGCTGATTATGAGATTTTAGTAGATTTTTTATAGCGCTGGCGGGGGACCGAAAGTCTAGTTGCACAGTCTTCCTTCATGACGAAACGACACTTCGTCATGTCACCTGCCCCACTGTACTCTATGTAATTGCTGTACTACTGCTACATCGATTACATAGAAGAGAGCGAGGCCGGTCACATGACGAAGAGTCGTGTCGTCATAAAGGAAGACTGTGCCACTAGACTTCCGGTCCCCCGGCAGTGCTATAAAAATCGATTAAAATCTCATAGTCAGAACGACGGGGGACCGGAAAGTATATTAGCGAGTGTAGTCACATACTGCAGTGAGTACACTGCTAATACTTTTCAGTCACCACATAACCCATAGCCCCTTTAAGACCTAATTACATACAAATGGACCATTTTCCAAGTAAAGCTCCACCATGGAGTACCTCTGCATACATAGCAATTTTGTCATATAAATGTATTTTAGAAATCCAGTCTGATAACTTGCAGGCGTTTGCTGCATAATGCGGACATAGACTGTCCTAACAGCAGTTATTCCCATTGCAGCTGTCATGTATTGGCAGAAGGGTATTGGCAGAAGGGTATGCACCCAACTTAAAATAGCTCAGAACATGGAAAAACTTATTGAAAATCCAGTGCATCAGGAGTCATGGAGCAGTGACAATATGCAATCAGTTATTACATAACTTGCCAAACAAACTGTTTACAAAATAACTATTAAAAAACCACGGAAAACTTGAAATGTGGATAGAGTTCATCAATTTATAATGGGAAACAGCCTTCAAATAAATCCCCCAATGACTCAAGTTATAAAAAAATATATATTCAGGCCATTCTACACATTGGAGGACCTGTCCTGTCCTGCATTACACAGACAACCCATTGATATGAGTGGACACTGTGTAATGCTTCATTTCCCCTGTGGGGGCACTGCAGGGAAATTAAAAACGTACTGCCTGGTTTTCTCACCGATTACAGTTAACTGATAGGGTTCCCAGCAGTTGGACATTTTTTAATCAGCATATTGTTAAGAACAACTCACAGAAAAATAACTATATTAGTTTAAAATCACTGTATAGGCCATACGTAGTCATAAAGGCAGGTATAACTCCTCTCGGCAGGATGCAGACGAACCACAATGCTACTTAGAGCGAGATTACATATACTGATGAAACACCTACTCACATGCCTACTATTCAGCATATTGTTAAGGTACAATATCTAACAAGTAGAAACAGTCCAAAGCGGAGAGCCCCTATAAGCACCAGAGGTTGTGGATACTACATCTCACAGGCCGCAGTGTTCACTGTGTAGAAATAATAGCAGAAGTAATTAATTCACCTTTGATTTCATATTACTCATCCTGTTAATGAAGACAGCTTACACTTCCATGCTGTAAATACGGTTTACAATGTGGAGCTTGAACTAGAAGATAAAGGGCTTTCTGTCACACAGTATGAGCTGTATTTTGTGAGTAAGCCCCAGCGCTAAGAGCAGCCTTTGTTGCCTGAAGAGGCCTTTTCCAGGCGTGGAGGCCTGATGTGGGTAGTCACAATGTGCCTTAAAATAGCCCAAATCAGTTTCATGAGGTTTTCAGCGTTTTGTATTATTCTATGAGCGTCCCTGTTACACATTGCATAGTAAATGACTATTACAAAAACACATGACTAAATGCAGAAATACGTCATTAAATAACTAAACGCACAACTTAAAGGCTCACAAAAAGTGTAATAGATCACCAAACTATCATTTGCCATTTGCCATTTGCCATTTTGCCATTTTTAGCATTACTGTCCCCTTGTCTGGCTATTTTTTTTTCTGTAATATAAATAAGTCCACAATTCTGTGTAGATTCATATTTGTGAAGATTAATAATTGTAATTAAAATATTTTTATATTTATAAACTACACCAAAAAAACGGCATCTAAACTGCACTGTGTGAATATACCTAACCAGGTAAAAATCTTTGCTACTACTTTTGTTGTCCCTCCATACCTTAGAAATGAACAATAGCTTTATGAGAAACGCTGTGCAGTGTAGCATGATACCTGGCATGTTGCTTAACCGATGAATTTCCATTGCATTGACTTTTCTTGTTGCTGTCAAGATGGAGCAGGTTTTCTTTAACTAGAAAAAAGGTCTTATACAGCAGTTTATCATTTCGGGCCATCAATAATAGATCGCAGATGGATGTCCTTAAATATTTAATAAGCCAAGTACAATGGAATGTGTTATCTAGATACTTATGTCCTTTTATAAAGCAGCCATATGCTGTTAAACTGTCAACAATTCCGTGGTCAGAAGCGTTTTCCTTTTTCCTAATAACTATATTTTTGATCGTGTTTATATTGACACCAAATTTTTATACATCAAAATTAGATTTACTAGCTGAAAACCCTGTGATGAAAGGCGGACAGCCATTATTGAAACTTAACTGTCCCCCAGTTCTGAAAAATAAAGAACTAATTATAAACCCTTTCTCAGAAACTGACATAAATATATGTGTTATATATGTATTGAAACCCTTTCTCATGATTGGCATCAGGCATGAGCCTGTGCCATCAGAACGGGAAACTGTCCGCCACTGATAACCCTCTTTTCCGTCCTAACAGTAGAGATGGGAGAGAGTTTCATAATTGTCAGTATTAAATTTTCTTTATCAGAGTGATCCCACTGTACAGCAAAGCTGGTGCCCCTTTGTTATTGCCAATGAAACCCTGGTGACATCATCACCATGGTTTTCTATGACATCAGTCAGTTTTGGGTTCTAGTGAGACTCAGATGGTCTGTCTTATCACTCGGCATGCTGTAAGGCAGGAATTACCATGCTGTAAAATTAGCTACTACATCAGGGGTGTTTCCCTTCTTAGTGAACAAACAAAAAAAAAACGTTTGTTTAGCATAAATAAATGACCATAGAGTCATGGGAAGGGGATGAGAGGGCAATAAGCTGTTCTGGGCTGGAGAACTATTATTGTATGAACAGGAGGCTCATTTTGGTTTTTGCTATGGAGCACCTCTGCTCCATGTACATTCCTGGTTGTGAGAGAAGTTAAAGTTTTAGGATTGATGATGTCACACATCTCCATACTCATTTCCAATATAGGAGAGCCCATTTGAAGAATGCTTTCGGGGGGAAGGTGTATGACAAGTTTAGTTTATAGCCAAAACTGAGTTTTGATGGCAAGTACAGCTAGCCCTTTCTTATATCATTGCGCCTGAATAAAGTAAAAAATGTCTTTTATGATTTTGAATTTAAGTGACTACTACAAAAAAGTGACAGCTACACATAGCCTGAGAAACCTGAGATGTGTTTAGGGGTGAAGTTTACCTATATATTCACTAGGGACCTCCCCCATAGTCAGTATTACAGGTGTACGTGCAGAAATCTAATAACAAGAATCAGTTCCATTGACCATGAAACATCCTGAATGGGTTTCTAAAGTGAGTCACACTGGGAAGCCCCCAAATCACTGAAGGGCATGATGCTGCAGAGACGTAATATTCTTAGTATTTTAAGAATTTACACCCATTATATGCTAAAGGATGGGTCACTACTGTGAATGTTTTATGGTTTTGTGCCATCACCCATACTCTATACCCCGTTTACATCTCTAGAACCTGTAGGCACAATATGTAGGCCCTTCGTATTGATAAACCCATATCAAAAGCGAAACTATATATTATCAATCTAGAACCTTTACTACTATAGGAATCATCTACCAATAGAGATACTTCTGTGAGAGATACCATTTGTATAAAGGTTTTATATTGTGAATATCAACTACAATCCATTACTGACCCTGATAGGGAGGCCCCTTACCTACAAGTCATCCCCTAGGTGCATGCTTCTGGTGCCTAATGGAATAGTCCAGTCTCAAAATACCCCAGTACACACAATAAGGAAAATAAGTTTTCTTGCTGATTAAAGTTTGTCATTTTATTCATACATTAGTTTCATGTAATGTTTCCAATGAAAAATGAAAATATATGTGAACGAATATTCAGATGTTTTGGTCCATCCCAGGACTTTGTCAATGTTGCTATAAGAAGAGGGTAGTGTGGGTTCCAGTGGTCAATTCAGGTGTCTGCTACGCTCAGAAGTGAGTGCGTTTCCCGCATGGAAACATTACATGAAACTAATGTATGAATAAAATTACAGACTTTGATCAGCAAGAAAACGTATTTTCCTTATTGTCTATGCTGGGGTATTTTGAGACTACATTTGGGAAATCCATCCCAACCCTGATAACACCACACCTTACTCCAGGACTGCATCTCATTTTTTCTTTATATAATGGAATAATCCAGACCTGCCCATACTAATAATTCCGGTGCCAATGTGTTACTCCTTGTTGTGTTTCCCTGAATTTATATCCTGCTTTTGGTTGAAGATCTCCCTATAAAAGATGGTAAAATTGTGTAATGTAAGAGTGAGCCATACCCATAAGATGTCCCACCCGCTCCCAGTTCCTTTTTCTTTCCTCCTCCACTGTAATAAATGTCTCATAAAATATCCTACATTCCTATGCAAATCCTTGATAAGAAAGTTCCACTTCCCTTCAACTATAATATAAGAGAATTCTGTTCTTATAATTCCATTATATAATAGAACTGGAGGGAGGGGAGAGGCATCAGAAGGTGCTTGGACCTCCAACGGGCAGAACCGAGATAACTTTCATTCCAAACTCCCCACCCTACCCCTTCATGACACAAATATAAAATGTTGAGTAGTGTCTTTAAAAGTGGATCTCCGGTTACTGCTAAAAATATCATATGGAAATGCTGTATTAAAAATGATGTATTACCTGATATTTATAGCTTTTCCCTCATTGGCCGCATATATCAGGAACTGCCTTGAGTTAATAATAAGCTGTAATAGGAGGAGCCACAGAGTGGAGCGAATGAGGAAGGAGAGAAAGCAGGGGCTATGCACTTACATGCATCTTGGGTGACCTTATAACAAAATAATTGATCCATTGCTGCTAAAAGCAACTAATCTTCTCCCTGGACCCAGCTATAACACATAAAACGTGAGGCGCATAATAGCTGACATAGGAAGAAAACCAAGTTTATACTGTATATTTTAAGAAGATGTGATTTAAAGGAGTGTTTCTATCTTAGATTTTTATGAATTATCTTGTGGATATCTGATAGAAGAGTTCCAATATGGAACCCCCACCCCACGATGCCATAAATGTCTAAGATGGGAAAACCCCCCTCAATATTATTTCTGTTGATATTTGTTGTCAAATACTCAAAATGTATTACCATGTGCTTGTATATTGATTTATATATTGATGGCTGTTGAGATGTCAAGTCTTTCTGATAGTAACACTTGGAAGACATGACATTTTTTTTTTTCTAGAATCATTTAGTGCACTTGGTAAGGGGTCGTAGAAAGGTATATTTATGGACTTTTCTATCTTTGACAGATTCCACAGCTACTACACACTTTCCAAGCATCTTCATGTAAGTTTTCAAATATAATGTATTTTTTGTTTGGAAGAGGCTAGATTTGTAAAACTGGTTTAGGATCACATACAGGGTAAGATTGGCCCATGAAGGTAAGAAAGGATCCTTCGGTGGACCCAGGCGTGATACAATAATAGGCCGCAAAGGTACACAAGAAGACAACCACAGTTAGAGCTGACTTTGGAGCCAATCACTTGAGTCAATTTCTTATAGGTTGATTCACAAATAACCTTATTGATAATATTTGTTCGGTAAAGATGAAGAATGGACCCTTAACATTTTTTCCTCTGGTGGGTCCAAGTTCGATACTGTTCACATGCCAATTTTTTAGAAGCAGGTGCTATTATTGGTATCATTTGGTCTCCATTCTTTAATTTTGCTTTCTTTTAGAGAATCAAAATGAATCTTCACCTTTAGCATGTTTTCAGAACATTTACGCTAATTGCATAGACAGATATGCCTTAAAATAATGGCATTATTAGAAAAACTTACTTAAACTAGTGGAGAGTTTCCATAATATGCATTTGGCTATGAAAAAAATCAAAACACAAGTAATCCTATCTAACCAATTCCTTAGTATTTCCCATATGACTAGGAAATATCTGGAGTTACCAGAAGTGGTCTACTTGTGTGAAGTCTTATATTGTTTTCAGCACCCATGGGGCTTCCTACCTATTGCTTCACAGACCCTGAAAATAAATTGTTATGAAGAGCCACATCAAAACTCCCTCTTACCTATTGCGCTCCCCGTGAAAGTGACACAATACTTCTGGCATTCTATTCATAAACCAGAAAGCCCAACAGGAACAATACCTTAGATTTCAGGGCAAGCCGACACTGCAATGATTCTGGGGGAAAAAAATTATTTAAATGGAAAATTGAATACTTTTTGTAAAATGAAAGGTGGTTATTGCCATTACTTCTGAGTGCCTCCAGGAATAGGGTTTGACTTGAATTTCAAGCCCTAATCTGTGGTTTATCGTGAAATATCCCTGGATCTTAGACAGTGCTAAGAGTTGAAGAACCTGGAACGCTTCCTTTGTAAAAGTCATAACTCATGTGAGTTCATCCTAGGTGAATGTGCATGTTGGATGAGGAACAGTTGAAATTAAGCAGTGAAAGGGCTGTGAAAGAGGAGAACATATATACTAAGAGGTACATTTCTCTGTGTCTGGAGGAGAAGGGGGATGTTAAATCATTCCATTGCCAATGGATCTGGGAGACATTACACAGCAAATTGCTGCTGCTGACTGCGCATCTTGTGGGAAGGATTTGTTCTTTGCACCATTGGACTTGTCAGACAAGGCACCGAGCAATGTTCCTTTGTTCCATCTATACAGTTAGTACACAGCTCTACTTGTTCTCTTTTATTTCTTTACGTTATTTTTGCATGCTTTTTAATATCGTATATATCTGCTAAAAGATGCTTTTTCCAAACCAAAGCTTTTAGGAAGTCGCGACTGGAAAATTTCTTTAGGGAGTGTTGCTTGCCAAGTGAAAATAAGAACCAGAGGGTTCAGAAAACACGTGTCCCCCTCTCCAATTTACCCCTCCCTACTATATTATTTTGCATTGTTCAGTAAAGACAAGAAATGGTAACAGCATGTTAATCTGTGTCAATGTGATTAAAATATATGATCAGTTAGGGATAGATAGCTGGAAATCAAGCGGACAATGGGCCATACCTAGTCCTATCATGCTTCTGTATGTATCCATAAGAAATGTTTTATGTGTCCGCAGCAGCCTAGATACAAAAATATGATGCGTATTGGATATGCAGGGCATTGACACTATATTTAATCCCCCACGTTCTGCCCTATTATAATAGGACTCTTTCATAAAGGGAGACATTGCGCTAAGTGATGGGCGTTAGGGAATCGCAACCATCACATAAGAGAGATCAGGGTAAATGTGCTACATATAGGGTGGTATACACACAATCATATAATCTTGTCACATAATCTAGTCTGAGACAAACGTAAGCACAGTCTTTGTGGTTTTAGTATTGCGGATATACATTCAACATTGAGTTATTATGTCTAGAAGGTAGATTTGTCGGTATATATTGTATAGTACATTCACTTTGTGAGTTATCTCTTTCCATCAATGAAAAAAATTGGTACATATCACACTCAGTTTTCGGTTATATCTTGCCTGAGAATGGAAATCGAGCAACAGACATTACTCATAGCTCTGTCATCAGTTTATAAGTGCCCTATCTTCTACCTAATCTAATAGGCGCTTTGATGTAGACAAGTAATGTCTTTTTTTTTTTTTTTAAAACACATTTATTTTTGACAAAGTTATGAACATTTTAAGTGTTATGTAAATTTGTTCTAAATGCTCAACTGGGCGTTTTTTTTACTTTTGACCAAGTGGGTGTAGTAAAGAAAAGTGTATGACGCTGACCAATCAGCGCCATACACTTCTCTTCATTCATGTCGAGCTTAATCCACAGCACAGTGTGATCTCGCGAGATCATACTGTGCTGTCACTCACTCCCGAGGGAACCTCACCGAAGCGTCGGGAGACTGACCGGACATTGCCTCCAGCCTGGAGGTGATGTCTGGTCATTCTCCCGTCGCTTGTGTGAAGGAACTACGGGAGTAAGTGACAGCACAGCATGATCTCGCGAGATCACGCTGTGCTGTGGATTAAGCTGGACATGAATGAAGAGAAGTGTATGGCGCTGATTGGTCAGCGTCATACACTTTTCTTTACTACACCCACGTGGTCAAAAGTAAAAAAAAATGCCCAGTTGGGCATTTAGAACAAATGTGCATAACACTTAAAAAGTTCATAACTTTGTCAAAAATAAACATTTTTTTTAGAAAAAAAAGACATTACTTATCTACATCAAAGCGCCTATTAGATTAGGTAGAAGATAGGGCAGATAAAAAACTGGTGACAGAGCCTCTTTAAACCAATAAATGCATCATTATCTGCTGTTGTTCAGGGGGAAATATCCCCAACTGCATGTGACCTGAAGTTCTATGAATACAAGCGGTTGAATCACTGAGCGTGCTCATCATCAGATGCTGCAACCGGAGACTTACAGGAAGCGAGGTAGATCCTTAGATCTTTGTCAATCTCTGTGACACATAACAAACAACATGATTACAGCACCATGCGAGGAAGCAGGTCATAAATGATGGGAGCATTATTCCACATTACAAATGCAACAGATCTATAACCTCTATAGATAGTCTGCTGAGCTCTGACCAACATTTGAGCTGTACAACATTTGCAACCTCTCTCTTTCCCCTAATCTGTAAATGTCCTGCATCTTTCACCATGGTAACATCTCAACCATCAAGTGTCAACCATCATTGGAGTTGACCAAGCTGAAATGTTTTATCTGAGTGGATCTTGCATTGGATTCCTTGTGCCTAAGCAGCTCAGTGGTTATCACAGCTGCTTTGCAGCCCAAGGACCAAGAGTTTGATTCTCTCCCGTAAAAGAAGGTTATATGTTACCACTTGTTTACATAGGTACCCTTCAGCTTCTTCAGTTTGCTTACTCCAAAAACACACTACTAGGCTAAGTGTCATCCTTTGTCATTGAATCTAGTATGTGTGTTTGGTAGTCCAGTCAATTGAGTGAATATGTTTCATGTGAGGTGCTGTAAAATATACAATAGATAATAATGGCACCCATCTAGGGTTGCCACATTTTCCACTAAAAAATACCAGCCAGGTGTAGGGTGTATTTACACGTGCCAATATTGTGGCATTTTTATTGCTGTGATTTGCGCACATTGCATCTATACCCTGCAAAACTGGCACCTGTTAATACCCAGCAAACATAAGTAAAAAAGTGAGTGTAATTTTGGGGTGATGACGTCACACTGTGTGTAGTCTGGGAACCTCAGCCAACCAATGACTCACTGTAACAGTCAGTATTCTCCTCCTTCGACTTTTACTCCTGACTCTCGGGGCTGCGCAGGTCCGCAGTGTGAGAATGCTACTGAATGTGGATGTGTCTGCTGTATTGACTGCTGCAATCTCTCCCCCATGCCAATCCCAGACTAGACCTAGTCCTGACACTACTGACGTTCCTATGGCAGAGCAGCCTGGCAAAGAATTAGTAACCAATCTAAATAGGAAATAACCCAACTGCGCAATTACTGGTACTTACTATAGCAATATTTTACTTGCACTGGCCACCCAGTGTAAATACCTACTGGACCAGTGATTTTCAGGCCTGGTGGCAACCCTACACCAATCAGATAGTACAGGGAACACTCACTTTTTTCAGTTTTAAAGATCTCAGGTTCAAGCACATCACAATATGTATCCACTTGAATAATTGACCAACAGAAGTCCATTTATACCTTTACCATAGTGCTTGAGCCAGCAAGGAATGCTGGGAGATTTCAGCTCTGAGAGCTTGTCTGTGCAAGAACAGGTTCCAATACTTTAGGTAGATTTGGTTAATTCAAATAAGCGAGAAGCAGATGAGAAAAAAAAAGATTACAGAGAAAGAAACGTGCCGTCTGTTTCCTGCACAGTGATGAAAATCTTCTTTTAGTCTGTTTCCACATTATATATGAAATGTGTCCTGCATATGTGTGGTCACGTGACTTCCTGTCATACGTTGCAAGTCATGGTCGGAGAGGCTGACCGACCCATTGTTATTACTAAAGCCATTCATATTTAGAGCAACTGCTCCATTTTAAGAAATAGGGTTAATAAGTCAAGATGGCAGCCACCACTTTGTGGTATTAATTATGTTGATGACCCCAAAATAAAACAGTTTTTCGTCACCATAAATAGTGAGATAAAATATGTACATATATAATACTATGGTCATATGACAACATAATTTATTCAAACTTGAAGCTGCTTTGTAAAGGCAAATATTGTAATCCCATTGCAAATAAGTTTTGTTTTATCATATCTTTGCATGTGGTATCATATGTGCTAAAGCCAAATACCAGCATATATCTTACAATAATAAGCAAAAGGAAAACTGAATATCTGCCAAACAAAATGTAAAAGACCACAGGAGAGATTTACTGAGAGCAAGATTATCTTATGTACATAGAACTGCAAACACACATTCAATACGGTTATTGTAAGTTCTTCCATTATTTTGGCCGTTCCAGTAAATCTACTCAATTCTCTGCATTAAGAAAATAAATTGCCTTCTTCTTAAATGGTGAACCTCTGTTCGGTAAAGGTGAGGTAAGACATACTGTTCCATTAGATACAAAGATCTCAACAGCAGTGTATTTGTCAATTTGATCACACACACACACACACACACACATATATATATATATATATATATATATATATATATATATATATATATATATATGTAAAGCTGAATCAGGGCCTACATCCAGCCTGGGGGTCAGCAATGCGTCTTGGGGAGAATACCTTCGAAAATTGGCGTCGGATTGAGCATGCCACAACTTTTTTTTTCTTTTGGATTCCTACGAAATCTGACAGAAAAAAACTCTGTAAATCTCTGCATGAATTCAGAGCCATATGGGGTACAGTCTAATACGACTATGTGCATGAACCCTAATTTGAAATGTACAGCTAAATATAGTCATACACAAAAGAAAATCCGTTCATCGAATCACTTGTATGTACAATCCGACTCATGTCAGACAAAGCTGGCATATCAGAGAGGTCATTTAAAATTAAAAAAAGCCAAACAACTGAACAAATCCAACCTAATTAATCACATTTTTGGCAGACAATAGTTTGCTGTCGGCCATCGTGGACGATCATAAACGATAAATATTTCAAATGATCGTCGGCCAAAATGGTCAAAACCAGCAATTTTCGGCCCACTTTTATATCATGTCTATTGGCAGCTTTTTAAAATTGGGCATAAACATTTGTGTATGCTTCACTTTATATTGGTAAAAAACATAACATAATAATTTGCTAAAGTACTATTTGGCTATGTGAAGCATGCAACACATTATTAACCCCTTAATGACCAGACAGTGTTGATTTAAAGGGGTTGTCTCATCCAAAAAAAAAACACTGCCGGGCATATAGACATCTTAGGTAGGGGTTCCAGCAACCAGATGCTTTTTATCTAATATGTATGGCCCGCTTTAGATCCAGTGGCTCTCAATATCCAGCTTTTCTCCATGAACACGTGATCAAAGGAACAAAGGCTACAGTGTTAACCGAAAGTGCTCTGCCCTATGCTAAAAAATGATTCTTTGAAGATTATCTACTGAGGATGCTGTTTTACTTTCTTCTGCAGCGTATTGCTGAACATGTGTCACTTATTCTCCAGGATTCATACAGGATGTTATATTTTGAACACATCACCCATAGCTGGTCGCCCTACATATGTCTGCATGATTATTAGTAAAGGCTCAATTTTGGTGTCTTCTAAATAAAAGTTATATCTGATTGAGATCCCTGATTACCTGCTGTGAAGAGACGAATCAACAAGAGTTGTGGCTCTTTACCTGGGGCAAAGATTCCGTTTTCTACCCTTACCCGGTATCCAGATACCCTGGCTAAGGCGGAATGGCTTGGCTAAGACCATGGCCAGTGACAGTGGCCCCTCTGGCACCCAGGGCATATGCCCCCAAGCCCTCCTAGCTATAACCTTGCACTGACAGTCAGTCTTAAAGGATAATAATCTCCGTATTATATCAACTCGTGATGGGCAGAAACGTCAACTGCGACATCTTCGACTAAAATATATCCAGCCAGGAGCAGTGATAAAATGTAGAGACATAATAATTGCCATTTTCTGAAAATCATATTATTTGCCTAGAATTCAATTGGTCGTATTGTGCATGAAGTTGTCTGTTTAGATCATCCTATATTTCCTGAACCAATTTCCCCAGGGTTATAGAACATGCAGAAGAAATGAGCGTGGTCCTAAGAGAGATTTTAGAGGTAATCGCAGGATGGAAGACTACTGTAGCGTTGAAGTAAAAGTTTAATGACCCCTAGGCTCAGAGCAATAAATTGTTATCAGATACCGACATAAACAACGATTATATAGCTGATAAAACAGAAACTATGTGTATGTATAATATTGCTGATTGCAGGATTTTTTGTGGGCATGCCATTACATAAAAAATTGTGACTAAGCCACTTACTATACAAGGCCAAGAACTGGCCCTGTAACATAACTTACACCTCAGAATATAATGAGGCAACATAGGCGCAGACCTAGAGCATACACTTTCAGGGGTAATAACCAGGGCCGCCATCAGGAATTTCAGGGCCCCCTACAGCTAAATTTTCTGGGCCCCCCTACCGTGGCACCGCCTGTTAACGGTACTCCGTCCAGCACTATATCATGGTACCCAGGGCCGCCATCAGGGGGGGTATTATGGGTACTGATGTGAGAGGCCCGGCCAAACCTAATTGAAAGGGGGGCCCGGCAAACTGCCGCGACTTGCCTTTAGTAGAAAAAAAACAGGCCCCTGCAATGGGGCCCGTTTTTTTCACCAAAAGAATGTCATGAGCTGCGGGCCCCCCTTTCAATTAGGTTTGGCCGGGCCTCTCACATCAGTACCCCTAATACCCCCCCCTGATGGTGGCCCTGGGTAGCATGGGGGCCGTCAAACACCGCCGCCCGTGCGACCGATCACGCGCACCCACAAACTCCCGCGCATGCGCACCGGTGACCGCCTGGAACCGCGCACCGAATTTTGAGGCAGATTTTGACCTGCTCACACTATCTTGCCGCGTTTTTTGCCCACGGCGATTGAGGACAGGAGACAGAAAACGCAGCGAAAAATGCATTTTCTGCCCCCCATTGATTTCGATGGGAGGTCAGAGGCGGAACCGCGGCAAGAAAGGACGTGCTGCTTTTTCTTTTTTCCGCGACTGGCTCCCATTGATTTCAGATTAAATCAATGGGAGGCAGTTTTGGAAGTATCAAGGCCCAAAAACTCTGTGAACTGGGCCTTATTGTTAGGGCTTATTCAGACGAACGTGTAATACATCCGTGCAACGTGCGTGATTTTCACGCGCCTTGCACGGACCTATGTTACTCTATGGGGCCGTGCAGACTGTCAGTGATTTTCATGCAGCGTGTGTCCGTGTGTCCGCTGCGTAAAACTCACGACATGTCCGATATTTGTGCATTGTTCGAGCATCACGCACCCATTGAAGTCAATGGGTGCGTGAAAATCCCGCCCGGCACTTCCGCAGCCGTATAAACTATGAATGAAAAGCACCGCGTGCTACAAACATACAAACAGAGTGTCATAATGATGGCGGCTGCGCGAAAATCACATCACTTCCGCTCCGGGGTTCCGTCTGAGGTTTCTGTCGGGTGAACCCCGCAACGGAAAGTGAAAGTGATAGCACAGCTTCCGTTTCCGTCACCATTAGCGCAGTCGACTGCGCTATTGATTCCGTCCGAAAACCAGCCGGAATGGTGACGAACGGAAACCATTAGCGATGTTTCCGTCACCATTGAGATCAATAGTGACTGAAACGGAAGCTGTGCTGTCACTTTCACTTTCCGTTGCGGGGTTCACCCGACAGAAACCTCAGACTGAACCCCGGAGCGGAAGCGAACGGTGATGTGAACAGGCCCTAACACAAAAGTTTTGTGTTTTTTTAAGCTGGTTCACAAAAATTCCAAATTCTACTGAACCAACTGCCTATTTAGAGACCGGCATCAGCTCCAGGAGCGACATCATAAGGGACACACTAGGCGGATATGCGGAGTAAAACTACACAGCTTATCCGCCCCGGTAGCCGCAGGGAATTCTGCCAGCAAAACCGCACCAAATAGTGGCGCAGGTTTCGTGAGGCGCATCCGCTGCGGGAATCCTGCAGGGAAAAAAAGTTTAGACTTGCCCCGGCCGTAGTCCTGGTGACGCATCTCTCTCTTCTGAACGTAGCCCCGCCTCCTGGGATGACGCTGTAGACCATGTGACCGCTGCAGCAGTCACATGGGATGAAACGTCATGACAGGAGGCCGAGCTGCGCTAAGAATAGAGGATCGCGTCACCAGGACTACGGCCGGGGCAAGTCTAAACTTTTTTTATAAATTTAAAAAAGTACCTTTTTTTTTCCTCATGTGTGATTTTTGCGGCAGAACCGCAGCATTTCCGCAACAGAGGAGCAGCGATTCCACAGAATACATTGACATGCTGCGGCTTAAAAAGCCAAAAAGCCACACTGCAGGTCCATTATTTTTGCAGCGTGTGGATGAGATTTGTTCATATCTCATCCACTCTGCTGCGACTGTAATACGCTGCGGATTATCCACAATAAAATGTGTTGCATAAAATCCGCAGCGTTCATGCCTAGTGTGTTCCTACCCTAAGGCCGGATTTACACAAGCGTGTGCTTTTTGCACGCGCAAAAAACGTGGCGTTTTGCGCATGCAAAAGGTCCATAACAGCTCCGTGTGTCAGCAGCGTATGATGCGCGGCTGCGTGATTTTCGCGCAGCCGCCATCATTATGACACTCTGTTTGTAGCACGTGGTGCTTTTCTGTTTTCATTCATAGTTTATACGGCTGCGGAAGTGCTGGGCGGGATTTTCACGCACCCATTGACTTCAATGGGTGCGTGATGCGCGAACAATGCACAAATATAGGACATGTCATGAGTTTTACGCAGCAGACACACGGACACACGCTGCATGAAAATCACTGACAGTCTGAACGACCCCATAGAGTAACATAGGTCCGTGCGAGGCGCGTGAAAATCAGGCACGTTGCACGGATGTATTACACGATCGTCTGAATAAGCCCTAACAATAAGGCCCAGTTCAGAGTTTTTGGCCCTTGATATTGACTCGGACACTGCGTCAGAATCAGCACCAAACAACTTCCAAAACCGCCTCCCATTGATTTAATCTGAAATCAATGGGAGCCAGTCGCGGAAAAAAGAAAAAGCAGCACGTCCTTTCTTGCCGCGGTTCTGCCTCTGACCTGCCATCGAAATCAATGGGAGGCAGAAAATGCATTTTTCGCTGCGTTTTTTGTCAGCTGTCCTCAATCGCCGCGGGCAAAAAACGCAGCAAAAAAACGCGGCAAGATAGTGTGGGCAGATCAAAATCTGCCTCAAAATTCTTTAAGGAGTTTTGAGGCAGATTTTTTTTGCCTGCAAAATACTGTGTGAACAGGGCCATACATGATCAGCACTTTGAGATAATTTACTCACTGTGTCAGAAGAGATGCTCCCACTCCAGTCCTCTTCCGGCGATGTCTTCCAGGCGAGGTCTTCGGTCCAGACGTCCAGGTAAGTTTTGTCCATGTGTGTCCGCGGCTGCGCGCGCTTCGTTCGCGAGTGCGCACGTGCGGGAGTTTCCTTGTGCGCGCGATCGGGTGCGCGCGCGCGGACGGTTTGACAGCCCCCCATGACGAGGGGAGGGGGCCCGCAGCAGCAGCAGCAGCAGCAGCTCACGACATTCTTTTGGTGAAAAAAACGGGCCCCATTGCAGGGGCCCGTTTTTTCCTACCAAAAGAATGTCGCGGCAGTTGCCGGGCCCCGCTTTCAATTAGGTTTGGCCGGGCCCCTCACACCACTACCCCTAATACCCCCCTGATGGCGGCCCTGGTAATAACATAAGGAGCTGTTCCATTGTCATTGCTGTTTTGTATGACAGCAGAAAAAACATGATAATATAGATGCCTTTCACATTTGATAAACAGTGTCTCCCCTCTAACCCCTTTTTCACAGAGGTACCCATATTTTCAACCTTTTTGGTGCCTACATCTTTAATTTGGCTTGGTTTATTAGGCCTCATGCACACGACCGTAGCCATGTGCACGGCCGTGATTTTCGGGTCGGCCGGCCACGGAGTAACAGCCGCGAGCCGCCCGCAAATCGCGGGCCGTGAACATGGCCGCGGCCATTATTATCAATGAGCCCGGACCGCAGAACACGGCCTTAATAAGACTTGCCCGTTCTTTCTGCGGTGCGGGCTCCTGGGTCATGCACGGACCGTGAAAACCAAGGTCGTGTGCATGGCCCCATAGAAATAAATGGGGCCGCAATTTTGGGGGAATAGCGGCCGCAAAAGCACGTTCGTGTGCATGAGGCCTTATACTGAATTTACTTTGTATCTTGCGCAATCTTCCTGTGGTCCCTGGTATATGTATTGTAAAGCAGACAGAACTTCATGTGACCACAAACGGGAATTCATGTGGTGGCTAGGCAACCGGACAAGGCAAGGAGATGAGTTCTCATTTGTACCAGTGTGCTGTGTAGGTTCAGATAAAAGTCATGAATGAGTAGAAAATATGAAGAGAAATTGTAAATGTCTAATAATAATATCATAACTTCTACAAAGTAACATAGTTGGTAAGGTTGAAAAAATACAAATGTACATTTAGTTCAACCTATTCTCCTAAAATGTTGATCCAGAGGAAGGCAAGTACCCCCATGAGGCAGAAACCAATTTTCCTCATCAAAGGTGGAAATATTCCCAACTCCAATCCTACAGAATAAATCCCTGGATCAGCGACCCATCTATAGCAATCTAGTAACCATAACTTGTAAAACTTTTAGATTTAAGAAAGGCATCAAGGAACCTTTTAAACTATTTCAATGAATTAACCATGACAACGTCTTCTCGCAGAGTTACATATTGTCACTGCTCTTACAGTTAAGAATCCCCTTTTATGTTTGTGTAGAAATCAACGTCCTCTAGATGTAGAGGATCCTCCCCCTTGTTATAGTTACAGTCCTGGGTATATATAGATCATGAGAGAGATCTTTATATTAAAGGGTAACTAACCTTTCAACAAACTTTTGACATCTCATAGTGACATGTCAGAAGTTTTGATCGGTGGGGGTCCGAGCACTGAGTCCCCCACGGATGACTAAAACGAAGCGGCAGAAGCGGTTGAGCGCTGAGCAGCTTAGTTTCTGATTGACTTTTCTCAGAAAGCCACTGTAACCGTGTACAGACTCAATAGAAAGTCTATGAGCCCGTACACCTCTACAACAGCTTTCCGAAAAAAGCCGATAAGAAGCTAAGCGGCTCAGCGCTTACCCGATCGCTTTTGTCGATTCGTTTTAGCGATCGGTGGGGGTCTCAGTGCTCGGACCCCCACCGATCAAAACTTCTGACATGTCACTATGACATGCCAGAAGTTTGTTGAAAGTTTAGTTACACTTTAACCTTTTATATATTTTTTACATAGACATTAGGTCACCTCTTAGCCATCTATTTTCGAAACTAAATAACCCCATTTTTTTGTGTACTGTAGTAAACTCATTCTATTTATTACTGATAAGAATGATAATGTTTAACCCCTTAATGACCGGGCATGTTTGTACCTTAATGACCAAGCCAGATTTGTCAAATCTGGTATGTCTGACTTTATCAGAGAATAACTCTGTGAAAGTTTTGAATATCCAAGTAATTCTGACATTGTTTTTTCGTCACATGTTGTACTTTATTTTAGTGGTAAAAGTAGACTGATACGATTTGCGGAAATTAATTAAAAAATAGAAAAATTGAAGAAATTTTGTAAAAATTACCATTTTCCCCTATTTTTAACTGCAATATGTCACATATGTACACACATACTGTACAATTTTTTAAATTAAATATATATTTCTATCTCTTTACTCTATTTTGGCAGCACTTTTGAAAAAATAAAATACATTTTCAGCAATTTAGAGGACTTACAAATTGAATAATAATTTTATAAATTTTGAAGTACATTTTGTTTTCCTGCACCAAACCAGGTTTTCAGAGGCTCATAGGTCTCAGAGTGATGGAGACCCCCACAAATGACCCCATTTGGAAAACTAGACCCCTTAAGGTATTTAACTAAGGGTATAGTAAGTATTTTGACCCCACAGTTTTTTGCTAAATTTAATACATAGCAGGTGAAAAAAAAAATAATTTCACTTTTTTTCATAAAAGTATCAGTTTGAAGACCAATTTCTTTGTAAAGCGACCATGAGAATGAAGAAACACACCACAAAATCTATCACCCTGTTTCTCCTGTTTTCAAAAATACCAACATTGTGGCCCTAATGCGCTGCCTGGACACACGGCAGGACCCAAAACGAAGGGAGCACCCGGAGGCTTTCAGGACTCATATTTTGCTTGAAAATGTTTTAGGCCCCACTGTACATTTGGAGAGGTTTTGAGCTGCCAGAACGATAGAAACTCCCCATAAACGACCCCATTTAGAAAACTAGACCCCATAACGTAATTATTTAGGTGTATAGTAAGTGTTTTGACCCCACAGTTCTTTGCTAAATTTAATGCATATCAGGTGAAAAAAAAAATAATTTCACTTTTTTCATAAAAGTATTAGTTTGAAGACCGATTTCTTTGTAAAGCGAACATGAAAATGAAGAAACACACCCCAAAATCTATCACCCTCTTTCTTCTGTTTTCAAAAATACCCACATTGTGGCCCTAATGCGCTGCCTGGACACACGGCAGGACCCAAAAGGAAGGGAACACCCGGAGGCTTTCAGGACTCTTATTTTGCTTGAAAATGTTTTAGGCCCCACTGTACATTTGGAGAAGCTTTGAGCTGCCAGAACGATAGAACGACAGAACGATAGAAACTCCCCATAAACGACCCCATTTAGAAAACTAGACCCCTTAAGGTATTTATCTAGGGGTATAGTTAGCATTTTGACCGCACAGTTTTTTTGCTAAATATATTGGAATTAGTCTGTAAAAATTAAAATGTACTTTTTTTCTGAAACAACATAGATATTTTTATTATTTACAAGGAATAACGAAGAAAATGCACCCCAACATTTGTAAAGCAATGTCTCCCGATTACGACAATACCCCATATGTGGTAATAAACTGCTGTTTGGACCCACAGCAGGGCTCAGAAGGGAAGGAGTGCCATTTGGATTTATGATTTTGCTGGAATGGTTTTCGGTGCCATGTCGCATTTGCAATGCACTGGAGGGACCAAAACAGTGGAAACCCCCCAATAGTGACCCCATTTTGGAAAAACCTTCAAGGAATTTTTCTAGGGGTATAGTGAGCATTTACACCCCACGGGTCTTTTGCAGAGTTTACTGGAATTAGGGCGCGAAAATTAATATCAACATTTTTTTCCACTAAAATGTTGCATTTTCTCATTTTCACAAGGGATAAAGGAGGAAAAAAACAACCATTTTTTATAAAGCAATTTCTCCCGAGTACGGAAATACCCAACATGTGGTCATACGTTTTTTCATTAGAAATGAATTAACCCTTTCAGGACTGATCCATTTTTTGCCTTCTTATTTTAGATTTTCACTCCCCGCCTTCCAAGAGCCATAACATCTTTATTTTTCCATCAATAGAGCGGTGTGAGGGCTTATTTGTTGCGGGACAATCTGTCGTTTTCATTGGTACCATTTTGGGGTACATGCAATTTTTTTTGATCACTTTTTATTCGATTATTTTGGAATCCTGAGCAAAAAACAGGAATTCTGACACCGTTTTCTAGGTTTTCTTTTTGCGGCGTTCACCGTACGCTATAGGTGACATTTTTACTTTATTCTGCGGGTTGGTACGGTTACGGCGATACCATATGTATATAGGTTTGGTCCTTTTTTTTAGCGTTTGCACAATAAAATGACTTATTTATAAAAAAACAAAATTCTGTGTCACCATATTCTGAGAGCCGTAATTTTTTAATTTTTTAGTCAAAAAAGCTGTGTAACGGCTTGTTTTTTGCGGGACGGATAGAAGTTTTTATTGGTACTATTTTCGGGTACATGCGACTTTTTGATCACTTTTTATTCTTTATTTAGGGAGCGGTGGTGACCAAAAAAATTGCGATTCTGTCGTAGTTTTTTATTGGTTTTTTTTGGGGTGTTCATCGTGCGGGAAAAATAACATTATAGTTTTATAGTTGGGTTCGTTACGAACGCGGTGATACCAAATATGTGTACTTTTTTAACGTGTTCTTTTTTTTCTATAATAAAAGTCTTATTATAGGAAAAAAAGCATTTAGTGTTTATAGAACTTATAACTTTTATTTTTACACTTTTTTTAAAACATTTTTATTACTTTTTTTTACCTTTTTAACTTGTCCCACTAGGGGACACTTAGTCTTGCAGCTTTGATCGCTGCTAGAGTACATTACACTACACACGTAGTGTAATGCACTCTAACTGTCATTGTGACGTGACTGTCACACTGACAGGAAGCAGAGGAGGAACGACCGGACGCTGTTCCTCCGAGGCTTCCGTGCATGGCAACCCGGAGGTCATTATCTGACCTCCGATTGCCGTAACAAGCATCGGTAGCCCCCACGATCACTTCGTGGGGGCTGCCGATGTGCTTCAAACCACTTAAATGCGGCGACGGCAATCCGTCGCCGCACTTAAGGGGTTAACTGCCGAAAGCAGCGGCGATGGTCCGCTGTCCGGCGAGACTGATGTCTCAGCTGTCTAGGACAGCTGTCAGCGCGCGTCTGTCACTCTGTGTTTACACAGAGTGACAGTTTGAAATGCGGACGAAAATGAACGTCATGGTGCGGGAACTAGCAGCCGACCATGACGTTCATTTTCGTCCTTGGTCGTTAAGGGGTTAAGTGTTTGAAACAGGAAAAATTAAAGCCGACACTATAGCAAAAATAACTAGCTATATTAATACGGTGAAATTGCAGTTCCTTATAAAACTACTTTCCATAAGCCTCACTTTATTTGATTTTCACTGTCATTGGGGAAGTCGCCTCATATGGACACCATCATGATTCGTAATGATAATACTATGATAAGGATATCTGTTATAGTAGAGATACAGGGTAGTTTTCCATGATATGTTATGTTAATTTTTAACTTATTCATCTACAATTGCACCTCAACGCACTACAAAGCTTGTTTTTGTATTAATATCTATGAAATGGTAAAATAAGGAACTCTGGTGAACAAAGGCCCACGTGACAGCGCACCATGTTTATGCCAGACCTGGTTTTGCCCTCTTTTTCACTTGTAACTTGAGTTGATTCGGAGTATGCTCCCAACCGGGTCATCGTTTTTTAGTTTGGTGGGGGAGGCCCATACTACAGGTAGATAAGTGCAACGTGGGTCAGCGTGCATGATCTACATCTACTCGTGGTGTATAACGTGCAATTTTCTATGGAATTGGTCTTGAGGAAGAAATTGCTCCCAAGGTTCCATATATATTCCATCCAAGACCATATGGGAACAAAATGTCTTGTGTAGTTATCATAGGCTCACCTTTTCAGAGTCCATCAGTTTGCAAAATGGAGAAGTCCATGTTTCCTTTGCCATTTCCTCAAAAAATGGTTTTACTAATGAAGATTTGAGGAGCATCTCTATATGTGGATCCCTCATTTAAGGGATTGACAGCTTTTGTAAGGTCTTTGACTGACTGTGTATAGTCAGGCCTGAATTTAGACTGTAGTCAATTCTAGTTGATTCAGCAAATAAGCTTAATTGAAAGAAGGCTGACTAGATTTTCCTCCCATTTAGGGGTGACGAGAAGGTTAGAATTCTTAGTGGAGAAAACAAATGTAATGTAATAACATGGATTTATTATGTCCCAGTCTAGTAGACTGATCCCTTTATATGAAAATCAACAGTTCTAATGAATCAAGATAACTAAAGACCATTTTACACGGGCCAATGATCGGGTGTCCAGATTATTGTCCTGTGTAAAATGCTTGTTTGTCGGCTGATTGGAAAGGGCCCCAAGTCCATCTTGTAATGAAGCTGAATCACATATATGTGGAGAAGACAAAGAATTACTCAGGGCCGTGTCTACAATAAGGCATCCATGGACACTTTTCATCTTTTTAACGCTTGAAGAAGTCCAGTGGCAGCGCAGGAGGTGGGCTAGGTGGTGGTTGAGCTCCCTCACTTATCTTTGTGAAGGCTTTTCTAAGCAGATATAGGAACCTGTAAAATCTGCTTCACTACCCATCAGCCGGAACACAGTAAGCCAATGAGCGTCAGCTTTACTCATCGGTTGTGCAGCCACGCTTAGTGGTTCCTATATCCACTTAGATAAGCCTATGGGATGCTACACTCCCCTCTAAAGAGTATAAATGAAGGTGCTCAAACACCTCCTACCGCCACCTCCTGAGAAAGCTGCCACTGGACTTTTGTGCAGCTGTCTGATGGCTGCAATTAATGTATAATCGTAATAATTTTTTTTTTAAATTACAATTAAAATAGCCTGTGACCCTGCAAGCAGAGGAGAGAGGCAACTTGAAAAAGGTCCTATAGCAGGACGGAAACGTTGCAGCTGTTGACTGAATAAATCACATACTTTTTGGAACCATCGGAGTGCTGTGGGATTTCTTTCGTTTATGTCTTATAATCCACGGATCTGGATTACCTGCTTGCACCCATTATCATGTTGGAATCTGTCGCAGAGTGCTGCTTATCTCTACCTATATATATATGTCTACATGCATGTAGCGAGTATGTACATGTGTATAGTGAGAGTATGTATACTGTATGTGTGTAAATATATGTAGTGAACATTCATATTCAATATACAGGTCCTTCTCAATTAATTAGAATATCATCAAAAAGGTAATTTGTATCAGTAATTCAATTAAAAAAGTGAAACTCATTTATTATATAGCATGATAGATAAATTTCCTGGTAGACGGCTGCGCTGACTCTGGACTTGATATAACACAGTGGACCAACACCAGCAGATGACGCGGCTCCCCAAACCATCACTGACTGCGGAAACTTCACACTGGACCGCAAGCAACTTACATTAAGAGGCCTCTCCACTCTTCCTCCAGACTCTGGGCCCTTGATTTGCAAATGAAATGCAAAATTTACTTTCATCTGAAAACAGGAGTTGGTTCACTGTGTTATATCACGTCCAGAGTCAACGCACCTGTCTACCAGGACATTTTAAAGGACTTCATGCTTTCCTCTGCTGAGAAGCTTTATGGATATGCTGATTTCATTTTCCAGCAGGACTTGGCATCTGCCCACACTGCCAAAAGTACCAATACCTGGTGTAATAACCGAAGTATCACTGTACTTGATTGGCCAGGAAACTCGCCTGACCTAAACCCCATAATCTATGGGGTATTGTCAAGAGGAAGATGAGACACCAGACCCAACAATGAAGACTGTCACGTAGGGTTCGTGAACCCACTGGGCCGTACTGCCTTGGCGGTATGGCAGCTGGCCAACAGGGCGCAGGTTAAAGTCTATAGTTCGTATAGGTACCTGTGGCAGCTCGGTCAGTAGCAAGGCAGGCTCGGCTGGGACTAGGCAGCAGGAAGACGTCAGGCGTGGTGAAGCAGGACAGGCGTGGTATACAGCACAGCACGGCACACGACCAGGATAGCACGGATACAGGTAACAGGAACACACTAGGAGACCATCGCATAGACAAACTAGGGTACGACAACAACGCTCAGGCATAGAAGCAAGCGGCTGAACCCCTCTCATAGTCTAGGGCACTCATGGGCTAATAGTTCATCAAAGTCCGGGATCCGGCCGAGGTAAGTGGAAGTGAGCGCTGGCGTCTCCTGTGAAGGAGACTGGGGCCAGCACTCACCGACCCATGGCTGCGGCCGTCAGGGGGAGAGTGAACCTGATGACCCGCAGCCACGGACATGACACAGACGAGCTGAAGGCCGCCATCAAAGCAACCTGGGCTTCCATAACACCTCAGCAGTGCCACAGGCTGATCGCCTCCATGCCACGCCACATTGATGCAGTAATTCATGCAAAAGGAGCCCCGACCAAGTATTGAGTGCATATACTGGACATACTTTTCACTAGGACAACATTTCCTTATTAAAAATCTATTAAAAATTATTTTTGAAATTGGGTTTATATAATATTCTTATTTTATGAGACACTAAATTTTAGGTTTTCATTAACTTAGCCATACTCATCAACATTAACAGAAAAAAATGCTGGAAATCGATCACTCTGTGTGTAATGAATCTATATAATATATGAGTTTCACTTTTTGAATTGAATTACTGAAATAAATTAACTTTTTGATGATATTCTAATATATATATATATATATATATATATATATATATATATATATATATATATATATATATATAAATAGTGTGTCCATACATATGCGTGAATGCATGTGTGTGTATTTATGTATGTATGTATGGGCATGACCACACATGGCGGAATTCCTCCGCAACTGTCCGCATCAATGCCGCACCTAATCCGGGTTGCGGATTACGGCTGCGGATCTGCACAAAATGTGCAGAAAATTGATGCGGACTGGCCGCTGCGGACTGCAGGAAAAGTGCTTCCCTTCTCCCTATCAGTGCAGGATAGAGAGAAGGGACAGCACTTTCCCTAGTGAAAGTAAAAGAAATTCATACTTACCGCCCGTTGTCTTGATGACGCGTCCCTCCTTCGGCATCCAGCCCGACCTCCCTGGATGACGCGCCAGTCCATGTGACCGCTGCAGCCTGTGCTTGGCCTGTGATTGGCTGCAGCCGTCACTTCCACTGAAACGTCATCCTGGGAGGCCGGACTGGAGACAGAAACAGGGAGTTCTCGGTAAGTATGAACTTATATGTTTTTTTACAGATACATGTATATTGGGATCGGTAGTCACTGTCCCGGGTGCAGAAACAGTTACTGCCGATCGCTTAACTCTTTCAGCACCCTGGACAGTGACTATTTACTGACGTCTCCTAGCAACGCTCCCGTCATTACGGGAGCCCCATTGACTTCCTCAGTCTGGCTGTAGACCTAGAAATACATAGGTCCAGCCAGAATGAAGAAATGTCATGTTAAAAAACCAATGCGCTCCGCACCACACATAACATGTGCATGACAGCTGCGGACTTCATTGCGGAACTTAGAATCTCCATTGAAGTCAATGGAGAAATTCCGCCATGAGTCCGCAACCAGTCCGCCACTGCTCCGCAACAGACAGAGCATGCTGCGGACACCACATTCCGCTCCGCAGCCTATGCTCCGCAGCGGAATTGTACGCATCGTGTAAACGAACACTGCGAAATTAAAGTGAAAGTCAATGGAGAAACGGCTCCGCTGCGGATTAACGCTGCGGAGTGTCCGCAGCGGAATTTAAGTGAAAATCCGCCATGTGTGAACCCGCCCTATGTATGTATGTATGTATGTATGTATGTATGTATGTAATAGCTGTGTTTGTGTTCATGCATGTAGTCAGTGTGTGTATGTCTGTGTGCATACATATTCAATTTTGCGTTGTGTAAAGGGGATTATATGCTCTGGGTGACAATATGGATGAAATTATTTCTTGGGTACTGGGTGGCAATATTTTTGGGCACTGGGTGACAATATTATTTAGACACTATATGGTATGATTTTTTTCTTTCCTGTATTATTTGGGCACTGTGTGGCAATATCATTTAGGGATCATATGGCAGTATTATATGAACTTTTTGTGAAGCTATTATTTCTGCACTGGGCAAAGGGCATAGTATAATAGTATTTTGTGTTTTGTACTGCCACATGGCATGGTTTGGTTGACATTGTATTGTTTGGACATTGAAAGGCATTCATATTTGTAGTGTTTTTATATTGCCATTTTATGACACTATTATTTGTATATAATAGTATTGAAAAAAAAAAAAGTACAGCACATTAATTGAAATGGGGACTTATTCAGTCTCAGTCTCTGGGGCCGCATGACCTGTATATACGGCCCTGGGCTTACTTAAGTGTAAGTGATTATCGTTGTCAGGAGGTTCAGCTTTTTCCAGCATATCAACCTCATTTAATATCTATGTTTCTATTCTACATAAATAATAACCCTTCATGTTGGACATGGCCTCCTAACTGCTAAAGCTGAACTGTAACCAAAGCCTTAATTCCATGAAACACTGAATGAATGACTTTCCTTGACACCCAAAATAGCAAACATTACAGTCATGCCATTATCATCCTTGAAATTCTGATGGTTGATTTAATGGCTGAGAAATCTTTGGATAAAAATAGTATATAAGGAGAAAAACATTTTTTGTGTATCAGAAAGAAAATATAAGATAAGGAGACTCAAACTGCTCAGTACTTACTAGTCTTTTGTGAACTCCTGGATTAGTTGTCCCTGAGCCCTTGAATCGATTTTATCAGGGTGGTCACTGTTCCATAATGTCTTGGTTCAATGTAGTCCCAGAGCCAGCCATAAAAATGCTTTCCAGACTTATAGGGCTAGTTCACACGGTGGATTTTTTATGGTGGGTACCGCCGCAAAATCAGCTGTGGAAGTATTCCTGCCAATGGCAGGAAGATTCCTCCCTCCCATTGACATCAATGGGAGGTTCGGGCAGAATCAGTCTGAAGATCGAGCAGTACGCTTCTTTTCCCCGCTAGCTGATTATTAAGGATGCGTCTGACTCCCATTGAATTTAATGGGAGGCGTAACTTTGCGGCGGAATCCGCGCCGGATTCTGCCTGCAAAATTCCACCGTGTGAATATACTCTTATAGTTCAATACCATAGATGAGCGAATTGATGCTACACAATTGAATTTGGTCCAAATTTCCCAAACGTTCTGGAGTCAACAAAATCCCAAACTTTTGACGCTCTTGGCGCACACATCCCGGCAATCTGGCGGCCAGCATTGCTCACTTACAAATACATAGTTATTAGAAATTCAACGCCGATGCCTTCCCCTATGAAGCGCTGCTCCCTTGTTAGTACAGCCTTCTTCACAAACTGTGACCAGGCACGCCCATCAAAGGCCTCCGTTGAATAACACAGCACACAGCACTGCACATGCGCTTGTTTCGCTTGTCATGCGCAATTTAATCAATGAAAACCGCTGATAGACGTGCCTGGTCTCATGCCCCTCCATTAGTAGCTATGTTCAGAGCAGCAGCGCTGTAAAGGCTGTACTAACAAGGGAGCGGAGCTTCACAGAGGAAGACAACAGCACAGAGTCAGACACAAGTTTTCAGGGCAATTGCGATTAGTGGCAAATTAATTGGAACTGAATCAATCCTCGAATTCGATCAAATGAGACCCGAGATGAAATTTTGGAAATTCGCTCATCTCTATTCAATAAATTTTTTCCTGTTTTTGCTGTTTGTATAGCTACAGTTCAGTTTTCTGTGAACAAGATGGGGTGCCCATTCCTGACTTTGTTATTGGGCTTAGTGAACTCCAGTTGTGCCCTTAGCTGAGTAATATTTTGTCTATTGTTGCAACATGTGGTTCGAACAGGTTACCTTTTGACATGAGTGAATTTGGTGTTGGATCACTTCGTCCTTTAATTGGGTTTACTTGGGATCCTTCTGTTTAATATTGCATTTTATTTAAAAATGAGAAACGATCAGTGTGACAAATATGCAATAATTGGGATCATCTACAAGGGTGGAAATATTTTGTACAATTTACATAGGAGATACTACTTTTGCTTGATAGCAAAGCATCGAACAAAGGGAATATTTTCTATACTGATTTCGGCCATCTCATTACATCTCTTCTTGGTGATCTTGGTGGTCACAACTTCTTGAAAAAGCTGGATAGGAGAATGTCAGAGATCTCTACAACCCTAAGTAAACATATTTTATGAGCAGTGATGGAAGTTGATATTGCATATTGATGACAACATGAAATGCAAGAGGTCATTGAAATGGAATTGATTGATAACGCTAGGTAACAGCTCAGTGTCAGGTTAGGAGTTGTAAAGCCAGGGATTTTGCAGGGACAGGGGAGTAAATCTGATGTCTCCGGTATCCAGCATATGCAATTCTGCCTATCTACAGTCTTAGGGTATGTTCACACGCAAACTCAAAAACGTCTGAAAATATGGAGCTGTTTTCAAGAGAAAACAGCTCCTGATTTTCAGACGTTTTTTAAGCCACTCACGTTTTTCACTGCGTTTTTTACGCCTGTTTTTGGAGCTGTTTTCAATAGAGTCTATGAAAAACGGCTCCAAAAACATCCCAAGAAGTGACCTGCACTCTTTTTCTTGGCCGTTTTTTTTACTGGCGCGTAAAAAAACGGCCCGTCGGAACAGAACGCCGTTTTTCCCATTGCAATCAATGGGCAGATGTTTGGAGGCGTTCTGTCTCCGATTTTTCGGCCGTTTTCCAGCCGTTTATGGTCCGAAAAACGGCCGAAAATAGCCCGTGTGAACATACCTTTAGGGTATGTGCACACACAAACTCAAAAATGTCTGAAAATACGGAGCTGTTTTCAGACAGAACAGCCTCTGATTTTCAGGCATTTTTGAAGCTGAAAATGAAGCTTCTTTTAATTTTGAGCTTCTTTTGAGGCATTTTTTGAGGCGTTTTTCATAGTGTTCAATGGAAAATCAGCTCCAAAAAACGCCTCAAGAAGTGACATGCTACTTCTTTTTACGGAGCGTCTTTTTACGCTCCGTTTTTTAAAACAGAGGTGTAAAAAGACGCCCGGTATGAACTAAATGCTGTTTTTCCAATTGATTTCAATGGGCAGATGTTTGTAGGCGTTCAGCTTCCGTTTTTTTCAGGCGTTTTTCAAGGCATAAACGCCTTGAAATACGCCTGAAACCACTGCGTGTGAACATACCCTTAGGGCATGGCCACACGTGGCGGATTTCCTCCGCAACTGTCCGCATCAATGCCGCAACAGAATCTGCGTTGCAGATTCTGCGGCGGATCTGCCCAAAATGTGCAGTAAATTGATGCGGACTAGCTGCTGCGGACTGCGGGAAAAGTGCTTCCCTTCTCCCTATCAGTGCAGGATAGAGAGAAGGGGCAGCACTTTCCCTAGTGAAAGTAAACAAATTTCATACTTACCGGCCGTTGTCTTGGTGACGCGTCCCTCTTTCGGCATCCAGCCCGACCTCCCTGGATGACGCGTCAGTCCATGTGACCGCTGCAGCCTGTGATTGGCTGCAGCCATCACTTAGACTGAAACGTCATCCTGGGAAGCCGGACTGGAGACAGAAGCAGGGAGTTCTCGGTAAGTATGAACTTCTATTTTTTTACAGGTTGCTGTATATTGGGATCGGTAGTCACTGTCCAGGGTGCAGAAACAGTTACTGCCGATCGCTTAACTCTTTCAGCACCCTGGACAGTGACTATTTACTGACGTCTCCTAGCAACGCTCCCGTAATTACGGGAGCCCCATTGACTTCCTCAGTCTGGCTGTAGACCTAGAAATACATAGATCCAGCCAGAATGAAGAAATGTCATGTCAAAAAAGCAAGACGCATCCGCAGCACATATAACATTTTCATGACAGCTGCGGACTTCATTGCGGAATTTAGAATCTCCATTGAAGTCAATGGAGAAATTCCGCCATGAGTCCGCAACCAGTCCGCCACAACTCCGCAACAGCCCTAGCATGACGGACACCAAATTCCGCTCCGCAGCCTATGCTCTGCAGCGGAATTTTACGCATCGTCTAAACGAACACTGCTAAATAAAAGTGGAAGTCAATGGACAAACGGCTCCGCTGCGGATTAACGCTGCGGAGTGTCCGCTGCGGAATTCAAGAGGAATTCCGCCACGTGTGGCTTTGCCCATATAAGTCGCTGTGTTTCTGAAAAGTTGTAGCATATCAGGTAAATCTCTGAATAAGCTTTGTGATGAACCATCAAAAAGACTTTGCCACTTTTGGGGATACAGGATGCAGTACAAAAACTAAGGTATTTGTTTAACATCTTTAAAATCATTACATTTGTTTTTGATAAATGTCCTTTTAAGGAAATCTTTGTTCCCGAAAGTTATATTTCTCTGCCACCTGCAACGCAACATAGAATGTAGGAGCAGTACCCGGTTACTTCTTTTTTTACTCAGTTGCTATTCTGCTAAATTTACATCACCCCTGTGTATTACATATTTAGTCATAGCGGAAAATGTTATACAAACATATTGGGCCTCATATATCAAAATTGACTCAGGAGTGAAAAGTCTCTTTGTTGCTAAGAGTACCCAAGAAGAGATCAGCTTTCATTTTCTAAACTATACTTAAAAAATGAAATGTGATTGGTTTCCATGGTCAACACCCCTCCTGCTATCTGTGCCTTCCCTACATGAGGACAATTGTACATATAATACATGTCTTCTATATTACGCAGGCTAGGATATTTGCAAATACTGTACATTTTTGAACCGTGGGAATGAATACTTAGGCATAGTTCACTCAGTGCAGATTTGCTGCAGATTTTGCATGGATTTTTTGAACCAAAACCAGAATTGGATCCAGGAAAGGAAACACTTGAAGGCCTACCTTTATATATTTCTTTTCTTTAGGTTCCGTTCGCGGTTTTGGCTTAAAAAAATACATGTAAAATCTGCAGCCAATCTGCACTGTGTGAACAAGGCCTTACTTGGGGGTTTCTATAAATCCCATTCATGAGCAGCCACTTTTCCAATGTTGGCTGGGAATGCTCCTGACCCTTTATCTTGATCAATGAGGCCAAAGTATCCTAAATGTAATTTTTTTTCTTTAACCTCTGACTTCCAGCTATTTGCTTTTTGTGTTTTGTGCTATTTGTGTTTGGATATGTATAGTGGTATGTGTTTATTAATGGTTTTATACTATTATTTTTATGCCTTCTTACACGTTGCTGTAAACAATGCTTGTATTCTGGATGATAGCAATGGGAAATTTGCTCCTTACTTATTTTACTTGAATGCTCCCAATTGTTCAGATAGTAATTTGGGTAATACAGTAATATTCCTTTAATGCAGTATTACCAACTCACATATTTAGGGCATACCCACAGAATAAACGCCCGTCATTCTCCTGGTGACACGTCTGCTGCATCCAGGCGGAGAATGGATGGAGAGGTGGCTGCACATGTGCGTGGCTCCTTCCATTTAGTTCTATGGGAGTTATGGAAACAGCCAAATTCTGCACATAGGTGTGGACAGTGGGTCCCAACACCTGTGGATAAGCCATACATGTATAAATTGGGAATACACCTTTTAATCCCGCATTGATAGATTTTGGTGAGTGTCAGATCATCAGATATTCTGAAATATTAGCCAGTCATAGAAAAGTATATGAAATATACAGACAACCCAAAATAGTAGCAGATTTTATATTAGAAAATGAGCAAAACAGAAAATTCACTTCAATGTTATTAGACGCTAATCTCCTATTACGGAACAATATTCTGCACATAGAATACAATGGGGTTGTATTGCAAATTTTAGCCTCCATTGCGAATATGGTTCAATAGTAGGTGATTCACAGGTGAGCAAATCAATGTCGAGGCAAGCTTATACAGGTCATCTCTAGTTTATATTATCATTTTATCACTTGGTAAAATTCCTAATCTCAATTGGGCTCTGTGCTGGATTATCGGACTTTCCGGATCAGATGGAGGGTTAAAGGCATTACACTGAACTTGTATATAAACAAACTGCTTGTAATGAGTCCAGCCTAATATAACTGTCTAGGTTCAGACATGGTGTTTACAATGGATAGATGGTACATCAGAATGATGGCAATACTAAAGAATCTTATCGGCTGTATCACAAAATATTATTTGTGGTAATAATTGTACAATGAACCGGGTTGAGGATAAATCTTATTGTTTCTCCAAGGTAAGGTCAAACGAAAAAACAGGTTTCACTGAGTGTTTTGATAGGCACATTGACCAGTATTTTGGAAAAGTCATTAAAATTTGAGTGACCCCCCCATCTCTCTGCGTCCAGACCTGGGGTTGAAACAAGCAAATTCCCCTTGTTCTCCACCTGCTGACATAAATCTCTTTTTTCCATTTTCCTTTTGTCTGTTCCTCTAACCATTTCCTACTATCATAAAAAGTTCCATAACCCAAGCAAACAACTGACTCATTGTCTGAGTTCACAGTAAGTTATGTAGGGGTTTCTTTATCCGCATTTTATGTAATTGGCTGTGTGACTGATTGACTATCACATCAACGATTATTTCTCCTTAACCCCTTAACAATGTGCCCTATTTTGACTAGGCAATTTTTGTGGGATGAGTTGTATTTTTTAATGGCATCAATTTGGGGCACATATGATATATTGAAAAACTTCTTATTCATTTTTTGGGGGGTGGGGTGGAAAAAACAGCAATTCTGCTATTTTTGGTGAGTTATTTTGCAGTATGAACAACATGTTAAAGTGGTTATGTGCGGACCGACATGTATTAGCAGTGTACTCACTGCAGTATGTGACTACACTCGCTAATATACATTCCGGTCCCTCGTCGTGCTATTTATGAAATTTTAATAGATTTTTACAGCACTGCCGGGGGACCGGAATTCTAATGGCACAGTGTAACTGCATGACGACACAATTAGTCATCATGTGACCAGCCCCGCTGTACTTTAAGTAATCAATGTACTACTGCTACTACTGATTACATAGCGTACAGTGGGGCCGGTCACGGGGGAACGGAATCTATATTAGAAAGTACTCACATACTGCAGTGAGTGCACTGCTAATATTTTTTGGTCCCCACACAACCCCTTTAACATCATTGTGTGAGTTTTTTTTTTTTGCAAAATTAGTTGACGTTTGTTTGCCTTTTATACTATTTTTTGGGATGTGGGATGAACAAAAAAACCAGGGTGTACTAAGATGGTGACGTAGGGGCCAGCAACCCAACATCACTTCGCTGGGGGCCAATGGGATGACAAAGGGAGTGCCCTCCGTCTGTCTAATGCCGTGGTCAATAGCAGCTAAGGGGTTAGATGCTGACGGCTCCGATCTCGGCTGTTGAAGCAGGGTGTCATCTGTATGTTATAGCTGACATCCGCTGTTGATAGCGCAGGCTCAGCACCAGCACTGTGCCGTAAATGTACAGCGGTTTGTGGGAACGACCTGCCAGCTGCGCAGTACATTTACCGCGCAGGGTGTTAAGTGGTTAAAATCAAGAAGTGACCTAAAGTATAAGTTCTCTTCTGTTATGGTATTAAAAAAGTCTACTCGCTGGGTGATAATCAACATGGCCGACATTACAACTCTCCCAGATACCTAAATGGTAAACCGACCTTGTAAGCCAGTGATACAATCCCCACACTTGTTGAATTACTAGGAACAGTACAGAAACATAAGCACATACAGCATGGTGCCCAAATAACAGAGCTATATGTTGGCCAAACAACACTTCCTTACCATTGCCTAAATACCAATGCTATACAGTGCCGCCACCACCACCGCAAAAATTATATTCTGTACAGTGTATACAAGAAACAGTGTCAAGTAAATACCACCACAAAGTGCGCAAATAATACCAACCTATAGTGACCAAATACGCAGCCAGAATAAAAAGTCAATATTTCGGAGAATGTGAACCTGTCTGTTAACAGGTCAGTTGGTTTATAGCCAGTTTGGATTAATATGTAATATTGTTGGCTAGCTTTGCTTTTTGGCTCAAACTCCATTTTTCTGAAAAAGGGATACGTTTTACGCATGTCACTGTTTTCTATGACACCTGGTCGGTATATACAAGCTGAACTTCTATTAAATCCACACCTGTCAATGTGATGAGTCCTAGAAGTACCGCGACCCTATGTTTATGTATTAGGAGCTACATAAACATTGACTCCCTGATATATGCAATTATCAGAAGTGCTCTCATTACACATACAGAGAGAATATATTAGGAAGCTGCTGCTTATCTCTTCCTGCAGATGTAGTCTGCCATAGATCACATTTGCAGAAAGTCCCTTCACCTGTGCCAACCACTAAAGGGGGTTTGACACTGGACAATTATCGGGCAGACAAAACGTTTATAGAACTCTAATTGTCGATAATTGCCCTATGTAAACAGGGCAGCGATCAGCAGATGAATGAGCAAACGCTCGATCATCTGCTGATCGTATAGTTTAAAACAAAGTAAAATATTATCGTTGTCGGCAGCACATCTGCCTGTGTAGACGCGCTGCCGACATGATAATAATGTATTATAGTCTAGTTGATTGGCGCTCGTTGCACCTGCCAACATTGGCCGGTGTAAAAGGGCCTTAAGTGACTGACATGTAGCGCTCCTTCTCTCTTTAAAAAAAAGTTCTTCAGCAGTTGCGGTGTGTTTAATATAGATCTGTGTCCCTGCTGCTGCAGAACATCATCATACACTTCTGCCTGCCGTCTTTTTCAAATTGACATGTAGGTTTCATATAAATCAATGGTAGGCAGGAATCTCCCCAAACTGTTCAAAAAGAGATTGTGTATTTCTAATGATGTATCACCTGCTGTAAATTATAATATATAATAACAATATTAAAATATATAATATATAATAACAATATTAGGAGTCACCCCAGATTTTCATGGCCTGTGTAAATGCACTCAGCCTGCAGCCTTGTGCTTTTATATGGTCACACTTCTGTTACTTCTAATATTCTTAAAATTTACAGTAGGAGGTACAATTTTCCATATATTATATGAAAGGGCTGTAGCTATAGGGGTGCAGAGGACGCAGTCATAGCCATGCCCTGGGGGGGGGGGGGGGGGGGCAATAACCCTCTACTACATAAGAAGAGTCCAGTATTGTATATTCACATGGTTGGTGGGGACCATGTTACAGATTTTGCAATGGGACCCAGGAGCTTCACGTTACACCTCTCTATATTAGTACGGGACGTAATGCACATTTCATGCAGTTTTTTTTTTAGGTTTTTATTTTTCATTTTCCAATTTAAAAACTCACGCTGCCATTACAAAACAATTTGTCTACGCCTAATAAGAAATGCCTTGGTATACAGAACTTCGGAAGTATTCCTCATCATTACGCTTACCAAAAAACAACCCATCCATGCAAGTTCCGAATAGGAATGGGATAACAATGCATATATAAATCTGACCAAAATCTGCAACAAAATCCGCTGTTTCCATAACTCCACCTCTCCTGACAAGTGTAGGTCCTAGAGGTCAGACCTCCAGTTATCAGACATTTATGGCATATCCTGTGAATAACTTTTTAATAATTATTCTCATGTAATCAAAAACAACGACATCATTTTGTACATACGACTGTATCCCTTTTAAAAAAAAAATGTAAATGGATTAATAGTCCTATGTAAATAAATCTAAATTAATATATGATGAAAACGTGTGCGCTTTAATATTGAAGTCCTCAGTCAAGATCTGTACTTGCTTTCAGTGAATAGAAATATAATTATTTTTTACATCCCGAGGCTGAACCCCTTACAATGACTTTCTCTTGTCAATCCCCTGTTAGATAAACACAGCAGCAATACGAATCTCTGTCCTATTGTGGACTTCAGGTTGATAAAGCTCTTACCTATACTGATACGTTGTAATTCCCAACTCTATGAATACGACTAGATTAGGATAAGTTTTCAATAAAATATTCCATTCACTGGCTGCAAGCAGAAATCATGACACTGGCATGGAGTAATTCTGTTAAAGATACTGGTGATATTTACGGCTCACTTTCACTCTTGCTCGGAGATTTCCGGATCTATTTTTTATTCTCACAACATCTCTGACCCTTTCTTCACCTTTTGAAGGGATCACGCATTTATAGGAGAGTAATGGACTCCATGTGCTACAATCTGTATTTCCATATCGCCTGTTGGATCCGTCTTTTACTCAATTAGGCAGCCATTCCATCAATGTTTCCTTCCACATTTACATTACATAGTAACTAAAATATTCATGTCGGTAATCGTGCAGGAACAGGATTGGTGAATGGGATATAAGACTTGGGATACTCTCCAGAGTGCTGTCAACTTCAAGACGGACCAGATTAAAAGTTAACTAGTCTTGAGTAGCCATTAAGTCCATTATGTTGAACACAGGATAATTGCAGTCTCCCCTCCTCCGGATAAAAACATCTAACAACCTGATAATCTTTAGGTAATTTCACTGTAGGTCTATAAAACAAATCCCAGATGTGTTTAATGTTCTCCTTACAGTACTAATAACCTCATTATCTTCTAAATGCATCAAATATCTTTGTTAAAGGGACGTCCTATAATAAACTCTTTTAATGTGCTTATCTATAATGATCTATGCTGAATAAGGGCCTGTTCACATCACCGTTCGCTTTCCGTTTCGGGGTTCCGTCTGAGGTTTCCGTCGGGTGAACCCCGCAACGGAAAGTGAAAGTGACCACAGCTTCCGTTTCAGTCAACATTGATATCAACAGTGACGGAAACATCGCTAATGGTTTCCGTTCGCCACCATTCTGGCAGGTTTCCGGTTTTCCGACGGAATCAATAGCGTAGTCGACTCCGCTATTAATTCCGTCGGAAAACCGGAAACTTGCCGGAATGGTGATGAACGGAAACCATTAGCGATGTTTCCGTCACGATTGATGTCAATGGTGACTGAAACGGAAGCTGTGGTTTCACTTTCACTTTCCGTTGTGGGGTGCACCCGACGGAAACCTCCGACGGAACCCCTGGAACGGTGATGTGAACAGGCCCTAAACTGTATGAGAAGTTGAGCTATGTGACACCTTAGGGAGACCAGGTAAGGGTCACACCAGTGGGACCCAGATAAATTTTCAACTTACGTTAAAGTCATTTAGATTTGATTCCAGGCCAGTCATCTCCAGCGGCTGTTAGGAATTGCTGGGAGTAGTAGTCTTGTAACAGTTGGAGAACCACAGGTTGGAAACCACTGTTTTAGGCAGTATATGTTCTAAGCCACACAAAGTTGCACCTCACAGGTTAAGATTGGATCATACTGTTGTGTGGCAGTCGCACTTCACTAGGAATTTCATGTGATATTTACATTGACTTCTATTGCAATTTAAAGGGGTTATTTGGAATTTTAAAATTGATGGCCTATTCTTAAATCAGCTACGTGTGAACAGGGTTGTGTAAAACTAGCATTAATCGGAATCTGTACATTAAATCTGCAAAAGATCCTCCATGTCTGAACATACCCTAAAGACTAGTGTTTCAGGCTACATTTTCTATTTTTTAAGAAAACAGAACCAGATCCGAGCAGATAGGACAAGGAGAACCATATCCTCTTCTTCACTGGTATCTGTACCAGTTTATCCAGAAAAACAACAACAATACTGCTGTGGATAATTCAACGTCAAACAGTTGCTCCAGATTCATTCATATTTATTTTCTTAAGAAAAGGTTTCACAGAAGTGTCATATTCATGTCACATTGCAAGTGATGGCAATTGTTCTCTTCCATACAATGTGAGGGGGTTTATACACAGTTTTTAGACTGAACTTTTATTACATCAGCTATAATATTTTCTCTTCAGTTTGCACAAAACAAAATGCATTACATTCAGAATATTTTCTTAGCATTGCAATATTTTCTATTAATTCATTATCTAGGATTAATTTTATTTCAGTAGTCATCTCTCCTTTATCGTCTTCTTTCTTCTGTGGAGGACGTAGTCTTGACTCCTCTGCTTTTTCCCTTAGTCAAAATAAAAGTTTTGTAAAGCTGTCAAGTCAACTTTTCTCAGCAAAGATTCCCTTATACACAGCAAATACACAATAATACATTCTCTCTACGTATTATTCTTATATTGAAGTTACAATGGAAGTATAGAATATAAGACAAAATGGTGGGGTTAGTTCATTTCTTTCACATTTCTCACCCTTTTGATAATATCATTATTACAAGTATATATATATATTATGCACTTGACTAACTATCATCCTTCCTATCCTGGAAACCGGCTCCTGAGACAGTCCGTACTTCACAGAGTATACAGATAAACTGCATAGACTATGAGATGTCAGACATCTATTCTTGACTGTTTCATGGTAGCCACTTCCTCTACTCGTCCACACACACACACACACACACACACACACACACACACACACACACACACACACACACACACACACACAAACACATGCACACATACACTCTTCTATCTTTTGTAGATGACAACAGCCGGCCAGAGATGTATCACAACACAAAGATCACCCCAGTGAAATCCCCGGTGAAATCACTCTCAAAGTATAACGTTTCTTTAAGGGTGGTTCTCAAACTGCTGGGGTGCATCTGTCGGACCCTCTTCTCAGAGATGATGTCCTCCACCCTACTCACAAACAGGAGAGGAGGGCAGTTGAGCTGGGCTGACAGATGATCAACTCTGAAGCTGTTATGTCATCATGCCTAGAGAATAGTTGTATCCACATCTTTTCTGCAACGAGAAACACAACACATTCATAATTTCCAGGCAATTAAGAGCATTAAAATCAGTCCTATCACCACCACTATGGGTTTCAGCAATCCAGAAAGAATATTATTAAACCAAACACCAATAGATTCCATCCAGGAATGGAAGTTTTTCTGAAATTCCTTTATGTTATTCGTGTGTGCCTCAATGGGGGTCATATGAGTCCTCAATCCGGGTGCAACATTCTTCACCTATAACAGCACAAGTTCCACCTTCTATTGCTAACAGATAATCAAGAGACATTCTATTTTGGAGGGCAACTTTCCTAACTTGGGCCAACTCTTCATTGATCGCATGGATAGAACTGGTGGTCTCATTAATTATCCCATCCATAATACTAGCATATTTGTTTAACTTATTCGTTTGTTCGATTCCCCAGCCTGTTCAAGAGGGGAACCACATCCGAGCTTTATGTGCTTTTGTAAACAACTCTCGTTTATATCTAGTCTCCTTAGAATAAATTTCATAAATGTTAGCAGTTAAGATGTTTGGACATTGTCTGATGGCTGGAACAACTCTTCCTATAGTGCAATTACCCCATGCTCCCATAGGAAGCCAACAATAGGTGCTGTTACCACAAATATAATATAGCCCTGGTGTTATCACCCTAGGAACTATTTTACCATGATCCCCGAACCAACTTTGAAGGCATCTCATATTGTCATGCACTTTAGTCTTACAGTCCCATTTGTCATCATCTCCTTTGTCAGGACAGGAACACCTGGGGGCACAAGACGCTGTCATAGTTGCACACCAACATTGGTTATTACAATTACCATGTTCCTCATCATATTTTACGGCATTATACTTCATATTGAAGAGTAAGGTGGCATTTTTACAATCAGTTTCTCCAATGTGTTCCTTACGTAAATTGACTTTGCACCCTTTAATTCTGGCTATGTGATCAGCATACATAGGCCCTATGCACATAGTGGGTGTTTTGAGTAGGCCAGCAAATTCTAAGTATGTTTCTTGGTCTAAGAAATCATTGTGATTGGTGTGATTTACATCTATTTCAACATCATAGCTATAGTCTGTGAGATTAAAGGGATTCCTATATGATTTGCTGGAACATGAGAACAGATCCAACAGTCAGTTGTGTTCAGCTGTTTGTTCATGTAGAAGCCAAATAGAGTTCTTCCGCCATTCTCCCTCACATGTATACAATGGCATAAGATACAAAAGAACAGGCAAGACAGCAAATGCATTTTGGACATTTTCCTATAGTCAATCCTCCTTTCTCTGAGTGGCCTCACCCTTTTTGCACAGATTTGCGTCCTGAAAGTTGACCTTTTTAAAGTGAGAAGCGTGTATTTAGTTGGGCCTCCCCTCTACTTTCAATGAGGTAGAAGTGGTCAGTAGTACTTGGTATGGGCTATCAAATCAGGGTTCCAGATATTTCCTCAAGTATCTTCTTATCACGACCCAATCTCCAGGTCTTAGGTGGTGAGTTACAGTTTTGTCTTCTGGGTCTGGTAAAGAAGAAAAGACTAAGCCATGCAAATTAATCAGCTGCTTATGGAGCTGGACAACATAGTCAGTTAGAGAAGCATACTGTCCATGTAATTCCTGTGGAAAGAAAAGGCCTGTTAGCTGTGGCCTCCCAAACAGTATTTCAAATGGTTAAAGTCCATGCATTCCCTTTGGTGTATGCCTCATTGTAAATAGAGCTATTGGTAGGGCTTGTACCCATGTGAGTTTTGTTTGCTCACAGATTTTAGCTATCTTGTTTTTTAAGACACTATTTGCTCTCTCAGCCTTCCCTGATGACTGTGGCTGATATGGAGTATGTAGCTGTTGATTAATTTGCAACCCTTTCAACATTTCTGCAAATACCTGCCCCGTAAAATGTGTCTCACGGTCAGACTCTACATCTCGGGTAGGCCATATCTGCACACAATGTCAGATATTATTTTCTTAGCAACATGCCATGCTTCTACCCAAGAGGAGGACATATCTACACATGCTAAGACATCATATAGGCACCACATTTATGTAGCTGAGTCTATCTGCAGTCTCTGAAATGGGTAGTCCGGTTTTACAAGGTGTTTCTTCTGTACCCTAGTCATTTTTCCTGGATTGTGCTTGGCACAGATCATGCATTTCTTGCACCATTGTGTCACAAATTGTGAAGCCTAGTTCAACCCAAAATTTACTTATAATAGCAACCATACCTCCATGAGATGGGAGATGAGATAAGTTTGTTAAAAACTGATATATAGCTGGAGGGGCACACAATCGACCATCCTCATGTTTCCAAACACCATTATCTGACTTACTACCTGTGTTCCTCCATTTTCTGTGTGTCTAGGGACCTGCCTGTTGCAAGGTTATGAGAGTGTCCATTCTCAGATGTTGTTCATCTTTTGGGGACTCTTGGAGGATCAGAAGAGCAGCCTTTTTGATCGCTTCATCTGTCATGTTTTTACCCATAATGATAGGATCTTTTGCTCGCTGATGTGCCTGGCATTTGATAACAGCTATGGCTTGAGGTAGCTTTACCTTTTCCAGCAGGTTCTGTATGAGGTCCCTTCCTTCCTACCAGAAGTTAACAAACCTCTGTCCTCCCACAGAAAACCAAAATCATGCACAACTCCGTAAGCATAAGAGGAGTCTGTGTATATATATTACAGTCTTCCTCTCTGCCAGTTTACTTGTCTTGATCAGTGCAAGCAACTCTGCACTCTGGGCACAATGTATGACAGGATCAAGGGTTTCAGAGTCCAAAACTGAGGTGTCTGGTGGTTTGGCCGTAAAAGACTGCTTATACATTATTACATTTATCACTTTTCCTGATTCAATCTACAAATTGCTGCTCTACATTGCTATACAAAATAACTATATGAGCATTTAATGTTTGAGTCCATTCAATTCAAGAACATCACATTTATTATCTCCCTAGCAGCTGTTCTCCACCTCCCCCCATTTCTTATCACACTAGCAGCTACTAAATTATATGGTATTGGAATTTAGGTTATTTTAAAATGTAAACCAACTACTTAGTTCTACAACTAAGTTTGACTTTTTAAAGTATCAATTTTCTCTGACTACCTCCTGCACTTAATGTCAGTGCATTAACGTTACATACATTTGTCGCTAAAAGATGCTAAACAGTTCAATGAAGATAATGAATATACAAAATAACTGAGATTATTAAAGTATATATTCTGTTCTCATCCCTACTATAAAGGTACCTTGGGCTCTTTGTTGCTTTCTAAAAGATTCTACAATCCATCTATTTCAAACTGCTTTCCTTTTTTTGCTCAGTCATTCTGGACTTGCAATTTTTAGAGAAACATACACAGCGAGTCAGTTCATATGTTCTTTTCTTTGGAATACTCGAATCCAATCCCCTAGTAAGCTTACATTATTTTAAGGCTTCGTTCACATCTGCGTCGGGACTCCGTTCATGGATTCCGTCTGAGCTTTTTGTTAGGGGAACGAATGAACGGAATCCTAACTCAAACACACGGAAACCATAGGTTTCCGTTTGCATCAACACGTTTTTCAATGGTGCAAATGGTTTCCGTTTGTCACCGTTGTATAAGGGTTTCGTCATTTTGACAGAATGAATAGCGCGGTCGACTACGGTATTGATTCCGTCAAAACGACGGAACCCTTACACAACGGTGACAAACGGACACCATTTGCACCGGATCCGTCACCATTTGGTTTCCGTTTGTTTCAGTTTGGATTCCGTTCATGGGTTCCCCTGACTGAAAGCTCAGATGGAACCCATGAACGGAGCCCTGGCACAGATGTGAACAAAGCCTAACAGGTGCTTGCTCACCCAAGTTCCATACCTCATATACATCTCCTCCTGTGGGGGTGGAGGAACCTGTGGACATCCTCTACTCTGTTCTCGTGATCAGCCAGATCCTCGTTTGCCGTGACTGTTGCCCATAGCCCTGCTATAATGGAGAGGACTCACACCCTTCTCTCTCAGTTTTTATTTCCACTAACAAAACTGTATGGCTATTGGCTGTTAGGGAAAATTCCACACTACGTATCCCCTACGTATCCGTATACACTAAACAAATCTTCCAACAGAGCCAAATTAAAACCAACTAAACAATAATCCCACAAGGGATCTTCCCTTTATATCAACTATGTAAAAAAATCTAGGAAAGGTATTTTCTGAGCTAGCAATATTATTTTTTCATGAGGGAGACAAGCCAGTTGCAGCTTCAGGACACACGCCCTTGGATGTACCTAGATTCAGGACCAACACCAATGTGACACAGGGCTGTTAAGCAACAGGCCGAGAGGTGATCAGAGATCGGTTCGCTCTCGTTCCCTGGGAATAGCCCTACACCCAATAGCAACAGTGGACTGAAGCTGAATTTATTCAGCAATGTCCAAAGGTTGAGTGAAGTGGGTACCCAAAGGACCTGTACTGACAAATCAAGGTAGATCAGTACGGAAACTACACCCGAATACACTTAACCTTCAATGTTAATTTTGTCCTTCTGCTGCTCAGGCAGTGGTTAATAACAATTTACTCGTGTCTGAGGAAGATAGGGTCCTCATACTTATCACTGCACTGCCCCACCATGATTTCTTCGTAGTGGTGCGTCTTGAGGCAGTTTCAATCACTGCGCCATAAAGGCCTCTTTCACTCTGATGTGGCATGTGCCAACATTATTCATTCATTCATTAATTCATTCACATACATATCAAAAAGAGGTTAGTACATTTAACAACTGTTTGAGGTTCTTGGAAACTGTACTCACGACATACAACAAAGGGACTGGAGACCAAGGGAGGGAGACCGAATGAGAAAAATGTTTCTCACCTCTTTGATGGTGCCAGTTTGGTCTCCTGTCCTTGGTTCCTGTCCTGGTTCCGTTCCAGCCGCTTTCAGTTCCCGGGTTTCGGCACCAAAATTGTTGTGGATAAATCAATGTCATAAAGTTGCTCCGGATTCCTTGAAATTTATTTTCTTAAGAAAAAGGTTTCACAGAAGAAGTGTCATATTGATGTCACTTTGCAAGGGATGGCAAATGCTCTCTTCCATACAATATATGAGGGAGTTTATACACAGTTTTTGGACTGAACTTTTACTACATCAGCTATAATATTTTCTCTTGAGTTTGCACAAAACAAAATGCATTACATTCAGAATATTTTCTTAGCATTGCAATATTTTCTATTAGTTCATCATCTAGGATTAATTTTATTTTACTAGTCATCTCTCCTTTATCATCTTCATTCTTCTGTGGAGGACGTAGTCTTGAGTGCTCTGCTTTTTCCCTTAGTCAGAAAAAGGCCTTATTCACACGAGCGTTGAATACATCAGTGTGATGGCCGTTAAAACTACAGCTGTCACACGGACGCATGTTTTTCAACGGGCTGTGTAAAGGGTCCGTTGAAAAATAGAACCTGTCCTATTATCTTCCATTTTCACAGAACCCTCCAGAGGCTCAAGTCTATGGGGATCCGTGAAAATGGGACCCGCTTGGGGGGGCACCTCGGATGTGAAAAACGTCACATCTAAGTATCATTCGTATATTGATGTTAAAATGGAAGTATAGACAAAATAGTGGAGTTAGATAATTTCTTTCACATTTCCCAACAACAGAAAAGAAAAGAGACCTCTAAGCTGAATGTCACAGAACGGTCAGAAATGACTCATAGTAGTCCCCTCTGACTAATGAAGACACAGCTTTGTGCAACACGTTGTCACTTTTCCCCCTTTGTAATATACTTGAAGATTCAAGCTGTAGTAATGTGACTCTCAATAACAATGTAGGTAGTAGGATGTGATCATTTAGTAGGCGGTGATATTCTGATGACCTTCCAGATGTGGAAAATGCGGTTTGCGGGGGAATTTTATGTTAAGAATTTTACATGCCCATGAAGGCCTGTTCTACAAAAAAGAAATATTTTTAATAACTGTATGATAAATGCATGAACACTTTAAATAGAAGGAACTCGACAACTTAACAACCCATAAGTCACGTCATGCTAATGTCCTTCCCATGTAGCCTTCCTTCAGTGGCATACACAAAAGAGAGAAGGCCCCATAACAAAGATCAAAATGGGCCACCCATTACAATGCTTAGTTTTGCCTCCCAGGATAGAAGGGTTTGCTTCCCCCTCGACCCTAGGAAGATTTACCCACCACTTTTTTGCTAACAATGCAATTCTTCTGGGGAGGGAGTCCTTCACAAGTTCTTACCAGCTAGTAGCAAAGGTGATGCGGCCAATAATGGCTGGGCCCCCTCTTTCCAAGAGTACAATGGCAGCTGCATGGTCTATGGTTTGAATGCCCTTGCTATAGATTTGTGCCCAGTGATATTTTATCCATTGTATTTTATGACTATTATTAGTCCTGAATATCCGCATCAATGTTTTAGTTAAGAGCATGATATATACAAGAGTTTCTGTTCTCTAATCAATGAGTAAAATGACTGATCTGTAGCAGCACAACCTTCTTCTTACAGAAAGCTATTTTTAGGTTTGCTGTTGTACTTTATTTTTACATAGTGTATAAAGACTTTCCAAACTTCTTTCATAAAGTGTTTTTGAAATGTTTTCCTAGAGCAGGGGTCTGTAACCAGCGGCACTCCAGCTGTTGTGAAACTACAGCTCCCAGCATTCCCTGACAGCCTGCGCTAAAGCTGGAGTGCCACTGTTTGCAGACTCCTGTCCTAGCGTGTTTTAAACAAGTCGATTTCGCACATCGACTTGCACTCAACTTGCTACGCATGGGGCCTGAGTTTCATATAGTCACAAGTACACTCTAAGATACATCTCATATGCTTAAAGGGGTTGTCCAGTCATAAGAAATTGATGGCCTATCCTCAGTATAGACCACCAATATCTGATCGGTGCTGGTCTGAGTCCCGGCACCCCCGCCGATCAGCAGTTTTCTAGGGGCTGCGGCGCTCATATGAACGCTGCTTCCCCTTCATTCCTTATCCGCTTGTACTGTGAATCGACAAAACACGCTTGTAGCGGCGTTTCACAGTATTACATCCTTCTCCCATACAAGCGAACAGGGGAAACGCAGCTACCAGTGTGTCAACGATTCGCAGTATGAGCAGATAAAGTATGAAGGTGCAAGCAGCACTCGTATGAGTGCAGCGGCCTCTTCAAAGCAGCTGATCGGCGGGGGTGCCGGGAGTAGGACCCGATGAGATATTAATGGCCATCATGACGATAGGCCATCAATTTCTTATGACTGGACAACTCCTTTAATAGTGTTTTGAAAAGATTCTCATAAAGTGCTCTGGGCAACCAGGAGATCCCAGTGGAGGAATGTTCAGTCAATAACACGTCAACTGCTCTTAGAAGCACAAATATATGACATTATTGCTTTTGGCCCATTAGACATGCAATGTTTATGTATTTTAGTATATAAACTAGGCTACCAATAACAGACAGGATGGTGTTGCAGAACTTCATGGATACTGTTAATTTTGATTTACATCTGTTACATGATGTAGTTAATAAGCAGCGTAGTCATTTTAGTAGGAGATATATTCAACTACGGTGCTGCAAGGAACAGTATAGGAGATTCTTCTTTCCAACAACTATCACACTTTATACTAACTCCAGGCAGCTACAGGATCCATCACTATGGGGGGGGGGGGGGGGGGGTAGAGATATTGTACTGTATTTTTAATATATTTTAATATTGTTTAGGTCAATGCATTTATATTTTTATTTGTGTGTTTTAATCTATCTATCTATCTATCTATCTATCTATCTATCTATCCCTAGCAGTCATATATGTCAACATGGTGTAGATATCATAGAGGTATACCCTGTGGCTTCTATGGCACCCAAGGAAACCCAGCTGAGGTTGGCTCCAACCCTCTGCCCCATAGTGATGTGAACCTCTACATTGCCCCCTCTCCCAAAAAAAACTGCAGCATTAGAAAACAATAAAAATAGCAAATACCCCTAGGGTCACGCAGCTCTTCTCTATTACAAGGGACGTTAAAGCTAACAGAGGGGGGGGGACCAAATTTTGATATGTTATGGGCACCATCTCCTTTATGTTCACATCGCCAATGTAGCAAAAGGGAATGGCCACTGGTTGCCCACCTGCATTTTAGATGGTGTTTATATTATAAAATACATGAAAATGATAGGTGAATGACATGATGGAATAATGTTTCAATAATGACCTATTTACAATTTTGTTTTTGTACTTGCTCTACAGGAAGAAAGAGAAAATGGCTATGAAAGGCTGCCTGAGCGTGACAAAATATTTCCTGTTTGTCTTTAACCTTTTTTTCTTTGTAAGTACCATATGGATTTCATTTTTAATATTTTTTACTTTTAATTGTTATAACATGGTCAGTTATACTGTTATTGTTAAGTGCCTCCTGTGTATTTTTTGCCTCAAATTATCTACCGTACTTTCATTTTTATATGAAATCAGAATTTTATCCTGAATATAGCAATTCTACAAAAATTGTTTGGGAATTCCATGCAAAACTATTAGTAACTTTTTGTTTTGCATTTCCTCACTTTTAATAATGTGTATTACTAACAAATATGCTCCCTAAATCACTCATATAGCTGTCATGTTTCCATGCTGTACTTACGCACCTGCATGCAAAGGTGTAATTTGAAGCTCCTGGGCCCCAATGCAAAATCTGTATAGGAACTCCCAAATATAAAGTGTAGTTTATAGTACTGGTCTCCCTTTTGGGGCAGAGGGACCTTTTTGACCCCCTCAGTCGTCTCCAGTTACTCTACTTCCTTCATGGATTTCTAAGCCTTGGCAAAATTCCAAATCCAAATTTATTTAAATTTTAAATTTTACATTTATCTACATGTCTGTCTGCACTTTACCTCCCTTTCTGATTTAGGCCCCTGTATTTAAGATCCATGTGGTACTTATCCGTTTTATGACTGCTTTGGGTCCATATGAAACGAAGAAAATAAAATCATACAATAGCGCATCGCAGTTTGCATTACAGGAATATTCAGTGTTTCTATGTGAAAAAAAAACAGTGCCCGACAGTGCGCCTATGGGTCCGTAGTATGACTCCGTGTGCCATTGTACAGGTTCCGTGCATGCGGCTTTGCCATGTGCATGAGCCCTTATGGTTATGAAGTCAAACAGATTTTAAAGCCTGCCTAGACATTGGTAACAGATTCCTTTGGCACAGAGTGGTTTCTTTTTACAATCACTGCCACATGTAGAGGTTTGAGAGTACAATTCACTCACATGATATTCTTTGTTTCCAGACTTTTCATTGCTCAGTTTTGTTTCATATTGTATTCGGTGTCAAATTCTTACACGTTTTTACGTTTTTTCGAAGACACATCCAGAAAGAACAGGCACTGGGCCTGAAATAATTTACGATTGTTATGGGTTGCCGCTTTTTCCTAGCCATGGTCTGCTGTTAAAACATTATAAACCGAGAACAAACTGTAATAAATTGTATGGTTGCTGCATATTTCCTTTCAAGATTTCCTACAGGACAGTCAGATAAATTTGCCAACATTTTAAGATAATGTTTTACCCGTGAATGGTGTTCAAGCCGTTAGACACTTTCTCAGAAACAATATTGAGAATCCTAGATATTCTGCGGGTGTGGTACGCCAGTATTAAAACTGTGTCTGGGTAACGACTGTTTTGGATGTGAACTCTTCAGCATGAACTGATCACCCATAATAAGACTATACTGTAATATTTAATCTTTTATTTATTTACCACTATTATTTTCTTGTTTCATTAACAATAAAAAATATTATTAGTGTTAGTCTTGTCACCAACCTAATATATACCAATTCTAAGTTATACAGGTCAAAATGTTGAAGTGGCTATTAAATAAGACCTTGCACAAGGTCGTAATACAATTGCATTTTAGTGTCTGTATTACGCCTGTAAGGCCTGGACCCCTCACAATGCAAGTGTACATAAATAGCAGTCTCCTAACACAGCAGGGACCCCTCTGCCACATAAGAAAATATCAATATTATAAATGACCCTTTTACAGATTTTCATTGGGGCCTTGGAGCTTCAAATTAAAACCTCTGTAACATACTGTAGTGTTAGTAAGCAGTGGTAGCTGGTAAAATGTTATAGTCCCTATTGTTTCTCTGAGGTGCCGTCAGCAAACTATAGACTGCTGTTTATGGCAGCCTATAATCTACACATGGAATGGTGTATCGTTGGTAATAAACTTACCCATGCAAAATGGCGTAATTACGTGACCCAGAAGGTAAAATAGCGCCCCGACATGCATTTCGCAAGTCTAGCTTTCTCAAGGGGAAAGCTGGACTTGCGAAACGTGCGTCAGGGCGCAACTTTACCTTCTGGGTCACGTAATTACGCCATTTTGCATGGGTACGTTTATTACCAACGATCTGTTGGGTCTTACACATATTTACCCTATTTGTGACTTCATTTAGTCCCATTTAAACTCTCACAGTGAGTTTTCTACTCTCCTTTTTTGACAGAGGTGGTTTTTAGATGTACATATTTTAGTATATATATTTCTAATCCTGGTATAAAGATCATGTGATTTTCTCATGCTATGTATACTCTCTGTACCTGTTATGATAGTGTACATGTCAAATGGTGATCCAAATATAGAACTGTTTTTTAGATTCTCTGTTTTGTCTACAATTAATAAATGTTCTATTTTGTCATAAATGATAGCAATGGACTCTTTTTTTCTCTAGTCTATATATATTCCTGTTGGAGTCTCTAACTCTAGCAACTTATGTAGGTGGTTAATACCTATAATTCCCACCTAAGTATTCATGTGTCCTGTGAGACTTTTTTGTCTAATCATCTCTGTATTGCGGCTAATCTGTGCTTCAGATAGTGATATCTCATACATAATATGCTATCAGAACATGTTGATTCTTATATAGTAGCTTTATCCAGTGACATTGTATGTTCTGTTCCTGGCAGATCCTGGGAGGCGTGCTGCTGTGTTTTGGACTCTGGATCCTGTTTGACAGGAGCAGTTTTGCCTCTATGATAGGTGAGTGAGATCATTTTTGGAGAGGCTCTGTTGCTTATATGCCATGTCTTTTTATTTACATCCACTAAGAGTAAAAGAGCTTCTTGGCTGCACTGAACTGTCATTACAAATGTGGTCTTCTTTATATCAGTATTAACACATTCTCTTCTGTAGAGGTTTAGGAATAGCTGGTGTTAGTCTGAGCCTGACTACCATTATACACACATTCTTCCCTTAAAAAAAAATAGATGAGAGCAGATCAGGCATTTCTGCATTATCTTTTATAGTGAGCTGGAGGCATAAAATGCATCAGTTATGCCATATCCTAAAATAGGATATGCTATATCACTGCTGGTATAAACCCAACCACATAAATATCTTAGGGGTGCGGATCACAGCTCCAGTACCCGCACCTATCTCCTGAACAGCAGGCTTAGTTCATTCCGTAAATCCCATAGAAATTAATAGAGAGAGCCACCTCATTCTTTGCCTGGATGGCAGGGGCAGCAGGTGACCTGTGAATATGCCATAAATGACTGCGTTGGGAATAACCCATTAAATAGCTCCCAACCGTCCCGGATTCAGCGGGACTGTCCCGGTTTTTCACCGCTGTCCCACCATCCCGGGAGGTTTGAAAAATGTTCCCCTTCCCTTCTCCTCTCCTCCCCTCCCCTTCCGTAAGATCAACATAAAGCAAATTGAATTTGCTTGCATTGCCCTTACTCACTGCAGGCAGCTTGTGCCCAGCATGAGTACGCCATTCGGACGCTCAGCACAACAGCGTTATGTTTGCCCGGAGCGAGAGAGCAGGGCATGTGCTCAACATTTATAGGCAGCACAGCACTGAGCCACCAGTCAGTAAACACCAGACAGACTACTCTGAGTAGAGAAAAGTGTGGCGGTTGGAGTAAAAAAAAGACCCAGAGTGCCTGGAGACACTAGTGTTTCTAAAATCATAAAATGAATGAGATTTATTTTATGATTTTAGAAACGTTAGTGTCTCCAGGCACTGGCTTCTTAAATATAAAAAGGCCCGAGTGGATCATGCCTCATATGGAGTCAAAGGGGTTTTCTCACAAACATGTATCCCTAAACCACAGGATAGGGGATACATGTATGATCGCTGGGGGTTTGACCACTGGGGCCCCCAGCGATGAGGAGAAGGGAGAACCGGAAGTCCCCCGAAGTGCTCCATAAGAATAGAGCGCTGGTGCGCATGCCCGACCATTGCTCCATCAATTTTCATGGAGCTGCCGGAGAAAGTGTTCCGGGAAGTCCTATAGAAATCAATGGGGCACTGGCCGAGCATCAGCAACAGCGCTCCCTTCTTATGGAGCACTTTGGGGGAATGTTGGTTCCCCGTTCTCCTCATCGCCAGGGGCCCCAGTGGTTGGATCCCCAGCGATCACACATTTAACCCTTATCCTGGGGATTAAGGATACATGTGTTTGTAGGAAAACCGCTTTAATTTGTAATATATGATGTTTCAGATCCTGAATTGGTCACGTGCCACTGCAGCCAATCACTGTTCTCAACGGTGATGCTGCCATGAACGGCATGTGACTGCTGAGGCCAGCGATTCACTGCAGCTATGGGGGTATTTTACTGTGTGGGCATTATACTGTGTGGGTGCAACTATGGGGGCATTATATTATGAGGGGGCAGCTATGGGGCGTTATACTGTGTGGGATGCACTACGGGGGTATTATACTGCGAGGGGGCGGCAATGGGTGCGTTATACTGTGTGGAAGGCACTATGGGGTATTATACAGTGTGGTGGTCAGCTATAGGGGCATTATACTGTGTAGGGGTTCTATGGGAGCATTCTACTGTGTGGGCTGAACCGGGAGTGTATGGGCAGGGATTGGGCGAGGTTATAGACGTGGCTTAACAGGGGAAAAATTTGCTACGTGCGCCGCTTCAGTAGTCCCTCTTTACTAAACTGCAAAGTTGGGAGGTGTGCTTTAAATTATATTTTAGTACTGATTAAACACAGATGAGTTAGTAGAATAGCAGACTAAGGCTGAACATACATTTTAGATGACAGCTATTCCTCCCCACTCTCCTATACACATGCAAGCTCGCCTAAGCGTGTGTTTTCAATAGGGAGAAAACCGCTGCCAGACTCCTCTGTATGTGGCTTATCTAATAACGAATTTAAGGATCGGCTATGTTGAAATTCAACATGCCCGACCCTTCTCTCCCCCGGCATCTGCTGTTGGGGAAAAGTCGGGACACAGGCAATACCCATTAGGGCATGACCACACGTGGCGGATTTCCTCCGCAACTGTCCGCATCAATGCCGCACAGAATCTGCGTTGCAGATTCTGCTGCGGATCTGCACAAAATGTGCAGAAAATTGATGCGGACTAGCTGCTGCGGACTGCGGTAAAAGTACTTCCCTTCTCCCTATTCAGTGCAGGATAGAGAGAAGGGACAGCACTTTCCCTAGTGAAAGTCAAAGAAATTCATACTTACCGCCCGTTGTCTTGGTGACGCGTCCCTCCCTCGGCATCCAGCCCGATCTCCCTGGATGACGCGGCAGTCCATGTGACCGCTGCAGCCTGTTATTAGCCTGTGATTGGCTGTAGCCGTCACTTAGACTGAAACGTCATCCTGGGAGGCCGGACTGGAGACAGAAGCAGGGAGTTCTCGGTAAGTATGAACTTCATTTTTTTTTACAGATACATGTATATTGGGATCGGTAGTCACTGTCCCGGGTGCAGAAACAGTTACTGCCGATCGCTTAACTCTTTCAGCACCCTGGACAGTGACTATTTACTGACGTCTCCTAGCAACGCTCCCGTCATTACGGGAGCCCCATTGACTTCCTCAGTCTGGCTGTAGACCTAGAAATACATAGGTCCAGCCAGAATGAAGAAATGTCAAGTTAAAAAAGCAAGACGGATCCGCAGCACACATAACATGTGCATGACAGCTGCGGACTTCATTGCGGAAATTAGAATCTCCATTGAAGTCAATGGAGAAATTCCGCCATGAGTCCGCCACTGCTCCGCAACAGACAGAGCATGCTGCGGACACCAAATTCCGCTCCGCAGCCTATGCTCCGCAGCGGAATTTTATGCCTCGTCTAAACGAACACTGCTAAATTAAAGTGTAAGTCAATGGACAAACGGCTCCGCTGCGGATTAACGCTGCGGAGTGTCCGCAGCGGAATTTAAGTGAAATTCCGCCACGTGTGAACCCAGCCTTAGATCGTCGGCCAATCCCGCCAAAATCGTCGGGTTCAGGCAACATACATCTAATGTGTATAGCCAGCTTTAAAGCAAGGATGCAAATACACAGACATTTCAAACAGGTCCCTAATGTTTGTATTTTAAAATGGGTTTTCTAAACCAGACTACACCTGTAAATGAAAAATTTAAATAAGTAAACAAGATATAATTACCAGACGTTTTACAGACGTTTTACGTTTTGGGTGGAAATTCACTTTAAAGACTGATCTACAGATACAAATATATGAAGTTTGTATTCCGCTCCGATCCACTGTGCAAATAATGTTGAATCATAAGTTCTGGAATATATTAAAGCTTAGCTGAACTCCCCTGACATGTCTACTTTAATAAATATATCGGTCATAAAATAATAATTCTAGTGCATGTTTTCCTAAAACTCTGCGTTATCCCGTTCCTCTGTTTTTCCTCCTGGAAATGTATGACTTAATTGACAACTAGGCTTCATCATTTCCTTTATTAGTAGGGTATGTTCCTAAACAGTCTCAAACTGCAGCACTAACTGGACAGTGTCGGAGTGCATAGGGACGCACCCTTTTAACAAGTGGAATGATAACGCCTTAGGTTTGATGAACCTATATTCATATATTGACTGTGTCTGCTACTCCATAGTGTATACACTGCGTATTGCTGCTGTAAATGGCGGCCTGTATATTGGTGACCGATTTACAGGGCAAAGTCATGGAATTTGAATTTCCTCCAGTTCTACAACCTGATCACTTCCTCCAAAACAAGAAAAATCTGATAATAAATATATGTATAGGTGAATCCATGTTTATGCAGTTTCCTGATATACATGTAGGTACACTGAAAGTGACTACACTTTAATTTGTTAACATACAGAATATTTCCATAAAATAACAAGCTATTCAGCCATTAGATCCCAGGTAGGAATAAAATAGTTCAATTATAAAGTTCAGACATGAGAAAATAGAGACATAAAGATGAATAAAGGGAATTATAGGCCCTGCTCCAACTTGCAGGAATCTTTGTAGTTTGATCCCCGCAGGCTAGGGCTGAAATAAACAGAAAGAAAGCGGAATGATTCAGCATTTGATATTTACGTAACCTGTTCCTCCCTTCTCACTCCTCTTCCTTCCTTCCCTCAGGGTCTTCTACACCCACCTTGAAGATTTGGTCCTATGTCTTGTCAGGAGCTGGGATCCTTACAATGATTCTGGGGTTTCTGGGCTGCCTGGGCTCATTAAAAGAGATCAAGTGTCTTCTTGGATTTGTAAGCAAACTTTTTTTGTTCAGTACACATAATACCTGAGCTTTTTTGCAATTGTTTATTCATGTCATTGATGAATCCATACTCCTGTCATTAGTGAATAGAAACACCTTGGCCCCTGGCAGTAGTACGGACCCCATTAATGAGGACATTTGAAAGAATTACAGAAGTACAGGGAGTACTATATGTCAATAATGCATCATGCCTCTTCTCCCTCTTATCCAGCCAGAGTGGCATAGTAGGCTCACATCTAGATGCCATAACTTAAAGGATTGTGTATAAGCAATAAATATCATTCAAAATATACGTTAAAAACTTACAGTACATCCCATGTGTTTCCTGCTGGTCAGTCAGTACATGTAATAATATTTTGTAAAAAGGAAGCAAAAGTTTAATTACTTACAAGCTCTATCTTGCGCTGAGACCTGAATCCGTCAGGTCAGCGGCACTGACGGGTCAAGTGAAAGCGGGTCCTGCATGACTCTGACACGCAGGATCCACCTGTTATCGATCAAATCTAAGTTATGAACTTAGATGTGATAGATAACAGCTTGATCCTGCGAGGACCTGCTGTCACTGAACTCGTCAGTCCCGCTGACGTGACGGATATAGGTTTAAGAGCACAATACAGCTGCTCTATATATAGGATACAAAGCAGCTGTAAAAAGCTGTTATAAAAAACAAAACGTTTAGGTGTACATAGCCTTTAATGTTATCACACTATATTCGGCTGAGTCTGAAGATAAAAAGGGGGACGTAGCGTTAAATTAGCGCGGTGCCCCTTTATTTTCCTGAAATGACGGCATATCCTTTGGAGTTGCCATTACTTTTTTAGATAGGAATAATCATTTAATTTCTACTGCACCCACTCCGGGATCTATTGGTAGAATGTGATTTACTATTCGACTACCTCTGATATGCAGTATACTGTATATTGTTAAATCTTGCTTTGTGTGATGAATACATTTTGTAAGAATGTTGGAAGGTAGAAAATTGCCCATGGACATTAGATAATTCAATGTCAGACATCCTTAGGCTTATATTGTTCAGCAAAATTGGATTGTTTGAATTTGCTTTTCCCAGCCTATTTATGTATCCAAGACAAGTAGAGCTGGAGGTGTATGGTACTCACTCACCTGCCTCAACATATATGAGCTGAAGATGTATATTAAACAGGTTATGCCATCAGGACAACCCTTTCCATAGAGACAACAAAGAGGAGGATCCTACGTCACTACATGGTCACTATTTATTGTATGGAATAATACATTTCCTTTGCCGAAGTAAAATGAGGGACCGTACAAGCGTAAGAGAAGCCAGATCTACAGTTCTTAGACAATTGTTAGGACAGCATCATTCCTCGAAGGGGTTGTTTACTAAAATTCTACAACCTGCAACTACTGGTTCTGATCTTTTCGCAATTCACTTCTTTTTAATGAGGACCTGTCACCACTACTGACATGTCTGTTTTAGTAAATACTTGTATCCCCCATGAAATAACAATTCTGAAGCATCCTTTCTTAGAATTCTGTGTCGTGCTATTCCTTCATTATTCCTCCTGGAAAATTATGAATAAATTGACAACTGGGTGTTACCATTCGGGTATGTGCACACGATATCGACAATTACGTCTGAAATTCAGGAGCTGTTTTCAGGGGAAAACAGCTCCTGCATTTCAGACGTAATTTCTCGTACACGCGTTTTGCGAGGCGTCAATTACGGCCGTAATTTGGAGCTGTTCTTCATTGAAGTCAATGAAAAATGGCTCAAATTATGTCCCAAGAAGTGTCCTGCACTTCTTTGACGACGCTGTTATTTTACGCGCCGTCTTTTGACAGCGATGTGTAAAATGACAGGTCGTCGGCACAGTACTTCGGCAAACCCATTGAAATGAATGGGCAGATGTTTGCCGACGTATTTGAGCCGTGTTTTCAGGCGTAATTCGAGGCGTAAAACGCCTCGTTTATGCCTGAAAATAGTTCGTGTGAACCCAGCCTTCCTCTTGTCAAAGGGTCATGTCTCTACACAATGAGTCACTGTCAGCTAGGGATGCACGATGCATCAAAACTTCAATACTGTTTCGATACCCTACACCCTGAAACAGTTCATGTATTTCGATACTAAACTGTGCGGCCGCACAGCTAAGTATAGTAATACATAAATGTTGTTAGAGCGGGGCTGCGGCTGTGTAATACAGCCATTGCCCCGCTCCTGAGTCCTGACAAGTGCGCAGGGTCAGGATGATGCGATGCAGCCGGTGCTGCACTAATGAGCGCCGGCACTGAAGACAGAACATGGCGGACGCACTGCAAAACACCCCCATGTTCTGTCTTCAGTGCCTGCGCCGCCGCTCATTAGTGCAGCGCCGGCCGCATCACCTCACGCTGACCGTCCAGGCGCACTTATTGTCAGGAGCGGGACAATGGTTGTATTACACAGCCGCAGCCTCGCTCTAACGCCGGAGATCAGAGAAACCTCTGACCTCCGCCACTATTCCCCTGAATGCTGCGATCAAAGCTGACCGCAGCATTCAAGGGGTAAATGAGAAAGGGGGATGCGCTTTGAATCGCGTCACGGGGAATCCCAGTGACACGATCGAGGGACATACCTTATATGGGCAGACAGCCCAGGGTCCATTGAAGGACCCCAGGGCTGTCTGACCATATTTCCTGTTGTTAGGGCATACTGAGGTATGTCCTAACAACTGCCTGTGTACAATCAGTACACAGGCTAATATACTGGCATATAGATGTCAGTACATTAAAGTTAAAAAAAATAAAAGTAATGTTAAAAAAAAAACACACATTTTTACAATAAACATAGTCTCAATATATAAAATATACACATATTCGGTATAGTCGCGACCATAATAACACATTTATAGCAAATTCATGTTTACGCTGTTATAAAATAAAAAAAACTGCTTTATTTCACTTATTAAAGTGAGGCACAAGGTATTATGAATTTTGCCTCACATTGATAGTAATTAACCCCATCATGTACCTCACACATTAACCCAATGTTGTCCATTATGATTGAGGAACATTATGGGGTTAATTACTATTAATGTGAGGCACATGGAGGTTCAAAATTCATCACACCACGTGTCTCACATCAGAAAATGGAAGAACTTTTTCTTTTATTATTATTGTTGGCAAAATATCCTTTTGGTATTGAGTATCTCAATACTACACGAAGTATCGGTATCGAAGTCCAAATTCTGGTATCGTGACAACCCTACTGTCAGCACTGATTGGGCAATATAAGACTGTCTAGGCCCCTCCAAACTGGTAACATCCAGTCGTCAATTTAGTCCAAAATTTCTAGAAGGAATAACGCAGAGTTCTTAGAAAAGATGCCTCAGAATTGTCATATTATGGGGAACATAAGTATTTACCAAAACAGGCATGTGAGGAGAGGTGACAGGTCCTCTTTCACACCAGAATAATGATTAGCTTATAACATACTGTATTCTCTTGTGAGCAATGTTGGACTGGTTTACACATGGACAGTACCCCCACTAACCAATACTTTATGACTTATCCCATCAATAGCTTCTGGTGGAAAAACCCTTTAAAGGAGTTCTCAAGTTGTGTTATTTTCTGACATGTCAAAATTATACAACTAATGTATGGCAAAAACATAGACTGCAGAAACATCATAATTTAGCCTATGTATTTAATTCCTAAAAATAGCTTATACACTCTACAAAACACACACAAACACATCCTATAAAGTTTTATGCTCCAAAAAGTTAACAAAGTTTTTTTAATGTTTGCCAAATAAACGTTCCTTAAAAAAATGAAAATAATTTTTATATATATACACACACATATAAACAGCGACATTTCTGTCCAACAATAGGACCTTTATCAAGCTTGATAAAGGTCCTATTGTTGGACAGAAACGTCGCTGTTTGTTGGCTGAATAAAACCACCATTTTTTTCACACTTGGAGTGCTGCAAGATCTCTACTTTTATATATTGAGCTGTCCATGGATCAGGACGACTTGCTTGGCACCTATACATCTACACAGTGAGTGCTGCTGCTTTCTGTTGTTATATATATATATATATATATATATATATGTATATATATATATATATACACACACATACACTACCGTTCAAAAGTTTGGGGTCACCTAGACAATTTTGTGTTTTCCATGAAAACTCACACTTATATTTATCAAATGAGTTGCAAAATGACTAGAAAATATAGTCAAGACATTGACAAGGTTAGAAATAATGATTTTTATTTGAAATAATAATTTTCTCCTTCAAACTTTGCTTTCGTCAAAGAATGCTCCATTTGCAGCAGTTACAGCATTGCAGACCTTTGGCATTCTAGCTGTTAATTTGCTGAGGTAATCGGGAGAAATTTCACCCCATGGTTCCAGAAGCCCCTCCCACAAGTTGGATTGGCTTGATGGGCACTTCTTGCGTACCATACGGTCAAGCTGCTCCCACAATAGCTCTATGGGGTTGAGATCTGGTGACTGCGCTGGCCACTCCATTACAGATAGAATACCAGCTGCCTGCTTCTTCCCTAAATAGTTCTTGCATAATTTGGAGGTGTGCTTTGGGTCATTGTCCTGTTGTAGGACGAAATTGGCTCCAATCAAGCGCTGTCCACAGGGTATGGCATGGCGTTGAAAAATGGAGTGATAGCCTTCCTTATTCAAAATCCCTTTTACCTTGTACAAATTTCCACTTTACCAGCACCAAAGCAACCCCAGACCATCCCATTACCTCCACCATGCTTGACAGATGGCGTCAGGCACTCTTCCAGCATCTTTTAAGTTGTTCTGCGTCTCACAAATGTTCTTCTGTGTGATCCAAACACCTCAAACTTCGATTCGTCTGTCCTTACCACTTTTTTCCAATCTTCCTCTGTCCAATGTCTGTGTGCTTTTGCCCATATTAATATTTTCCTTTTATTAGCCAGTCTCAGATATGGCTTTTTCTTTGCCACTCTGCCCTGAAGGCCAGCACCCCGGAGTCGCCTCTTCACTGTAGACGTTGACACTGGCGTTTTGCGGGTACTATTTAATGAAGCTGCCATTTGAGTACCTGTGAGGCGTCTATTTCTCAAACTAGAGACTCTAATGTACTTGTCTTGTTGCTCAGTTGTGCAGCGGGGCCTCCCACTTCTCTTTCTACTCTGGTTAGAGCCTGTTTGTGCTGTCCTCTGAAGGGAGTAGTACACACCATTGTAGGAAATTTTCAGTTTCTAGGCAATTTCTCTCATGGAATAGCCTTCTAAGAACAAGAATAGACTGTCGAGTTTCACATGAAAGCTCTCTTTTTCTAGCCATTTTGAGAGTTTAATCGAACCCACAAATGTAATGCTCCAGATTCTCAACTAGCTCAAAGGAAGGTCAGTTTTATAGCTCCTCTAAACAGCAAAACTGTTTACAGCGGTGCTAACATAATTGCACAAGGGTTTTCAAGTGTTTTCTAATCATCCATTAGCCTTCTAACACAGTTAGCAAACACAATGTACCATGGAGTGATGGTTGCTGGAAATGGGCCTCTATACACCTATGTAGATATTGCATTAAAAACCAGACGTTTGCAGCTAGTATAGTCATTTAGCACATTAACAATGTATAGAGTGTATTTCTGATTAATTTAATGTTATCTTCATTGAAGAAAACTGTGCTTTTCTTTCAAAAATAAGTAAATTTCTAAGTGACCCTTGACTTTTGAATGGTAGTGTATATTTATATTTAATAGTTGGTATTACATACAAATAGGAGCCTAAATCTGCCTTCTTTAGATTTATGGAATTAACCCGTAATCTGACTGGAAAGAAAAGTGTTATTTCAGGAACCACGTATTTCATGGACAGACCGAACGGTAATAATGAAATCATGGACACTTGGCAATAGTAAAAGACTTTCAACATCTGCTGTTAATACCGTCCCATGTTTGTCGTAGATGTGACTGCAGCACAAAAATATGGAGGCCATCTGTTCAGGTCAATTTCTAAATCAGCCTGTATGTAAACTAAATTTCCATGCAGTTGCTTTAGGAGAAATGTACTGGAGCCAAATAACTTATGTTAGGTCATCTGGAAATCATTAAGAATTGTAACTGAGATTCGCGGTGTCTTGGGATTTGCTTGGTAACCACTTAAATCACGTCTGAGCCGTGTAAAATGAAGTCAACTTTTGAACAGTGAAGGAATTCTAAGTGCAATATAAATACACTGAGGGCATTACTTTATATTATACTTTTTATCTATACTTTTTGCTTTGGTAAACATGAGAATTTCTTCTTTGTCTTATATGTTTTTTTGACTTCTTGCCCCATAGGCCATGCTCACAGTATTGCAAGCCATATGTTACTCCAAAAGAGAATACAAATACTAGAACTACTAGACCCTGCAGTGGAGCAGGGGAAAAGTTTGAATAACAAAATATAAACATTTACCATCATTTTAACCCCTTAGTGTCCAAGGCATTTTTTTTCCTCATCATTTTCGTTTTACGCCCCCCGCCTTCTTTGAGCCATAACTTTTTATTTTTCCATCAATAGAGTGGTGTGAAGGCTTGTTTTTGGTGTGGGAGGAGTTGTAGTTTCTGTTGGCACCATTTAAAGTACCATATAATGTACTGGAAAACGGAAAAAATGACACATTCATTTGATTCTGCTGGTCAATACGATTATGGCGATACCAGATTTATATATATATTTTTTTTATGTTTTACTCCTTTTACAAAGGATAAACTATTTGTTAGAAAAAAAATGCTTTTTTTCCATATTCTGAAAGCCATAACTTTTTTATTTTTTTTTGTCAATTGAGCGGCGTGAGGGCTTATTTTTTGCAGCTCATTTTTTGTAACATACGACTTTTTGATCACTTTTCATTAAAAAAATGTTCACCGTTAAATTGATAAAAAAACAGCGATTCTGGCGGTTTATATTTTTTCTTTTTACGGCGATCATGCTATATTGTAATAGTTCGGAGTTTTACGGATACCAACTTTGTTAATTTTTTTCTTTTTACATTACTTAAAAGGAAAAATGGAAAAAGTTTTTTTTTAACTTTACATTTTTTTATAAAAAAAATGTCTCTACTAAAAACTTTATTTAACTTTCTTTTTACACAATCTATTAGTCTTCCTAGGGGACTTGAACCAGCGATCCAATATCGCTGGTACAACCATTGCTGGTACAATACACTGCAATACTAACGTATTACAGTATATTGTCATTTTTACCGGCTTCTTTTAAGCCCAGCCCCTCAATCACGTTGTGGGGCCGCCGATGAGCTGTCAGAGGGGGGCGTCCCCCCCTTCTATAATGCCTCAGATGCTGTGGTCAAGATTGACCGCAGCAATTGAAGGGTTAAACTACCAGGAACAGCGCAATCGCTGTTTCTGACTGTTAGTGCTGGGTGTCAGCTGAAACCCGCAGGGTATGGAGCATATTATGGTTATGATAGTTGGTAAGAGGCCCATGATCTTTAATGCCTCAATTCCAGTACCCTCTCAGTCTGCCCCATACCATATGTTGTTTTGGAATGTGGGAGGAAACCCATATGGACACTTGGAGTACATCAAAACCTCAAGCTGATGTTGGTTTGGTCAGATTTTTAATCAAAACGTATTTTTCAATTATTATTACATTTTCTAAAGCATCACATATAACATTCAGTAGAAAT